>NW_006440638.1:20686741-20702791 GCF_000325575.1 Pteropus alecto | reverse complement strand
ATATATATACACATACACACACACACACACACATTGTGTGTTCACCTCCCATAGTTAGATTTCTTTCTGTCACCACATATTTGACCCCTTTTACCCTATCCACTTCCCCACTCCCCTTTTTTAAATTTTAAATTATAAAATCAACTCAGACTTTTTATAAAATATTAAAATCATAAAGAAGCATATAAAATAAAAAGCAAGGTTCCCCATTCCTTCACTGACCCTGTACACAATGGTCCTCCAATCACAGCTCCCTACCTCCCAGTAGAAACCACTATTAACAGTTTGGAGCATATCCTTCTCATTTTTTTTCTTCCCCCGTGCAAACACACACTTATCCATGTATAATGTGATGTGATGTGTTACTCTACCTATAATTCTGAACTTGTTTTTTTCAATATATTGCAGCCATATTTCCATGCTGGAATATTTAGCTCTAACCCATTCTGTAGCAAACATGATTTTTAATGTCTACCTAATATTTCAGCCTGTGGGCATATCATAATGTCCTATTCACACTCAATCTTTTCTTTATTACAGTACTACTCTGCTCAACCTCTTGTCTGTTTCTTTCACTTCTCTCTCTGCCCTGACTCCTCATCTGTTTTCCGTATTTTAATTTATCACATTAAAACTAGCTGGTTGAAAGTTCTCAGGACAGTGGCTGATGGCATTGGCAGCCTGGGCAGTGTTGGCCACATGAACTGGTGGTGAGGGTGAGTGCTGGCTCTTATACTAGATTCAGTTCCCTGGGGCGTTTCAAGTGCCCCTTCCCTTGATCTTGAGCCAATAGAGGGTCCTAGGGGGCCTCATCTTTACCCATTCAGCCTCTTCTTCAGCAGGGGACATATCATGTTGTAGCTGTCCTTGATTTCCATCAGGAGTATGATGTCACAGCGTTTGATGACCTGCAGAGAAAGAATTCCCAGGTGTTTGAGGCCATTTACTACAAACAATAAAAATATTTTTGGGAGTACTTACTATGTTCTAAATATCAAATTGGATGCTTTGTTAAATTCATTAACTTCTCAGAAATAAATGAAGAACGTTCTGAGGTAGGTGCTATTAATATGTCCATTTTAAAGACAAGGAGCCTGAGGCTCCAGAAAGCCAAGTAAAGTACCCAAAGTTATCTAGGTAGAAAGAGGCTGAGGCAGAACGTGAACCTAGGCAATCCAAATCTGGAGCCCACAATCATACCCAGCAAGTCCTACCTCTTGATTTTGCTTGAATAATAATAATAATAATAATAATAATTAATAATACTTATTGAGCCCTTAGTAAGTGAAAAGTACCAGGCTGGGTACTGAGGAAATAAAGAAGCATAATTATAAGAGCTGACATTTATTGTGAGCCCAATCTGAGTCTCACAAACCTTTGAGACAGCTATGATTATTAGCCCATTAAGCACAGAAGGAATCCAAGCTCGGAGAGACTGAGTGACTAGCTCAAGGTCACATGGCCAGTATAGGTGGTAGAATCAGGATTTGAACTCAGGGTGGTATGACTATAAAGCCCATCATGCTAAACTGTTAAAATACAGTCCTCGTCATTAAAGACTCATAGTCCAGTGAGAAGAAACAAATGGAAGCAACTAGCACAATGAGAGGCAAATGCAATTTGTGCTAAACAAAAGTCACAACTGTGGAAGGGTTGAGAGATAATTACTTCTGCCCAGAGGATCAGGGAAGGCTCCACAGAGAAGATGGCATTTGAACAGGCTCTGAAAGGTGAGAAGGAGCTCAGTAGATAAAGAATAAAGGAGAGGCTCCTTTAGGGTGAGCAAACAGCCTGGAGATCAGGGTGCAGACCAAACCCGCATCCCTTGGAGACCACGGGAACCTGTCTGTGTATGTGATCCTGGTGGGCTCAATGCCTCGGGATTTATTGGTCAAGGACAGGACATCCTCAAGGTTAATTCTGTCCTCTCACACAGCCGCCAAGGACTTGGAACAAGAGGAGCATGCCACTGGCCCTATTTGCAGAGTATATGTCTGGCTCCCTCTCTAGAAAGGTGAAGCGGGGAGAGCCACTGCACTTGTTTGTGCAGTCTTTAAGTAGCTGCTGAGGGTAGAGATGCACCTATGCAGTGACTGAGGAGGAAAACTACGATGTCTGGCTCCCTCTCTAGAAAGGTGAAGCGGGGACTGAGGAGGAAAACTACCTCTGAGTCTGGATCCTTCCAGCAAAGGGCTTGAAATTTATGGCATCAGCCTTGCAGGGTTTCCCAGGGAGAGCCAGGTGCTGCTCACCAAGCCAGCCTGCTGACTTGTGACTGCCAGACCTTTCTGGATGGCACTTTAGAATATGCGTCAAAAGCCTTAAAAAAATGTATTCGCCCTTTGGTCTAGTTTTTCCACTTTGAGGAATGCCTTCTATTGTAAAGAAATATCTAGTATTTCTCTGCACTTTAGTTTCCTCATCTATAAATTGGGATGATTGATAGTCATTTCTTCACAAGTTTGCTGGAGGATTAAATGAGTAATTAGAACAGTGCCAGCCATATAGGGGGCACACAATAAATTATTATTATTATTACTTGTACAGATCAAAGAGGAAGACGCATTGCAACAACAACAACAACAACAGCAACAAAATGGAAACAACCTAAGTATTCCCAAATAGGAAAGCATTAAATGAAATATATTGAAAACATAGCTTAAAGTATTATATAGCATTAAAAGTCACATTTTAAAGGCATGTTAACATGTGAATTACTTGTAATATAAAAGCAGAATATAAAATTGATGATATGAGGTATTTTCCATGCTGCAAAATAGATGCAGACTTACTTGTTTATTTTTGCATAGAAAAATGACCATAACAAAGTTACTCAAATGCCAGCAGGTGTTCTCTTTGAATGACAGGATTCTAGGTGATTTTTTTCTTTATATGTTTTATATTTTCAAAACTGTCCATAATGACTATCTTTAATTTAATGAAATTAATGTATAGATTATAAGCTTATAATTTTAAATATTAAAGTGTTATTGTAAAAAAGAACACTGCTTGATGAGAAAGGAATTGTGGGGGGCGAGATGGCCAATATTTATTAAGACATGACAAGTGTGATTTTAACTCATGTAATGTAAGTGAAATAAAATGTCTTATATCTATAAAGTGCCTAATAGGGTACACGGTAGTTACTGATTTCTGCTCCCCATGGATGGTCTCCTCAGCACCTCTGAGAATATTTCCTGTAGACTGGAATCCCCACTGTAGTCAGCAATAGCTCAGGACCTCATTATCAGAATCCTCCTGGGGATGGAACCTATAGCTTTAGCTGTTCAGCCTTCATCAGTCCATCCACCCATCTATCCATCTGTTGGTTCATCAGTCTAACAAAGTTTTCCCAAGGGCCTGCTGTGTGTTAGACAACGTGCTAGACCTTGCTTTATTCATTACTTTATGCCCGGCTCCTAGCACAGCATCTGGCATGGTGAAAGGAAGAGGGGAGGGAGCGAGGGCCATACTGGAACCAGATGAGGCAAGTTTATAAAGCACAAATGTCTTCTCGTGTTTAAATCTTCTTTATGGCATTGTAAGAAAAATGGGACTATATTTCCTATTCAGTATTTTAGAAAATAATTTTCTAATTATAGAAATAATGTTGCCTATTGTAGAAAATTTAGATAATGTAGAAAAAAACAGATTACAAAAATCACCAGATAAACTGAAATCCTACCACTCAGACACTTTTTCATATATTTCCATATTTATATACATTTACAAAATTGGCATCAGGATGACTAGTCCACTGGTTCCAAGTATAGACTTTGAGTCAAATGGCCTTGAATTCACATCTTGACTGTATCATTCGCCAGCTGTGTGACCTGGAGCAAGTCACTTTAGCTCCCTAAACTGCCAGATTCTTCATTTGTGAACTGGGACAACTCCCCACTCATGGGGGTTAAATGACATAATGGATATAAAATGCTTGGCCTAGTCCACAGCACAGAACAGATGCTCAGCAAATAATGGCAATATTTATCATACAGTTTTTTTTTTTGTTTTTTTTTTGTTGTTGTTGTTTGTTTTTTAGCCTAATAGTACAATGTGTTTCTCCAACAGCCAGTAAGTATTCAGTTTTCAAATTCATTCATGGCACATATTTCTCTGGCCCAATTTCAGGCCAGAGGACCAGGAAAAATACATTTTCTCTGGCTCCATTTCTTCAGGAGGAGGACTTAAGGATGAGAGTCCCTGTAAGTCCCTCCCAGACCTGAAACTCAGCGAGATCCTCCCGACTCTTGTTCACAGAGCGGGATGGGAACAGGGGCTGTGCATGGCCTGCGGTGAAGGATCCCAGCAGGGAGCGTCAAGAGTGGGCCTGGGGAGAGGGGAAGGGCAGTCTAGAGAACTCTAGAAAAGTCTGGGGCAGAGAGCAGCCTTGAAACCCTCATTCCTGTCTCTAAGCAGGGAGCAGCCCAGCGTGGTGAAGGGCCCAAATGGGATCGGTCAGGCCTCGGTTCTGATCCTTGTGCTTACTCGCTCCATGACCTTGGGCAACTTACTTTACCTCTCTGAACTCCGGTTGCCCCATCTTCAAAATGGGCACACTAATTAGAGGAGTCGTGAGACTGAACTTGGACACTGCATATTAGGGGCCCAACGCACAGTCAGCACACCTGATTACGTGCTGTAAGCTCTGCAAATAGGGAGTCAGTGCCTCTCACACCCACCATCTCACCCCCAGCACCTCGGAGTGTCTGGAGCATGGCCAACTCTCAATGAGTATTTGTTGGATGAACACACACTACTCTTTAAGGACACAAACCGAAGAAGTCACAGACAGGAGGAGCCCTGCCCCTGCAGGCTTTGGCATCTGGAGAACTGCTCGCAGTACTGGTCAGCAAGCCCAAGATGGAGAGTGCGGGCCTCCCTCACTCTCCAACCTCCCCAGCAAAGGTCAAAACAACAACAGCATGATGATGCTGGGCTCGTCTCCGTTGTGACAAATCCGGTGTGGACAAGTGAAAAAGGCATCTCCACTTATATGGCTGGGTTGTTAGATGGTTGGATTCGATCCTGGCTCTTCTTACTAGCTATAGAAAGCTGGATAAGTCACTTCACCATTCTGAGTCTCATTCTTCTCAGTTATAAAGTGGGAGCACCGCCACTTACATCGTTGGATTAAATAAGAATGTACAATCCGTTGCCTATAAGTAGATGCTCAGACAAGGGGCCCTGTGCACACCGCTATCCCGAGTGCCTGGGATTGGAGTTTCCCTGTAAGTGCTCCAGGTAGCTCTGGCAGTGTTTTGGGATGGCCTCTGTTTACAGGATGGTTTTGCAGTGATGGAGAAGGTAAGGAGGCTTGACAAAGACTTCAGACAAACTTGGAGTTTGTTGTGATGGACTGTCCATCAGTCAGCCCTCCAGGACACAGTAGTTAAGAGAGGTGCTGATTATAGGCCGCCCAAAATGGAATCACCAAGGAACAAAATGACAGCCTCTTAAGGCTGTGGTGACATTTCCTGGATGGAAAAAGTAGGGAAGGTGATGGGAACTCAGCAGGTACCCAGGCTCCATGGGCCTTTGTGTGAGGAAGCAGGGAAAATAGTTTCCCTGCATGTCAGAGCTCCCAGTTGAGTCAGAGAGTCATGGTTCTCACAGGCTTGGCATGACTGTCCTGGCTAAACAATGACATCCAGAGGGCCTTGGGTACCATCCAAAGGGCAGGGACGACCAGGTCTGAAAAGACCGTCTAAGGAAGAACAGAGCATGCCAGTTCTCGCTCTAATCCATTTTGCCTAATAATAACAGCAGCTCATGTTTTTGATCACCTGCCTTGTGGCCAGCTTTGCCGAGGGCCTTGTTCACCTTGATTTCTCTCAGCCAACCTATACTACAGGCTGTATAAAGCCCATGTTACTGAAAGGCCCTGGGAGACTCAGGGAGCAGAAGGGACTTTCCAAGTTCGCTCACCCTGCTGCCAGGTAGGATCTGAACTTGGGGCTCCTGACATTCCCAGTGTACCATGGTACTTCAAGGGTTTTCTAAGATAGAAACACCCAGTAGAGTCCTGGCAAAGGTTTCAACAGCCAGTACCAAAAATAAATTAACCTGTAAAGAGAGTCAACTGACTCCAGAGAAGTGTGAAAAGAGAACCCAGGCATTGAGTCCCCAAAGAAAGTCTTATCTACATGGAGAAAAAGATTAGAATTGGGAGTTGGGAAAAGGTTGATGGGGTGAGAGGAGGAAAGGAGGAAAGCAGGGAGAGAAAAAAGAGAGAAGGAAGGAAAGAAGGAAGGAAGGAAGGAAGGAAGGAAGGAAGGAAGGAAGGAAAGAAAAGAAATGAGGAAAGAAGGAAGGAAAGAAGGAAGGGAGGAAAGAAGAAAGCAAACAAAAACTTGTTCTGCATTGATGGTTAAAAGACCAGCTAGGCTGGGATCTCGGCTCCCCACCCAGTCACTCACCCACCAGCTGTACAAAGATACAGCTGGAATAGGTCCATTGCTCATCATCTCTACATGGGGAATAAGAATCCTCCTTCCTAAGGGTGTTGAAATGAAATCCTCTATTTATAGTGCCTGACACAGCATTCGATAAACAGTAATGAGAATTATAGTAGCCAACCCTTACCTGAGCTTACTGTGAGCCAGGTACTGGAGTTTTACATTTACCAGCTCACGTGTTCCTCACAACAGCCCTACAGGGAGGTACTGTTATTGTCCCCATTTTAAGAAGATGACACAGAAGCCTGGAGGGGTGAAACAATTATTGTAATTATTGCTGTTGTTATTGTTACAAAGTTCCAAGCCAGCTGCTGCCTTCACTCTAGGGACTAACTTTGGTTAAATTCCACCTCAGTGTCTTCAAGTCTGAAAGCAGTAGAAGATGTGAGGGGTGTCCATCAATCCTTTCAGAAAAAAGGGGCTCACCTTGACAATGACATCCATGACGTTCTGGTTCTCCTTCTTGGATTCCCCAAAGGACCTCACGTTGAAGGAGCAGATCCTCAGGGCCAGAGTGCTGTTGATGGCGAGGACGAGAAGCAGTAGGGAGGCCAGCGGTGGTGACATCCTGGCGCTCCTGCTGGGTTCAGGGCTCAGTGAGAAGACGGTGGTGTTTGCAGTGTGGGCTCCCAGTCACCTCCTCAGGCCACTTCCTCGGTCTCTGCTGACTTATAAAGCCTGCAGATAACAGGAATTACTGGATTCCCTGTTACTACTTTCAGTTCTGTGAGGAACTGAAGATCATGCATTTTTTCCTTGAGGAAATGAAGGAAATGGGCTAGTCTTTTAGGAGCTCCTGTTTTCATCACTCTGGTGAGGAAATTGGCCTGCCTAATTTAGGCACCATCCTCTACAAAGTCATTCCTATTCCAACTGAGCGCCAGCTGTGACATCTGGTCATCTTTCCTGTTGTCACAAAAGGCCATGTACCTTTTCCTGAAAATCGATGGACTGAGAAGTGGTCCACACCAGAGGGCGCCTGGAGTGATGGAGCCTTCTGCAGTAGTGGTGGTGGTAGGGGGCAATAATGCAGGGACGGTGCTATGTTTTCTGCCATCGCTGAGATTTAGTTGCCAGCTGTTCTTGGACACACCTAGGATCTGACTCTCTAATTCCTTGGTGGGTGTAATCAAGGGTCACGTCCAGTTTAGATTACATAATTTTTGGGCGGTTTTGCTGTATGTAATTTAACACACCAAATGCTAGCACTATGTTGCCAGGGAGAGCTGTTGCTGGTCTGCTAGAATAGGTCAGCAAAATGTCCTTGGACTAGAAGGACAAAAAGCAATTACAGCTCCTGGAGTGACCCATGATTCAATCTGATATTACTTTAATGTTCGTGAGAATCATGTGGCCCTGAGAAAGGAAGGTTTTGCAAGAATTGTAAGATTTCAGCCCAAGTGACTTTTAGAGATTTGGGCAGGAAGATATGAAGATCTGAAAAGTAAAAAAAATACAAAATTCAATCGAGTTATAAACCTGGCTAAGATTTGCAGACTTTGGCAAGGAAAATTCTTCTGTGAAGAGAGTAGGTAATGAGAATAACTTACAGCCAGCATTAAGGTCAGCATTAAGATCATCTTCCCTTAAAGTGATGGACATGTGGTTGGCTGTAGCCACAGGGAAAAGCGAGTATGTGTGCAGTGCCAATATATACCCAGTCAGCATCCTGGTCAAAATCTCTGGCCAAGTACGCCCAGTCATTGTAAGCAGATAACTCCAAATAGTACATGGGAGGAAATAATGGTTTCCTGAGCTGCCAATGAGATGAATCTTCCTATTGTCTACTGCACAGACCTCAGGCCTGGTTAACTCTCTGGTGAAAACAGCTCTGGTCAAAGGAATGGTGATTGTCTTCTTTGGTGAACAGGTACCTTCCAACCAGAAGCTTTAGAATTAAATGAGGCACACCTTTTTTGTGTCTTTTAGGAAAGAATTTATACATATCTGGTATTTTATGATCTTGTAACATATGAGAGATTTTGGCCTGTTAAAGGGACAATTTTGTAACTCTAATATAAAATGTTGGGGTTGATTAAGATTCGTGACTTTAAGTTGAAACTTTATGAAGTTTATGTACAGTTCTGGAACAGTTATAAGAATTTTGGGTTAACAGTGTTTTACAAGTTTAATTTATTTGAGTTAGAATTATTTAGTATTAAAAAGGGAAGCTTTCTTTTAGTTTATATAGTTAAAGAACTTTACTAGGAAATAGGATACATTAAACTTATAAAAGAAGTTTAAAAAAATTTTTTAAATGGGCCCATAACCCCTTAAAAGTAATTATTTAAGTTTGCCAGATATAGGGTTGCCAGATTTAGCAAATAAAAATACAGGTCAACGTGAATTTTAGATAATTCAAATTTAATTGGGCATCCTATATTTTTTCTGGCAATCCTAGCTGGACTTATAAAAAGTATAAGGATTTTTATAAGATAAACTTAAAGGCATAATATTTTCTAGGGCAATAACCACCATGTTATTAGGTGTTAGTTCCCAGCATCGAAAATAAGCTAACCTATAGAATGAGAGAGTAAACTAATCTGTTTCTGAATTATTAACTTTGATAACTTAAATATTAATTTGAAAAATAAACCTCTGAAGAATGGTTTCTGCATATACAAACTGTCCTTGAGAACTGAAAATCAAAATCACATGAATAAACAGAAGAGATTGACTCCGGTCTGTAATAAGCACATTCATTGCATGGAATTGGACTTAAAAAAAAAAAAAGAATAGTACCTGGAATTCTGGAGGGATAATCCTAAGAGTCGAATTTTAACTGAATCTAACTAGGTGCAGTGGCTTCATTGAGTGCTTTCTGTGTTTCATCTCACTCAATACTCTCCCAAGCCCTTACTATGGTGCTTCCACTTCACAGATGAACAAACAAGCTTGTGCCTAAGGATACACAGCTGGCATGTGGCAGAGCTGGGATTTGAGCACAGGCAGTATGACCCCCGACCAGCCTTCTCCCCAACCAAACCAGACCAAACCTTAATAAGGAACACTTCAGGTAGGAGGTGGGGAGGAGTTGAAAGGACGGTTCCGTTTTTTTACTGTAAACACTGGTATTTTTTCATTTTTATGAAAATATGTACTTGTTTAGTAATTAAAGAAAAAGATAAACATGTTAAAAGCTTTTTGTTCTTTTAAGTAGGTTAAACAATGTCCATGCCAGCATATCTTTTGTGCAACTGAGCCAAGGGCAGCTTTCACCCAGCCCCCGGAGTCGTTGATAATGAGGGGGTCAGAGTGACAGTCCGTACTGGCTAGCCCAGGGAGGGCAGAAGTCCGAGGGGGTCAGAGTGACAGTCCGTACTGGCTAGCCCAGGGAGGGCAGAAGTCCGAGGGGGTCAGAGTGACAGTCCGTACTGGCTAGCCCAGGGAGGGCAGAAGTCCTCCACTCATCCTTCCATTGGGCTCTAGTGTTGGGAATTGGGAGCTTGAGATGGTCTCTTTTAGGAGCCTGAAGCACTGAGTGCTAAGTTCTCATTTAACTCCCTGACCTTGCAGAGCATTGGCATTGACATTTTGAGACAGATAATTCTGTGTTGTTGGGGGATGTTTAGCAGCAACTCTGGATTCTACCCACTAGGTGCCATAGTACCCCACTAATCATGACAAGCTAAAATGTGTCAAATGTCCCTGAGGGGTAAAGATTACCCCCTATAGATCTATGCTGGTGTGCAGGTTAAAGCAGATGCACTTCCATTTACTGGCTGTTCAACTTTGGACAAGAAACTAAACCTCACTGTGTCCATTTCCACACCTTTAAAAATGGGCACAATAATAACTCTTACATGGTAGAGCCGTGACAATTTAGTGAGTTTATAACTAAAAGGCAGACTCAGCAGTGTCTGGCCCTTAGAAGTACTCAGGTAGAGGTGATAGTCTGTCTTCAGAATAAACTGAAGGGATTGCTATTCCCATTTTATAGAGGAGAAAATTTAGACTTAGAGATAAAGAAGTCAGGCCCCAGCCATTAACTGTGAAGTGACATCAAAGGCAGGAATTTGGGTTTTCAGGATTAATTCCTTTGCCAGCCTTTTCTTTGTAGATATAAAAGGATCCTCTTAACTCCAGACCGCATTTGACCAACTGCAAACTCTGAGCTGGTGGTGTTGTAATTAATGGGTTAGATTTGCCAGGGTGGAACTAGGGCGAGACGAATGAGGCACTGGCCTCTGGTGCAAAATTTAAGGGGTTGCCAAATAACTGGGTAATCAAGATGAAGGATATTGTAATGCAATATTTTGAATAATTAATCAAAATTAATGCAGAAACATCCATGATGAGCAAAGTATTGAAATCTTAAATAAAGACAGGATCCAACCTTGTCATTCACCTAACCCTATTCCTGTCCTTGGGATCTGCAGATCTGTGGAACCATTCTGTACTTCCCTGGAGAGGAAAGCTTGTTGGTCTAAGCGCGACTTGGGAGACAACAGCGCCCTCTTCTGGCTAGCAGTGAGCGCTGCTCTTCTCCTGGGAAGCCAAGTTCACCTTCTTTGTTCCTTAAGGCAGCAGCAAGCCAGGGCTAGTCCAGACACTTGAGGCACTACAACACTTTTCACCCTGGCCTCTTTTAGGTTAAGAGGTTGCAGACAGGTCAAATGATGCCATTGAAGCTCCAGGCCCAACTCTTCCTCTGGCCACTGCACTATGCTAGATCCATTGACTTTCTCTTATTATCAACATGCCCAAGGACTTGTCCCTGCCTCTGTGGCAGATTTTAAAGCTGCCTGTTAAAATAAAGTTGGCCTTTCCAGGCTGACCGGGAGAGGGGACAGTGAGGAAGCAGAACCAAGAGGCAGAGGGCTTCTCACAGCTGCTGGTTGGGGACCTTGAGCAGGGAGCTAGCTGGCTGCTTGCCTAACCGCAATGTCTTCTTTAAGGGTTTGGTACTTTCTTAGCTTCATTTTATTTATGTTTTACTTTTTTATTTTGCAATGATTTCAAACATGCATAAAAATTGCTAATAGAGCCTCCAAACTCTTATATATTCTTTACTGAGATTCATCAAAAAATATTTAACTACATTTGCTTTTTCATCAGTTCTCTCTATATAAAGACTTTTTTTCTAAACTGGTAAAGAGTAAGTTGGAGACATTCTGATCTTTTATCCCTAGATAATTCCAGGTGATTTCTCAAGTGCAAGTACACTCTCTTACATAACCACAAGACAATTATCAAAACCAGAGGCTTAGCAATCATAAGATATTATTGCACAACTTACATTTACAGACCTTGTTCAAATTACTCTCACAATGTCCTTTACAGCATTTTTTTTTTTTTTTTCTTTCTGGTCCAGGATTCAACCCAAGATTATGCATTGCACTTAGCAGTCCTCTCTCCTTGGTATCCTCTGATTTGTACAGTTCCACAGTCTTTCTTTGTCTTTCATGTCCTTGACATTTTTGAAGTACACAGGCCAGTTATTCTGTTGACTCTCCCTCAGCTTGAGTTTCTCCGAGGTTCCTCATGATTAGATTCAGGTGATGAGGTTTTGGCAGGAATACTTCTTATATGTCTCATGAGATTTCCTAAATGAACTTCTCCCGGGGTTCACAGGGCAGCTGGGTGACTCCAAGACACGGGAAGCAGATTATGAATTAAAAGTTCTTAATAAGGGCAGCTAACATTTATTATGTGGTTTTGGTTTGACACTGCATTTGTTGATTTAAGGGGTATTCACCCCTTGGAACAATGTTGTGATGGATCACAACAATAATAAAACAATAATAGCAACTACAGGTATTGAGCTGTATTAGGCCCCATATTATACATCTTTTTTTCATATACTAGGTCTTTAAACCTCACTACCATCTGAGTACTACTATTATCCTCAACTTACAGATGAGGAAACCAAGCCTCAGAGAAGATGATCATTTGCCTCAGGTCTCACAGCTAGGAAGATGCACAGCCAGGACTGTTTGACACCAGAGTACAAGGCCCCTTCAGTGTTCCAGCTGGGGACACTGAGATAATACATGCCCCTACCCCCTAGACTCCCAGAAAATGGGGATGTTTTCTCTCCATATTCTGGAACCTCCTGCTTACCCAACACAGAAAGGGTATGAAAGCTTGGGAGACACCGCAGACTGTGAGTAGGGAACCTCAGTAGGTTGTGTGACATTCTCTAGGGTCAGACAGACGCCTCTCTTGAGTCAGCATGCACTGGATAATTATTTACAAATGCATTGGAAACTACATCTGTCCCAAAGATAGGGTGAAGAGAGCAAATATAAGCAGAAGATATCAATCCTTAACCAAACAATGACTATGAATGAGTCTCAGGTGGGAGCCCTGCTCCAGGATGGGATTTCTCTGCCACAGGCAGAGCCTGCTCCAGAGTCAGCCAGATTTAGTGCGGGCCAGTGTCTTTCATAACATACAATGTTAAGAAATCAGCCCTGGAGACCTCCTGATACAAGCAGTTCCCTGCCAAGGGACTGGGGTCATTTCATATCCTTGGTGTTTTTAGGAGATTTGTTATTCACTCATTCAGCAGTTTACCCTATTAAGTGTGAAGGGGGATACAAAGATGAATAAAGCAGCTCCTGCCCTTGGAGACTCAAAATTAGATAACAAATTGGACTTACTTTTGGATTCCATGGGTTTTCTTTGCCTCTAAACTAGCATTCTCCATCCAGTGGCCACAGAACTGTCATGATTTTGAGTTACCAACGTAAATCTTAGATTCAAACCTTCTGGAGCTCCTCTGGCCACCATTTGATTTGGACTGTTATGACCTCTGACTGCAGAGTTGGGAGGGTGACCAACCACCCCATTTGCCTGAGACTAAGCGGCGGGGTGGGGGGCTTTCACTGTAAAGGCAGGGAAAGTCTTGAGCAAATTGGGATAAGTTTGTCACTCTAGAGTTAGGCACAGGAGGAGCAGTGGGAGGGGACTAGGTAGATGGGAGAGGAGTACTAATAGCTAACACTTATTTTGTTCCCAAATTTAGTAATACTTAGAATAAA
Source organism: Pteropus alecto (assembly GCF_000325575.1). Classification (NCBI taxonomy): domain Eukaryota; kingdom Metazoa; phylum Chordata; class Mammalia; order Chiroptera; family Pteropodidae; genus Pteropus; species Pteropus alecto. The sequence goes on along the minus strand of NW_006440638.1, from coordinate 20,689,347 downwards.
TTTATGAAGTAAGTACTATGTTACTCATATTTTATAGAGGTGTAAACTGGGACCCAGAGAGAGTACACGATTTGTCAGAGGTGTACCTTTGGTAAATGGCAGAGTCAGCCTTCTAGAGAGCAAATTCTGTGTCCTCAACCACAACTCTGTACTGCCTCAGAAGTCTCATGTATAAATGCAGTGTGGATGAAGTCTCAAAACTACATTTGAAATTAATTCTCAGAGATTGGAAGCAGGCTGCTCTGGAAGCAGAAGCCAGTAGAAGACCCAAACACACTCACCAGTTGCTGGCTGGTTACCTAACATACAAGCCCAGCTCTCTCATCCATTAAACGGCGGAAGTATTAACACCCACATGTCACGGCTGTTGTGAAAATGAAAACAAATGCAGCGGTGGGTGAAAAATACAATGCCCAGAACAGAGCAGGCAATGAAGAAATGTATACTAGCTACTAATTGCCAACTGCCCATCCTATGGCTGGAATCCACTTGAGAACTAACGCAAAGGAACATATGACAGCCTATTCCCCAGACTGGCTTCTCCTCCTGGCTTCACTTGCCCTATCCTTCTCTGCTCTTTCCCAATGGCTCTTTGGACTGTTCCCAGCCACTTGTGTGCCAGTGGGAAGAGATGACCAAACTTGATTTCTTCTGCTCTTGGCCCTACTGGGCACCCAGTACTCCCAGTTTCCAGAACCCCACACAAGGATCACTGCCTGAAGGGTGGCCAGACTATGATTCTTCCATATAGATGTGTGCCCTGGCTTCCTGTATAACCTCAGCAGGTCAGAGAAGAAACAGGATAGGAACAAATGAGCATGCTTTATCCTTTTGATAAATTAGATCAAGAAGTATCGTGATTTAGATGGCAGAATGTGATGCGCATCTTTGAAAGTTTTATTAAGATGTTCATGTTTAAGTGGCTCTATATGGTAGAATGCTTAAAAGCCCAAAAGCCCAATGAGAGACACCAGGGACAGCTAGGAGGAAGAGGTCTTGGTACAGTGATATGGGTGACGCAGATGCCGATATGAAGCCTGTGAGGCATCCAGCAAGAAGCCCTGGAGGAATGAGTGTTTTTTTTTAATAAGAACTCTGCCCCCGCCCCCCACATCTTCTGGTAACCTTCACACATTGATTCCCAGGCTACACTTTATTCAGTTTTCAGGCCCCTGTAAGGACCAGGCATGCCCAGTAAATGTTTGATGTTTGAAGGGTGATGATTCTGATAGCTAATATTCTGCACAATTCCTCTGTGCCATGTATAGTGCCAACCTGGAAACATATTGTTCAACTTGATCCTCTCTGAAGCCCTATGAGGTTGGTACCATCATCCATTCTTTATCATCATCTCCTATTTATACATGAAGAAACAGGTTTATATAGACAGAGAGCTAATAAGTGGCAGAGCCGGACTTTCTGAAACCAGAGCCCACCATCTTCACCTGAGATGTGTTCAAGTGACTCAAACACTTGGAGCTTGTGTTTCTTCATCTGTACTGCCATTTGTGGAGTTTTGCCAGCCCCGTAGCCATTAGGGTCAATTCAGTAGCTGCTTCACCAGTTTCCTTGGAACGCTATATCTCCCCTAATCTCAATCCAGGGTTCAGATGAGGTAGAAAAGGATTTTGTAAATGAGACACAAGAAGCGCTAGACATAAAGGATAATTCGATAAAATGAAAATTAATGCCTGTTTATCCAAAAACACTAAAGAAAGTGAAAAGCCACAAACTGAGAGAAGATATTTGCAACATACATAACTATAAATCATTAAGACGTGGACAATTAGAAAAATTAGGACATGACCTGAACAGATATTTCATAGACACAAAATATGAATGAAAAATAAATATATTAAAAATTGCTCAAGCCCATTAATCATTGACATGAATATTAAGATCACAATGAGATACAATTTCATACCCACTAGGTTAGAAAAAGTCTGATTATGCCAAGTATTGGTAAGATTCTAAAGATGTTTTCCTATATTATCTTCTAAAAGTTTAGAGTTTTGTCTTTTATATTAAAGTCTTGAAATCTATCTTGAATGAATGGGGGGGTAGTGAGAGAGTTGTTAAATGTTATGTTTTTCTATATGAATAATCAATTGTCCTAGCACTTTTACTGAAATGTCTCTCCTTTCCCCACCGATCTGAAATGTCACCTTTATCTTAAACCAAGTTTCCTAATGTGCACAGGTCTGTTTCCATGATTTCACTGGTGTTTTTATCTAGCCCTACATGAATACATACTGCCCTAATAGCTATGCTTTTATAATAGGCCTTGATATCTACTTTTTCTTCTTCATTGGGCATATTTTGGCTTTTTCCACTCCACATATGAATCTTAGAATCACCTTCTCATCTTCCTTGAAAAGCCCTGTTGAGATTTTTGGTTGGAATTGTTTCTGATTTTGAAAGAAGCATTTCTAAATTTCATTATTGAGGCTTTTAGTAGATGCCTTTTAACTGATTAAGAAAGTTCTCTTCCTAGTTTCCTATGAGTTATTACCATGAGAGACTGTCAAATGTTATTTTAAAATTTTGCAGCTATTGAGATGGTCTTATAGTTCTCCTTTAAAATTTGATGTGGTTATATATATATA
>NW_006440638.1:20632665-20686723 GCF_000325575.1 Pteropus alecto | reverse complement strand
ATACAGAAATATATTTCTTAATATTAAACTATTTTGCCATTCCTGACATAAACCCAACTTGGTTATGAGGTATCATCCTTTTTAGATATTGCTGAATTTGATGTACTAATATTTTATTTAAGATTTTTACTTCTATGTTTTTGGGTGATTTATGAGTAATGTTGGTCTGATCTTGTTTTAGTGTTGAATTTAGAGCATCTTAGAATGAGCTGGGATGTATTCTTTTACTATTTTCCAGAAGACTTTATGAGAGAATAGAATGAAACTTGAAAGTTTAGACTTGCTTCTAGGACCATCTGGGCTTAATGTTTTTCTTTGACTCAAGATTTCATCAATTTCTTTAATAATTATAAGACTCGTGTTTTCTATAGTTTAGAACTGACATTTTGCTGGTGAATTGAACTTTTTATCATTTTGCAGTGATCCTTAATAATTTTTTTTTTTTTTTGGTCAGTCTATGTTATCTAATATTATCATAGCTTTCTTTTTGGATAGTATTTGTCGGGTATATCATTTTCCACATTTTTACTTTCAACCTTTCCAAATTCCTATGTTTTAGGAGTGCTCTTGAAACAGTGCCTCTTAGATTTTTTAACATCCACATTGACAATTTCTGACTTTTAACTGATGAGTATAGTTAATTTACATTTATTGGTTTAGTATATCTGAACTTATATTTACTATCTTTTTTGTGGGGGGAGGAGTCTAACTTTTTTTATACTTCTTTCAGGTTGATTAGTGTTTATTTGTTTTTGTTTTTGCTTTTGGCTTATATCATTCCCCTGCCTCTACTAGTTTGAAAGTTATGTATCTTATTTTATTATATTAGTAAATACCATCGAGATTTTATCACACATATTTAACAAAGGCTAGAGCTAATATCTCAATTCCCTTCCCACACTAATGCAAAGGCATTAGAACACTTTTAACACCAATCACCTTTCCTAATTTGTTGTTGCCCAGTATTTTAGTTCTGAGCTTATTTAAACCTATATATTTTTTATTATTATTGTTGTCATTATTATGGTTTTATACTGGCAATTTTGTTTAAATTCACTATATTTACCAATTTCTTCACTTATTCTTCCTTTCATTTTAGTTCCTTTCTAAAATATTTTTTAATTTTTCAATTACAATTGACATACATTATATTAGTTTCATGTGTACAATATAGTGGTTAGACATTTACATAACTTAATAGGTGATCACCCCTATAAATCTAGTACCCATCTGATACCATACATAGTTATTATAATATTATTGACTATATTCCCTATGCTATACTTTACATTCCCATTACTATTTTGTAACTACCAATTTGTATCTCTTAATCCTTTTCTCCACTTATCATCCTCAAACCCCTCCAATCTGGCAACCATCAAAATGTTCTCTGTATCTGTGAGTTTGTTTCTATTTTGTTAGTTAGTTTGTTTTGTTTTTTAGATTCTACATATGACATTTGTCTTTCTCTATCTGACTTATTTCACTCAGCATAATGCCCTCTAGGTCCATCCATGTTGTTGCAGTTAGTAAGATTTCATCATTTTTCATGGCTGAGTAATGTTCCATTGTATATGTATATCACTTCTTTATTCCATCATCTATTGATGAGTGCTTAGGTTGCTTCCACATCTCGGCTATTATAAATAAAGCTGCATCATTTCAGTTCTTAATTGGGTCACTTTTCTTCTTTCTGAAATGCATCTTAGAAGTTCAGTTAGTCAGGTCCCCCAGTTATAAGTTCATTTTGTTTTATCTGTATTTTACCCTTATTCTTGAAATACTGAGTATCCAATTCTTAAGTCTCTGAATATATTATTCTACTATCTTTTAGCTTCTAACGTTGACACCGAGAAATCTACTGACAATCTAATTCCTTCTTTTGTGAGTAACCTGTATTTTTTTTAAATCTCTAGATGCTTTTAAGATCTTTTCTTTATTTTTAGTGTTCTGTAGTTTCACTACAATGTTTCTTGGCATAGATTTCCTATTATTTATCCTACTTTAGATATGTTTCTTACATCTCTGGATTCATGTATTTTTTCTGCTCTGGAAATTCTTAGCCATTGCTACTTCGAATATGGCCTCTCATTTCTTATCTCCTTCTTTGATGCTGATTAAATGGATTGCGATCTTCTCAGTCTATCTTGCATATTCCATAATATCTTTTTTCATATTTTTCATGTCATATCACTCTTTGCTGCATTCTCAGTAATTTCCTCAGATCTGTCTTCCAAATCACTGTATTTGGTTAATCATCATATATGAGAATCCTGGGTGCTTTCCTATAGAAAGCATCCTTGTTTTATTTATGCTTGGAGTGAAGGAATGCTACCCATTTGAGACCTCTCTAGCTCATTAGAGGGCCCTGATAAGTATGGGACTCTAGGTTCAGCTACTCCAACTTAGAGCTGGCTAAGATCTTCTAATACCGTTTTTGGGTCTGATATATACCTTTGGTCTCAAGACAACCCTGCATTTCACATATATTTGCTGCTCACTCTCCCCTACTCTTGTTTTGACATACTTTCAGCCCAACAACACATGACAAAGTCTATTTTATCCAAGATAGAGGTGTTTTGAGAAGAAGAGTGGTTCTGAATATCTTGTCTACCAAATGCTGAGATGCAATTTGAATTTTAAAAGTCAAAAGTGGGGTGGTTAAATTTTACCATGTTTTGAGCATATTCCAAATTATTGAAACAATTTTGAACCCTAATTTCCTTCCTATTGCTTTCTCAAAGTCTTCCTTTTCCTTCCCATCCAGAATCCTCTCTGGCCTGGTGCTGTGCTCAGTCAGCATTTTTAAAAAGAATCAATACAGTGAGAACTGTAGTTTTAGAAACTCCTTATTACTGAGTCCTTCTTTCCATGATCACATACTACATTTTGACATATATTGACTTGTTATTTCATTATATACTTTTATTACTTAACCCTTTCATTGACGTTCTTTTTTTTTTTCAGATGTATATAACTCATTTTGTAATTTAGATTATACTCCTTGAAGGAAAAATTCAAAATGTATCTTTTGTATCTTCCAATGCTTTGGTTCGATGCAAAAGCAGATGCTCACAAATAAATGAATAAGCAATATTTTGAGTTGTTTAGAAAGATTTTTTTTAACCTATAACTGTCACTGCGAAACGGGCTAATTAAGCCTTCTTTCCTGGCAGTCACCAGATGAAGAGTCACGAAGAATGTAACTCCCTCCTGGGGCTCAGCTCAGTGTATCTAACTATAAAAACTCTGGGGAAAAATCTCTCTGGATTTTGAAACTCTAGACCCTAAGAGGCTCCTGGGGCCACAGGCTATTAGTTAAAAGAAAAGATAAATTGTGTATTTTCAAGGGTTTGGAGAGGGAACACTTTTTAGAAGACAATTGTTTTCAAGTACACCAGGTAAAGTTTATTAATGGCTTCTGGGTGGGCCTTCCAGGAAGTCATTCATGCATTTCATTCATTCATTTATTTATACATCCCCTCAATACCTGTTTGATGAATACTCCCTTAGCCTAAGATTGCTAATTAGTGGCTTGTGGGTATTAAAGTCTGGTTAGTCTTATTCCTTGCTGCCTCTCTGGCCTGCTCTGGGGCTATTGGAAGATAGCTGTCTTAGAAAGTTTCAAGTTTCAAGACTCAGAGGGACAGTGAGAAGAGATAAGGCCTGAGACGTAGAACTGGGCAATATGCCCTTTGATGAATAAATTTAAATTCACTGAAGCTCTCAGAACAATTTTATGAAGTGAGTCAAATGCAGCTCTTGAAGTCTGAGTGATGAGGTGGCCAACATCTTAAAGGAAGATGCTCCACCCAAGCCAGGGAGATCATCCCAAATTCTAGACGAGACAGATTTTATAGGTTGGTCACCAGTGGCCTTGGAGATTCCCCTTAGCCACATCACTGGGGCTTGTCCACGTCTAATTCTTAAAACCTAGTGATCAAGACAGGACAAATTCCCCAAGTCGGGGAGGGAGGGGTTCAAGCTCTGCATCCAGAGTGGAAGTGATATGGGAAACGTAAAGAAATCTAGGATGGCTACCCTGTCCTGGAGGAATTTTTCCAAACTCCTCTCCCTGGAACTCTACTTTTCCTGCACTTGGGAAACAAAAGACCGCCAAGTATGCGAAGTAATCACTGTATAAATTAGCCTGCTTGCCTTTGTCCGGGGCTCAGACTCTGGAGAGTGACTCCTCTGAGCCCACCAGTGTAAATAAACCTCCTTTGATTCTTAGTTCACTGAGTGCTTCTTGGTTCTTCTGGGTACGCAGGCCAAAATCCACAACATTTTGGTACCCTGACCCGGAAACCAAACCGTGCTGGCCCTTTGAAGCCACCAGTTTGGGCACGATGCTGAGATGCTGGTCGGCCGAGGCAACTGAGGAACTAGAAGCTGCACCCCGTCCCAGTTGGGTGGTCTTGGGCCCGGCTGCGCTTGGCCGTCCCCGCTTCGTTGTTTCCCCCGGACTCTGAGTGGCAAGAATAAGGAGATTTGGCAGCTACACATCTGACACGGTAAGGCTGGGGCCCCCTGGACCCAGATAGGCCCACCTCAAGGGTAGAAGGGGAGACCGATCACCTCGCAGAGACAAGCTCCCCTCAGCCAGGGACCACCAGGGAGGGAATGTTTTAACTTGTGAGAGGGTGTGTGCCTTTGTGTGGATCTCAGACACCTGTCTCCGGGTTTCCCGCCTGTGAAGAACTCTGGGGTCTGAGAGGGCACCAACCTGCAGTTCCATAGGGACTTCCTAAGGCATAACGGTGATTAGTCCCTCCAAGGAACATCAGGTCCGGGGTTTACATGGGTACGCCTTAGCAAAGATGCGCTGAAAGTCTCGAGAGAGACATGGCCCGGTGGGCAACTGAGGGGTCTCTGAAAAGGGACACTCCATCCTTTGTCTGTCTTTGTGGTACCGACACAGTAGGAAACATGGGGTCAGGTCAGAGTAAGGCAATCGTCCTTGAGAATATGTTAAAGAATTTCAAGAAAGGTATTTGCCTCAGAGGTGGTTATTCCTGAACTAGTAAAAAGAGGCAAACTGAAGGAATAAAGAAAGTGTGAAAGAAGGTTTGCAGAAGACTCAGATTATATTGGCTAATTTTCCTAACTATTGTAATATAATTCTCATTTAAAAGATAAATTAAACTTTAGAAAGAGCCCCCATCTAGGGAATTCTAGGGAATTAAGTCCACCCCTTTTAGTCAGGAGAAGAAATATAGGTTAAGGATTAGAAAAAGGAACCATTCCAGCCAAACTAAACAGGCTCTCACATTATTATATAAGCAACTCTCACTGCCATTAAAATTACAGGTATTACTCCGTGAATCCACCACACTTGGATAAAGAAAACAGCGTCTCCAGAGAACTGGGAAACTTAGATTGCAGAACATCTTCTTGATCAGCTGCTCTGGATCGCATTCTGGAGACAGCAGAAAATCTACCTGAGATCGTCAGCCCTGCTCTGGCCACCCCCGAAGCTGGTCAGTCTACACTTGGCAGAAGCTTGAGGAATTTCATCGTGGGACTCCTTATAATTGGACTTTAGGAAGGAAATTGGTGCAAAGAACTGTGAATATGTGTCCATGTTACCAAAAGAGGTCAGAGAATGTCCACTACCTCAGTTTTCTATAGCTACCATGAATGGCAGTGCTTTTCAGATGTATTTTCCAAAGCCGCGCTGGACGTGGCAGGCTTTACCACTTGCTGGATGCAGCAAGTGGCACCTAAACAGGGACCTGAGTATGGGAAGACATGTAAATGAGGTAAGGTGAGTAGACTCCCTCCAGAAAAGTGTACACAAAAGAGTAGGAGGGAGAAAATACAGATCGCAGCCGGGTAGAATTTAAGAAAGCACGCTTGTTAAATAAATTTAAGGAATAGGCTGTCATAACCAGAAGTAAAACATAGGACAACAAGGGTCAAAGGACTGCAATGTTTTTGTACAGATGCTTAAAGCTATACTTAGGGCTAGAAATATGGTGTGCACACTCCCCAGATTCAGCACTTTAAGATCTCATATAGGAAACTTGTCCCTGGTTCCCAGAGGAAGGAACTGTAAATAGTTAAACCTGGGAAAAGATTAAGAAGCTACCGAATTGATTCCCACCCAGGCAAGGTCCAAAACTGGGTGGCCCCACATAGGCTTGACTAGATTTGCAGAAACAAGGCCTACGATCACCTCCCCCAAATTGGGAAGGAAGCTGTATAATTGGCATGATAAAGCTTTCCTCCAACTTCTGAGAACAGAGGAATTGCTTGGTCACCCGGTCCCAAAAGCCCTTGCCAGGTACAGTGGCATGCGCCTCTAGTCCCAACTACTCGGCAGGCTGAGGCAGGAGGATCACTTGAGCCCAGGAGTTTTGGGCTGTAGGGTGCTATGCCGAACAGGTGTCTGCAGTAAGTTTGGCATCAATATGGTGACCTCCCGGGAACGGGGGACCACCAGGTTGCCTAAGGAGGGGTGAACCGCCTCAGGTCGGAAACGGAACAGGTCAAAACTCCTGTGCTGATCAGTAGTAGGATCGCGCCTATGAATAGTCAACTGCACTCCCGGCCTGGGCAACATAGCGAGATCCTGTCCCTATTACACTGGGTAAAAAGGGAACTCCAAATAAGGGACTGGAAGGATAATGAGTGGCCCCCAGAACACATAATACTATAGGCCTGCCACTTAGGCAAAAGTGATTGTGGGGATACCGTACCCCCATTTGCATGTTAAATCAAATTATCTGACTGCAGGCAGTTATCAATAAAACTAGGAGAGCCCTGACCCTCCTGGCACATCCAGAAACTCAGATGAGAAATGCCATCTACCAGAACAGGTTGGCACTAGATTATCTATTAGCAGCAGAAGGAGATGTATGTGGGAAATTCAGTCTCACTAACTGTTGTACACAGATAGATGACCAGAGCTAGGCAGTTGAGGATCTTGTCAAACAGACAAAACTGGCACATGTGCCCATACAAACATGGCATGGATGGGACCCCAATAACCTCTTTAGAGGTTGATTCCCCACTTTCAGAAGCTTTAAGACCTTAACTAGAGAAGTACACCTCCTCCTCGGTACCTGCCTACTTCTGCCTTGCCTGTTGCCTCTTGTTTGGACAATTACCTCTCTTATAGAGAGAAAGACTACAGCAAAGATCCTTATGCAATAGAATTATCGGTCCTTGGTCCAGGGAGATCAAGAGGGAGATCAAGAAGATAGCCCAAAAGGTGATGTCCTATAAAGAATTTAGATGGGCATCCAAAGCGGGGAATGATATGGGAAACAAAGATATCTAAGATGGCTACCCTGTCCCGGAGGAATTTTTCCAACCTTCTTTCCCTGGAACCCTACCTTTCCCGCACTTGCGAAACAAAAGACCGCCAAGTATGCAGAAGTAATCAATGTATAAATCTGCCTGCTTGCCTTTGTCCGGGGCTCAGACTCTGGAGAGTGACTTCTCTGAGCCCGTCAGTGTAAATAAACCTCCTTTGATTCTTAGTTCGATGAGGGCCTCTTGCTTCTTCCGGGTACATGGTCCAAAATCCGCAACAGAAGGACTCTTGACTGAGTGCAGAAATGAATTCAAATGCACACCAGTTAAGAGCCAAAAGGAAAGTTTACTAGAGAAGGGGTAACATTCCATATACAGAGAATGGTCTCCTAGTAGAGGCAGAGAGTGAGAGAGCCTGAGAGAGACTCAGAGGGACAGACAGAGAGACAGAGACAATGAATGAGAGGGACACAGAAAAAGATACTGAGAGGAACTCCAAGTGTTCGGGGAATTAGGTTTATATAACATTCTTAGTTTCTATGAATTACCGTTTAAAGACTTTGTTTACTCATTTTCCTTTGATGGTGTGGGCATACAGTGTGAAAGCATAAGAGTATAAAGCGTGAAAAGGTAAGATTGTGTAGCTTGAAAGGCCTGCTGGCAGTTCTCAACCTTTGATCCATAGGTTCCCCATGGTTTTAGCCTTGGGGAATGAATGATTTTATTTTGTGTAAGGTGTGACTTAAAGGCTCTGTTTTCCTTCATGGTATGGGTAAACAGTTTGTTAGTAATCTCAGCTGAAATTTTCCTTTCTTCTCTATGTTTCGTAGGGGTCTGGCCATAGGACTGATCGGTATATTGCAGTCTCGGAATACAGCTTGATTTAACATTTAGTTCTCTTGCCTTCTCCCAACAATACTAAGACCTGCCCGATTTGGCCAGGCTTTGCCAAGCCTGGAGGGCTTGGTGGGCACAGGCCCCAAAGCTGCCTTTGTGGTGGACTTAATGGACTTAAATGGACAAGAGAGTCCTGCTGGGCACTTGTCCCACCTAGATACGAGTGAGAGGCAGACAACGAGCCATATACTCAGCTCTCAGCACAGCAGGAAGACCACCCCCCAGCCCCTGCCAGCCAACACACACACCCCTAGCACATAGTAAATGCTCAGTAAATATTTGTTAAGTGAATGCATAAACACTTTGATGGAAGAAACTCCCAGTGCAGTGTGGGCCCACAGGGGACTTAAGGAAGGCTTTCCGGAGGAAGTGACATTTAAATTGTAGCATGAAAAAGAGGAAGGAGTAGCCAGGCCAAGCAGAAAAGGAAGGTACAGCCCAGGCAAAAGGCCAGGTGATAGAGCTCAGCATGTGTGCCCTGGAATACTAGGAAATGAGGCTGAAATGGTAAATTGAGGCCAGGTGCTCAAAAACCCAGGCCTTGATGTTAGTCAGAAAACACCACTGAATTTAATACATAACTGTTATGCTCCTTTACCTATATTTTTTTGCCTAATGAGGTTTACTTGTCCTTAAAAGTTAAAAATTGACCATAGTGGGGATTTAAACAGTGGTAGTTGTTCAGTAAATGAACAATGCCCCTACCAATTCTTGGCGTCGCACTGTGGAACGATGGCGCCTTGGGTTTCAATCACTCTCGCATACCCCGAGTGAGCAGAGGAGGGTGACTGCGTTCTGCCCTCTGTAACCGGACCTGCGCTGTGGGAAACACTGTAGGCGCTTGTGCTGGGGTTTTGGCTCTTAGACACAGGTTGCTGTGGTGGGGTTTTGAGGGTCACTACTTTACCCTTCAGGCTTAACGCTATGAGCCTGGGGCACGGAGATGATGGAGGTTCTCGTCCTGGAACCAAGACGGATCATGGCAGCTGAGGGCGCGCGGGGGCGGAGCCAGTGTTACCGGCGGAGGACGCAGACTCGCGCGCGGCGCCTTTAAGGCATCCTGCAGAGCTGGGCGTCGGGAATTGCGAGTGAGGTGAGAGCGAGCGCTGCGGCCAGTTGAGAGCAGCGCGCTGGGGATGAGGATCCGCGTCCGGATCGCGCAGCAGATACCCAGGCGGCTGTCAGGTCAGGTGAGCGCGGGCGAGGCAGGGATGGGTACCTGAGAGCGGGGTATACGGGAGCTCCCCCAATGATCCAGCGACCTGCCCTGCTCTTCGCGAGTTGGGATGCCTGACCTCTCCCTAGGCGCACGGGGTGAAGTCGGGTCGGGGACCTGCACCTCTCTTTCTACTCGATTCCTCCGCTCTGGCATCAACCTTCGCCTGCTCCCTTTGAGTGCTGGGATAGGTTTGACATTCCAGAATCCGGGTCCCCTCACTTCCCGGGACTGGGCTGCTTGCCTCTCCAAGCCCCGGACAAGGCGAGGACGGGTGGGGACCTGCACCTTCTTTCTACTTCTCCTCTCCACCGATCGCTCTGGCTCCAGCCTTTAGGCGCCCATCCCAGTGTCTGGCTGTTTTGGAGGCTCCTGCACCCGCGTCGTTCCCACTTCCAGGGGAAGGGTTGCAGTTCGCCCTCTCAGCCGATGTCACTTCCTCCCCACCCGTCCTAGATATCTATACCCCTCAAGACCTCTCCCAGCCAATACCCCCCAGCTCCTTTTTCCCCAGCCCGCCTCTGTTCCCTCGCCTTTGCGATTCCTCCTCCCTGCAACCTCAACCGACTGGTCTAACCACGCTGCCACCCCAGCATCCCCTGCCTACGCAGGCTTCATGCCGATCTTGGAAATGCGGATTGTGTAACGCTGGCTGCAGGACCCAGCACGTTCAAGATTCGCACACTTAAACCCGCAGATGAGTGGGGGAGTTCCCTGTCCCCAACTAAAATCTGTTCCTTTCTCCCTTGGATCGCATAGCTGGGATCCCACTACCATCCACTCGCATGATGGCATTTGGAAAGTTCTACTACATGTGTCTGCCTTGTCCTCTTAGGTACAGTTGTGCTGGCAGGATCAGAAGTGTTCCCCAAAACTCCTCTTTTCACCTGCCTAGTGAAGCTACAGGACAGAGCGAGTTGCCCATGGGGGGAGGGGGTGGTTTCATAAGTAAGGATTGGCTCAGGATTTCTGAACCCTGTAACACCAAATTCCCTTCACTGAGCTACAGCCTGATCACAGGGAGAATGGCTCAGCATGGTACCTAACATGATAATTACATGTTTGTTTTTGTTAATAACCCAAAGGATTCCCACCAGAAGATCAGAGAGACTTGGGTCCAAATCCCGACTTTACTTCTTGCGAGCTCTGTGGCCATGGGCCAGTTACCTAACCTCAGTTTCTGGTTATAGTACCTGCTTCAGAAGGCAGTGGTAGGATTCAGATAAAACACTGGCCCTCCCACAAGCGGTAAGCACTCAATACATACCCACTATTATGAAGAGTGAGTGATAATTGACCACCACTTCAAATTACTGGAGAAATGATTTAACATTAGTTAAATGCTCACACTGACTCAGAGGTGGGCCAAGGGAATTTGGGCCAAGAAGAGGTAAGCACTTTTTTATGCTCAGAAAGACCTGTGAGGCTTTCTTCTACTCTAAACCACCCATTGCCTATGCAATAAAAGCTAGAATTGCCTTTCTATTTTTAAAAAATTATTTTATTTTTCAATTCTAGTTGATATTCAATATTTTATATTAGTTTCAGGTATATAGTGTAGGAATTAGACATTTATATAATTTATGAAGTGATCTCCTTGGTTAGTCTAGTACTTGCCTGGCACAAAACATAGTTATTACAATATTACTGACTATATTTCCTATGCTGTATTTTACATCCCCCTGACTATTTCGTAACTGTCAATTTGTACTTCTTAATCCTTTCCCCTTTTCACCCAGTCCCCTAACTTGATTCCCATCTGGTAACCATCAGTTTATTCTCTTTATCTGTTAGGTAGTTAGGCAGGCATGAGCAACAGGAGTGAAGGCCCAACTTTGTAACCATGGAAGCCTCCCTCAAAGACCTTCCTTAAGGACCTCCCAGAAATACCTCCCTTTTAGGATTATACATTATCTCAAATCCTAGAGTAAAAAGGCCATAAAAGCTGCTGGCCTAACCAGCCACAAATGCATGTGCAGAAAGTACTATCCTAACCTGCCTATAACCTCAGCTTCATGATACCATCATTATAATATCATGCCTGTGCCCGGAAATTCCTGAATCTAATTATAATAGAGTGAATTCTGGGTAAGTACATGCACAATAGGCAAAGTGTTACATAACGGCTAACCGTTAGTCAAGGAGACCTCACAAAGGATGGTCTAGGGCCTCCCATCATGGCCCAAATATAAATAGACCTTCCCACTTCTGTGTGGTTATAGCTCTCTTCACTGAAAACCTGCCCTTTCCTTGGAGTGTGTACTCTATTATCTTTTCGTCTTCCATATTCCACAGGGCTACAGCCTTCCTTAGTGTGGCCTGTTTCCTTCTAGAATATACTTTTAAACAATCTTACTTCTAAATCTCACTGTGCTAGAATTGTCTCTGTAACAGTGAAAAGAACTGAGAATCTCCAGGGTTACTGGGTCAGCACTATAGTTCAGATAGCCCCAATGGTAACATATCTATTAGTCTGTTTCTGTTTTTTTTTGTGTGTGTTTTTTTTGTTTTGTTCTGTTTTTTTATTTTGTTCTTTAGATTTCGTATATAAGTAGAATCATATGGTATTTGTCTTTCTCTAACTTATTTCACTTAACATAACATTTCTAGGTCTATCTATGTTGTTACAAATGGTAAAGTTTAATTTTTTTAAATGCCTGAGGGCTTTCTATTTTTTAGCTTTAAAAATTGATAAGCTTTGAGTTCTGTGAGGATCCACACACCTAGAGTGAATGTGTGAATGCAGTCTGTGCAATTGTAAGTAATTACAAAACCTTATGCTATGAGAAAAAAAACCTTGTTTTTAGCGGCAACCTTGGTTTGCAGTGTGTGTTGATTCAGGCCTGTCTTGGGGGTGTAGGTTCCAATCAAAGATTATTTGTGGATTTGAAGGGAAAGAAAGAAAGGGTCAGTATTTTATCCTAGATGGCCATTAGATAGCTAAGAGTAGAAATAAGCTTCCCTGTCAAGGTATTTGGAACATGCCGGAAAACTAGTTCTGTATGTTGATAAAACATTTATCTTAAAATTTCTCATAAATTGATCCTTTATTAGAATAATTTTGAATTCCAATTGATAATTTAAAGACTGTTGAGTTTAGATATCTAAACACATAAATGTTGTAAATTTCACAGTTCTTTGGACATTAGTAGGCTCTATAACTTTTCTTTCTGTGACCCTGTAGGGATATAAAAACTTTTGTACTACCCAATATGGTGGCCACTAGCCACCATGTAGTTATTTAAATTCAAATTAATTAAAATAAAATTCACAATTCTGTTCTTGAGTCACACTAGCCACATTTCAAGTGCTGTGATAGCCACATGTGGCCAGTGGCTACTATATTGGGCAGAGCAGATTGAGAACATTTCCGTGTTCCAATAAAGTTTTATGGCACAGGAGTGTTTAGATCAATAAGGCCACGGAAAGCTACTTGATTATGGGGTTAAGTTCCATTCCTTCTGGCAAGTCATCTGCAGGCCAAGAAATGGAGTGTGCGGAGGATGTTTCATTGTAAAAAATAGAGATCTTAATAAATCCCCATAGCCTCATTTTGGCTGTCTGGCTCAGAGGCTTTTCACACTGCCAGATTCAAAGTATGGTGGAGAGGGTGGAATATAATGAAATGTCTGAGGACAGTATTTCTCTACCCTGGCTGGAAGTTAGAACCGCCTAGGGAACTTTAAAAAATTACTCCTGCCTGGCCTTTGCCCCAGGCCAACTGCATCTGAATCTCTGGAGCTGTGGGTGAAGGTGAGGGGTGAGGGGTGAGGGGTGGGGGAGGGGATAGGAATTCTATTTTTAAAAAACTTCTTGGCAGATTCTAATATGTAGCCAAGGTTGAGAACAACTGCCTTCAAAACTGTGAACTTAAAAAATATCTTCAAGGAATGGAACACAGTGTTTCGATGTAGATATAGCGAGTGGCTGAAAATGTTCAGCATTGATTTACTGTGGTAATAAATGGAGGGTTACAACTGAGTGGGCTCACTTCCTCTAGGGGAACTCTGAACTGAAGGCAGCTTTGCCTCCCAGGGGCATTTGGTAGCCTCTGGAGACATCTTTCCTTGTCACAACTTGGGTATGGCATCCAGTAAGTAGGTAGAGGCCCGGAATGCCAATAAATGTCCTACAGTGCATTGGACAGCCTCCCACAATAAAAATGTGCTATAATTGAGAAACTCTAATCTAGATATAATTTTTGCAAACCAAAGTCCTCTCTGACCTTGGATGTTGTTGCCTCTTCAAAGAAGATGAAGATATGCCCCTAAACCAAGTGCTCAGAAACTCTCTTGATCGTGTGACAGGCTTCATGATCCCAGAAGCAATGTAGGTGTTACTGCCTGTGGTTGAATATGTTTGGGGCTCTACTAAGGAAACTGCCGATTTAGGGAGACAGAGCAATCGGAAGAAGATGTGAGCAGAGCTTATATCCTCTTCTTGTTAAATAATTACCTGAGATAATAGAAGCTTTTGCTCTGTAGACCACAGTTAATTTTAGACTGTAATAAAGAATAAAAAGCATTTATTTAAGCAAAAAGAACTGCAGCCCAGGAGACACAGACTCAGATAGCAACTTAAATTATGTTCCACTGAGACATAGGGGAGGCCATCTTTAATAGATAAAGTTCTCACCCAAGTTCCCAATTTTATGCAAATGAGGTGTCCAAATTGTTCAGTTCTGATTGGATGAGGCAGCTCTCAGTCTATACTGTTGATAGATAGATGAAACCAGGGCTTCCCTGCAGTGGTTGACTCAGGCGTAAACAAGTGATGCATAACACAGGGAGCCAAGAGTTCAGTCTGAGATTCTTCCTGGTCTACAGAGTACATGAGGAGCCAATGTCAGCAAATGGCCACTAGGCTCTTATTATTTATAAAATTTAGGCCATCAGTTGACTCTGGGGAGCCCATCTCAGCAGATAAATTTCTTCTCAGACCCCGAGTGCTGTGACAGATACAGACATGTCTTTGAGGAGCTTGCTGCCTAATGGAAGTTACAGCCAGTGTTCTCACAAGTACTATGATAAAAGGCGCAAATCACAAATGCCGTGAGAGAAGAGTGTTCATACAAAATACTCTGAGATGTGGAGAATGAAGCAGAGGTTATTAATGACTAGTGGGAGATGGGGCGAGGGGAAAGGAAGGTTAACTGGAGGAGATGACTCCTAGCTCTGCCAAAAGATTTGTGAAAAGAAGATGGGGTCGGTCGAGGGTGTCTTCCAGGTAGAGAGAGTAGGGGGGAAATGGAGAAAAATAGAAAACCAATTTAGGTACAGTCACCAGAGGGTCAGATTATCAGTGTGTCTCATATCTGATTCCCCACAGTTTCCAGGTTGTAGAGGGGAAACAAGTATCATAACAGGAAAATATTGCCACTTACAAAGTTAGATCCCACTCTATCATCCCTCCCCATTTTCAACCCCCGTGTCCTGCCAGGCTCAAGAAGCATGCATATCTTGGTCATCTGTCTCTCCCAGGTAGGACATTTTGCAAATACAGGACAAACAGTGGAAAGTGAAATTGTAACTCTGTGAAGCAAGGATGTTGGAGAACTGCTTGAATGACATGTCCAGGCAGTAATAGATGAGGATATGGAAATGTGAGACCTGTTAATTGATGACAAAAAAGGGAGAGAGACTTGAAAGTCAAGAATTAAAAAGCTCTTGAGAAATCAGTAAAGTATTTTTGCGGAAATGTCCTCTTTATGATAGCATTGGTTTATCATACTATAAGACAGTCTACCTGATATTTATTTTTTGTTTTCAAAATTAGCACAGGATTGCAATTATAACCTAAGTTTTGTTCAGTATTTATTATGGCTTTTAAAATAGACCGGTTTTGATTTTTGTTTGTTTGGATAAAGTTCTAGACAAAACTGTTTTACTCTTAGCCATTGGTCTAAATTTTGCCTGTGGCTTTACTGCATCTCCCTTTTTCCGATGCGAATTTTCCTGGGTTACAGAGATCTCCTCCTCTGAGGAGATTCTGCCCACAAATAAGGTGGGGAACAGCTCACCAAGGGCCTTGAATGCTGGACCTCATGCTGGGAGCTGGAAATCTTGTCCTGATAGAACCCTGCTGGCTGTTTGTAATAAAGCTCCTTTTTGTCTAACACCGACTTTGTTCCTACAATTAGAAAATAATGTAGGCCACCTTCACCTCCTTCAGAAATGACAAAACTCTCTTTGATCTCCTTGCTTTTCCTTTTTTTTTTTTTTTTTGTAGGAGCACAGATTCTGGCATTGGGAGAATGTTTTTGGGTGCCGAGGTTCTATTTTAGGCCCTCTGCTATTGCACACCCATATAGAGGGCTATTTTAATTCTTTTCAGTCATGTGGAAAATTGGCCCTATGTGATGCTCTTTCTAGCACTTTACCTTTGAGAGGTGGCCTCGGCTGATAAAGCATATGCATTCACACTGATTCATAGACTAAAAGATTATTCTGGGCTCCCCAAGAGCCTGAAGACTTAGGGGTCCTTAGAGGTGAAAGCTCAGGTGGATTTTGGCTCCTCTTCTCCAGCAGGAGACTGGCTTATGTTTCTCTAGGGTTTTCTTGTTTTAAATATGATTTCGAGCAGGTGGTTATTACAGACTATCACCACAGCCCACATCTTGGACCCAGGGACGGAAGTTTTGAAAGTCCTCGGCTAGGTCAGGGCAGGTGGTGCATGTTTCATTCCCTCCCTTCTTGGCTAGTATGATTTTTAGAAGATATGCTGTAGGATCCACTACCAGTTACCTGCCTTCCACCTGTGCTCCTGATTGATCTACCTGCCTTTCCTGCCTCTGGCTGTGTTCTTTCTCTAGAGGATTGAGTGGCAAGATTTTCTGGTTCTCTTATTCTTTGCCCTAGGTGGCAGAAGCAGGGTAGAGGGCTGTGGGTTTGACTGGTTCTTGAGCAAGAACCCCCGTGAGGAACCAGTTGCTAGTGCTTTGGTGCAAAGTAGGCAAGAGTGGATCCTTTTATCAGTACCTCTCCCAGAACCGCAAAGGAGGTATGAATTTCTGGTTTTTGGACCACGAGTGGTTCCAGGATGGAAATTTTTATCTTCTATCTTAGAGGGCTTAAGAACTTTAGTTCCTGCCGAGTTGACTTAACCTTTGGAAAGCCACACCTTTGGACAGCCACACGGGGCAGGAGACACCTAATCTTTGTTATCTGAGTAGACAGCCAAGCCATCTAGCTTGTGTAGAGAGAGGATTTTCAGCCTAACAGCATTCACATTTATATTTATTTCCTTATAAGGAGAAACTATTGAGTTTTGGTTGCTCTCTCTAGTGGGCCTTTTTAGTTAGCATAGGGTCCAAGACTGGCCAGTAGAACATTTTGTGATAAGTTTGTGAAAATTTTTTCCTGTCCAATATGGTAGCTACTAGCTAGCTACATGTGGCTATTGAGCATGTGGTATGTGTCTAGTACAAAGGAAGAGCTGAATTTTAAATTTTATTTAATTTTGATCACTTTAAATTTCAACAGCCACATGTGGCTTAGTATTAGACAATGCAGGATAGAGCATTGTTTTATTTGAGGAGTTTATTTTTAATTAAATAGGGAAAACTCGATATATACACATGATGGCAATTCAAAAGGTACAAAAGGTATCAGTTAAAAGTCTCCCTCATCTTTGCCCTTAGTCCCTAAGTTTCCCTTCTCAGTGCCAGCCATGATTACCAGTGCCATGACTACCAGTTTCTTGTATATCTATCCAGAAACATTTCACACATATGTAATCATAATGTATATATTTCTTTCTCTTGCTCAGTGCAAGACGTATTATTCTATCCCTTCTCTTCTGTTCCATGCTTTTTTGAGTTAATAACGTACCTTGTAGATTAATACCCATAGAGACAAATAAAACTGCCTTATTATCTTAATGGCTCACATTTAAGTTCATTTGTATTTAATAGCTATATATTATACTTCTTTATAAAGTTCTACCATCATTTACTTAACACGTTCCCTATATCTGGGCATGTGAGTTATTTCCAATCTTTTGCCATAACAAAGGATACTGTAACAAATAACCTTGTAAAAACATTTTCACACATGTTCATGTGTAAACATTCCAGAAGTGAGATCGCTAGGTCAAGGATATGGGCATTTTACATTGCCGAAGGTTCTGCCAATTGCCGTCTACTGAGTCTGTTGATTGGAATGTAAATTGGTACGTTACATGAAAGCATCTGTTTCTCCACAGTCTCAGCAACACAGTCTGTTATTAAACTTTTTGTTCTTTGCCAGTATGATAAATAAAGATCACCATTACCTTGTAGATTTAATTTGCATATCTCTTATTATAAATGAGATTGAGCATCGTTTTATATGTTTCAGATTTCTTTTCTGGTAAATTATTCAGATCATTTGCTCATGTTTCTATTGGATTTTTTTTTATGTTGTTTGTATTGGTTTGTACATTAAAGAGCTTAGTCTGACCATCATGCAGGTTGCTTAACTGGAGGAGGCGACTTGAATAACTGGCAACCATAAAGTCACATGATGTTTTTACTTTGCCTGTGCCTTCTCCTCCCGCAAAGCGAATAATTTGCTGACTGTTAGCACTTCATTCATATTTCCTAATATGATTAAGTGCTTTTTCATTTTTTTTCTTGTGATTTCAGAATCTCATTTTCATCTTCCGCTAGAACCAGTAGTGGTTGGGAAAGAAGGCTGTGTTCTTTGAAGGGTGAGTATGGATTTTTAACACCATTGATTACCAGAAAAAAAGAAAAGCAGTCCTTAATGAGCTTGGGGCTCCTCTGTAAGCTCCCTTGAGACCCCTCTGCAGGCCATCCTGTGGTAGGTGCTCTCTCAGGTTCAGTAGGTCTGATGGGAGGAGTTTTGGCACCTAAAGGCTTTCAGAGCGTAGATACTCACCCAAAAGCCCTCTACAAATGGTTCACAAAGACTTTACCAGGAGCTGGGCACTAACTTTGAAGGGAGTCTAGAAGACCAGGGCCTGTGGGGACCAGGATGCTTAACTGGAGAGTAGGACTAGCCCTGAAGGCAGAGAAGAATTCTTCAGGCAGCCAGGACATGAATATGCTCCATATGAAGGGGGCAGTGTGAGGAAGGACAAAACAGGAGGCTGTGTGGGGCTTGCATGAGGGCAAGAGTTGGTTATCTGGGGTTCAGGCAGAGATGTGGGCATCCAGACCAAGGAGTCGAGTTGGGATCATATGGAATGGTCAGGATTTACATTAGATCAGAGCAGCCTAATCTCTTGTGGGAATTGGGAAGATTCCTCTGGCAGCTGGTGGTAGAAGAAGTGGGCTGTGAAAGAGTAACGTGTACAGAAATGGAAGCAAGAGGCGAGGACCTGAACCGCCACGTGGTGGCTGAGGGAGCTGTGTGTGGTCTGACTCATACAAAGTCTCCCACCTGGTGGGAATTTTTCTTCCCACCCAACATTTGAACCAAAGTCATGGAAGGAATTGGTTGTAAAAGGCTCTCAGGGGTGTAAAGCCCCTAAACTGTGCTGTCTAGTAGGGTAGTTTCTGGTCATATGTGGCTATCAAACAATTAACATGTGATGGGTGTGACAGAAGAACTGAACTTCAAACTTTATTTCATGACATAAATTTAAACAGTCACGCATCAAACAATGCAGTTTGTTTAGACTGGACAAGTCAGCTCCAGTGCTGGCACCTCTCCACCATCGTGGGGAGCAAGTGGGAAGAGTGGAAGACGCATTTGAGTCTGGGAGACTAGACTGATGGGGATGCTGTCAGCAGAAATGAGTGAATCGGGAGAAGGGGAAGACATGTCTGAGACGTCGTACAACTGTTGGGTCACGGGTGTGGTCAAACAGGCTTTTGGAAAACTCAGGAAGGATATCCTGGTATGTTGATTTTTGAATTCCCTGCAAGAAGGAGTGGTGGGGGATATAGGAATAGAGAGCTCTCCAAAGAAGACAGAGGAGAGCATTATAATACTCTGGGGAGAGAAAAGGGAGAGCATCTCAGGACCCAGGCCAAGTGTGCTCACAGCCATGGCTTGTTTCAACAGCAGGGCTATTAGAGATGCAAAGTACAGAGGAGGAATGGGCTCAGCCAGAGTAAGGGGGAGGCAATAAGGTCCAGAGGGCAGAGATGTATATCTTTATGGCAGTGTTTTGGGATTGTGCCACACTTTCAGTGATGACTGGGCAAGCTTAGCTTCCTGCTTGGAAATTTCAGTGTGATTTTCCTCCATGATGGAGAAGATATATATGAAAAGGAGTTAGAATTGCCCATTTCTCGAATTATTCTGTCTCATCAATTCTGGGGCTTCTACACAAGAGAATCTTACCGTCTTTGTGTCTATTTCAGCTGTTGATAAGTAGTGATACTTTTGAGTAATCGGTTTATCTTTATAAGAACCTGGTTCTGAAATTAGTGTTGGATTGATGCAACAATATTTAACAGCTAGGATATTATACTCAGATTTCCAGAATGTAGTGTTTTCCTAGTGGAGAAGAATGTGGAAAGAATTTTTACATCACAGAACTAAAGGAAAAAAATTATAAGGGACTGGATATTTTTTTTAATAAAGTAATAAGCTCACTGATAACTTGTAAAGTTGCTCTTTAAACAGTTCTAGGGAAGTGCAAAGAATGTCGATGAGGACATTCATAACCGATGCAACATATGTACCTGTTTACAGCAAGCACTGAGAGAAGGCAAAGGTAGCATGACCCAGGGACACCTACAGGGTTGGGCTGAAATGTAAGGCATACCATTTCCTAACTAGGCAATGTTGGGGGAATTTATTAACTTCTTTAAGTCTCAGTTTCTCTATCTTTAAAATCGGAGAAACGCTTCCTGCCTCATGCTATTTGAGGGATAAAGTGAGAGGATATATATGAACTGCCTATGCAGGGCTTGGCTACAGTATGTAGTTAATAGAGGTGGCTGTCGCTCTTATATCTTTGGCTATGGTGGTAGTGGTCATGGTTATTATTGTTATTATTATTGCATGGTTAATATTATTATATTATTGCTATTATAATAATTATTGTTTTGAAGAGACCAGGACTTTAGTTTGTCAGATTTGATGAAATATGTGTATATATCTGGAGAAAGGAAAGATTCTATGAAAGTATTTATACTCTATTCATTCTTGGAATTTTGCTTATACCCTAATACTAAGGTGTTGGGACTCAGGATTCCCAATTTCCAAAATCTGAGAACATTAAAAGACACTTTATGAGAACATCGTGACACGTTATGCCCTACCCCTAGTACCAGACTAAACTTGGGAACATGAGATGCAATGTATTCTCTATCCAATTAATCTTTGTCCCTGTGTTTAGAGATAAAGGTCCTGAATGCACAGCTTGGATATTGACAGGAGGAGGCCTAGTAGCAAGCTCCAGCCTAGGCTGTGAGAATGGGTTGTCCTCCCTGGTACCATGACAGTCAGCTGTCCTTCTTGACTTCGCCTGGCTTCACACTGTGCTGCAAATCCACCGAAATCTCTGTCTTTAACACTGGGGTGCCTCACTTTACACAACGGTTACGCAAAATGAGTGCATTCTTCTTTTAAATCTATTCAGGCAATAAGCATTATCAAGCAACAAATTTGCCAAGTTCTGTTTTATGTTCTGGGAGAATATAACAGAGAACAAGATTCTTGTGGGGTCATGCCAGATTCTACTCTGTAATTGCTGGCATAATTTTAGAAACATTTTAAAAGTCGCGACGGTCGGAAAAGACAAATGATTTGGATATAAGTTCTCATTTAATAGATGAGGAAACCGAGGTCTCGTAGCTGGTGTGTGGAAGAACCTGGCTGGAGAGAGCCAGGTAGAATGCCTGCCCCTCTCAGCCTGCCTGTGCGTCACGCCAATCTGCCCCAGTGGTAGCCATTCGTATATCACCATCATGATTTTCACCAGATCTGTGTATTGCCTAGTTAGCATTTTTTTTTAATCGATTCCTTCTTTTACCTTAAATTAACTTAAAAAATTAATTAAAAAAATAAATTAATTTCCATCCCTACTATAAATCGGAAGTATCCATAAAAATCAACACAAGGAAACAATAGTATTAAATAGCTAAATGTTGTTGCCCACAGGAGGCTTAAGAGTTAGAGAGCTGTTTAATTACACGGAGTTTCTCATTGACCTAGGCAGGACTGAAAAAAAAAAACTGAAAAGATAACTTGTATATCTTTTGTAGCATGTCAGTGTTATGTAATGCTGTGTAGCGCTGAAGCATTACTTAGTGTTCTCCTGCTCCCAGTGTTAAATAGGTGACTCCTCTGGGAGTTTTGTAATTAGTGAAAGAGGAAAATAGTCTCTTACAACATCATTGTGAATGGTTGTCCTTAAAACGAACAGGATTGAGCCCATTTTGTAACTTTGCTTTTCATTAGTTCGTTTGCACCTTATTTGTGTCCTGTGCTATTCTAGTCACTGAGGAAGAACATATGATTGTCCTTTCCTTTGAGGAGCTCTGGTTGTAGAAGGAGAAACAGAACAATGATTTAGGTACGCTGGAAAAAGTGACTTTTTTTTTTCCCCCCATGACTGAGAAACTGAGAGGGCAGTTGAATCAGAAACGCAATATAGTGCTTCTGTCCAATAAGGTAGCAGCTTTCATTCTTGTACACTCGGGACTGCACCCAGATAAAGTGTGCATATATAACTGAAAAGAACCATCTGACCCACTGATACATTCTTCTGTCTCTCCTTCTCGATTGAGGGATTTCTTTCTCCAAATCTCTTATAAGAGATAAGACATCTAAATGGAGCTGTCACATCGTCGTGGAGAAATTAGGGGAGATAAGTGTGGGTATTTAATAGCAAAGAGGTTACAAAGATTGGGGAAAGGCCATTTGGAAAAAAAAAAAAAAGACAAAGTGGAGCTTGGTAGCTTGGTGCAATAGGAGTGGGTCCAAGTCAGAAATCTATTGCATAATTATGACTCTACCAGATGAATGCCCATGCACAAATAAGTAACTTCTATGAGCCTATTTCCTCAGCCTATAAAACAGGGGATAAAATACCCTTTGCCTATTTCGCAGGGTTGGTGTACTGTGTCAAGGATTGGTAAGTTACAGCCCACAGACCAAATTTCTCTTGCAGCCTATTTTTTAAAATAAAGTTTTATTGAAATACAGTTATGCTCATTCATTACGTGTTGTATATGGTTGCTTTTTTACTACAACGGCAGATCCAGCAGTAGTGGCAGAAACCCAATGGCCCACAATGCTAAAATACTTATTTTGTGGCCCTTTACAGAAAATGTTTGCCTATCCCTGTGCTCAGTGATTGTGAGGTCATGCTGTGCCATTATGAGTTTATTATAAAATTGGAATACATATCAGTTGACAGAGATATGGGGGACAGATCTCTCCATTTCACAGGAAATAAGAAGGAAGTAACAGCTGCTGTTACTAGTCTCATGTGCAGCCATTCAGTGATATTCTCTGTGAATGCAAGCATTCATGTGTACTTGTATATTTTTTCATTTTTTTAAAGGTCCTATGTCCTCCCTAACTTTTAATTTTTAAAAAATTGCTATAGAAATTTTTAAACCTATAGAACCTATAGAAAAGTTGAAGTTTGCCATGTAACCTTCACCTAGATTCACCAATGGTTAACATTTTACCATATTTGCTTTATTTCTCTCTCCTTTCCCCCAACCAACACACACGCACATGCACGCACACACTATTTTTTTCTCTCCTCAACTTTTAAAAGTGAGTAGCAGATATCACTATACCTCACCCCTTAATACTTCAGCAGACACCTCCTAAGAACATTCTCCTACATGCAAAGGTAACCACAACTTCACGGTCACACTCAAGAATTGTAACACTGATACAGTAATATTATCTAATATCCAGTCCTTACTCAGATTTCTCCAATTGTTCTAACAATTTCTTTTGTAGCTGAAAATAAAATCCAGGAAGTCTTCATTGCAGGTATTTGTCTTGCCTATTTAGTTTTCTAAGCAATTGCCTGCTTTTGTTCCTCCTCATCTTTACCCTTATTCTGGGTCTTTCGCTTTTCTTTTCCCCCTTGCTTCTTCACCTTTTCTCTTGAGACAGAGTTTCAATACTGTCATTCTCTGCAGCCCCTGCAGGTGCCAGCTAGCCTTAAAGAGCAGAATGGATCTTGACGTGGTTAACATGTTTGTGATCGCGGGCGGGACGCTGGCCATCCCAATCCTGGCATTTGTAGCCTTGTTTTTCCTGTGGCCTTCGGTGCTGATAAAAATCTATTATTGGTAAGTTAATTTTATAATTGAAGTTTTTGAGGGTATTATAATAGTTTCATCTTCTCTGCTTGTCCTTTTGGTTGTTGTTCAACATTTTATCACGAAATATTTCAAACATACAAAAAGGTTGAAAGACATTCTTTGAATTTTGGGAGTGTTTCTGAAGAATTGGTGGTAGCTTCTCGCAAGGTAAATTCTTTCAGATTCCTGTTAGCGTCTTTGCCCAGGAGGCCAACCACCCTCACTCCCAAAGTCACTGATTCTTCCTTAAGCAAGGATTATGCACATTTATGGGAATTCCTTTGGTAGTTTCTTGGTCATTGGATACTGATCTAGTGATGTTCTGATAGGTTCGGTGATGTGCTCTGATAAATGAATTCGAGCAGGATGGTGGAGATGGCATGCGTAGAAGAGAATGGTTTTAGATTTATTCCAAAAGTGTTCATTAGTAAAGGGACAGAAAGAAAAAGATGTTTCCAAAACTTCCGTCAGCCTTATACCACCTGTATATTACCTCTACTTCTGTATTTTCTTTAGAGTAAGTCAGTTTTTTTTATAGCTTAAATCAATTTATTTTAAGAGTAATATAAATATCATTACCTTAAGTGAAAAGCTTGTCATACTTGCCATAAGTAGTAAATTAACATAAGAAAGTAAAAATAAGCAACTACCATTAAACAGTGTTCTTAAATTCTAGCCTAGAAATACTGCTACCTGCCAAAGACTCTGTGTTTCCTTTCTCTATGTTACAAAGTCTAAGAGAGTTGTGAAAGATGTAGCAGCCCTAAACAGAGCCTTTCTCCTTGATGAAATCAGAAAGTTAACATTTGAAAAGAAGAGTAGCTTTCTTGTGATGGTATCAGTGACTTTTTATGCCACAGTCCATTTACCAAATAAAATCACCCTTCCCACCCCCATGGTGAAGGAAATACCAAATTAGATCTAATTTATCCTTGTGCCATAGGGAAGCACACTGAGATTTAACTGGGACTTTGTGCAAGTTAGAACTACCTCTAGTGTACCGAGAGAAGAATGCAGGAAGGTTGTACCTGTGCCCTTTATCTGCCCTCCTTTCTGGCTCCCTTTTGTTTCTTAGAGTGTGGAATTTTCCACCTGCCAACCAGACTCTGATCCTTGAAAAGAAGCTAATTGAACAGAAAGGAGGTTTTCTTCTTTCACTCTCTCACTGGCTCTTGGGAGGTAGGGACCCCTTCAGAGGCTCACCTAGGACCCACCTCTGCATTGACAGAAGCTGAGCCTCCAGCTGTTTAAATGCCATTGTCCTTGCAGCACTGCCGGCAGGTGTACTTTGGGGCCAAGTCTCCTGTGTAGCCTGACGTGGAGAGGACGGAGTTGTGTGCCCCTTGTATCCCTGCAGAGGCACGGACCTCTACACACACATGCCATTTTCCTTAAACAAGTCAACCTGAAGCAGAGAACGCATTCCAGTGGTGTGGCTGGTAACCATGGATATGGCTGCCTACAGAGGCGTGATTATATGAAGGCTCATTCCATCCCCTCCGTGCAGAAACCAGCCTCCACACTACAACCCCTGGGTTTCTTGGGCTGTCAGGAGAAGGCTTTCAGAGTCAGAGTTTCAGAATAATTTTAATATTTGGTCTTTAAAGAGAAAAATAACTTCATAGTAAATAATTCACTTTTTTATTGCATTAAAATTCACATAACATAAAATTCATCATTTTAGAGTGTACAATTCAGTATTTTTACTATATTCACAGTGTTGTACAACCATCACCATCATCTAATTCCAGAACATTTCCATCTCCCCAAAGGAACCCCCATACCCATTAGCAGTCATTTCCAGTTTTCCTCCCCTTTCATCTGCTGGCAACTAGTAACTATATTCTATGTCTTTAGATCTGCCTCTTGGGGACATTTCATATAAATGAGATCATACAATTTGTGGCCTTTTGTGTCTAGCTTCTTTCACTTAGCATCTTTTCAGAGTTCATCCATGTTGTACTATTTATCAGTACTTTGTTCGTTGTTGTGGCTGAATAATGAATATATAGTTAAACTGCATTTTATTTATCCAAATGGACATTTATATTGTTTCCATTTGGGGCTATTATATGGAATGCTACATAGCAAGTAATTCATTTTTATTCACCATTAATACTACCCCAAACCAGAGAGGCCCCACAGAGCAGAGCATTCAGTCCCTTATTGTCAGTATAGGAGCATGTGATCTTAAGGCCTGCCCATGCCTGTCACTCAGCTCAGAGCTGTGGCAGAGGACAAACACAATGCTCTTTATTTTGTGAACTCAAGCATGCAGGCCAAGAAGAAACCCAGCTAGTTGGGGAGAATGAAAATCCTAGAAAACCTTTCAGATCATGCCAGGTGGCATTGTCATATGGGAAACTGTGATTATAGTAATAGAACCCATGATGCCATTGCAGAGAGCTGTCAGAAATCCTGTGAGTGGCTTCCCAAACTCCACCAAAACGCACTGCCCATTTCCTTCCCATCACCTCATTGCAAGTGACATTTATACAGTGGTTGTCATAGGATGAGCAGCTTTGCTATAAGTTACTATGTCCCTTAACCGTAGCTACTCCGAAGGCCTTAATTTCCTCAGCTGCTCATAATGACCACCCTGCAGACCTGGGTTGGTCAGGTTAATTTTTAAGATTGCTACGTGAACAGGGACGACAGGTATTAGAGGTAGCCGGGTACCCCAAACCCCCACCCCTCCTTCCTGCAATATGAGCATAGGGATGTTGTGAAATCATTACATCATGCACCCTCCTGGACTTCCCTCTGGGCTCCTCAGGGAACAGGAATAGGCAACCCTGGTAGGCCACAGCTAGTCTTCAGAGCAGCAATCACTAGGTCTAAGTATCCCTGGATCATGGCCAACTCGTTTCCACAGTGATGGGGGGCCTATGATTGTTTCTGCACGAGGCGCCAAATGCTTCACTGTCAGTCAGCAGAGCCACAACTGGAGATGTCGTGGCCACTGGGGATAACATCAGGGGTAGCTCTGATTTTCATTGTGTAAAATAGCAAGACTATTCTTAAGATGAAAAAGACTGAGGTTTTTAAAGATTTTAGTTTTCCCAAAGAAACTCAGTTGTGAAAACAAGATGTATAAGAGAGAAAATCATATGTATAAGAGAGAAAAGGGGGTAAGAATTGGAAAAGAAGAAATGAAACTGACACTGTTTTCAGATGACATGATTGGTACGTAGACAGTCCAAAAGAATCTGTAGACAATTTGTTAGAATTGATAAGTGAATTTGACAAGACTGCTAAGTACAAGGTGAGTAAACAAAAATCAGTTAATATTCCTATATAACAGCAACAAATAGAAGATGAAAAAATTAATCATATCATTTACCATAGTATCAACAAATGTAAGATACCTAAGAATAAATCTAAAGAACAGTGTTGAAGGCCTCTATACAAAAAACTGCAAAGTATTAGAGAAATTTTGAAAGACCTAAATTAATGAGGGATAGATAATATTTGTGAGTTGGAAGACTTTCTGTCATAAGGAAGTCAGATTTCCCTGCAATGATCTAGTGAGTCAATGTACACTCATTTAAAATACTAGCAGAATTTTTTGATAGAATTTAATAAAGTTATTCTTAAATTTATAAGCAAAGAGCTAATTAAGCAAGACAATCTTGAAAGAGAGCAATACTAGATGATTTACATTACCAGCTATCAAGACTAATTAAGCAACTGTAAATTAAGACAGAGTGAAATTGGCACAAAGAAAGACAAATCAGTGTAACAGAAGAGTCCAGTAACAGATGCACATAGATACAGTCTCTTGAATTATGATAAAGGTAACACTGCTTTGCAGCAGAGAAAGGGGACCGAGTCAGCTAGGTATTTATCTGGAAAAAAGTTAACCTTGACCCCTTCAGTAGGCAGAATTACTAAAATAGCCTCAGAGATTTACCTCTCTAATCCCCAGAACCTGTGAATATAGGGAACTATCACTCTCCTGGTTATGTTACATTGTATAACGTTGACCAAAACACAGGAAGATTATCCAAGTAGGCGTGGTCTAATCAATTAGCCCTTAAAAGTGGAGGGATTCCAAGCACTAGAAGGACTCACTGCTGTTGCTAGTTTGAAGTTGGAGAAGGCCACGTGAGAAGCAGAGAGCCCCTGGCTGACAACCAGAGACCTTAGTCCTATAACACAAGTAATAGGACTATGGTAAATGACCTCTGCTAACAACCTGAATGGACTTAGAAGCTGATTCTTTCCCAGAGCATCTAGATAGCCAACTGATGCCTTGATTTCAGCCTTGTGATACCCTAAGTAGAGAACCCAGCTGAGCTTATGTCTGACTGCCAGAACTGTGAGCTAATAAATGGGTGTTGTTTTAAGCTAAGCTTGTGGTTATTTGTAATTAAGCAACAGAAAAGAAAAGGAAAGAATACAGCCTGATCTACAACCTCACACCACACACAAAAATCAAATCCAGATGGATTGTAGATCTAAATGTGAAAGGTGAAATGACAAAGCTTTTAGAAGAAAACAGAAAAACTTCATAACAGAGGTTATCCAGATGGCCAATAAACATGAAATAGTGCTCAACTTCATTGCCCATAAGGGAAATTCAAATTAAAACCACAAGGAGATGTCATTATAGACTCAACAGAATGACTAAAATGAAAAAGACTGACAGATAATTCCAAATATTGGCAAGGATGTTGTATTAACTTCTTGTGACTGCTGTAAAAACTACCACAAACTGGGTGACTTAAAACAATAGAAATTGATTCTTAAATCAAGGCTTCGGCAAGGTTGGTTCCTTCTGGAGGCTCTGAGGGGGACTCTGTTCAATGCCTCTTCCCCTACCTTCTGGTGATTGACAGTGATCCTTAGCCTTCCTTGACTTGTAGTTGAGTCACTCTAGTTTCTGCCTCTCTCTTCACGTGGTATTCTTCCTCTTCTGTGTTCTGTGTCTTAATTTCACTCTTCTTACAAGGACACCAGTCATATTGGATTTGGGCTGACCCTAATATAGTATGATCTCAACTTAACTTGATTACATCTGCAAAGACCGTATTTCCAAATAAGGTCACATTCATGGGTTCCAGGTGGACTTGAGAACATACGTCCATCTAAAAACTTATATGTGAATGTTCATAGGGGCATTATTCACAATAGCCAAAAAATAGAAATGACCCATGTCTATCAACTGATAAATGGATAAACAAATGTGCCATATCCATACAATGGGATATTATTTAGCCTTACAAAGGTATAAACTACTGATAACACTCAAAATATGCATCCACTTGAAAACATTGTGCTAAGTGAAATAGGCCAGACACAAAATGACAAATACTGTATGATTCTACTTATACGAGGTACCTAGCCTAGGCAAACTCATAGAAACAGGAAATAGAATAGAGATTACCAGGGGCTAAGGAAGGGAAGGATTGTGGAGTTTTTGTTTAAAGGATACAGAATTTCTGTTTGGGATGATGAAAAGTTCTAGAAATGAATAGTGGTGATGGTTGATGTATAACTTTGTGAATGTACTGAATTCCACTGAATTGTACAGTTAAAATGGTTAAATTGGTAAATTTTATGTTATCAGTATTTTACCACAGGGGAAAAAAAAGAAATGTATAAGCACTTTTCTTCCGAAGTTCCTGTAAACTAGCAAAGGCAACACTTGTAAAATAAAGGTTCTAGACCCTGGGGGCCTTTCTCAAAGAGAAATCCCATGGAGGCTGCTTTTTGGGGCTTCAATGGTGTCTGTCTCTGACACACGAGCTGTTCAGCTTTCGTGCCAAGATTGTTTGTAAAACAACGGTCCCCTACCCCCTAGTACTGGTCTGTGGCCTGTTAGGAAACGGGCCGTACAGCCAGAGGTGAGCTGCGAGCCAGCAAGCAAAACTTCATCTGTATTTGCAGCCCCCAGCACCGGCATCACCACCTCAGCTCTACCTCAGATCATCAGGTATTAGATTTTCATAAGAGTACCGATCCCTGGTGCCAAAAAGGTTGGGGACCACTGCTGTAAAAGATCTTTCTCCTGAGATATTCATTCATCCCAACTTAATTCTTTTCTTTGTTTCTATTCTGTAAGCTTGCAGCTATTTCTAATCTCTGCCTTTGTGATGTTTATTATTTAGAGGTAATTTATTCTTTATTATTCTTAAACCAAAGTTGTCATTTTGTTTTGTTTTGCATCTAGGCCATTGGTCTTTCATAATTTTTTAACTGACCTGGTAGCTTAAGGAGTCTTGTTCCTACTCTTTCATTGAGAGGATCATTAGAAATCACTGAAAATATTGGTCCTCCAGCTCCTTGTCTCCAAAGCCTGGTAAAGTTTTTCATTGGATGTACCAATTAAATGAAAAACGTGGGTTAGTACCAAAGAGCTCCATCTGGTAATGAAGAAGCCCTCAATTCCTGAGCCTGGCACTCAGGCTGCCTCTCCGAGCCTATCTCCCTTCACTCTGGGTTCAGGTCATGCTTGGTTATCCTCCATGCCCTTGCCTTTGCTGTGCCCACCTCATGGCATACCTTTCTGCATTCTCTCCAGCTAATAGTTCTTAAGCATCCAGTCGCCTATGCAAATCTCACCTTTTTTATAAGGTCCTTCTAGCTCTTCCTTGATCTCATACTGTACTTTGTGTTGGAGCTGTAGAGAATTCGAAGATTATAAAAAGGTAACACAGAGAAAATATAAATTACTCATAACCCCTCAAATAATTTTCTTCAATGTCTTTTTTGTTCTCACTACCTCTCTTTCTCCATCTCGTCTGTACATAGTTTTAAAATTTTTTAACAGAATTGAAATCAATGGTATTAAAATATTAAGTTCTAATATTTTAATTGGAAAATGTTTATAATTTTCCTGTTATTACCTGTTCTTTGAAGATATAATTTTTAATAACAGTAAAATATTACATTGTATACGTTGTAATTTATGGAATACGTTTTCTATTTGTGGACATTAGGTTAATGTTGGTTTTTAAAATATAATTTAAATAACCTTGTCTTGAACATCCTTAGAAACACTTTTTCCCCCAAGATTTCTGATTATTTTCTTGGGACAGATTATTTCTGGAAGTATAACTACTGGGTCAAAAGACATGAGGTTTTTAAAAGACTACAGATGTTTAATTCCAGACTGCTTTCTAGAAAGGTCAAATATTATCATTGTTTTTTTAAGGGCATTTTTTTTCTAGTTTAGAAGTTTATTAAAAAGGTATATCTTCTTGTGATACTCATTTCTTTGTTAGTGAAGTTGAACATGTTTCCTATGTTTGTTAATCATTACTATCTCTTCTACTCTGAGTAAATCTTTTCATTTATTTTGCCCATTATTGAACTGGGGTCTTAGCATGGTTCTTATCATTTTGTCAATCTGTGCCTGTCAGTTTTTCCCCCAGTTTCCCCCCCCAGTTTGTTGCAGTTTTTCCCCCAGTTTTCCCTTGAATTGGCAAGTGATATATTTTGAAGGATAGAATTTTTTAAATATAATACTAATAACTACCATTTATTGAATACTTGTCATATGCTGGGTGTTGAACAAAACTTTGTATATGGATTATCTCATTTAATCTTTACCATATCTTCAATAGACTACAATATTTCCCCATATCGTAGATGAGAAAATTGAGGTTCAAGATCATATAGTCAGTAAATGAATGAACTAGGATATGAACGAATGAACAAATGTATGTTACGGTGCACTATTTAGAATTTTGAAATATTATTGCTTTGTCATAAGAAGAGCTTTAAGCTAGCCAATTTTATTGTATTTTTAATGTTTTGGATAGGCAATATATTCATTGGGAAAGCACTAAAAGGAACATGATAAGTCTCCCTATCACTACTATTCCCGCTCCACCTATTCCTCGCTGTATTACCACTTCTGCTCCAGATACTCATCTTAATGGTATCTCATATATGCTCCCATGCTTTTTGTGTGCAGATCCATATAAATATAAATATACATCCTCCTCTCTCCTCCCATTGTTTTACATAAAGGGTTAAAACCAGTCAATTTAGGCTATTTGCTTTTGCAATACTTGGTTATCTCTTTGACGCAAATTAGCCACAAAGTTAATCTTTGATTGAATTAGTTGCCTTGCATCTTGAAGAGATTCTTCATGTAGAGAGTTCACGTTGTTCAGATGGTAATTTCGTATTGAAATCGATTTCAGGCCAAACTCCAGCATTGCCAAATCTTATGTAACCAACAGCAGCTGAGCCTTCAACCAGTCGCCATATGTTGTGAGGAATAAAAAGCAGGGGACCAATGTAGATAGTTCTTAAGAAAGTTTTCCCTTTCAAAATCTCTAGGAAGAAAAATATAAATATTTTGGGGGGAGGACTGGGATATGACCTTTATTGAGCTTATCTGCTGAAGTGGAAATATGGAAATAATGTCTGCACAAAACCAAACGTTTGTTATCATACCTTCTACACCACAATTAAAATCCTAACGGTTTTTAAAAAATTAATCAACTCTATCAAATCCACTATTTCAGAATCAATATATTCTTTAAAGCTAGAGTAAGACCTAAATATGGTTAAGACTGAAATGCAGAAATTTGGTTGGTTAGAAAGTTAATTAAACCTCCAGCTTACTCAAATAGATTTATAAATAGGTAAAATTGTATTTTTTTTATAGCAATCAGGTCCACTGGAATCTCCCAAGCTGGACAGCTATTAGAGTATTTAGAATCCTGAGATCATAAGGGATGCAGGCATTCTAGACAGTCTTCTGGTGTCTTTTCCCTATCAGAGATTTGTGGGTGTGTGAAGTGACACCGGCACCAACAATTGCAGCCTTGATGAGAGAATCAAATTCTTCATCTCTGCAAATAGCAAACTGCAAGTGACGAAGGGTAATAAGCTTCACCTTTCAGTTTTTTGATGCTTTTGCTGCCAATTAAAGTACCTCTGTTGGGAGGTACTCACTCCAGGATGGCTGTGCTATACACGGCCACACTCCTGCCCACACCTTCATGGCTGCTCGTCCTAGATTTCAGGTGTCAATCAACATGGCCCACCAGGCACTGCAAGCCAACTCTCTGAGGGAGGAAACCACCTTTGTCTAGGCCTTCTGGAGTCCTTCCCAGCCCTACCACCAGCTGTTTCGAATTCTGCCGAAGCACAAAAAAATCAAGGCAGAGAAAGGGCTAGTCGGACACCCAGTGAGATCCAACCACCTGCTTACTCCTGCTTTGCAGAGCCATTCAAACTGCTAGAAATATGTATTCACAAAAGGTCATTACATGCCATGCTCCTTAAGAAAACACTCCTTTCTCCTTTCCTGGTTAGATTATGTAGTAACATATATACCAGAATATTTATATGTCTGTGCCCCTCCCCAAACCACTTCTCTGGAGCTTGCTGATTTTGTTTTTTTCCTGTGTTTTTCCTTGTCAGGTACTGGAGGAGGGCATTGGGCATGCAGGTTCGCTCTGCTCGCCATGAAGACTATCAGTTCTGTTATTCCTTCCGTGGTAGGCCTGGGCACAAACCTTCCATCCTCATGCTCCATGGGTTCTCTGCACATAAGGATGTATGGCTCAGCATCGTCAAGGTGCAATTTTAGATCCCCCTCTCTCAAGAAAGTGTCATTCAGTAAAGAAGAGGGTTTCCACTTGGACATATTGTCATCAGCAATTGTAGACAGCCAAGGGAATCCAGAACTGTGGCTCAAATCACTTAAAACTAATGTAATATATTATTCAAATCATTTTTATCAGGCAAAAATTTATTGAGTTGAATGTTATTGGTAAAATCTGTGCCTTAGAAATCATTTCGCCTTATGAATATTTCTTAGGAAAATTGTCTGACACTCAGCTTTATCTCAGAACTGTCATCAAGATCAGGCTTTTAAAAAATCATTTGTTCTTTTATGCTCCAAGTTTCTTCTCTTCCTTCTCTTCCCTTTTGTTTCCTTCTTCTTCTCGCCTGACCCCTCCTTCCCTTCTTTTTCCTGTTTTTGCCTTTTCTTTTTCTTCTTCTTCTTTTTTTCTCCCTAGCCATTTAGAGAAACAGTTTTGATTTGGCAGCTATCTGGGATAGTTTTCCAAATCACTCAGTTTTTGTTCTGGTTTACTTGGGTGTGGCAACTTTACTTAGTAAGAGTGACCAGCTGGTGAAGGTTGGGGCTGGGAGAGGTCTTAGGGGAGAAGCACTCCAGGCTCTCACTTTAAGTAGGACTATACCAGAATGATCTCAAGTGTGATCTACACCAGGAGGAAAAGGCCCACACAACCTCTAGTTACTTGTGTTTTTATTTCCAAATTCCACTGTGAGGAAAGGAATTCTCATGCTGTAATGTACCTCTCACATCCTGTCCCCTCTCAGAGGAGCATCTTTCATATAGCTGGGTATTTGTCTATTGATAACGACGTTTCTGTTTCCTGGTTAAAAGCGGCACTTATTTAAATGGAAGAAGATGTTTTAAGATAATAACCACCCTAAGAATTACACCTTAATGCAAAAAAAGGAAAGGCAAAGAAAAGAAAGTCAAAAGCAGAATTAGGGTGATTAGACATTGTTCTTACAGAAAGCCTTGCTCCTGTGGGTTCTGGAGCTGGCCAGGGCTCTGGGAGGACAGAACTATTCCCTCTAGTTCCAAGTCAGTGGCTGGATGACTGGAGTAAGTGTAGAAAAAGTGAGGGAAAGGAGAAGGAGGTAATACCTGCCAAATGGTGTCAAGAAAGAGTGAAAGGTGTAAGCTTCCTCCCCTGACCTTTGTCCCTCTTCCAGTCATCCTCCTAGTCCCCTCCTTCCTGTGTATTAGTCTTTGGGGCCCTCTGCTCCCTATGAGGCTACTGGCAATGCTTATTCACATCAGAGGTTACTAGAGTAAAACTCTGGATGGCCTAGACTCATACATCCCCAGGGATGGCTATCCAGGTCACTTCCTAAGTGAGTGCAACTTCCCCAGAAAAGTGGGCAGACATGTTCTGCATAACACATACTGACTCTCTGGGCTTGTGTGTCCTCAGTTTCTTCCAAAGAACCTGCACTTGGTCTGCGTAGACATGCCAGGACATGAGGGTACTACCCGTTCTCCCCTGGATGACCTGTCCATAGAAGGGCAAGTTAAGAGGATACACCAGGTAAGCATGAGGCTCCCCCAGAAATTTCCCAGACTGGATTTGCCCACCATTGCATGCCCAGGACTGGAGAGCAGGCAGGAGAGTTCTCCATACTGACTCATAATCAGTCTCAATGCATTCTGTCAAGTAATTGCAAACAAAATGGCACCCTAGAGGTATCCTTGGTTAGCCACAGAAGGCCAGGGCTTATTGCAGACTGTTTTTCTCTAAGCCTATTGAAGTTGTTTGTGAAGAAATATGACCATCTGGGCATTTTCTCAGCTCTTTGGAAAAAGGAGTTTAGTATTCCTCAGGACCATTTCCCTAGAATCTATTTTTCTGCTTACCAGTTATATGACAGCAATAGCCCTTCTGCCTAGTTATGGACGGAGAGAGTGCTCTTTGCATTTTACTCTATTTCAGCATCTATCTTCAGCCCCTCTCTGGCTGGGATTTCAAGGTCATAGGGCTCATAGACAATTTCAGAATTTAGTAGTCCTTACATTTCAAATTGGCATTAGATATTTTCCCCAGATAAGGATATTTATTTAATGTCTGACTCCTCCAGTTAAACTTTGTATTTTAATGAGGTCAGGAACCTTGTCTCTTTGGCTCTTTGCTGTATCTTCAGTAGTTGACCATAGCTCCTTGTACATAACAGATATTTAATTAATATTTTTAAATAGGCAGATGGTTGGTTGGATGAATGGTTGAATGGTTGAACAGACAGATAGATGAATGGGTAGTTATATGAGTAGATGGTTGGATGGATGAGAAGGGCTTCAAATTAGGGTAAGAGTCAGTAAACCATGGCACATAGGCTATATTTGGCTTGCTGCCTACTTTTGTAAGCTAAGTTTTATTGGAACACAGCCATACTCATTCATTAGAGTTGAGTAGTTAAGTTGAGTTGAGTTGAATATTTGCGACTGAATAGTTGCAATAGAGTTGAGTAGTTGCAACTGAGATCATATAGCCCACAAAGCAGAAAATATTTACTCTCAGGACCTTTATAGAAACATTCGTTGACTCATGAATTAGGGAAAACCGTGTTGGTTTTATACTTGTAAATGGCCCTTCAATCATTTGTGCCAGGTAAAGATAAATACATGCCTGCCACAGTGCTTACCTGGAAAATGGATCCAGTAGAGTTTCAAACCCCTTTCATCAGTAGGCCTTTTCATTTGTCCCCATAGACAATAGAGGTTTTTTTACTCTGTAATCACTGTTGTCACTGTCTACAGCTATATAACTAAGCCTTCTTCTCATTTTCCTTCCCAGTTTGTAGAATGCCTCAAGCTGAACAAAAAACCATTCCACTTGATAGGCTCCTCTATGGGCGGCGCTGTGGCTGGGGTGTATGCTGCTTACTACCCGTCAGATATTGGCAGTCTGACCCTTGTGTGCCCCTTTGGTGAGTGACCAGGCTAAAGTATATCCATGACTGACTTGAGCACAGTAGGGTCTCAATCTCTGAAGGAACAACTGGCAGTGTCTGCTATGACTATTTTTTAAAAATTATCTTTTGATGTAAACTTTAGAGATAGGCAATGTTTTAGTGATAACTAACCTAACAAGAATTATCTAACCATAATCATAACCACACCGACTTTTAAATTATAGAGCCAACCTTTGTTCCACAAAGAATTTGGTAGTTAATTAAAATGTGTATAGTACTTTGCAGCACATGAATACTTTGAAGTATAATGATAATATTAATAGCCAACATTTAATCGAGTTCTTTTAAGCTAAGCTTTTTATATGGATTTAATTGTCACCTTAACCTTATGAGGTGAAGGTACTATTATTATGCCTCTCCTCTTTTTTGCTGAAAATTCAAAGATCTTTATTCATTACAAGATCTTTTTAAAAAATTGACAAATTTTAGTTTATCTATTCTTATTTGTGTACGTGTCAACTTGAGCTGTAACATGTCCCCAGAAATTATAATCTGAAGTTGGATTTTTCAAATTCATTTTTCTTATATAAGTCTTTAAACTTGGGTTTATAATACGTTAGAAAAAAAAATCTTAATTTTTCTCTCTTTTTCCTTCTTTTGTTCCCTCTTTCTCTTTCTCTGGTACTTCATTGGAGTATGATTTTACACATAGTGAATTGCCCAAATTTTAACTGTACCTCTCAAGGACTTTTTACATACATAATTGCTAGTCAGATCAAAATAGTATGTTTATTTTCTAGGTAGGAACATTTTCTAGGTAGGAAGCACAAAGAAATTACATAAGTGCCAGAGCCAGGATAGGGACCAATCTTGAGCTGTCAGGCTTCAGAACCCCACCTGTGGCTTTTTTGGAGGTACTTTCATTTTCACTACCTCCTTTATATGACTCATATCCACTAAGTATCTCTTTTGTCCACTAGAACCCAGCCATGAGTTAAACACATACGACTTCTACTGAAATGTGACTAAACTGACCTTTATAATCTTTTAAGTCACTCTGAAAGTTGATAGTTTTCAGGTCTGTTAAGGACATTGAAATTGAAGTCAAGCTCCCAATGGTCTTTCTCTTCTCCTCTTCCCAAGCACCATGTCTGAAGTCATTTGGCCTTTTAATAATAAAATCTGGGAATTGAAGAAACAGCTCCTGTGGAAGGTTATTAGATTATAGATCGCTGATGGAAGGTCAGATCTAACTAGCTTTTTCTAGTGTATGTTCATTTGCTCAGAGAGTTTTACACCTGAGTTTCGATTGGAATTTAAAATTAAGTTTGTTTCTATGTAAAAATGAAACAGTAAACCTTTTTACTTTGAAATAATTTTAAATTTACAGAAACGTTGCGAAAACTGTACAGAGTCTCATATACCCTTCATCCAGTTTCCCCCATTGTTAACAGCTTACACTACCAAAAGCAAATTTGTCAACTAGGAAACCAATATTGGTACATTACTATTAACTAAACTCCAGGCTTTATTTAGATTTCATTAGTTTTTCCACTAATATCCTTTTCCTAGTCCAGGATCCAACTGAGGAGACTACACGACATTTAGTGTAAGATTGTTTTTAAAGTGAAAGGCAATGGATCATGTGATCTACCTTCATGACATTATGAAAGCTACACGATACCCATGTTAGATTTAAAGGAGTTGCTGAATATAGGTGATATGTAAAGTGTGGTATCTGCAGCATAGTATTGATGCCACTGCCTTTCTTTCTAAAATCTAGTTCTTCAACTTAAGTTAAACACCTGGAAATTTGCTTAGTGTCAGAAGTGACAATTAGTTTTGCCCTCCTATGTACACCAGCTATGTGAACTGAACTCTCTCATGCCATGCTCCAGGGTGCAGGAAATAATGGTCATTCTCAAAGCTTTCTGGTTGCCTAATGTTCTCCTGGAGGAAGAGGGACTGCGTAGAGGGCAGCTACTGCCCCAACATGGGGACAGCTCAGAAGGGGACTTGTTCTCACTGAGTTTTGTGCATTGACCTCAATAAGAGATCACTAAGTGGGTTCAGGCCATGGGGAGGGAGTCAGTCCCCCAAGTCCTGTGTTTTCTTCCCACTACACATTTTGTCAGATCTCCTCTCAATAATGCAGATGTGAAAGGGGCTCAGGCAAGTTGCCTTCTAGACTAATGCTTCTTAAACTATATCATACAGATAAATCTCCCAACTTGTTAAAGATTCTGAGACTTAGAGAGGGGCTTTATTTCTTATGGGCTCCCAGTGCTGCTGGTCCATAGACTACAGTTTGAGTCACCAGTCCCTAAAATATCTGGAAGGATTGTTTTTCTACATTTCTCTTCAGAGTGTGGTTTTGACTTTGAGCAAGGATGACAGTACCAATTAAAAAGGAATTTGGTGAAAATACCTGAAACGTATTAGCTCTGGGCTGATGCTAGAAGTTCCTGTATAGAATGGGGGTTGGTAAGATGGTAGAAATATCACCAAGCTGCTTTGATTTGAATCCCACAGGCCTGCAATACACAATGGAAACACCAGACCTACTACAGCTCGAAGGAACACAGAACTTGGATACCATAGAGAAGTCCCACTTGATCCCATCCACTGCAGAGGAGATGAGTGAAATGCTTCAGTTCTTCTCCTACGTCCGCCTTAAGGTGCCCCAGCAGGTAATGTAATCTCAGCAGCAATATGACTGCCTTCTGCCAGAGGCTCAGGTGGCCAGTACCAGCTGCTTTCATTCATTCCCTCTTTTAGTACTCATCTGTTTATTCCTTCAACAAGTACCTATATGATGCCTGTGACACATCAGGCACTGTGCTTGGGTACAGTAATGAAGAAATAAGACAGAAAAGGTCTTTGGGCAGACATAAGCTAGTGGGGAGACAGACAATTAACAAGTAAACAAATACAAATTGTAATAAGTTTTCTAGAGGAAATGAAGATGGAGCAGTTAATAAAAACAGGGAGGCAGCAGAAGATTTGATAAGCCTTTTTGAGGGAATGGCATGTACAGAGGTAGAAAAAAACAGGCAAGTTCAAGATGGTGGAAGGAGGCCAGGGTGACTGAGGGAAAAGATGGATTGAGATGAGGTTGGAAGGGGAGGCAGGGACTAAATCGGAGATTCTCAATTTTTTAAAAAAAATCTCAGGACCACTTTACGCTCTGAAAAATTATTGAGAACCCCCAAGGAGCTTTTATTTGTGGGTGTTATAATTATTGATATTTACCACATTAGAAATTAAAAGTCCGAAAAACTTAAAACACAAGAATATACAAGCACTCATTTCATTAGCCATCGGAGTGATGACATTATCCCTCATTATATAGGGTCTGAAAAACCTGTATGCTTTTGAAAGAATAAAAGTGAAAAAAGGCAAGTAACATTTAGTATTACTATGAAAATGGTCTGACCTCATGGACTCCCAAGATCCACTTTGAGAACCACTAGGCTAGATCATGTAGGACCTTACGGGTTATGGGAAGGAGTCTGGGGTTTTCCTAAGTACAATGGGAGGACCCCTGAAGGATTGCAGGGGAGTATAAACAGAAGCAAGGAAACCCATTATGGTGCTGTTATGGCTTGGAGATGATGGTGGTATAGACTAGGGTGGTAGCAGTGGAGACAGTGATCTGAAAGGCTTTGGGAGGAAGAATGAATGGGGCTTAACTGGCAAATTGGAAGTGAAGGATGAGGGAAGATGAGGAGTCACAGGTGGCTTCTGGTACTTGAGTTAGATAAAGTTAGCATTTTCTATAGGAGAAGGAGAGGGAGGGTGGATTTAGGGGACAAGCTAAAATCTCCATTTTGGATGTGTTAAGTTCAAGTTGCCTGTGAGGCCTCCAAGTGCAGATGTCAAGTAGGCAGTTGGATATACAAATCTTGCTGTGGGAAGCCCAGTCTGGAGCTATATAATTAGAGCCATCAGCCAATGATTATATTGAAGGTCATGGGTCTGCATGAGGTCATCTAGAGAAAGAGTGAAAGACCAAGAGAGGAGACTCCATGGCTGAGGCTTTGTATCAGCAAATTATCTCCCACTACTGTAGAATTATCTCCCTCTACTGTAGGAGCTGGACCCCGCCTCAGGATGGGGCAGGTCCTTCCAGGCTCTATTCAGAGGTTGTGAATATGACTCAGTTAATAGGAATGGCCTGCCCCTGATTCTGTGGTCTATTTTCTCTCTCAAATCGTCTTTTTAGTTATGAAGTTGCACTGATCTCCTCCTAGCACTGATCACTTCCCAAAATAGAGTCTCCTAACAACATTTTAGAAAATTCCAGAATTTCGAGTTGTCTGGGATATGAAAACACCAGGAGAAAATAAATGGCAGCTCCAAAAGTCTTTCCTTCCTAGGAGAGAAGAAGCACCTAAGCACCCAGCCCATTGTGTTACAATGGTCTAGTTGTTTCTGCCTTCCATTCTAACCTCTGTAAAATCAGGGACTTTGTCTTAATTGGCTGTCCTGTCTCCACCTGTGGCACAGTGTTTGTATGAAGTAGGTCGTAGGTATAGATTGGGTGGATCAGTAGACCCGAGGCTACTTGGATAATGCAGGGATGGAGAATGGATCGATGGATAGATGCAGGATAGATGGATGCATGAAAATGGTGCATGTGCATACATCGTTGATTTAGGGATGCAGGATATGTCGTTGGCTGGATGGGAGAGTGCCTGGAGAATGCAGGGATGGGGAGTAGATAGATTTGTGGATGTATGATAGATGGATATGTGGGTAGACATGTGCATATATGATTCAGAGATGCAGGATGGATGGGCAGATATGTGGATTGAGCATAGATGGATGGATGCAATATGGATATTAGGCATGGGTACAGAATAGATAGTAGAACAAAGAGAATATCTGAGCACAGTGTGTTGGACAACTTACCATTGGCCTTCCTTTGGACTTCCACTTCTTGTATGGTCATATTCTAGTCATGCTCCAGAAGGTTGGTTTAGTCCAAAGCAGTTATGGCTGGATATTCCCACCTCAATCTATACACAGGACTCCTGAGAGTGCCTTTAAGAGGTTCAGACTGTTCCGGGGTAGATGAGAAGAGTGACAACTGCTAATGTGAACCCAGGACTCTAACTCAAGAACCCTGAGGCAGAAAAAAGTAGAAGGCTGTATTCCTTCTGGCCACAGCACCCCCCACTCCCCCAGGTCGGTGTTCAGGTCCAAGAGATCTGGCCTGCCCACAGTTGCTGCAGCCTTCACAGCCCTCAGCAGGGAAGGCAAATACAAGGTCAAGTAGTAAACAAAGGATTCTGGAACCCTTCCCAGGTTTTCCAAATCATTTATTTCTTCATTTTTGAAGAGGCCGATCATCCCCAATGGCTTAATTTTTTTAATGGACCTTGTTCTGCATTTAGATATTATTGAGCAATTACTTGGTATTATTTTCATTCTGATAGTGTCTTAGGCTAAACAGAGAATTTCTCAAGATAAAGAGGCTGTTTGGCCGTCTCTAGTGTTTATTTACTATTTTTTAAATTTAAAAAAATTTTTTAATTGAAGAAATGATTTAAAATTTTTCCCCCTACCTCTCCCCCATACCCTCTGGTAGCCACTAGTCCATTGTCCATGTCTATGAGTCTCTGTCCAGTGTTTTTTACATGCTAGGAGGACTGATGGCCTCACAGTATCACTCAAGTTCCTTCCTAATCAAAAAAGAAAAAAGCCTCAAAGGAGCCTAATTCCCAATTATACTGTATAGTATATCACGGGAATTCAGCAGCCCAGGCCCTAAAAACCTTGACAATGCCGTGACTATCTGGACTTTATTTCCCTGTGAGGGGCCTGAGGAAATGAATCTTCTCTTGGCTTCTAACTTTGG
This sequence comes from Pteropus alecto, assembly GCF_000325575.1. NCBI lineage: Eukaryota > Metazoa > Chordata > Mammalia > Chiroptera > Pteropodidae > Pteropus > Pteropus alecto. The sequence goes on along the minus strand of NW_006440638.1, from coordinate 20,644,801 downwards.
GTTATTTATCCTTAGATCCTGCAAGGCCTTGTTGACGTCCGCATCCCTCACAACAACTTCTATCGAAAGTGTAAGTTGCCCTGCTTTAAGCTTTGAGCAAGGACCAGTGAAGCTTCATGGGTGGCTGACTTTTAGCTCTTACATTTCCGAGTCTGTTTTCTTGAGCCCCTGAAGAGAGAATGTGGTGGCTTGGACTTGATGACTGTCCCCATATTGTGTGATGGTGCCCACAGGAACAGCCCAGCATGTACTCACTTTGGTTTCCTTTTCTGAAAAGTGCTTTTGGAACTCATCAAAGAGGAGTCAAGATACTGTCTCCATCAGAACATGGACAAGATCAAGGTCCCAACACAGGTCATCTGGGGGAAACAAGACCAGGTACGTAGTGTGTGCCTGGGGCCACCTGTGCCAGTGACACTGGCTGGTTTCTGTTATCAGGAAGAGGTAGAACACACCTGGGTCAGGTGTCAGTGTTTATGGGAACATCATTCTGTGAGCTGAGAGCAACAACATTGGTCTTTTAAAATGAAAGGCAATTTTAAAGCATTTTTACAAATTATTTTTACCAAAGCCATATAGTCATATGGTGCAAAAAACTTCAAAGAGTACAAAAAGATTTATAATAAAAACATTCCATCTCAATTCCCATTTCTTTGAGGCAGCACTTACTCTCTCATGTATATTTTTAAAATTTTCTAAGGCGAGGGTTGGCAAACGTTTTCTGTAAAGGGCCAGACAGTAAAATTTTCTACTTTGGGGGCCATTTGATGTCACAGCTACTCAATTCTGCTGTTGTGGCGCCAAAGCAGTGGTAGACAACATGCAGACACAGACATGGCAGAGTTCCAGTGAACCGTTATTTACAAAAACAGGCAGCGGGCCAGTGTTTTGCCTACTCCTGTTCTAAGCATACGTACATAGGTATAAATAGATTTTATCTGTAAGTTTTTTAAACATGCTATATATACTGTTTTGTACCTTCATAGTTATAAGAAATATATATCTTAGAAATTATTTCATATCAGCCCATGCAGATCTACTCATTCTATTTTTTTAATATTTTATTTTGAAAAAAATTTCGAATTTACAGAAAAATTGTAAGAATAGTACAGAGTACTCTTGTATACTCTTTACCTAAATTCACCAATTTTTAACTGCTTTATTGAGGTGTGGTTTACATGCCATAAAATTCACCTAGTTGTGCGCCCCACCACAACCCAGCTGTAGAACACTTCTGTCACTCCCGCAAGTTCCCTCCTGATCATCTGCAGTTCATCTGCACCCTCACCCCAGCCCCCTCAAAGCCACTGATCTGTTTTCTGTTTCCATAGTTTTACCTTTTCTAGAATTTTTATATAAATGGTATTATATAATATGTACTCTTTTGCATCTGGCTTCTTTCACTCAAGCATGTTTTTGAGGTTCATGCATGTTGTTGCACGTATCAGTAGTTCCTCTTTATTGCTCAATGTCATTCCGTGGTATATATTACCACATTTTATTCATCACAGTGTTTTAACATTTGCCACATTGGCTTTATCATTCTCATTTATCTATCTATAAGTATATATATATATTTTTTGGACCGTTTGGAGTAGATTGCTTCCATTATGCCCCTTTACCCCCAATACTTCAGCATGTGTTTACTGAGACCATGAATATTTTCTCATATAACCACACTACATTATCACATTCAGGAAATTTAACATTGATTCGATACTTTTATCTGATCTACGGTCCATATTCCAAATTCATCAGTTGTTTAGATAACATCCTGTACGGACTCCCCCTGAACCAGATGTAATCCAGGATCACATACTACATGTCATGTCTCTTTAGTCTCCTTTAATGTGAAACAATCCCTCAGTCTACCTTTGTCATTCATGATAATGAGATATTTGAAGAGCACAGGCCAGTTATTTTATGAAATGTTCCTTAATTTGAGTTTGCTGCTTCCTTATGATTAAATTGAGGTTATATTCCCTGGCTAAAATATGCCATGAGTTAGAAATATCACATCTTCCAATGTGCAACAGGGCGTTGTCTGATGTCTTCATTGTAGAGTTATTTGACCCCTTGCAACTGATAAGCAGTCTATAAGAAGACACTTTGAGACTGTGCACATATCCTGCTCCTCATTGAACATTCCCTCTAGATTTATCATCCATGAATGATTCTTGCCCAAAACAACATTTTACATTCTTTTTAAGAGCTGCAGAGTATATCATTATATGGCTCTACCAGAATGTTTTTAATTAGTGCCCTTCTGATGGTCATTTGGGTCGTTCTCAGTTGTTTTTTTTTTTTTTTTTTCTGTTAAACAATACATCATGAACACCATTATACCTGTGTTTGTGAATTGTGAGAGTATATCTGAAGGGTAAATTCATAGATGTAGAATCACTGGGTAAAAGGGCATGTGCATTTTTAAATTTTAATAGGTTTTGTCAGATGGCTCTATATTCATTTGCTAAGGCTGCCATAACAAAGTACCACAAACTGAGTGGCTTAAACAACAGAAATCAGTTGTCTCACAGTTCTGGAAACTAGAAGTCTGAATCAAGGTGTCATCCGGTTAGTTCCTTCTGGGAGGTGTGAAGGAGAGTCTGTTCCATGCCTCTCTGCTGCAACCTGCACAACTAGACAGTTAACCTGAGGGGGAGTGACGGAGGATTAAGAAAAACACAGAGACAGTATATACAAAAGCTGAGGCCAAGGAGGACACTGTGCTTGGATAGAGATACAGTGACCCTGAAGCAAGCTCTGTGCATTTATTATATACTTTTGAAGTCGAAGAGGGAGGGAGTCTTCTTCTCAGGACTTGAAACTTGCTGGCAGCAATAATTTCCCAAGGCCTGTCTATACCCGGTTATCTATGCTAAACCACAAGCAGCTATCTGTTCTTTGTTTGGTTCTCTGCCCTTGGCAGATTGCAACACAGCCAAGCATGGCTTTGCCAATGCTTGGGCCATAGGTCCGTCTCAGATTCTGCTCTCTACACCTCTCCTCTAGTTTCTGGTGGTTTGCTAACAATCTTTGGTGTTCCTTGGCTTATAGATGCCTTACCCTAATCTCTACCTTCATCTTCACATGGCATTTCCTCTCTGTTCCTGGGTGTCTCTGCTTAATTTTCCCCTTTTTGTAAAGATGTCAGTCATACTGGATTAGGGGCCCTTGCTCCCCCAGTATGACCTCATCGTAACTCATTACATTTGCAATGACCCTACTTCCAAATAAAGCCACATTTTGAAGTGTTGGTGGTTAGGACTACAACATATGAGTTTGAGGATGAACCATAATAAACCCTTCAAAGTGATACTGATTTATTCCTAGAAGCCCCTTTTTTGTTTACAACTATTCTTTAGAAATCGTATCTTATTGAAAGTTCTTCTATAGTTTAAAGCAAGAGGAGGCAGTGAGAAATGGAGCCTTTACAAGCTCTACAGGCAGACAGAATTATAGTGTCTGTTAAAGACTATTCAGGAGTCTTACTGTTGAAATTGTAAGAAAAGTATATTATAGAGGAGCTTTTCCCATTGAGACAGTTCCTCTAAGGACCCCAAGGTGAAAGCCACCATTGTGAGCCCTGCCTAGGTCAGTGGCACATCCCATCTGTGTTTCCTGATTAAAAAGCACAGGCAGGAATTCAGGCTACAGCCCCAAAGGCTCACAACTGTGTGGGATGGCCCAGGAGAAGAGACCAGGGAGAAGAAATCAACCTGTGCCCACAGTGTATAGCATCAGCAGGGTGCAGCTATCTTAAATCAGCCATGCACAGATTAGGATGAGGGCATGGAGAGGAGGGAGGGTTCATGTGCTTCCTTCTGCAGCAGCCTAGACTCTGAAAGAAGCTTTGTATGTGCTGGAGTGGAAAAGTAGGATCTAGGCTAGGCCAACAGGTTCAATCAGAAATCAGAGTCAAAACAATGAAGGCCTTTCTTCATTCTAAAAATCCCAAAGTTGATTCTGGGCTTTCAGAGACCAACAGAGGGAGAGAGGTGAAAATCTGTCACCCTGCAGAGACACTGCAGAAATGAGGTCACCGGCCTTGGAGTCTGAAAGTCTGGGGTCCAGACCTGCCTTTGCACTTTATCAGGTCACTCGGTCACTCTTCTACTACTGGGGTGATCGTGAGGCTCAAGTGAGACAATATATTTGAAGGTGCTCTTTCTCCAGTTATCAAAAATAAATTATTTATTCACATCCTTTGCCTTTGATTTCTGGCTTCTGCTCAAGGTCCAGAACTTCTTCCAGGTCTCAAGTTCATTTTGTTCTGGAAAAAGAACCTAACATTCCATGGGCCTGCTACAAATATGATCAGATCCTTATGTATTCTGGGGACCATCCTGAGGCCAGAGGCCAAATAGCAGAGACTTCAGGGGCCCTTTATTTCATGGCCTTTTGCTTCCCAAGCTGTCTGGCTTTTTTCCTGCTTTGTCATCAACACTTGGTGTCACAGACCAGCCCCCTGCCAGGCTGACTTCAGTCTCCCTCTTCTTTGGACCCCTGTAGGCCAGCTGCTGTTGTGCAGGGGCAACCGCGTGTATTGTTGTCTATATGAATGAAACCCCCTGGACTTGGGCAGTATACAGCCTGCACAGCTGAAACTGGCAGACCTTCCTGAGAGCATTTCTGCACACCCATTCAAGTATTTCCTCTATGTTCAGTCCACCAGAGTGGGAGGGCCTTGGGGAGATACACAGGTGTATTATTCTTTATGTTCCCTCTCCCTGCCAGCACAATGCCTGGTATGCAAGAGACCCAGAATACACAGTGAATGAGCAAGCAAGAAAGTGAGTGAACAAACTAGCAAAGTGATGAACCCACTAACTGACTGCCTATACATTTAAGATAATAGATGTTTATCGAGTACCTACTATGTGCCTGACACTGTACTAGTCCCTGGGAACACAGTAGGGACCAAAATAGACAGGATTCTTCCCTCGAACAGCTTACAGCCTATCTAACGCTATAATGAATGCATGGCAGGGCTAGAACTAGGGTGAGGTGTGTCATGTAAGTTCAGGGTCAGATCCTGTCTTTACTTATGATTTTGATATTGTTCATCATGGATCTTTTTATATTAACATTTATTTTTTTTAAATACTGCATTAAAATAGTATTCATCTTGATTATTCAGTTTTTTGGCACTCACTTTTGTGCCAGAGTCAAGTACCCCACTTCCCTCACCCTTGTCCTGGCCCTGGCCTGAAATGAGATGGAGGAAAATTCACCATTTATCTGAATGTCTTACAAAGAAATAGCTGATCCGGTTCCCATGGATGTGCGTATCTCACGAGGGCCCATTCAGCTGTTTCACATGCCTCTAGGTAACTATGGGGAGTGCTGGATTTGACAGCATAACTGTTTCAAAGCTGGAAACAGTTGGGTATCTTTGCCTAAGAATTATGGTTTCTGATCTCTCTGTAGGACAGACACTCAGTTGGGAATTTCTGCTTTTCATGCTTTGACCTGTTGACTCCACTTACATTTCCTCTGGGCGTTTTTCCACAGTAGCTGGGCTTTATTTCTGCTCGGATAGTTGCCACTGCCTTACCTGTGAGTGAAGGATAAGACAGAGGGGTCCCATTCCTCCACAGGGTGCCCCTCTCTCTCTAAGCTTCCCATTAGCTGTACCTTTTTATACCTCAGGAGTGCTCTGCATTCTGCTCTCCCCATTTCCAAATGGGTGTGGAATCTTGGTTTTAATGATCTGAGGTGATGAGGATGAAGTTCAAAAACAGACGGCACTCAAAGTTTGTTGGGGTTTTGCTTTTGTTTTTAAGAATGAGAGGAGGTTAAAGTGATGATGAGTTGAAGGTTAAAGTGATTATGAGAAAGGGAGTGAATGCAAATCCAATACCGAAGAAGAGCGTTGGGGAGAAAAAGTAAGTTGGATTGGCATAATAGCAAGGTAACCCAGATGAAAATGAAATTTAAATGAGTTGTTTGAAAAGTATCAGCCCTCGAAAATGGTGGCTTTCATGTTGGGAAAGCTTTCCTTGTTATTCACAAACTTAAGGGCCTGGGGTCACAGTCTGGGGACGCCAGAGGACCTTCAGAGAGAACTCCTCCCCAGCTTGTGATAATTAGTAATTAGTGTTCACTTTTTGCATCTTCCCTGTGTGCCCTTTCCACAGCTTGGCCCATCCTAGTCCAGCTGTCGGGTGCATTCTTTTGGCCCAACCTGATCATGTCACTGTCCTTAACACATCCCCACAGCTCTCCACTACCCTCAGACTGAGGCCCGACACCCTAACATGGTTGGAGGAGTGGGCCGCCTCCTCTCTACCCCAGCTCTCCACCATTCCCTCCCTGCTCCCAGTGTGCCGTGTCTTGGCACCTACCTACTTGCTGTCCCTTGCACTTGCCATGGCCTCTCACCCTCTTCTATGAATTCTACTCCCATGTGCTCCCTCAGCTCCCAGGACCCTCCTCCATCAGAGCCCTTATCACAGAGGTCCCCACCCTTTTTGGCAGTAGGGACCAGTGTTCCTATGAGAATCTAATGCTGGATGATCTGAGGTGGAGCTGAGGCGATGATGCTAGCTCTAGGGAGTGGCTGCAAATACACACAAAGCTTTGCTAGTTTGCCCACTGCTCACTTCCTGCTGTGCGGCCCAGTTCCTAAACAGGCCGTGGACCAGTACCAGTTCACAGCCTGGGGGTTGGGGATCCCTGCCTTATCACATTGCACTTTTGTCTGTTGACCTGTCTGCCTTCCCTGCCAGATCAGAACCCTTTCACAGGCAGAGACTGTGTCTATCTACCTCAGTGATGCTGGCGGCAGCACAACTCTTGGCACCAAGTTGAAGAGTAAAACATGAGGCATGCAGTCACTTCTATCAGAGAGACACAAGCCCCAACATTTAAGTGACTGGGTCCTAAAAGCCACCCCTGCAGGTAGAGTTCTATCCACCAAACACACATAAGGATCTGAATCTTTTCTATCTCATTTCCTCTCTTGTTCTGCAGGTGTTAAGTGCATCTGGGGCAGACATTTTGGCCAAGTCAATCACCAACTGCCAAGTGGAACTTCTGGAAAACTGTGGGCATTCAGTGGTGGTGGAGAAACCCAGGAAGACAGCTAAGTTCATCGTCGACTTTTTAGCTTCTGTGTACAACACAGACAACAAGAAGCTGGACTGAGGCCCTGACTGCAGCCTGCACTCTGCACCCCGCACCCCGCATCCTCTTCCATCTCCCAAATTTGATGCTGACAGGATACGATTTCTCAGAGATCCTGCCGCAAAAGTGGTCAGAGCACCAGTGTCCCTGAGGAAGCCAGTCCCCTATTCCCAGTCAGATCCACAGAGCTTTGGGGGCCACAAGGAAATCTCCAACATGTTTTTCACAAAATGGAAATTAATATGGAACAAAATAAGAAAACCCAGCCTTGAAATCTATTGAGAAGTCTTCAAGTTCACGTTGCAAAGCAGCCACCTTGAACCATAATCACTGAGGACATCCTTTCTTTAAAACACTTCTCACAAACAGACTTGGGGTATTTCTGTTGCTTCAGATGTCCTCTGCATGGTGTCTGTTTGTCCCCATTCACCAAGCCCCTCTCGTTTATGTCTCCTTTAAGTTTTACATAAAGACCCGTATGTGAATGTAGTCTGTCAGCTGCAAGATCAGGGAGGAAAATGGTGAGCTATGGAAAATATTTACACATGCAGAGGGGTGTTCTGCCTTGGCCCAGCACTTGGAGCAGCAGAGAACATGGGTGGTGGTTTGATCAGCTCCTATGTGTCAGGTATGCCATGAGTGAATTTAGAACAGTCACGGTATGAAGAACTCCTGTAAGGGTGGGTTTCCTGGAAATAATTTATTATTTCTAAAAACAGAAATAATAATAAATAATAAAATAATAATAAATGAAGCAATAATGTTCTAGACATCTATCTAAATAATCAGACTCGGGTTCTAAATAATCAGAAAAGCATCCCGTGGGCCTCTCTTCTATGTTCCTGTGCTACTGAAAACCCTCGGATATTAGTTTGCTAGCAAATTCTGTGAATTCTATGAATAGTAATGTGATTGAAAATAAGTCTAAACAGATATAAAAATGACCACAGTGACATGAAATAAATTTAATAAGCCTAGATTAACAACATGCAGATGGTTTCTATTTCTAAGCTCCTAATTATGTGCAATGTTGGCAGGTTTTCTGTTAACTGTGTTAAGAGTTTTAAAGTAAGGCTTATCTATGGGCATCGAGAAGGCCTTGCTTAGATGAGTTATTGGTTTCATTTTAAGAGATCATGTTTGCAATTTTTATTTAATTGAAATGGTACATCAAAAACAAAAAGCAAGAGTCATCAAACTGTTCCTTTTGACCCTCTTCTGTTGCATTTAGGAACCCTAAACTCCTAAGAGCTTTATTCTTTCAAACCTTTTTACAGAGAGTCTGCAGCCAAGTAGTTCTGGAAATAAAGTAAGGTGAACTTGATAGTTTAAACTGAAATTCAGGACTTGGTCCGAACATTTTATTAAAAAAGAGTAGAATATAGATCTTAAAAACAAGAAAGTATGAAAGTGTGACACATCAAACTTCTAGGATGCTGCTAAAGCAGTGTTCAGAAGGAATTTCATAGGCCTTAATCTATATATTAGAAAAGGCTGAAAATCAGTAATTTAAGCTTCCATTCGAAGAAGCTAGAAAAGAGTAAATCAAACCTAGAAAAAAATAGAAAGAAATAATATAGATGAGAGCAAAAATTCAATGAAATAGAAAGTAGATATTAGATATGCTGCTTGTTCCGGTCTCCCATATTTACCAAGAGTTCTGAGCTTAGTGATGTGCTGGGAGAGGGAATCAGTCTTGGTGGGTGTGAGTGATGAGAAATGGTTTTTTCAAGGTCACTGAAGAGGCCCTGGACCTGGTAAGTACCTCAGATCAGAAACCCTATTAGATGCAGATATCATGCCCTGGGTTGAACAGCAGCCCAGGATCACCTGCAAAGGAGCCTCCATACTGCATCCTCCATGGGCCATCAAAGCAGGGGCAGTGTGCTGTCCCTCTCACTTGTAAGGAGGGTGGGCAGAGTCTGCAGCAGGACAGCAGCCTCCACCTCTTCCATTGTCACTGGAAAGTATCAACTGGAAGTCATGAGCAGAGAATGTGAAAGTCATCTATGACAAACCTGTGAAGTGGATTTTCAAGGTTCTCCGTTGGCCCTACAATTCTGTGCTCATTGTGCTAGGAAGACTTGAAAGCAGAAAAGCATAGCTCCCCATTGCACCCCACTTCCCACCTTTATGATTCTGAAGAGCCTCCTGGTTATTGCCAGCTGGCTGCCCCCTAAGCCACGCCCCACTGGACCCCTGTGGTATGTGCCTTTAATGACAGTCTTGGAAAGAAGAAAGGGTCATTCATCACAGCCCTGCCTGAAAGACTCCAGAAGCTTCTGAAATAACAATGGAAAGCCCCAAGAATAGTAAGTGGGCTCTTGATCCCTCTGCCTCAGGGCTGCTGAGGATGTACCCTTCTGGGCTGGTGTCAAAGTAGCTGAGGGTCAGGCAGTGGTTAGGACTCATTTTGCCATAAGTCTGGGCTTCTTGTCCTGGGCAGAGGTGACATTAGGAGTGACTAATGCCAGAAACATCAGTTTAATGGTGCTACCCATGTGTGTAGGTCTCTCTTCCATTTGAGCCCCTGAGTATTTCCCTCCCAAGGAACCTTGCTTCTTGATTTGGCCTAAGGAGATTCCCAGAAAGTATTGGGAGATTAAAATGTTCCTCAGGCTGGCCAGGCTGGAGGAATGAATCATATAATTATGTGCCAGGTGCTATTCTATGTGTTTTTCATGTATCACTGTATCAAGCTCTCGCATAGCCCTAAGAGGAACGTATGACCTTTGCCCATTTTACAGCCAGTGAAACCAAAGCATGGAAAGGTAAAGTGTCTTGCCCAAGGCCACATAGGTAACAAGTAGAGGGAAAGGGACTTGCAAAAACAATGCTTTCACTAGTTCAGGCTGCAGCTCTCTGGCTCAACTTCCAGTGGAGCCTGGGGCCCTGTTGGCTCACCTGTGTGTGGCAGCTTTGGCCACAGATCACTGAGGCTACAACTCTGGCCCTTGCTCAGAAAAGTGATCCAGTTAGTTTTTCATTCAACCAATAATGAAGCCCCTCCCATTACTCAGCATCATCCTGCTAAGGGCTCAGCAAGGCACAGCCTACCCTCTTCAATTCAGCTTCTATAACAACCAGGACTGGTGTCACCCTCCCTGGAAGGGCTCATTCACCCTGCTGATACCCTTTTGCCTCCACCACACTTTGGAAATGATAATCAGTGCTTGTCCAGAGCAATTTTCTGGAGAGAAGTCTCCTGCAGTTCTTATTGCTCCTGGAATTCAGACTTGGAATGTGATCGACAGATGTGGCCCTGTGGTCTCCAGGGGCTCTCTCACTGCCTTCAGACAAACTTTAGGTTTTAATGAAACATAAATGCTGAATTTAGGCTCCCTTTTTTACTTTTTAAGTACTGGATATTGATCTCAGGACAATCATGGGTTGGTTTGTTAATTAACACTGTTCTAAAATGATGGATGCTGATTTTAACATCCACAGGTACCAGCCTTCTGCTTTGGGGGACTTCCTGTACTAGACAGAGAAGTCCTTTATTAAAAGTAGCAGTTCATTGGGTCTGTTTCAGAAATACTTGCTGAAATGTTTGCCAGGTTTGGAAGCTTTTTGTTTTTTTGTTTTTTGTTTTTAACTCTCTTAATCTCTTTCCATGTCTCTCTGTCTCTGTCTCTTCTCCACTCTCGACCCCTTGCCCCATCTGTTTTATCACTCATATCTGTGTCATAGCCATCTGTCTCTATCACTCATGCACACAGACACACACAGACACACTGTCCCCTAACAGTTGGAGGCCTGACTCTTCCGTTCCTTCATCTTTTAAATCTTCCAACATCACTCTTTTAACCATACAGACTAGTCTTTCTCACCAGCCACCTCTCTCTCCCACTCCCATTCCCGCCCCCCTCCCTTCCAAATTGGATGATATTCATACAACCCCTCTATTCCCTGAAAGGAGGAGAAAAGTAGAAGGATTTTAGAGGGTGGGAGTGGTCATGTGGGGCTGTGGAGATGTCCTCAATTACCTGCCATGGTCAGGGCCAAGGGTGGCAGTGCCAGGGCTGCTGTCCCACTGTTGCTGCTCTCTAGGCTAAAAATTCCCAGGATGTGGGCTGGGGTTCCCTGTGCCTGTGATAGGCAAGGGTCTTGCATGACTATCATTGGCCTAGTCAAGGAAAGGGAGAGTTTCTTTTCAGTAACAGGACAGCTTCTCTCCCTTGGCTCCTAAAGTAATCTTTCCTTCATTGGTTTCTGGATTTTCAGTCTCCAAACCCTCAAGGGACAAGAGAACTTTGAGGCACACCTAAGAGGCTGCCAAGCTCCGGCAGTGGATAGGAGAATGAAGGATTCTTAGGGGCAGAAAGTAGTGCTAAGGTAACGATCCCAATGACCTAGGGTCAAAGCTGGCTGGGGGTTGGATAACTTGCTGAAGAGTGACTATTAATGGGAGTATAGGTCTATGGGCATCTCACAGAGCAGAGCCAGACGTGATTCCAAATTCAGAAACTTCCTGACTTTAGAAAGGTATTATGGTGTGTATACCATACGTTACGTAAGACCCCCAGTAGGGTCTGAGGCCACCTTATGAGATCAAGTGTATTGTTAAAGAACAAAAATTCAGCCAAGTAAATGTGAAGATCTAATTGGCTTTATTAATTGATTCATGAATTGGAATGCATTCCATATAGCAACTAGGGAGGTGCTCTGATGAGTTGTACAAAATGGCAGGTTAACAGGCAGAAAGAGGGTGGGACTAAGAAGTTAAAGGAGTGGATGATTTCAGGCAAAGACACCTTTCCTTAGGAGAAGGTTGGGGTCTTATTAGATAGATTACCTCACTACTGTTGATCAGGAAATTCCAGACTGATTGATTTAAAATCCCACTCCTGGGTGAGGCTGAAGCTACAATTAGGTTAGTTATTGAGTTTTGGTTTGGTAATTTGGCTCAGCAAAAGTGATTCCACTTTGGCCCCTTCCTTCCTTCCTTCCTTCCTTCCTTCCTTCCTTCCTTCCTTCCTTCCTTCCTTCCTTCCTTCCTTCCTTCCTT
>NW_006440638.1:20613763-20632614 GCF_000325575.1 Pteropus alecto | reverse complement strand
CTTCCTTCCTTCATTCCTTCCTTTCCTTCCTTCCTTCCTTCCTTCCTTCCTTCCTTCCTTCCTTCCCTTTTTTCCTGCCTTCCTTCCCCCGCCTCTCTACCCCACCTCCCTACTCTTCCCCTCTCTCTTTCTTTTAAACAGTATTCATATTTCTGCTGTGCACTACATGAATATCCGCAGTAAATGGGACAAGGATTATTAAAAGATTCACCTCAGTTCAGATTAAGCATTGGTACCAGATGAAGAAAAATTTGGTTTCCAGATTTTTCTTGGATTTCAGGCTAAAGGATGGCAAGCCTTGCATCCCCTGTTCCCTCTCTTCCGCCTTGAGAGGTCAGGTGGGATGTGTCCGTGTAAGAAATGTTCACAGCTATAGAAAATTTTTGAGTTTATTTGAACCAAAACTGACAAGAATTGCTGGGAAGCAAGATCTCAACTTCCCCCTCCCCCAGAATGGAGTTTGTAGTTTCTTTTATGCAATTGAAATTAAGGAGGGAACTTAGGGAAAATTACATGAAGGTGAGAGAAAGCAAAGGAGAGATTGAATTATGGGATAGTTAACAAGATTATATGCTCTCTTGAGGATACTTATGCTTTTTCTGACATTTCAAAGGTGTGTTAACCTAGATGCACAGGAACAATGGACAGGGCTGGGTTAAAAACCTTTCACTAAAGAAGTTAATAGGCCTGGGCCAGACTACCTGCCATGACTTACCTAGTCAGGAATTTATGATCAGATCATCCTGTGAGGTTACGGTCCATAGAACCTCCTTTTTCGGCACAAAGGTGACATCTAGAGGAAGAATCTGTTCTTCTAAGGTAGGAGAGGTATGCAGATGGGTGTGGTACACAGCTCCTTCTTGTGACCATAGGGGCAAGTCCTGATTTTTATTTAACAATTATAAAGTATAAAAATTATACCCTGTCACTTTAAAATAAATTAAAACAAATGGTAAAAAAAATGTGAGCATCTCTATGCCCTCCGAACAACCCTACCATTCTCCTGTTGTCCCCTTGGAACCATCCTAATGCACACATACACATGTACATATGAATAAATACAGAGGACTCTATGGTGTTTTGGTTTTTTTTAAACATAAATGGGGTCATGCTGGACATTACTGTTACCCACTCCACCCCTTGCTTGCCCTTTTCACTTACCTTTATATCTTGGGGATCTTATAGGTTAGAACCCACAGGTTCCCCCAGGTTTATATAATTAGGGGGTGCAGAGTCCTCCAAAGAAAATGAGTGTATGTGGGGGGACGTCTTTGTAGGGAACCCCTAGGAGAGGACTCTGAATTTTGAGAAAGGACTGTGGGCCCCTTCAGAAATAGGCTGCTTAAGTACAGGTGGTATCCCCTCCTCCAATTCTCCCTTCCTGGAGTACTAGAGCCTTTTTAAGGGAGAAGTTTCTAGTCACTTCTAAGGAAAGTCTCCTTCATTATTTAAGTACTTTTCAAAAATGCTGGATGAGATGAAGTAAATAGCCTGGCTCCATCTCTACCCCAACACAAGCAGAGGAATGACTCTGCAGGAGCAAAAACATTCTCAGAGGGCAGCCAGGGAGGGGCTAAAGGTGGGGCCACACTGTCCTGCTGCTCCTCTGATTGATGGGGATGGTTTGGACTTACCGGTCTGGGCAGGAGCTTCTGGCCTTTTTTACCACTGACTGGTGAGCTGTCCCTGGAGTCCCTGCCCATAGTAGGTGCTGCTGATGTCCTTTCCAGGTCCCCTTTACTGACTGCTGCACCAAACCCCCACCTGCTGTGGGTGTTGGCAGCAAGGGCTCACAGCTGCCCCTTTCCCCCAGAGAACCACCCTTAAGTGACTGGAGATGCCTGAGAAGTTATACCCCATTCACTTCCTCTCACCTCCTAGGGTTGCCAGATAAAATACAGAATGCCAGCTAAATTTAATTTCAGATAAATGAATGCTCTTTAAGTGTAAAGATATCCCATTTATTGTTTATCTGATACTCAAGTTAAACTGGACAACCTGTTTTTGTTTGTCTTGCTAAATCTGGCAAACCTACAGCTGGCAGTCAGTAAGGCTTGGGCCACATGCTTCCAAGGCTGGAAGCTTTCTGGTATCATTTATGCTCCAGGGCTCCCCCATGGTATCAGGCTGAAGCTAGACTTCCTCTGAACCCACGTCTTTGCTTAGCTTCTCCCCTTGCCCCATTCTACTTCCTTCCTCCCTTGTGGGTTTCACACGAGAGCTGTCCCCGCAAAAATCACTTACATGAAGATCCTTGTGTCAGGCTTGGCTTCTAGGGACTCAGAAGCACTGGCTGCTTTTCAAAGCTTCCTGTTTGATAATAATGCTCAAGGTTACCTCAGAGGAACAGATCCCAGCCTTGTGTTTACATGGAAGGGATGGAATGCAGCATTTTAGGCTCCAGGGCTTCTCACTACCTTAGACAAATGACTTTTCCTTTTTGAGCTACTTTTTCCTCATCTGTGAAAGGCAATAACATTAAGGACATGGCAGGTAGTGGGATAATGGAAGCAAACTACCCAGCTCTTGATAGGTCTCCCTAAATGGAAACAACAGCTACAATTCCATAGTTTTTAACTTCTGATCATTTTCACTTCCTTTGTACTGTCTTCACAATCTGCTGACATAAGTGGATTCGACTCCCATGTGACTGATGGAGAATTGTGGCTGTGAATGCTAAGGGACTGTCATCCTTCTTGGGCCTCTCTCTTGCTTTTTTTCCCCAAAGTTATGAATGTTTCTCAATGTTAGCAAAATCTATTTGGCACCAGTTCACAAGGAAGGGAAGAGACATAGCAGAGGGGGTAGAAGTACAGACTTAACTCTTTCTTGGCTGCCATACCTTCCAGAAACATAAAATACTAGCAGATCTTCCCAACAACTTTGCTCTGAAATACCAGATACCAAGTGTCCAGAACAGCCCCTGTTGAGCAACTGACTCCATCCAATGCAATGTTGGTCGAATTTTAGAAATACTGAGGCGGCCTTGTATATTTTGATCTGGAGTGATATTAAGATGCATCGTTAAGAAGAGAAAGCCCCCTATCACATCTCTGGAGGGACACTTAAAAAACTTATATCCATGGTTGTTCCTGGGGAAAAGGGTGGGAGACTTACTCTTCATTGCTTATCCCTTTATACCACTTGAAATGTATGCCACAAGCCTAAAGTATCTTTCTAAAAATAAAATTTAATTGAAAAACAAAAGTCAACCAACTATTGTCTTTGCCATTCAAAGGCATCCCTTTTATCCCAAACTCTGACGGCACTGAGAGAATTCAGGCACTTGGAAGGCACTTTATTTTCAGAGTTCGGTGCAGGAGAGTGAAAATTATCCAAGTTCTTTGAAGTTCAAAGTATGTGAGCTGCTCTGGACTGCAGGCTGGCAGGATGGGTTTGCAAGATGGCTGGTTTAGGAAACTTTCCATTCCAGCATGTTTCTTGGGTTCCAGATACTTTACACTAAGCATTTTTTCCTCATAACTCTGAGGTAGATGCTACTAATTTCTCTGTGTGACAGATGAGGAAACTCAATAAGCAGCAAAGGATGAATGTGAAGCTAATTTAGGCAGTTTCTGACATCCAAGCTTTTTTGAGAAAGAAAATGCCACTGTCTGCGGAGACTGTGTTGATTTCCTCTACCTCTTCCCAAGTCTGGAACAAATCCTGTCTCCTTAGAGGGGAAAAGGAAGGGAAGAAGCCACAGGACTGGAGAACATAGCCCCATCCAAGGACTGAAGCTTCAGGAAACAGCAGACTGTGGGATTTTGAGAAAAGAAATGAAACACTCATAGGCTTGGTTGTGCGGGGCAATCCTTTGTCCCATAACCCAGGGACAAAGTTCACCCATTTACGAACTACTGCATTCAGTAAACATGAGTTGGGTGCCAGGCATTGGAATGCAGTGGTAGGCCAGCACAGACAAGGCCCCAGTCTCTCTCCCATATACACCCTGACTCATACCACACAATTGGTGGTAATATAGTTCAGTGTGGAGAGTACCATCTAGAGTCAGATGGCCTGCTCCACCACTTAAAACTGTGTGATCTTGGGTAAGTAACTTAACCTCTTATGACTCAGTTTCCACCTCTGTAAAATGGGAATGATCGTAATGGTAGCTACCTTAAGATAGTGTATAGAGTTCCATAACACATGTAAAATATTTTGCACAGGCCTGGCACGAAGTAAGCACTCAATATTAGCTGTTACTATTATTAAACATAAGCACTATATGTTTCATGAATACAGGAGCTGTATCTTCTTGCTCACTGAGACCCCACCACCTAGCACATAATAGGGGCTCAGCAAGTACTTAAGGAATAAATGCAGAGATGAAACTTGGCTTACATATGTAAATAGGTCCACCTGGGTCTTTTTATGTCAAGCCCGACTGAACACCTACTAGGTGCTGGGAGCCACAAGACATTGAGAGTAGATCCTATCCTTAAGGAGTGTTTGACATTGGTGATGCTCAGCAGAAGAGATGCTAAATATAAAGTTGTTGGATGAATAAAGGTATTGGTAAATGAATAACTATGAAGTAAGCTCCCTGGCCAAATAAATATGCCCTGAATCCCGAATCTCATGCAGACATTAGCACACACGCCTTTCTCCGGGGAAGGAACCAGAGGGCACAGAGCGCGGAGGTGGTCTCAGCTCCTGATCCGGCTTCACGCCTGCGTCCTCAGGACTCCGTGCGGTGACGTCATGTCCGCGCCTAGCCGACATGACGTAACCGGGGGCGGGGCATACGGAAGCCAAACGTAACCACCCCGAAGTTTCTGGGACCCAGACTCCGGCCTCTGCTAGGTAGCTCGAGACTGGCGGATTCTTGCAGTGCACAGGCGTCTGAGAGGCGTCAGTCTGCTCCCGCGGAGACCCATAGCGTAGCGGCTATTTTCCGGGAGTGGGCTCAGTCGGCCGCGCGGGTGACGCAGGACGCGCGACTCAGACCGCATGCGTAAGGCGGGAGCGACGGCGGGCGGCGCGGGGTGGCCTGAGGTACCTCTCCGCTGCGGCGGAGGACGCGGCGTGCGGAAGGCGAGGCTGGGCTGCGAACCTGCCCAGGCCTCTGTGCGACGCAGTCGCGGACGCGGACGGTGGTTGCGGACCATGGGTGCGGACGCCAAATAAATAGCGGACGTTAGTCGAAAAAAGATTGAAAGGGACCTAAGTGCCCAACAGGAGGGGACTGTGTGTGTGTGCGTGCGTGCGCGCGCGCGTGTGCGTGCGTGTGTGTTTGATTTAGTCCAGAAGCTATGTTGAATGCCTGCTGTGTGTGATACACTGTTTTAGGTTCTTGGGAAACAACCGTGAACAGGACCGATCCTTTTCTTTTGGAGTGTACACTCTATTAGGGTCGAGGGGAGGGGAGTACAAATAAATAACAATTACGTAGTTATGTTAGAATGTGGTAAGTATGATGAGAAAAGAATAGAGCAGAAGCAGGGAAGCGGGGACTGCCGTATTAGATAGCTACTGGACCAAATCGAGGGGTGAGATTTGAACAAAGCAATGGAGAAGACGAGAGTGAGCCATGTGGCTACCTAGTGGAAGAGTACGTTCCCAGCATGCAGAAAAGCTAGGAGTGGGGCCCAGAGCCTGGAGGGAAACTGGTGTGTGAGGGAGAGCTGTGGTGGAAGGGATTGAGCAGGGGGAAATAAATAGGACAAGAGGTCAGAGCGGTCTGGGGAAGCAGCGGTACAGATCAGGTAGGGCCTTGCAGGCGGCTGTAAAGACTTTGGCTTTACTCTGAGTGAAACGGGAACCATTGCAAGATTTTGAGCATGGAGATGGCGTCGCTTGAATAGATTTTAATAGGCTCACTCTGGCCGCAGTAGGTGCTAGTTTCGGGAGGGAAGCAGGGATGGCTGTTACTAACAGATGAGTTAAAGAGCATCCTTACAGCCATTAAAAAGGCTAACTTGGAAGATGATAATGGCAATGACTATATAGAAGTGCTCATATTTTTGTGGTGAGCTGGGTGAATACGCCAGGCTGTACCCCGGCATCATCTTTTGAAGTCTCAGGACAGCCTGCAGAGGGCAGTGCTGTGATTGACCTTGAGGCTCAGGCCTGGCCATGGAGAGGTGACTGCTCAACACTTGCTCCTTAAGTTTGTGTGTGTAAGTGTGTAAAATATGCCTAACAGAACTTACCATTTTTAAAACGTACAGTTCTTTGGCATTGAGTACACTCATTGCTGTGCAGCTTTCACCACTATCTCCAGAATCCTCTTTAAGTCTTCATTATTATTGGCTTCCTGAACCTCAGGCCCAAAGTCATTCCCGTACTCAGGCAGCCAGTTCCATCAAGGCAGTCAGTAATATTTTAAAAACATCTATCATGTGCTAGACAACGAATGAAATAAATAGGGTCCTCTTCTTCCTGCCCTTCTAGTCAGGGGAGATTCTAGTGATTGGAAAAGAAGCACCAGATAACCATTGCTGCAGTCCTGAAACTAAAGATTCTTTTCAACCTATAGGCCTAACACTTTAACCATTCAGTCTGTCATATATTCAGTAAGTTTGTTGAATACCTACTCCATGCCAGACACAGTAAATATTCACGTTTGTTGAGTGGATGGTTGGATGTAGCTCCTTGACTCTGACTTCTCATTTTCTCTGGTGGTCACCATCTGGGAGTGGTTGGGACTGGCCTGACCGAGAGAGGTTTTTACAAATGTAGGTCTATAGCTATGTGACCTTGGATTAGTCCCTTTCCTTGATTGGGCCTCAGTTTCCTGGTCCCTTTGTGGGGGAACCAGATAGTAAACAAATGAAATGTTAAGAAATTACATAAAAAGGGAACATAACTTAGAACAGGGTGTCAAAAAGGTCTTGAAGAGGTGAAACTATTGGAAGAGGTGAACTGTAAGCTGTAATTTGAAGGATGAGTGGGAGTTATCCAGAGGGAGAGTAAGGTGGGAGTGGAGCCACGGACAGAGATTCCCGACTAGGGGATCAGCATGTTCTTGAAAGTTTCAGGTCTGTTAGAAATGGCATTGAGAGCCCATTCCAGGAATTCCTCTTCTCAAACCTGTTGCTATTGAAGCTGTCTTTCATGCCAAATAGCCCTTTGTTGACCTGGCCTCCAGACTGAGAGAACTCACAAATCGCACATGGGAGAGTCAGCAGAACTACCACCCCTCATTCTCCTGTGTATGTTCAGTGTTGACCGAGAGTAAACAAGAAGAGGGCCTTCAGATTTCAGGTTTTACTCCTTTATGTTTCTACTTTTTTTTTCTTTTTGGATTAAGAGGCATCATATCAGAGTGGTCTTGAGGGTGCTCAGGAGTGGTTGGAGGCTCTGTTCCCTTGGGCAGGTGTTACCTGTCTTTGCTAAGTTTTAATGTCCTCTTCTCTAAAATGGAAGTAATGTTAGCTTTTACCTCATAGGATCAGTTTGAAGGCATATGAAGTATTTAACACAGAGCTGGGTACTCTGTAGGGGAAAATGTTCAGTGGGATTATGTTATTAGAATTTATTAAGAACACATGGTGTGGCATGTATGATATATAGAAATTTCTTTGTTTCTGTGTGGGTAACCTTAGTTTGATTAGAATTAGATGCATTACTGTCTGTTGCAGTTCTTTAAAAAATCAAATAGGTCAAATACTCATTAGAAACGTGAAAAATAGCTCGTACGTTGCTAATTTCTAGCCCTCTTGACTCTTAATGTAGGTGTAATCAGCATTGGAAAAGATGCCAGCCCCAGCTGCCACATATGAAAGAATAGTTTACAAAAATCCCTCTGAACACCACTACATGAAAGTCTGCCTGTAAGTTCAGTCTCCTAAGTTCTATTTTTGGTTATTTTATGAATTTGAGTAGCATGAAATTTAATACGAGGTATTATTTTCTTTTTCATTTTTTTTGATAGAGAATTTCAAGATCATGGAGTTGGACTGAATGCTGCACAGTTCAAACAGCTGCTTATTTCAGCCCTGAAGGACCTGTTTGGAGAGGTATGAAATCACTCGATAGATTGAACATTCCTAAGATCTTTGTAATAAATACTGAAAGAACACTTTTCCAAATATTTAAAAACTTTAAAATCATATTTGTAAATTCAGAAGCAGACTTTCAGAAATGATGAATTTTAGGTAAGTGTGTTCTAATACGCCTTCTTTTTGACAAGGAGCTCATTAGACAAATGTTTATTTTAGTGCAATGCTACTCAAAGTGTGGTCCAGACTGGCAACTACAAACTGTTTTTTGTTTGTTTGTTTGTTTTGCCCATTGTGAAGATTTGAGAGTCACACTAGAAAGGTAAATCAGCACAGCACTTCCTTTACTGAGAAAAATCTCCTTATGAAAAAAACTGAGCTGAACTAAACAGTGTTCTTAGTGATATTGATATTTATTCCGATGCAGCTCCTTATCACAGATGAACACTTTGAGCAGTCATGTTTTAGCATTCACTTAAAAACGAATTTTGAGAGAGAACAAAGACAGATGATTTTCAAGAAGTTACTTCTTGATTTATATATTCTGTCAAATCAAAATCTGCTAAACAGCTCATAAAAATTTAAAACTTTATTCCACACAAGACTCAATTGAGAGCATGAAAAAAACAAATAGATTGGAGGAAAATATTTGCAAACCACATATCTGACAAAGGCTTAATATCTAGAGTATGTAAAGAACTTTCAAAATTCAGTAGTAAAAAACTAAACAACACAGTTAAGAAAATGGGCAAAAGACATGAACAGACATTGCACTAAAAAAGATGTGGGCAAAGAAGCACATGAATGAAAAGATGTTCAACATTATTAGCCATTAGGGAAATGCACATTAAAAACAATGAGATAATCACTACACACCTAGCAGAATGACTGAGACGAAAAATACTGATAATACTAAATGTTGATGATGTGGATAAACTGAATCACTCATACATTAGTGGTAGGAATGTAAAATGTAAAAAATTTTAGGTATAGTCTCTTTGAACACAATTTAGCAGTTTCTTAAATTAATCATGTACCTACTATACAACTCAGCAACTGCACACCTGGACATTTATTCTAGAGAAATGAAAACTTAACATTCATGCAGAAACTTACATATGCATGTTCACAGAAGCTTTATTAGTAAGAACCCCTAAATAGAAATAAGCTAGATGTCCTTTAATGTGTGAATAAACTATAGTACATTTATACCACGATATATGCTCAATAATAAAAAGGAACAAACTATTGATACACCAAACAACGTGACCAAATCTCCAGAGAATTATGCTTAGTGAAAAAGCCAATCTCAAATGGAAACATGCTGAGTGTTTCCATTTATATAATGCTTTTTTTTTTTTTTTTTAGAATTTTACAAAATTTATTGTCTATGGTAGCTCTCATTCACAAATCCCACGCTCAGGCGTGCTCGTGTGCAGGTTGGGTGTCTTTTGTTGAGTTTTAGATGTTCAGCTTATTGTTGTTTCAAGGGGAGAGATCTGGGGACATCTCTCACTCTACCATGTTTCTGATGTCACTCTATATAACGCTCTTGACATAACAATTTGAGAAGGATTAGTGGTTGCCTGGGGTCAGGGATATTGGAGAAAGTGGGTATGACTATTAAGGAGTAGGAGGAGAGAGCCTGTGGAGATGGTGTAGCTCTTTATCTTGATTACAATCAAGTGGTTACATGAAACTACATATGTGGTTACATGAAACTACCTACGTGGTAAAATGTTATAGAACTATGCATACGCATACATAAATACGAGTGCATGTATAACTGGTAAAATCTGAATAAACTTTGTTTTGTCAGTTTCAGTTTCCTGTTTTGATATCATGCTATAGTTGGTACAAGATGTTGACATTGAGGGAGGCTGGATAAATCTCTTATGACTAATTTTTCAAAGTAAAGAGCTTAAAAAAATATATGTGTACCTTCTATATGTCAGATATGAAACCTAGTTCTGGGGGATATAGCTATAAACAAACAGACATGGCCTCTGTCTTATGGACTAATGGTTTTGGTTATTTTTAGAAGAAAACCATGTTGAACAATTAATGGCAAGGATGATGAGTGTTATCCCTGAGACCAGTAAAAAAAAAAAAAAAGACCTGAGGGCCCAGTCTGTCCAGTGAGGCCAGACTGCCAGGTTCTATCCCATAATTCAACGATAAGACATCAAGCAATAAATATTTGGAATAGACAGTTTCATAAGGAAGTAAACACATTTAAAAAAAGAATGATGAGTATTATGAAAGAGGAAGTATGTGGGTCCTGTACATGAAAGAGCAGAGCAAGTGAATGAGCTTAATCTTGGGGAAGGAACAATTTAAATGAAGACTTGAAGGATGAAGAGGTATTAGCAATGTGAACATTCGAGGCAGGGGGTAGTTGTAAATAAGCAGGCCCACTATTCCAGCACCATTAAATAAAATACTGCATTTTTGGAGGAAAAAAGCAATTGATAGGATTAGTTTTTAGAGTTCAAGACTAATGTTGATAATAGTCTGCTAATAGCATTATTGCATACTTAGGTTGATGCTGCCCTACCCTTGGACATCCTAAACTATGAAGAGAAGACCTTGTCAGCTGTCTTGAGAATATGTAGCAGGTATGGCAGACAGTGGGACATTTCTAGTATAACAGCAGAAAGACGAATGGAGAAATAGAGCAAAAATGCTCTCTGAGAATAAGAGCTTTGTCATTGTGAACTCTGAGCAGCTTTTGGAAGTTTAAACTGGGGAGAATATGAATATTCATCGAGCAGGAACTTACACACTGGAGAGCAAAACTTGAGATTTGCTGACAACTCCAGTGTTTCCCAATTGATGATCATAGTTGTAAACTCAGAAATATATACTTTAGAAACAATTGAGATTTATTTTATTCTCTGCCTATGATATATTATGCTTTTCTTTTTAAAGTTTTCTCATTTAAGTTAGATTTTCTGGATTAGCACAGAAATACTAGGAAGATGTTGCAGGGACAAATATTTATTAATGCTTTCTTGATTTTTCCATAGCGGTCTTGTCAAATTGTGGAGCTCTCTGACCCTGTTAGGATCCTATAAAGGCAAGAAATGTGCTTTCAGAGTGATTCAGGTAAAGACTATTCACATATTCTAAATGAGGCTGAGTAATGGATCAAATTACTTTTTAATATGTGTTCCATTTTTGTGTTTGCATAAATCCAGTGTGGTTAATATCTAGCTAGGGAAGAAAAAGAACTTCATTGCTTCCAATTGTATGGGAGGAGTTTGGGATAAAACTTGGAACTCATACAGAAAAGTCTTAACTTTTCATTTATTGCTTAATGCCTAGTGCCTTATGTATTGGGATGCTCTTTCTGAGCTTATCATGACCACTTGTTTATCTAAGGCTTCCTCTCAAGATGCTGTTTAAAATGCTACTGCATAACTTGGTTTGTCCTATAAAACTAGGCATGTTTCTACATTGCCTTGTGTTTCAGTGCAATTTTCTCCTGATAACTGTGTTAACATTTTTCTTTCTCTTATAGGTTTCTCCATTTCTCCTTGCATTATCTGGTAATAGTAGGGAACTAGTTTTGGATTGAATAGTCTTCAATTTCAGAAACATTCCTCCGCTCTCAAAAGTACGTTTTGATGCCAGCATAATGTGTGAAAACTGAAGCAGGCTAAAAACCTCTCGTTGATGAAATTCGAGGATGCCGAAGATGTTCCCAGTAATTTCCAGCCATCGTCTTTGGTGGGGTGGGCTTCCGAGGAGAATCTGCCTGAACCAACCAGTGCTAAACAGGCAGCACTTTCAGCATGTGCACATCAGAGTTGGAGACCGGGCTGAACTCAGCAGGGCCTTCACACAGAGGGATGTGATTTCCTTCTCAGAATTAACAGGGGATGTCAATCCTTTACATTTAAATGAAGATTTTGCAAAACACACCAAGTTTGGAAAGACAATTGTACATGGAGTTTTGATCAATGGACTTATTTCAGCTCTCCTAGGTACTAAAATGCCAGGGCCAGGCTGTGTATTTCTTTCCCAGGAAATTAACTTTCCAGCCCCTTTATATGTTGGAGAAGTTGTTTTAGCTTCTGCGGAAGTGAAAAGGCTGAAGCGGTTCATTGCTATTATTGCAGTGTCGTGTTTTGTAATAGAAAGTAAAAAGACTGTTATGGAAGGCTGGGTTAAAGTTACGGTCCCAGAAGTTCCCAGATCCTGAAATATGTGTTTAAAGATGCAAGTTCATGCATCAGTGTTATCATTATCAAGAGCCTCTGAGGAAAACAGGGATTGCTGCTCTTCAACAAGGAATGGCTAACGGACCCAGCAGCCCATATTGGAGGAGGGGAACAGGTAGAGAGGTGTTCACATGTCCACTTTCCAAGTTGGCTTTATGGTTCACACAGACTTTATATCACCTGCCTGGTTTTTTTAAATTAAAAAAATACATATTGGGAAGGTTGTTTAGCTAAAGGTTCTACTTTTAGGATTTCAAACCTAGTTAGATTTGCATTTGGATAACACAAACCCACCTATATCTGTATAGAATAAGTTTCCCACTGAATTTCTAACTAGCTAGCATTTAATTATTGAAGGCAACAATAGACATTGGGTCATCTGAACATCTATCTTTTACGAGTAAATATTCTTAAATATTCTTCAACAGCTTCTGGGTCAGAGTTTTTTGTAATTTGTTACTGTTTACACCAAGGTGGCATCTTGCTTAACTTTCAAGTGGTACTTGCCTTTCAGATAGTTTTCCTGTTATCCGAGAAGGGTTATCGTGCAGATTTGGACTCAGCTATGTAAACTCTTGGTTTAATCTATAAAATGGGGATACCACCTACCACACAGGATTGCTAGAGATGATAGATACAAATAGCAAAGCACAAGACCTAGCCTGTAAACAGTAGCTACTACTATTATTCATTCTCCCTGTGAATGAAGTTAGAAGTTTTCCTGAGTTTAAAGCTAACCGGCCCACAAGTAAACAGGCCAGTCTTTCAGGATGTCAGGCAATCTCTTGGTCTTCTAAACCTGGAATAGATCTTGAAATGCACAGTGTCTGTTTTGGTAATGCAGATTATTTTCTCCCATCCTTGAAAATATTGTGGGTTCCCCCCTTTGTAAAAATAATACATGCTTATTGTAAAAAATTATAAGAAATAAAAAGTATAAGAAACACTGTGGAGACCAAGTTCTTAATAGTTCAGGGGGATTGACAAGGAAATGTGCCTAATATGTTAGTACTAAATGGTCATCCCGAACCATTTTAAGAATCCTTTTAAGAATCTGTACTGGAACATAGATGTGGTCTGCCTATGCTCTGTGGCTTTACATGGTGGCTCTGACCACAGCTAGATGCTTTGATCAGGAATATAAGAAGTGTAATTGGTTGAATCAACCCACATTTTCTGGAAAAAGGATTTTCCTCCCACTAGTGGGTCAGTAACTAGATTTTTAATTTTTTTACATTAAGGGTATCAGTTAAAGGAATTACCAGAAGGAATTATTCTAGTCACTAGAGGGCAGTGATCTACATAAAGTATTTTAAAACTTAAATATTGTACTGGACTTGTTTGTGACAGTGAGATGGAAATAACCAAAATTAATGTGAGAAGCAAAGATGCCATTATGAGTTTCAGAATGGGCAGAATTGGCAAGCTGAGATCCACCTGAAGAAGACTCATAAGTAAAACACTACGCATGTTGGAAATTTGATACAACATTGAAAAAATGTAAACTTGCACAAAATGTGGACTTGAAGCTATAATCAAGTTTTGCTCCTATAGAACTCATTCTCTGGGACTTAGCAGCAGTCTTGAAGTATGGGTCCATAAATGGAGTGTGATGTGATCATCAATACTAACAGCTGCCATTTTTTTAATACCTGATGAGCCAATTTTCTACATTAATCCTTGAAACAACTTTATCAAATTAAGTTTACGTCCCATTTTATAGGTAAGAAAACAGACAGGTGCTGTGTGACTTTTCCAAGGTTGTACATCTAGTATGTAGTAGAGCCGGGATTCAAAGGGGCCTGCTGCTTCAAAGCTTTTTTTCCAATCATTTTATGGATCTTACAATGTTACTGTTACTGGATCACTGTCAGTTTCTATAATAGTATCTTGTTAAGTGGCATTAAAGCATTTGGAAACATAGAATTTTTTTAAATATTCAAAATATTCTAGATCTTATTCCTTGCTACAGTGGTAGCATTTTTCTATATATTACGGTGGGGATGATGTCAGATCTGACTGATAGCTGCTTTATACTGTGTAACTCAAAAGTAGCTTCTCAAGAAGCTCATTTCCTTTTTTTCTTGGATGTCATGGTCTATGATCTCTGTAAGTCAAAAAGTTGGACTAGAGAAGTGGGCAAGAAGTTAGGGATACATCTCTGTAAATGACTTGCTAGTTTTACTCAGAACTAAGATTCTCAAACCACCGATGCTTTGTTAAAGCTGGCTATAAAGAAAACTGGCAGGTTGGCTTTTTCATTTTGAATTCTTTTTATACAAGCTACTGGAAAGAATGATTCTTCTAATGAAAGCATGGATGACCTTCAAATTAGGAAATCGTCTCTCTTAATTAAGAGGCAGTCTTGACTATATGAGGTCACACATGAGTACAAAAGTACTGACTAAAATAGGCCAAATTGTACTAGCACTTTCCACTTAGGGGCATTATAAGACTGCAATTCATGCAATGTTTGATCACCACAGAAAGATATACTCATCTTAAGCAATTTCAGCCTAATGTACTAGAAAATTGCTTAACAGATTTTTATATTCTATTAGAAACATTTCCATGTTGGTGAAATGCCACTCATTTCTTTTTCTAAGCGGCAAATCTTGAGTAACAATAGGAAGAAAATGTGCACTTGCCACCATTCATCTTGTGGACTTGTGTTTTCAACTAGAAAAAGAAGGAACTGCTAAATGCATACTGGTATTTCTTAGGTAACCACAGGTTTTCATTTTGTGCTAAATTGTTAAGTTATTTTTCTTCTATGTTCTTTGAGTATGATTCAGAGACCAATTTATTCCCAAAGAAAATTGCTATTAAATTACATCTATTAAGTTTTTATATTAAAACATACTCTACCAAGGGTAGACTGTCACTCTGAGCAGCTGCGCCACTGAATGCCTCATGCGTTGGCATAATTTATTAACTGGTGCTCTCTGAGCAGAATGAGAGCACTATGGTATTACCTCTGGGCTACATATTACTCTTGAATATTCTCAGGGTCCCAGATGTTTTACTTCCTTTGCTCTTGGCTTGTCTTCCTTTGGATCACAAACACAACAGAGACAAGAATTCTCAACATCAGTGAAATTTCAGGTTGTTGCCAAATCACCAACTAGGAAAAACCATTTAAGTTCAAAATCACAAGAAAAAGGCTAATGTTAACACTACACAGAACAGGATTAATGGGAGACCCGACCCCACAGTTAATTTCTAGGGCACAATCAATTTCTAGGGTGGCTCTTAGCTATTACACAGTTCATATGACCTTATAAACCCTGGGGGAAATTCCTCTGCGATATGATGGAAAATATCAACACGTTAAGGAAAATAAGTGATCAAATTTGAGTTAAATTTTATTTTTTAATTCAGATCGTGAATATGTAAAGAAAATAATTTAGAGTTGGGAGGCAATGCTTCTTAGGAGGCGCTGAGGCTTCATAAGTGCGATTTGATTTATAGAGCAGTTGCCAGGTCTAGAAGCATCCTCACTAAAACTCATCTTCAGTTAATCTCCCAATGTCAAGTTGTTGTATAAATAACATGTGGGCCACCAACATTTAGTAACATTTAAGAATATAAGTATTTTTTCTGCTAGCCCTGAGTAGTAGTGTATGTGGCAAAAACTAAGGTACCACATGTCTCATTAATTTCACCCAGACAAACTAGAAGCAAAACTGATTTGATTCAGCTCAGCTCTGCCTGAGGAGGCTTCCCCCACATTCAGTGTGAGCCACTTAAAAAGCCAAACAGATGTTGGGACTGTCGGTGAGGGTTGGGGCTCCAGAGAATCTAGGGATCCAGTTAAGTCCAGGATCCTCAGAGGATCCTGACAAGGCTGATCTGGGAAGAGGAAAATGAAATTATAAGGCTCATCATAGTATCTATTTGAGGGGCTTCCTTCAGGCAAAAATTTTCAAGAGAAAGGCGAAGTCTAATTGAGAGTCTCTGGCCTTATTCACTCAAGTATCTGATTTCTCACTTTCAGTTTCCTTTTCCTAGTTAGGAAGACTAGACAAGTTTGTTGACCTTTGCAACTCATTGTATGGTATTATTTTTTCCCCTAATTATACAAGTAAAATACCCTCATTAGAGACATTTTGAAAAACACAAAAGAACATAAAAATAGAAAGCATTATGATCCCACTTCCTAAAGTGGATATATTTTTTATATTTGGGATTGTACAAATGCATATACAGTTGACCCTTGAACAACATGGGGGTTAGGGGCACTGAACCCCACGCAGCTGAAAATTCACATATAACTTGACTTTTCCCAAACCTAACTACAGTTATTCCTCTATATGGGAGGATTGGTTCCAGTACCTCCCCACCCCCAGCGTGGATACTCAAATCTGAGGATGCTCAAGTCCCTTATATAAAATGGTATAGAACAATGGTTATAGTCAGCCCTCTGCATCTGTAGATTCCCAATTGTGGATCAAAATACTATTTTTGACCCACGATTGGTTGAATCTGCAGATGCAAAAATGGGGATATTGAGGAGCGACTGTGTGTTTATTGAAAAAAAATCCGCTGATAGGTGGACCCGCACAGTTCAAACCCATGTTGTTCAAGAGTCAACTGCATTGCTTTTTTTCACTTACTGTTAAAAGCTTTTTCCAACATCATTATTCTTTGATAATCTGATTTTTAATCATTGCAAAATATGATTGTACAATGATTTGTCTAATTCTCTATTGTTAGATACTTATCCTCACATGCTATGTATTTCCACTGATATCTGCTTATTTCCTCAGAATACCTTCCTAGAGATAGAATTTCTGAGTGAGAACATTTTCAAAGCCTTTGATGTTACTATTAATCCCAGTTCCTAGCACCAGGCCTACTTACATGGTAAGTACTTAGTATATAATTTTTGAAGGAATAAATGCATTCAGAAAGGTTGGACCAATTTTTACTCCCACCAATAGTATGCAAGAAGAGCCTTGTCATGGTCAGGCCACCATTTAATTATGACAGGAGTAATAATTAAAGCAGAATTTGGATGTCTGTGATTCTGGCAATGAAATAATCTGTTTGCCTTAAAGAAATGAAAGTAAAAAGCTGAATTCTCCCTAAGTGATATATGGTTTTGTTTTAATAGACTAGTGTTTTTAAACACACTGGGACACAAATGGAATGCAGGAGGAGTTCTGATTATTTTAGGACTGAATTATGAAGTTCCATGTTTCCCTTTTTGCATTTCTATCCACTGAGTCTTGGCCCCTAAGTCAGTTTGTCAAAGCTACTTGGCCACTTGGGGTTGTCCAATAATCCCATTAAACTTGAAATCTGGAGAGGATGCCCACTTTGGATACCGTCTAGGCCTGTGGTGTCAAATTTTGGTGGTGGTAGTGGTGGTAGTGGTATTACCAAAAAATTTTGTTCTCTTTTTGTCTGAAAGGTAGAAATTTAGGGGAGACAGATTTAAGAATTAGAAACGCTCCATTCTATGAACTGTAGGGGAAGGAAGAAAGTAATATTGAGCTTTTATTGTGTGCAAGCCCCTTCCCATCCTACTACATTCTTCATACCAACCTTTCCATACAAGTATTATCTCCATTTTGCAGATGAGAAGCTAGGCTCAGAGAGGTTGGGTAACTTATATAAGGTCACACAGCTGTCAAAATGCCAGAGCCCTGGAGATCCCTGCCATCTAATTTCAAATATAACTCTCTGCATCATCTTAGGATGCTGCCCTGGGAGAGAGCAGTGTGGGTGGGATTTCTATGTGTATGTGGGGTGGGGTGAGGATGAGTTGTAAGGAGTGCCAGAATTGTGGCCTTGGATTCAGGCAGAATCTGAGACAAATTTTGAGTCAAGAAGTTGGGCACAAAGTTCTCCTGCTGTGAGTTTGAGGTTTCTGGAGCTGGTACAGTGGGACTGAAGACCCCAAGTCTGAGGTATCTTGGTTGAGGGTTCTCAGGGTTCAAGGCCTTGTGGGCTGAGCTAAGAACTGGCACCAAGGGTAGAGACTGGACCAGTGCCCAGATTTTAGGGTCCCCAGTTCAAGGAGCTTGGGCCTGAGAGTTCTGGAGTCTGAGCACTCCAACTGTGGGGTCTAATTCTAATGGCCCAACTTTTAGATTTTTGAGTCTGAAGAGTGAGATTCAAAAGTTCTAGTAAAACCTGAATCTGAGGGACTTGTTTTAGAAAGTATCTGGGTCTGCAGGGTGCAGACTGAGGGTCCCATACTGAAGACCTTTATTCTGTGTCTTATGGTTCTTGGGCCCGGGAGGCCTGAGCAGGAAAGATCCAGTAGTTAAGATCTCAAGTCTGACAATCCCAGCTTCTGAGGGCCTAATGTGAAAAGCCCGACACTGAGAAGTTTGGTTTGGGGATCTTTGGCCTGTGGTTTCCTGGATCACAGAGCCCAGGAGTCGGTGTCTTCGGATCTGAGCATCTCTGGGGGTGATGGCTTAGGGTGAAGTGTCCCCGGATAAGAGGCCGGGTGCTAAGGATACATGGTTTGCGGAGCGTCCGCGAGGACTTTGGAGGAGCCGGTTCAGGGTAGCGGTGACTGCGGAAGTTTGGCGCTAGGACCTCGCGGGAGGCAGCAGCGCGAAGGGCGGCCAGTATTGACAGCGACCGCGGCGGGGTACGGTCGGCGTTAGGACCGCGCGGGCCCAGCGGGTGGCGGCGGCGCGTGGGGCGGCGCGTGTTG
>NW_006440638.1:20591695-20613098 GCF_000325575.1 Pteropus alecto | reverse complement strand
CGGCCCAAGCCGGGAGGGCTCTGGGGTGGCTGTGGTTCTGGGCCTTGGGCCCCGGGGGCCCAGGAGATAGCTGAGGTCCGGTGGGGTCGGGCTGGGGATCGCACCCCCTGGGCCAAGGAATGGGAGGGGCTCGGCGGTGCCCTGGACAGGGACTCCGAGTTGGGGAAGGTATTGGATTCTCCGGCCCACCTTGGGGCGACCGGGTAAACAGACGACTCAAGACCCTCTCATCCACTCTGCCCGTCGCCAGCCTTCTGCTCTTTGGAGCCGCTGAGTTTCTCTTCTTTCAGCTGGGGATCTAAGTGGTGAGGATGAGGGTGTGCCGGGCCAAATGGAAATATGACTTTAGAACATACTTATTGGGATAGCAGAACGAAAGTGGCTGGGATCTGCAGCCCCATATCCAGGGTAGCTGCTGGGCCGAGGTACAGGGACATTGTGAGGGGGGCAGTCTGTGGTCCCGCTGAGGCAGGTGTATGTATGTGCTCCTTCCGTCCTCTAACCTGCTATTTAGTGGGCAGTGGTAACGTTCATTTGGGTTTAAAATCCACTGGAGTAGCATAAAGGAGTAATAGGTCCTCATAGTAAACACAGGCAGAGTTCATTTCTGTTGCATATGTCTTTTATATGGCTTTAAAGTCATGGTTGGTTTCATTTGCCTGTACCTTTTTTTTTTTCTTTCTTTCTTTTGGAAGAGCACACTATGCATTATAATTCACAAGCAATAAACCCAGGAACAAGAAAAAAAAAAAAACAGGAGCTGCCAGCCAGTGGGACTTTGGGAAATAATGAATGGGGAGAGAGAGAGAGATTCCTTAAATTGTAATGTTTTGTTAGGCCACCAAATCAGATTCCGGCTCAGAGGCTTGTTTATTTACCATTGCAGTGTGTTTGGGGTTCATCATCTGGAGGCTAAAGCCCCACAATAGTCTTCTGTTTCTCTTTTTGTTCAAGCTGTTCTGGCGACTTCAAAGAGATCTTTTATTCTGTTGTATTAAAGTGGGACTTTTTGAACCTCAGTTTCCTCTTGCAACAGCCATGCTTTGTAGGGCTTGGATTGTTTAAAGTGTCATTTCCAGTTAGGACATATTTTTTAAAACTGCATCTTATTTCATTGCCCTATAATTCTGTTCTACGAACTTGTGAGAAGGCAATGTATAGGACGGAATTTGTTAAATCCTCAGTAATTTGTGTTAAGGGAGTATGATTTAAGGGTTGAAATTTAGGACAGGAAATCAAGAATAAATTCTGCTATTAAATTAGATTTTTGACTTGACTGTTGGCAAGTAAATCTTATAATCTTTAGGGAATGGGGTTGAATCTTTTAGGTATATTTTGTAGTGAGAGTGAAGACAGATGCTTGTAAATGGTCACAGACCACTTCTTCCAGGAAACATTCCATGATGGCCACTGCCCCAAACCATGTGCTCACTTCCACCTTAACGCTGATCAATTTATTCTGTAATTACTTCTTTAGTATTCCTCTCTGCCAGGCTGTGAGACGAGGGACACTTCTTGTTCATTTTTGGGTGGATCTCAGTTCTTGGTATCTGATAGGATTTCATGTGTTTGTTGAATGAATAAATAAATCACAGCCATACTTTGCCTATCTTTCTGTTTGTGTAAAATGGTGGTGATGAAAATTGGGACAACATAGTATCTGAGGCACTAAGTTAAGGGGTCAGTGCTTCAGCAAGGTGGTGAAAGATGTAATAGGATTCCATTTTTATTGCAGAGCTTTTCTTTAAGAAATAAAGAAAAATAATTTAGGATAGAAAGAATGGCAACTCCTTTAATGATGACTGAACACAAAAGACAGTGACTCACAGGAGACCCATAGAGGCAGATGTGGTGGAGTAAAAAACAATGTAGCATTGTCTTGCATAATTTTTGACTCTTCTGTGTTCTTGTCATTTTAGCTGTTAA
The DNA here is from genome assembly GCF_000325575.1 of Pteropus alecto. NCBI lineage: Eukaryota > Metazoa > Chordata > Mammalia > Chiroptera > Pteropodidae > Pteropus > Pteropus alecto. Next base: position 20,611,172 of record NW_006440638.1, on the reverse strand, counting down.
ATCTGAGACTGAGAAATGTTGCATCAGCCCTGAACTTTATTGAGACAATCATATGCTGATGCAAACTTTTTGGACTATTAGTGCCTTATGAGTAAGTCCCTTTATAACAGGAACTGTTGGACATTATTTTGGAAAGAAATAGTTACTAAGAGTGGTATATAGAAAAAAAAGGCATTGTTTTATGTTGGCAAGGTTGAAAATGGCTTTCTGGCTTGTTAGCTGAAGAAAGATGGTATCTCAAAAGTCAGAAGGTGGTCCTCCCTGTGAAATACTGAATCTCTAGGAAGTTGCTCCTTGGCTATAGGACAGAAATGTATAGATAGTATATAGTAGACCGTCTTCGGATTGGAAGAGGCAAGACCTTAATAGGGGGTTGGGCTGACACTTGCTAGTTGTGTGACATTGGTTGCCCGAGTCACGCAACCTTTTTTGATGTTTAGTTTTGTCATCTGTAAATGGATTAGTAATGCCTGCCCTGCCTGCTTCCCAAGGTTGTTTTGAAGATCAGATGAAATAATTTTTATGAAGTGTTTGTAAAGTGCATTTTTTTCTGTTTAGTCCCTGGCAACCTATATGCAAAGGGTTAAGCACATTAAAATGTTAATATTGCAAGTAAGCTAATTTCTGTCCATAGTTCCTTTCATTTATCAAAATTGTTTAGCCTTGGGAAACAGAATTTATAGGAGAAAATTTTAGATTACATATGACTTAGGCTTTATGGACTTGGGAGGCAAAATGTTGTAGATTAGAAAATGCAGATGCCGAAGGATAAAGGGAACACAAGGTCACCACCAGAAAGGCATACTGGGATGAACAACTGACTGAAAAGGGTGCAAGTTGGTAGGTGATTCTGTGCTTGACTATGGTTTAAATGATTTTATTTTCACTTTTATGGAGCACAGCAAATTTACCTTCAGGAAATAGACCAGGCCTCTGCTTCAAGATAATGAAGCTTCTATAAAATCAGAAAGGACATACACCTGAAACTAATACAATATTGTATGCCAATTGTAATTGAAAAATAAAAAGTATTTTTCCAAAAAGATTCATGTAAGGAAATTATTTTAAAAAATCAGAAAGGACAATATTAGGGAGAGAATGCTTTCAGCATGGGGTTGGAGGAAAGGGAAGTTTTCCAAAGAAAAGGAATTCTGGTAAAAAGCCATACATGTAAATTGTGGGAAAGTTTGGGGAGACTAAGAGAAGACAAGAGAAATCTATAAGTTCTTGGCGACATGAAAAGGAAAACTTTTAAAGTAAGTAGACTGCAAAAATGCTTATCATGCTTAACTAGCTGAAACGGAAACCAGAGGAAACCGATGGTTTTGGAGATGGTTGTTATCAAATATGCATATCCAATTTTTCCTGGTCAGTGTGCTGTAGTATGATAGCTCAATCTAGATTTCCTCCTTTTAAAAATATTCTTCTCTGAGGTTCATCTGAATCAGGGCCTGTTTACTCTGCATTTGGTGTATTTTGTTCTTGAGAAACAAAAGATAGTGATATTTGAGGCATAACAGAAAAATTTTAAAGCTGTGGAAAAGGTAATATTACATGTTAAGATCTTTACAAAGTTTCTCTCCTTGAAACTTTGACTTTTGGAAACTGCATTCCTACACTGTTTATTTATTCAACAAATATGTATCGAGTGCCTGTTAAGTCCCAGACACATGCCGGAAATGTGGTGAACTAGACAGCTCCTGCTTTCATAGAGCTTTTGTTCTATCAGATTCTGAGGTCTTTCATTTTACAGAGTATTAACACAAATGGTTTTGAAATTCATTTTGTGGCTTGGTTTATTGATCTTCCTTCAGCTTTCTAGTGACCTTTTTTTTTGGTAGCCTTTTAAACTCTATCCATATATTACCAGAATACTTATTCAAATGTGATGCTAAATTAAGAGACATCATTGCCTTCAGATCCTGACATTTTAAGGCAATCCAGTGCTCAATACCAGAATCTATCTGGGCTTCCTTTTGGAGAGCTATTTGGAAGTTTTAGAATTCCAAGTTATACTGAATACTTAAAAAGTTTTTTTGAAGACGTTTGCGTAGACAAATGCAGACAATATGATAATTAACTTGTAGCACATTATAATAAAATAATAATAAAATAAAATAAAATAATAGTACTAATTTTCTGAGAATCTAATCATTTGTCTTCTACTTGGTTATAAATTTTTCCTCACTTGAAACCTGTGATGGATGCAGTCAGAAAACTGAGTTGGAAGCTTTTAGAGACTGGTAGTTTAGAGTTTGTAAATAAACTTTTCCTTTTGAAGATGTCAACTTTTATAGCTTGATTTAGGGGCTGGTGATTCTTAATCCTCATATATATACCTCTTTTGAGGGTTATTCCACCAGAAAGGTTTCTTGTGGTAGGAATACAAATAAGAAGCTGGCTTAGTTACTAGGACGAAATGTAGGATTCTGGGGCTGAAGTTTATGTGAAAAGATAGTTAAATGCTTTGCTCCCCAGGGGAATTATGGAAATAGCCACCCATGTGTACACAGCTTCCATATGGATTGAGATCTTGAGATTGTTCAAAATAGATTTTTGATTGAGGGTATAAATGGGTTCATTTGGGGCAAGTAAAACAAATCCTCTGTTCTCTATTGCAGGCAGGTAGTGGTTCCTTTTCAAGCTGCTAGTAGTTTCTGGCGACTTTATGTGAAATCAAACTCCTTTATGTTCTGGCTTTTGGCATCTTGAAAAACAGGGGCCTGGACCAGAATATTGCTTTAAAATTCAGAAGAGCTTAAGTGTTTGGGGGGTGTTATGGGAGGGAGAGCAATAGGCTTTTTTCATTTTTTTTCTCAAACTGGAAGTCATCCTTGTCAGTGACTTCTTTCATGAGTAACATGCACATGGTAGTGGGGAATTAAGGTGTGACTCCTTTTCAGAGGAGGTGACGGGGGTCCTTCATTTTCAATTTGAAACTTTTGACTAAGGACTGTGGGACAAACACTTTGCTTTGAGTAAATACTTAGGCTTCAGGAGGGGAAGAGTTTATGCAGATTGAACATTTAGTCTCCAGTGGATCTTGCTGACTACCAAATTTGGGGTAAGTCTGGCTAAAGATCAAGATAATCTTGCTTACTAAAAGAGTGCAGTTTGAACGCAAAAGGGAATTCTGTTGTAATTGTTGTCTTCAGATAATCAAGTAGCTATTTTTTGGAGGCCAAGAGGGTACTCTTCTATTTATTAACATTTTAATTTGAGGAATCCATTGCAGAGCAACAGGAGTCCTTCTGGGAACAAAAAAAATTTTTTTTTGGTAACTGCTTTATATCATGCACATACCATACTTTTTACCCATTTAAGGTATACAATTCAATGGCTTTAAGTATAGGCACAGAGTTGTGTATCTATCACCATAATCAATTTTAGAACATTTTTATTACACCAAAAGAAGCCTCAATCCGTTAGCCTAGACCCTGAAAAGTTTTATAACAGCAGGATGCTAAACTTGGGATGTAGTCGAAGCACAAGTTCTTTAGCTCTTCAGGTCTAACTCCTTTAAGAATCTCATCAGAGGGACAGATTCTCCATAAATACTCATACACATGTTTATATACCTTCTTAGAACCTCACTGACCTGAAGCCTGTTCTTAGGCTGTGGATCGGAGGGTAAAAATCACTGTTAGATAAATATTAAAAGCTGTAAACTTTGAGAATTACTTTTTTTAATTGAAATGATATGTACCTCTAAAAAATGCAGTACACTATCACAGATATCCTACTTTATGAAAATTCTGTACTTAAAACAATAGAATTATGTCCCGTTAGTGTGAAAAAAAATTGCTTTAGGTTGCCGCTTGCTTAGTGCATCTAGTTGTGGTGCCTACATGAGTTGTTAGACAAGGTGGCTCAGGGGAAAGGCAAAGGGCTCTGAGCTGGAAAGCACAGTGTCTTAGCCCTAGCCAGGGTTCCTCCTGTTTATCAAAGCACCTCTGTTTATGATACCTAAACAAGGCTGCTGTCATTTCTTTGACATGGCTCATCAGAAGTAGGTCACTTCTCCTCATTAATGTAGTTGAGGCTTTTTTATGGAGGTGGGAGGAGGGAATGAATAAGTGTTGGTATGGGAGAATCTTGGTTGTAAAAATATCTAAGAACCACCTGTAGAGGTGAAAAGGGAACACAGTGTTGTTTACCCAGGGCTTGCCTTTGAGCTGGCCCTTCCCAAATGATCTTACAAATGAATCCTGGGCAGTGACTCATTGTACCTTAGTCACCAGTGCTTTCCTCTTTGCAGAAATAGAGGAAAATGAAACCTGAATTGAGCCTGCTCACATTAGACCCTTAGTGTCGGGCCAAGGGTCTGGCCGGCATGTCAGCACCCACAGACCCACCAGAGTGCTGGGAATCGCTGGGTGGCACATTGCCATGCTCTGGGTATCTCTGCGTGTGACCATATAGATCACCACATTCACTGGCAGCCTTGCTCTCAGTTATTGCATGAGTACTTCTTATGCTCTGGCTTTCTCCTGGGTACTGTGTCTGCTCTAGGGCTGCAGTGGTGAGCAGGCTCTGCTCTAGGAGCTCTCAGGCTGCTGAGGGTGGAGAGGTGGCTGTGCAGGGAAGCCATACGTCTGCCACAAGCTTCTTCTGCTTCTGGCCATGTCTTTCCCTTTGAGTATTTTTTACTCTAAATCAGCCTTTCATGTCTCTGTGTTGCTGTTTTTATTCAAACTAGCACAGTCCCTGGCACATAGATAATAAGCATTTTGTAAATATTTGTCGAATAAGTGAATTCATTGAATGAATGCAGTTATTTGAGGTGTAGCTCAGGAAACCTTCCTGTAGACTATTTACAGTCTTACCTACCAAGCTGGATATGGTTTTCCTTCCTCTGAAAAATCTCGTTTAGCTTTGGCTAAAAGTTGCAAGCATTTTACACATCTGTTATTTCTTACTACTCTGTTTTCTATGTATATCTTCCCCTCCAACACAGGTGAAATTGTAAATAACTTGAGGAGAGTGACAGTGCCTCAATGACCTTGGACAAATTGCTTAATCTCTCCAGACTCAGTTTCTTCATCTGCAAAGTAGAGATAATAAGAGTGTATTAGGGCTGCTGTGAGAATTAACTGAGCTCATATACATGGAGCATTGTGTACAGAGCTCAGCACATAAGCATCAGCTGTTTTGTTGTCGTTTATTACCTTTGTATTTCCCAGAGTACTGGCAGCTTTTTAGGCACTGGTAGCTTTTTCGGCACTCATTTATGTTGAATGGAAAAAGGAAAATTATTTATTTAAAAGTTTGTCTCACTGTCAACTATGAGTACTTTGCTAACAAATGGCAAAACAAAAGACCAGTGTTGTCATTTCAAAGATCAACTCCCCTATTTTTTTTAACTTCAAGGAACACGTTTGGACAGCCAGGCTCAGGGGATGCAGCACAGGGTCTCCTTACTAGGCCTGCCTGGCGCAGATTTGGCTATTGGTGTTCAAAGGTGGTGCAAGAGGTGGAAGAGGCAGGTGGGCCGGGAGGAGGGGCTCAGCCACTAAACTGGCAAATGAGCTTCCTAAGTCCAGGCCTGAAAGGAAGTGGCTCCTGGCAAATGCCCATTTCAGCTCTTCACCTCCCAGCTTTTGTTCATCACTGGAGGAACCCCAACACGGGGGCACACACGTTTGACCTCTGGCAGTGAAGTGCAAAAATAAACTAGGAAGCCCTTTGCTTTGTTCTTTCCGCTGCCACTTCCCCTGCCAAGTGACCATGCTAACTGACATTTGTGAGGGGGTAGGGGGCAGCTGACACCTTCAGAAAGCTGCTTCCTGAGAAATGCACATGTGTTCTCTATAGCCCAGCTGACTTCCTTTCCCCTAAGTGGACCCGCTCCAGTAGTCAGGCTGTGGGAGTGTACCCTCGGGTTGGGCACACTTTGTGTTGGAAAGCATCCAAGATGCTGGAAACATTAGCCAGCACTTATGAAGAGTCTTCTGTGTGCCAGGCACTGTGCCGTGTACTAAGATAAAAAGATGAATGAAACAGGGAGCTTACATCCTCGTAGAGGTGGCAGATACCTAAACCAAAGGTGAAAGAAGGTATTGAAAGTGTCTGTCTACCTGGGAGCAGTGAGGGCATGTGGGAATGGCTTCATCCACTCAGGTCCTCCTGGGGTTTAGGGAACTAAGAAAGGCTTAACAGAGCCTTTCAGAGAACATGTTCTAAATCCGTGCTCTCCAGGTTTTTATTTTAACTTAACAATCTCCTTTCATAGTAATATCGAATTGTAAAAAAACCCCGTGATTTTATGTCTAAAAAGTATTTTATTTAGATCAGTACATTATTTAAAATTATATTAATGTGTGGGATCTGAATTATACTGTTTTTTTTTTTTTTTTTTTTTTTGCAGTATTAGAAAGAGTAAGAATTGTGATAAGATGAATACAACTTAAGGCACTGATAAAGAGGATCTTCAGACCATTTGCGGAATTACTACTTTTATGATTCTGCTTCTCCTGTTCCTAGCTTCTCACTAACTCATATTTTGCCATTGGCATTTCTTAAGCCTACTTTTAGTAATGCATGGTCCATTATGGGTGTGAGTGAAATCATGTATGACTAAGAGCAAAATCAATTAAAAAGCTGTGTAATGGTCAAAACCATGATGAACCAACTAAATCATGAATATGCTCGTCTGATCTCCATGATTCCTCCCATGCTTCTTGAATGTACACTCAAGAGGCTCTTAGTCTGTTCAAAATTAGAGAAGATAATTAAAGAATTATTTTATTGACGGATTTTTGAAAAGTAGAAATAAAACAGAAGCCGTATAGCTTTTAACACATAAATCTTGAAACACCTTCCAGAGCCCCTAGTTGTTCATCCTGTTCTAAACTGTTACTAACCCACCAGATCCTGACTTGGGTGACCATTTTCTTAGTTCTTCCATCCTGGTTTCACAGGAATGGAGTAAATTCATGACATACAGTGGAGGCCTTAGGGCAGTGCTGTCCAATGGAAATATAACTCAAACAACGCATGTAATTTAAAATTTTCTGGTAGCCACATTAAAAAAGTAAAAAGAAACAAGTGAAATTAATTTAAATTACTAAATCCAAAATATTAGCATTTCAACAGGTAGTCAATCTAAAAATTAGTAATATGTTTTACGTTATGTCATATAAAGATGTTGAAATCGTGTATATTTTACAATTACAACATGTATCAGTTTGGATGAGTTCACATTTCAGGTGCTCAATAGCCACATATTGCTTGTGGCTACTATATTGGATAGCACAGATATAGACATTAAAAATAGTAATATCCAGAGGTATGGTTACTAATATAGAAAGAGATTCATGTTATATAAAGAGGAAACAAAGCAAATCATAACACATTGTGTTCAATATGCTTATATTTTCATAAATATCTGTTTATATCTCTAAATAGTCTATAACTGTACTGTCTAATACTGTAGCTACTAGATTAATTTAATAAAATGAAATAAAATTTAAACTTCAGTCACTTAGTCTCACTAGCCACATGTGCTCAGTGGCTGCTGTATGGGAAGTCACATCCTTAGGTCATTACTCTCTTCAAACTGCTGAACTAATTGAGGAAGGCTGAGCTAGAGAATAGGACCTATGAGCCCTGCAACCAGCTGGCTTTGGGTCCATCGAGACCCAGAGCCTCCATGATTTTTAACAGTAAAACACAAGAGGTTCATTTATTATGTACCTGTTGTTAGATCTTAATAGAAGCATACTGTAGAAGCAAAATAGCCTAGTCAAAGACCTTGTTCCATTTCGGTACAATTGAAATTAACTCATTTGAACTGCTGAGGACTCCATAAATCTGATGTCCACTGTAGGTATGTTCATATAAAAATGCTCCTTCCTGCTTCTTCGGAACTTGCCTAATGTTCCTGGTGGGGCTTATTTAACGTTGTGAAGAGAAAATAGTTTTCGTATTAGTACACAGCTTCTATGAGATGCCCAAATTCCGTTCAGCCAAGATTTACAGACAGCAGTTTGTGTACGTGTAGTAGGAGGTGTGTTGCAAAGTGCAGGTATATTAAAGTCAGGAGAATGTGGGCCAGCTGGTGTTCTGAGAGCTCTACAGCTGTATTAACTTGTATTACCCAGCCCTGGGTGCCTGCCCTTGCTCTGCCCCTCACTCTCTCCAGCTTCTTCCTGACTTGATGGACTGGTTCTGCCTGTTCGGCTGACTTCTGTTCATCAAAATGGGAATGTGTATGATGTGAAAGCATTCTGCCCAAGGCCATAGAACTTAGGAACTGCTGTCTCCTTGGGTTAGGCAGGCCTCTGGCGAACTCCATTCTCATTACTTCTTAGCTGAGTGTCCTTGTTTAAGGCATTTACCCTCTCTGAGCCTTGGAGTTCTTATAAGAGAGACAAAGTGACAGTTCCAAGCTTTGCTGGGAGATGGAATAAGCTGAGGAGCAGAAGGCGTAGAGTAAGCGCTCCATAAACCTCACAATTATGACTTTGAGCTCTGTGGAGATCTATGGCAGCGTGGCATGTATAGTCACTTACATACGTGGTTATGAATTGGAATTGGTGTCTCAGGAGAACACAGCGACATTTTTAGGCTAGGTAGAATAAATTTATGTGTAAGTCAACCCTCCGTTATCCTTAGTGATGGTGATGGGTTCTACTATAAATTATTGAAACTCAGTTTCAGGTTTCTTTCCCACCAAATGTTTTACCACCCCTGATGCAAGTGGAAGAGTTAATTTATTTGACTTTCTCTTCTGTTTACCCTGTCTCCCCAGCACAGTAAAAGTGCTGATGAGTCATTAAAACGACCAAAAGTTTCCTCGCCAAAGGAAAAATGAGGATAGCTTACATTTATCATTGATAACATCCTGTGCTCTTATCCACACTCAGATAGTCTCAGTCTTTATCTTATCATTCAGGATTCCTTATTTTAAAGTAGCATGTTTTAAATTACATGTGTAGCAAACTAAGGAACTTTTTAAAAAAATTGTTTTTCCTTATTAGAAAAGTAATATACGCTCATTGAGGATACCCTGAAAAATATAGAAAAAAATAACTAAGAATGTAAACCACATGTAATTTCACCTCCAGAGACAACTGCTGTTAACATTTGGTGTAGTTCCCTCTTCCTATCAGAATAATCACAGAATTTTTTATCCTTTTTTTTTTTTTTCATATTTAACAACATACATTTCCCCCTATGTAATGAAAAATAATTTAATACATCCTTTTAAAGGCTGGCATATTCTTCCACTATATGGATAAACCACATATAACTTATCCTTTCTCTTATTATTGATATCCAGGTTATTTTAGGCTTTTTAATTAGCCACCTTTGAAATTGGGCATGGAAGCTGAGACAATAGATCCTGGAGTAATGATACTCCCTGTTATAAATCAGAGACTGATAAACTTGTTTCCCCTGTTCAGAGAGAATGACTGCTTTTTATTTTTCCTCTGGCGCTCTTCCTAGTGCTGCTTACTCCTGTGCTTGCTGATTAAAGCCATGATCTATTTACCAGCAGACACCTCGTGTTTGCTATTTTCTTAGTAGAAAAGAAGAATTACAAAGCTGGCCTTCGTACTGGATACTGTAAATAAACAATCTCATCTAAGATTCACCACAATCCTGTTGGAAAGGTATGATTTGGCAGATGAATAAACTGAGGCTCAGAGAATTTAGGTCACAAAACTATTAAGTGGCATTTGGGCTTAGAATCCGGTCTCTGTGAATGGAAAGCCACTGCCCTTTCTCCCTGGGGACTTGCAGTAATGGTATGGGGGAGGGGTGCACATTGTGGCTGATCATCACACAGTAACCCACTCCTCTTTTAGTCTCCAGTAGGACTCCCAGTGACCTGTCTTTGGGGCAATGGCAAATGGGGGTAGGTAGAGAAGTGCTCCTAGGAGGAGGAGCATTTCAGTCCTGGCAAGTATTCAGGTCGGTACCAGCTGAGGGTGTGAGGAATGTGGACTGGCCACCTTAGCTACCAGAGCCTACATAAAAATCATTATTTCCAACCAAATTGGAGTTTGTGTGTTTAATTGTCTTTTCTAGCTAGTTAAATATGTGGTGGGTGGTTCTCTGAGATTATGTTCACTGCATCTGTTTCTACACTTTTAGGGCGTTAGCCCAAGGGATATGAGGATTATTGATTAAGTGAAGGTTATACTTCATTTTAATTACCATTTAATTGAGCCTTAGATTTTTGAAGGTTTTTTTTTTTTCATTGCTTTGATGTAAGATGGAATTCTGGGTTCTCATCTTAGCAAATTATCTAATTTGCTTTGGCATCATTTAAGGGTCATTGTACTGTAGAATGCTACAGGAACTGCTGGTTAAAATGCTTTATCCGTTCTGTAGCCATATCTGAGGTCAAAAGAATTTTTAAGTGCTGTTTTGCAGTATTCCTCCTAGCTGGAACATTGGTTGTCTTTGAAGTTGGTATGGAGACCAGCTCCCCTAGCAGGGCAGGAGCCTGTCCCGCAGAGAAGAGCGTGGACTTCAAAAGGCCTGGAGAAGGGAGAGGCATGAGTGATAGGGCCACTGCATCACGCTGCTGGAATCAAAGCATGCTTGTGCTGCGTTCCTTGTCCCTTCTGTGAATACACAGAGGAAACTGGAGAGTTTGTTTTGCATAAAGTTAATGCACATGCTTCTATGATTCCGTTGGTTAGATTTTAAATGAAAGTTATTTCAGTTGGTTGAAAAGGAGATACAGTTGGCTTCCCTCACCTCCCACAATTTAGGTTAAGACAATGGTGATTCTTCAGGTGCTTTTAAAACCCTTAATGTTTTCATTTGTTTGGGGGCAGGTTTTGCACATGATTGGATTGTGCAGCAATTAAAATAAAACCAAGGTAAATTCCAGCACTGAAAATCTGCAGATGAGACAATGATAAATAATGAATATTCATCAGAGCAAGGAGTAATCATTAATTCTAAGTGAAATATTAAGGACCATAAGCAGTCAGGCAAAGTGGCTAGTGAGCTGTGCAGAAGTCCTGCAACTATGAGAATTTCCTCAGAAACCTCGCTGTCCCTTCAGGGTGATACTGCCCACTGCCTGTGAGCGGCAGCTATTGTGCTGTGTGATACTCTTGGTTTGAATATTGATTTTATAAAGGGATGATAAGTCTCAGGGCTTAGACGATCACATGGAGATTTTCGTGAGAGTGCTATTTGAGTTACCTGGATGGAAGTGCACACGAAAAAGAACAATATGCTTCCTCCTTGGCATAGGTGCAAGCCATCAGTCAACAAATACTCATCATCGAGCGTCTGCTGCATTTTTGCTACTGACCTGACCTAGTACTGGTTGCTATTTGGAATACAAAGAAATGCCTGATTCCAGTCCTTGAAGAATGTAATCCAGTTGGAGAGATCCCTCCTACCCCAACATAGACCGACATGGGACTGAAATAGCAGTGACATGATTAAAAGGCTGAACTAGGCTTTGAATAGGTAGAACAACAGAGCGAGGAGAGCAAGAGAGGAGCGAGGGGAGTTTAGGGTACAGAAAGTCTGACTGGGTAGAGGGGGGTTTGTGTAGAAAGAAAGGGTTAGGACAGTTTGGTCAGGTGGTGGAAGAACATGGAAGCTAGGTACAGGAATTTGGGTTTTAGCCTGTGGCCAGTGGGATCACCGGAAGGTTCCTGAACAGGGAAATAGCATAGTGTTGGAAGTCCAGCAAGGTCGCTTGTGCTCAGCATTCTTTGTAGGCCTTCCTATGAAGGAGGAAGCAGGTTTGGGAATGAACCCAGAGAAGCGGTGTGGCTAGTGGGCACCGAAGACAGACCTGGCCTCCTGGTTCAGATCTACCACTCTCTAGTCAGGCTTTTATCCTCTCAGATTCTCATTTCCCTCACCTATAAATGCGAGTAATTGTTCTTCCTTGCTCACCTCAAGGGGCCGTTGCCAGATTGTGTGAGTGGTGCCTGTGGAAGCCATCACTACAGGGCTCTGCGTGGGGGAATCCTTCCAGTGCTCAAGTTAGGTACCTACTATACCCAAGAAAACAGGAGAGTGGAGTTCTCATGAAGAGGCAAGGAGGGATGAGGGTAGAGGAGACAGGTTTGGTGAGAGCTTGGTTTATTTGTTTTCTTCCTCTCATGAGAGGGTTTTTACTTTTGTAGTGTGAAGCTACTTCCTATTTAAGAAGTTTTAGAACCGTGATTTTCACCCTGGCAGCACAGTAGAATCACTTGGGGAACTTTAAAGACTTACTGATGCCTGTGCCCCTGCTCAGACAAGTTAATCAGAATAATGGAGCTGTAGGGTGTAAGCATAATATTTTTAAAAAGTTCTGTAGGTGATTCTAGAATGCAGCAGGGTTGGGAGCCTTTGCTTTAGAGGTAGAGATGTGGGAGGTAATTGTAAAACACCGCTGTAGAGCTGTCCTGTCTTTCTGTACTTTGAGTCTCAGAGTAAATCTGATAGCTGTGTGTGCCAAAAGGGAAGAGAGAAATCACACGGGTTATGCTGGTTTAAAGATTTGCTTAAGTTTTGGCTTTAGCTCCTTTAACACATTTCTTCAAAGTGGTCAGTGTTTATAACTTCGCTAAAGTAATTGGGGCCAGAAAGATTCAAAATAAGTTTTCTTCCTTGGTTTTCCTAAAATTTGCACCAAACTGAGGCTTCTTCGAATACCAGCTACTGTGCAGTGAAATCTTAAATACTTTTTGGGAAACTCAGGAGACACGAAATGCCCATAAGGATGGTTACTTGGAAAATGGCCCGTGTTGGAAGCTTTAATCAATGGTCGTGGCAATGAATGCCTTACTCCTTTCTTCTCAGGATAAGAGTCTGTAGGTCTACATCATTAGGGGTGAACCACCCAAGTTCCACAGACTAGTGAGGACCCCCATCTTCCAGAAGGAGCCAGGCTCAGGGCCCCCCAAGGGCACTTGGGGTTGCCAGCTATGGCAGGTTGGAAGGTCTTAGAGTCAGTGACTTGGGTTCTAGTTCCTAGTCAGATGCTTCCTAGCTATGCAGCCTTGGAGAGCTGAGCTGAGTGAGCTGAAATCTCTTACTCTCTTGGCGACTGTGAGATTTGAATGAGAAGTGTTGAGTAAAGAGCTTAGCAAAACTCCTGGCATAAAATCAGCACTCATTTTCCATTAATTTTTTTTTTCTTAAGTCAGAAATCACATGGTCTTGGTGCCTTTCCAGTTCGAAGAACTTCAGCACCAGATCACACTGACTTGACAAAATGCCCACATGCCAGGGCTTGATAAGCAGCTACCCTGCCCTCAGTGATAAGGGGTGTGGTGTCCTGAGGAGCAGCAGGAACAAGAAGGCCCTCTGGGGAAGTGGCAACAAATAGCAGGGTTTGGAGGCAAGCATAGATCTGTGTGACTCAGGGCTGCCCTACAGGACTCTTAGCCCTCCCTTCTATGCCTGATAGGCATTGGTGGTTTATCGTTTCTTTTATACATAATGAAAGTTCTGTTCTACATCAGAGAGGGTGACAAAGATGGGAATGATTCACTGGAAGATTTTGGGCTATTGACTCCAGCTCAGGAGGTAGAGGCCTGACTTCAAATGTGGGGTTTTTATTGGTCTCCAGGGCACTCTTCTGCTTTAATAAGAGCCACAGCCTGATTGCAAGCAGTAGACAACCATACTATGTTTTTTAGTTTACAGAATTGGAGATTTGAGGTGAAAGTATTTTCTTTGGGTCAGGCTAGATGGTGGTACCAAGCAAACTAAAATAATTCGAATGTTTTATAGTTAGGGAACAACTTGCCCCATTGAAGTGGAATAAAAATATTTCTGAACAGGATTACCTTATTTTATTTCCATTTGTCTTTCTGTCTTTGTAACCACTTGGTGGATGGGACTTGGGGGCTACACTAGAGCCTCATTCTTAATGTGTCTTTATAGGCAAAACGCGTTGGGTGGTACTTGGAGGCTGTCAGTAACTACGTGAAACTTATAAGTGGATGTACACGTTATAAATGCTGTTGTGTGTGGAGTTCCAGTGGACTGTGGCCAAGAGCAGATGATGACAGAAGTAACGCCCACCAGCACCCCACATCCCAAGCCTCTGTGGACTGGGATGACCTGTTGTACTCAATGCACCTGAACTTGGGTTTCTCAGCCTCAGCACTATTGACATTTGGGGCAAGATAATTCTTTATTGTGGGGGCTGTCCTGTGTTTTGTAGATATTTAGGAGCATTCCTGGTCTCTATCTACTAGATGCCAGTAGCACTCCCTGCCCCTTCCCTGTGACAACCAAAGATGTCTCCAGATATTGCCAGTTGTCCTCCAACGGCAAAATCACCCTTTTTGGAAAATACTATCCTAAACATAAGAGTGTCTTGGCAGATACATTAATTAGGATGTCATTTTGAGATAGCATAGTCTGACATCAGCACCCAGGCACTGTCTTGTAGTAGTGCTACCCTTCTGCCAAATACTTTCCCTGAACATTATTGTGTGCTCTTTTGTAGCCAAGTTAAAAAAAATCTAAACTCTATGTCTACATGGAAAGGAATGGAGTCGGACTAAACCTTTCCTGTTCAGAGTTGTATCCCCAGCATGAGCGAAGCACAGGGGTTGGAACATGACAGGTGCTTAGCTGACATTGGTAGCAACATCTTTGTAAAACACAGGTCTGAACTTTAAACTCAAAGTATATAAAGTAGGACAGCAAATGTTTACTTAGCACCTACCAAATGCCCCACATTGAGCTGAGATTTTAAAAATTTATTCTTCTGATAAGTCATAGTGAAGCAATGGACGGTTGAAGTGATTTTTGCAAATTAACATTTCCTCCCAACTTTAGACATCAAAAAAACTTGTCTATGCGTAGTTGTTTGGAATTACTCAATTATATCTGCTAATTTTAGCTCTACTGTATGAATGTAAAATCCCAGAAAATTTTCCAGTAAGACAGTTCTGAGAAAAAAATTTTCAAAGCTAAAGGACTGATTCCAAAATACAAGAATGTCAGATGTTTTTAGCATTTTGGCTTTCCCAAAATTGTTCAGGATTAATTGCATTAGCATATCGCTTGAGAGATTTGCCACTACACAAATCAGTTTTGAAACATTAATTTTATTTTATATTATTTTTCATCTCTTCATGTTTTAATGGCATATTTCTGAAGGCTAAAAACAAAAAGGCCATGTCTAGAAAACTACAGCTCTGCTTTCAGAACCCAACCAGCAGCTGTCAGTCTGTGTGGTGTGTGTGTGTGTGCGTGTGTGTGTGTGTGTGTACTCACTTAAGTGCACCTACCTATCCCAAGTGAACACATGTGCTTATTTGTATTTTAGTGTCTGTATTGGTTCATTTCACCTCACTTTTATATAGTATAATTAACAAAATCTATCACATCCGATGGTCTACCTAAGCATCATAATAACTTGTATAAAGTAGGCAGGGTCAAGATTACTATCCCCTTTTTAAAGATATAAGAGAGGTGAGGCTCTAAGAGGTCCAATGGGTTGCCCAAGACCACCTAGCTAGGAAGTGACAGCACTAAGGTTCGTAGCAGGATCTTTTATACTTATCCAGAGCTCTTGAGGTTGTGGTTCTTGACTCTGGCTACACGTTAGAATCACCTGGAGAGCTTTTGAAACCCACCATTGTCTGCCCCAACCCCTAAAGATTCTGATTCAATTGTTCCGGAGGTGGCAGTGTTTTTTAAGGCCCGCAGTAATTCTAACATGCAGGCTGGTTGAGAACCGCTGCTCCAGGGCTTGGCGATGTCAAGCAGGAGCCGTGCATGGGGGTGTCCCAGGCATCTGATTATGCTCACATCCCTTCCATGTGAATGCGGGCGGGTTCCAGTCTTTTCTCTCTTCAAGGTCTGTCTCTGTATCTACTTCTCAAGATCAGATCCTCTATTTCTGCTGTATCGATCTAACTCCCCACCCTCTCCCAGTCTGTGGAGACTTAAAAGGATGCTCAGCTCAACCTGGTAAATGAAGAGGCTACTGGCCAGGTTCCCCACAGTTGTGGCCACCCGTTCAGGGCCAGACCGTTGTCTCACTAAGAGGGAGGGAGGAGAACCAGCTCCACCTAGCCCTGTCAGCCAGGAGAAGGCCAAGGAGGAGAGGGGCAGCTGCCTTAGCGACGTAGGGTGAGAGGAAAAAGTGAAAAGACACAGAAAGAAGGGACAGTAGAAGAGGAGAGCTGACTCATTTGAGGGTTATACTGACCAGCTTACTGCTAAAGCCTTGGAGAGAGCTCATCTCACTCAGCCTTCTGCAAGAGAAGCAGCCTAGCACAGTGTTTAGGAACACAGACTCAGCAGTGGCCTGCCTGGATTTGAATCCTGGTTTCTGTTCACTAGTTATGTGACTTTAGGCAAGTACTTAACATCCTTGTGCCTCAGTTTTCTTGTCTTTAAAATGGTGATGATAACAACGGCTGCCTGTCTCAGAGGGTCTCTGGGAGGATTCAGTGAGTTCATGTAAAGTCCCTGACATAGCACAAGTAATGGGTTGGAGTTAACCATTATTATTCTGCATCATTTGATGCTTTGGAACTCTCCCTTCTGGAAATTCTTCCTATCTTCCTGAACGTTCCTTCTCAGTCTCCTTTGCTAGTCCCAATCCTCTGCCCTCCCTCTGAGTCCTTGGTTCTCAGCCCCAACTCCATTTTACAACCCCCTGAGGAATATTTACAGCTTCAATCACAGAAGTTTAGATTTAGTTGGTCTGGGGCAGGGCGCAGATGCTGGTGTTTTTCAAGTTTCCCGGCTGATCCAAATATGCTACCAAGGTTGAAACCCACTCCCCTAGATGTTGCTACTCCCTAAGACTGTACTCTTGGCCCTCTTTTCTCCTCACTTGTCTTTCCCAAGATGATTTGCCTCCTTCTCGTGGCCTTAATTGTCATCCATATGCTGGTGACTCTCAAATCCATACACCCTGACAAGACTTTTCTCTTGAACTCCGTATTTCCAACTCTTTACTAGACATCTTAATTTCCAAATGTATGGAGATAAAGTTGTTCTTAACAGTCTCTTAACCTCCTGGATATCTTTACTGAGATGTACTCCAGAACCTCATCCCAAGTACATGTCCTAATCAGAACTCAATATTTTGCACTCTCCCCAAACCTGTTCCAGCTCTTCTATTCCCTATCTCTGTCACTTCCAACCATTCACACAAGGCAAGAACCTGGTGGTCACCCAGGAATCCTCTCCCTCATCATCTCCCACATCCCATCAGGCACAAAACCCTATCAGTTCCCTTTTAAGGCCCTCTTCAGTATCCCCACTGCCGTAACTCAGATCCTCTTTGTCTCTTGCCTGCACAGTTTGCTGTAAGAGCTTCCTCACTGGTCTCCCAGCCTCCAGCTTTTTTCGGCTGCCTTCTTTCCCCATTCTCTTCAACAACCTAAGAGCTAGTTTTCTGAAATGCAAATCACTTCACTGTTGAAGCCCTTCAGGATAAAAGCACAACTTCAAATAGCCCTTTACTATTAGTCCCCTTCCATTAGCCTCTCCCAAAGTGACCTCTCTATCCCACCCTCTGTACTTCAGTTCTCCAAATATGCCAGGCTGTTTGACACCTCAAGGCTTTTGCATATGCTATTCCCCCTGCCTTAAATGCCTTTCCTTCTTTCCCCTCTCCTATTCTGCCCACATTTACAAACTAGCTGAAGTACTAGCTCTTCTAAGAAGTGTTACCTGACTCCTCAAGTTGAACTGACCACTCTCTTTGTGTCCCTACTGCACCCCGTAGTTATCTCTATTATCTCTGTTATGTTGTTTCTCACACTACATTTTACTTCTTTATTTTCATGCCTGTCTCCCCTCCTAGACTGTGAAGGCATGGGCCATATCTTATTTGTGTTTGAAGAACGAGATGAGTAAGGGAGGAGATCAGACTCCAAGTCCTATAGAGAATTTACAGACTGCTGAGTTCCCTTGGCTAAAGTACTGAGTTAAGAATGCTTTGGCTTATGGCTCTGGATTGTGAAGGGTAACTCAACTCCTGCAGTCAAGCAGAGAGGCTTGATATGAGTGAAGAGATCCAAATAAGCCATGGCCAGCCAATGCGCCCCTAGGTTTTTCCCCTGGGTATGCCTTCTAGGCCTTACTGCTGGAAGCTCTGACTGCCACAACACCTGGTGCCCCTTTATGGCCTCACCAAGGAGAGAGTGGGGTCTTCTTTCCCTTCTTTCATTTTAGATCAGGCCGGAATGCCTCCAGAGGAACCTGTAGAGAGAAACCAAGCAAAACTAAATGCAAGTAAGCAAGTAACCAAGCAAGCATTCAGAAATACAGAAATGGACAGAATACAGAAGTCTGATTCTAATTTGTCAACCCTGCCTAAGGGAGCACCTTTCCTCCCACCCTTGCCCAAGGAAGAGATGAGGCAAGAATCCTAGTCCCACCCTAGGCAGGTTAACAGCTGAAAAGGTAAAAATCTTAACAGCCAGGGAAATTAAAGGAAGCCCTCATCCTCCACAGAAGTGAAAGGTCAATGCCATCTGTGGTCTTGAGCAATAGAAAAAGTCAAGGGCCCAGAGAATAACCCACAGACAAAATGTGATCTCTGAGACACCCAGGGCAATGTTGGTCTCACTAACAGCTGGATCTGCCATGACCAACCCTTACTAATATTCCTAGAATCCTTGCCATATGTCAGCACTGTGCCAAGCACTAGATTAGCCTGAGTAACCCTCACAAGAATCCTATAAAGTAGGGACTATTATTATTCCTGTTACAAATGAGGAAACTGAGTCTTAGCTAGGCTAAATGACTTGTCCAAGATGACAAAGCTCGTAAGTGGGTAAGCTAGAATTCAAACTCAGTCTGACTTCAAAAACCCCAGGCTCTTAACCTCCATGGTATACTGCCTAACACACTTAGCAGGTGGTCATTCAATATTTGTTAAAGGTAATAATAATAGCTAACCTTTATTGAACATTTAACAATGTTTCAAGCTCTTCTAAGCACTTTATACGCATTGTTTTATTCACTAGATAGGTACTATTATTCTCATTTTATAGATGTGGACCCTGAGGCTTAGAGAAGTTAAGAGCAAGAGTATTGTCCATGGTCCCAAAGCTAATAGGAGAAAGAACTGGGATGTAAACCCAGGGTGGGTGGATAAATGAATGACCAGAGGCACAGAAACTCCCCCCCCACACACACTCCCTGCACCCCAGCACAACTACCGTGAAGGCAAGAAAGAGCCTTCTCACGTGCTCTGACAAGGTGACTGACACCTTGACTAAGGCTGTCTGTGGGCTTTTATCTCATGTCTTGGCAAAGACAGCTCCAGCCTGGATAGTTCTGCGAAGTTCAGGGCCCAGGGTACTCAGAGGTGACCTTAGAAAGCTGGGCTAGTTCCTCTTTTCTCCCAGGCCTCCCCGGAGCACCCTCTCACCAGCTGTACCTACTCACAATAGTCTGGCCCTTGGAATCTGGTTGGGTTCGGGGGCCCCAATATCCAGAAAACCAGAGCCTCTAGGACCTTCTCCCAAGCAGAGAGTTTTCAGCTCTCTGGTTCCTTTGGTTCCTGATTCTC
>NW_006440638.1:20584384-20591673 GCF_000325575.1 Pteropus alecto | reverse complement strand
CCTTGCAGAGAGCCATCCTGGCACCTAAGGAAAGAGAAAGAAAAGAGGGAGGGAGACTAGGATTTGGCTAGTCTTTTAGAAGGACGGAGCCAATTCTTAGTCTCCCTCCCCATCTCCTCACCCTCCCCAAAGCCTTGCAGGCTGCTCCACTACCTCCAACCCAGCCTGAAACACTAATTTTATAACCCCACAGGGAACCAACTAAGCCATGGTGCCAGGCTCACCACTGATTCTCTTATAATTGAGGGGATATTATTGAATATATCATTCTTAACATATTCTAGAGGAGACAGAAATTCCTGCTTAAATAGACTTTATCAGCCTTTGCTAAATAAACAGAATGGAAATGAATGATTGCGTAATAAGATCTATTTTAAAATCCAGTTACCAGGTTAACAATGCTTATATGGCTTTATTTTCTAAATAACCTACTTAAATCAGAATTAATTTAGTAGAAAGGATTTGTTGAATACATGTAGCTAAGCATGCATTGAGTAGTGACTATGAATAATGCCTAAAGCATATTATCCAATGATAATAAAACAATTCTGAGCATTTGAGGGAAAAAATGTTAACATATTTTGTACAATTTAATCTATACCTTCATCATAGGTAATGATGAAATAATTCAGAGAGACCCCATATAGCCATTACTCAATTTCTTTCAATGATAATGTCTTAACAAAACTAGCGCAATATTAAAGCCAGGATGTTAATACTGATACAGTCAAGATGCAGAACATTTTTGTTTCGGGGAGGAAAAATTTTCCTCTACCCTTTCAGGTTCTTCTGGTTGGTCTAATGACCAAATTGACAAGACACAAGAGAAAAACAAATTTAAGTTTAACAACATATATATCTCCTGTATATGTGGAAGAGACCTAGGAAAGCTGAGTAACTTGCCAAAATGGCAGAAACCATCACTTTAAATACCACTTTCTGCTAAAGATAAAAGATGTTGAAGATGGTGAGTAAGTTGTAGAAGGTTTCAGGAAAAGCATTGAAAAGAAGGGTAAGATTGTTATGAACATTTAAGCCCCACCTTCTTCACTGATAGTGAAAGCAGGCTTCACACAATGAGGGAAACACCACACAAATGGAATTTACCTTGTCAGTGTAAAAGTCCTTTACAAAGGGTAACTTCTGCTTAATTTTCAGAGCTTCTCCTATGTCTGCTGTTTCTTAAAATTAACTAGCCTAAAATAGTCAACATCACCAAAGTAGCATATTTTGGGGTGGCAAACTCTGCTCCCCTTCATCATCAATCCAAGCACCCTCATTTCTTAGTTCATTCAGGTGTTATAACAAAATACCATAAACTAGATTGCTTACACACAATAGAAACTTATTTCTTACAGTTCTGGATGTTGGAAGTACAAGATCAAAGTGCCAACATAATTACCTTCTAGTGAGGGTCTTTTTTCTGGTTCATAGCTGGCACCTTCTCATAATGTCCATACATGATGGAAAGGGCAAGGGATTCCTCTGAAGCTTCCTTTATGAGGCACTAATTCCATTATGATGGTTCCTCTTATGACCTAAGTACCTTCCAAAGGCCTCCAATCCTAATACATCTTTGGGAGTTAGTATTTCAACATACAGATTTTGGAAGACATAAACATTCAAACCATAGCACCTCACTTTGCCTTTCTGTAGCCACACCAGTTTCCTTCCCATATATGCCCTGCTACCCCAGCCTTGGCTCTTGGCAACCTGTTCTCCTTATCTATAATCTTGTCATTTCATGAATGTTATATAAATGGAATCATATACAATGATTTACAGTGGGGTTAACATCCTGATAAAGCCATCGCAAATTGAAAATATCATTAAGTCAAAAATACATCTAATACACCAGACCTATCTACTGAACCTAGCTTAGCCTAGCCTACTTTAAACGTGCTCAGAATGTAATATCCCCAAATCACTGGCAACAGTACAGTGTAGAGTATCTGTTGTTTACTCTCGTGATCCTGTGACTGACAGGGAGCTGTGGCTCACTGCCGCTGACCAGCATCCCGAGAGAGTATCCTCCTGCATGTTGCTAGCCCAGGGAAAGATAAGAAATTCAAAATTTGAAGTAGGGTTTCTACCGAATGCTTATTGCTTTCACACCACTGTAAAGGCAAGAGAAAAAATCATAAGTTAGAGACTGTCTGCAGTTTATTTTATTTTGGGATTGGCCTTTCATTCAGGATAATTCTCTGGAGATTCATCAAGTTGTTGCATGTATCAATAGTTTATTCCTTTTTGTTGCCGAGTAGTATGTTATGATGTGGATGTAGCAGAGTTTAACCATTCACCTGTTAAAGGACATCTGGCTTGTTTCTACTTTGGGGCTCTTACTAATAAGCTGCTGTGAACATTTGAGTACAAGTTTTGTATGAACATAAGTTTTCATTTCTTTGGGATAAATGCCCAGGAGTGCAATTGCTGGCTTATGTGATAGATGCATGTTTAAGTTTTTAGGAAACTGCTAAACTGTGTTTCAAAGTGGCTATACTATTTTACATTCCCACAGGCAACATATGAGTGATCCGGTTTCTCTGTATACTAGCCAGTATTTGGTATTATTATTATTTTGTTTCAGCCATTGTGATAGGTATATAGCGATATCTCATTGTGGTCTTAATTTTCATTTTCTTGATGACTAGTAATGTTGAACATCTTTTTATGTGCTTATTTGCCATCTGTATGTCCTCTTGAAAAGGTTGTGTATTCTGCTGTTGTTGGATGGAGTGTTCTATAAATGCTAAATAAATCTGTTGATAGTTGGTATTGTGTAGTTCTTTATTTTTACGGGTATTCTGTTTAGTTGTTCTATCAGTTGCTAAGAGAGGGGTGTTGACGTCTCCAACTCTAATCGTGGATTTGTCAATATCTTCTTTCAGTCCTGTCAGTTTTTGCTTCACATATTTTACATCTCTTGCTTTTGGTGCATGGACATTTAAGATTGCTATGTCTTGCTGGTAGATTACCCTTTTATCTTTACGTAATGTCCTTCTCTGTCTCTAGACATTTTCTGTGCTCTGAAGTCTACTTTATCTGATACTTCCACTTATTTTTGATCTTCTGATTTGAGTGTTTTATAATTGAGGTTCTTCTCCCCTCTTTTTTAGGAATATATCATTCGGGTACAAAGAGGAATTTCTGTAGAAAACAGCTGGCAGGTAAGCCTTTCTTTGTTATTAGAAAAATTTTTTAAAATTTTAAACAAAATTTTGACTTACAGCATTTAGATATCTGGAAAAATCAGAACATGCATAAATATAAATCATACTTCTTTTAGATATAAACCTTTAGCTTTAAGACATGTATATATAAGCCTTCCTATTCCCAGTTGTTTGGTTTAATTTGTGTATGATGCTACCATGGAAAGTGTCTAGGGATTTGTTCTCCAGCTAGATCCAGAGAAAGTAGGATAGACAATTTACTTGTTTTGTTCCTAGAAGTTCAGACCTCCTCTGCAGCCATGATTTGGGTGGAGGAAGTTAGATTCAGTCCACCAGGTAGAAAGGTGAGACTGTGCCCTGGGTGTTAAAGTTTGAACACTGCATTTCATGGACTCCCAAGTTCACTTGTGGGCAATTTCTAGTGTTGTTTCCCTCATTGACTATTGGTGGGGGGTCTTCTTACAGCCCTAGGGTCTGCTTTCCTCAGTGGTGGCTCAGAGAGAAAAAAACTTCCTGCATAGATCCAGAGGTCCTTCCATCCCGGCTGCCTTGCAGAGGGTGGCAGAATTCTGTATAGAGGCTATTTCTTTCCTGTTTTAGTAATTGTAATTACCTTCCTCCTGTCCCATCTTCTAAAACTCTTACTTTGTCCTTCACAGCCCAGCTTGAACCTTACCTCTGTTAAAGAATAAAATTCAACTGAGTAAATTCGAAGACCTAATTGGCTTTATTAAATGATTCATGAATCAGGCAGCATCCCATCTAGCAACTAGAGAGGTGCTCCAATGAGTTGTATAAAATGGAAAGTTTTTATAGGTAGAAAGAAAGTAGACGAAGAAGTTAAAAGAGTGGATCATTACCTCACTACTGTTGATCAGGAAATTCCAGACTGATTTAAAATCCCACTCCTGGGTGAGGCTGAAACTGCAATTAGGTTAGTTATTAAGTTTTGGTTTGATGACTTGGCTCAGCAAAAGTGATTCTATTTTGGTCTGTTTCTTTTCTTTCTTCTTCTCTCTCTCTGTAGTTTTTTTTTTTTTTTTTTTTAATAACACTTTTACTCTAAGCAATCTTTGACCACAGTGGCCCACACTTGGTCTTTTCTTTGCCAGAAATTTCAAACTGCTTTTGTTTGACTAATTCTAATATTTAACATCTATTGAGCATTTATTGTTAAGCACTTGTTCAAGCACATTAATTCACTTAACCTTTTAAAACATTTCTGTATGTTAGTATTAGCCCCATTTTACATTCAAGAAGTAAATAACTGGTCTGAGGTCACACTCAAATCAGTGACAGAACGGAGTTGAAATTCACTTATTCTTTATGGTTAACCACTATGCTACCTTTGAACTTATCAGGGATGGCTTTATATTTAACGCTTGGATGTGAATTTGACAAGCAGGGCCAACAGCAGTATCCCACCAGAAAAATCAACCCTTGATACAATTTTCTAGATTCAATGCCTTAGAATCCCAGGGGATAAGTTACAAAAATGTAGACTCTTGAACACCCCCCTAGACCTCCTGAATTAGATTCTCTCTGGTGGGCTTCAGGTAAGTCCTCTATAAGCTACCATTTGAGAATCATCAGAAATGGCTGAAGTCAAACTATTCAAAAGCTAAATAATTTCCTTGCCCAGAGCCGGAAGAGCTAATAGAATCTGGCAGTGGCCTAATCAGTGGCATCAACACAAGTAAGAAAGAATGTATAGACAGTGGAAGGTGAACTGTCTACCAAAATGGGAAACATGGGGAATCTGGGAGAGGTGTGGCCTCTCCGCCTGCAGGCGGGCATCAGTCTCTAGAGTAGTGGGATCTCAGGTCAGGTGAGGGAAGTTTTATCCATGGCGAGGTCGAAATGGCTCAAAACTGTCCGCCTCTTTTTACTTTGGTTTCACAGTCAGTAAAACATTTTCTTTTTTGGTAAATTGTTAATTTATCTTTCCAGATACCTGGTTAATAAGAAAGATTTAAATGCCTATTCACCCTGAAAGTGAATACATTATCACCCTCTCTTACCTGTCAGTGTCTTGTGAGTTTGGCTGGCATTAACCAGTTTCCCATGGCTCAGCCAACTCTGGCACACTGCTAGATCTGTTTTCTGAGCCTGCCAAGTTAAGCAAGTTAAGCACCGGGTGTAAGCTTCACTACCCTTAGTGCAAGTGCCTCGGCTCTTGAATGCCAGTAAAGATTAAATAAGGAAATGAAAAATGATTATCTTTGCTGAATTAAAAAACTATTGTCTTGTCTCTTACAGATTGTTAGGAGATACAGTGACTTTGATTTGCTGAACAACAGCTTGCAGGTAAATATTTTAAAACACTAATGACACACATTGATTGCTTGGGGTGTCTTAGAAACCAGTTGGAAATGGCACTATCAGGAATAAGAAATTAGCAAATTTCCCTGGCAAAGGAGGTAAACAGATGATGTATGGCTCTAAAAATAAACTTTTGAGAGCAAATATGTGATTTATAATAGTCACCCTGCAACTGAGTACCTTTGTGACGGACTGCATTCTTACCACAGTCATGGGATGCTGTATATTATCTCCTTTTTGCAGATTAGTATTGAGCAAATGGAGTACTAGGGTTGTTCGCTGAGATGGAGCTGGAACTCTCTCAGACTCTCTCCATTAAACTAGGCTGCATTGCAGGTCAACATTCAGCAGTAACTGGAGACTTTTTTTTTTTTGTAACTTTTCCTCTTAAATCTATATTTCTGAATCCCTTTGATTTAAATGTTCCTAACTTGGTGGCCATAGTGGAAAGAAAGATGAGCTGCAAAGTCTTTCTCTGAAAACACGGCTGGTAATGATTGAAGGGTCCTAGAGGGGCTTTAGTACTATAGGAAAGACTGGCAATACTTCTCATGTCTTCAATTGACAGATTGGTCTTCAAGTGCTGTGTATTAGAGAAGACTATTGGATTTGTGTCATATCTCAGATTTGTTCGGTAACACAAAACCCTTTAAACCCGAGCCAGAGCTCTTGGCTTATTACCAGCTTAGCTGGAAGGTGAAGGAGTGCTCCCTTCATTGGTGAGCTAGCTATCATCACCTAACTTAATCTGAGTGACCCCTGATCCTGTCTAAAAAGGTCAGGAGGAATGCTGGCTGGAAAGAAGCATAATGCTTCCTTTCCTTCAAAAGGCCATGTTTTATCGATCAGACTTTGGAAAATAGCATTTGTAGAGTCCACACTTTAACATTATTTACAACACTGCTAAAAGCATGACTGCCTTATTTTCCTTCTGATAGAATTGGCCTGAGTATCTGCAAACCTTTGTGTAATTGCCATCTGGCCATGCATTTGACACATGTTGTCTTTTAAAATTTTAATTATAGTATGACCATTTTCAATCTCCAGATAGAATAATGGCAGAGATTGAATTCTCCTCATAGGTGGGTTTAGTTGGTTTCATTTATGGATTTTAATAGCATATTCTTTACTCTTAGACAAAAGCTGGGCCCATGATGACATTGTAGATGAGGCACCAATGTGCAGTTCATTCCAGTGGCAGATAGTCCCCTTAAGTCCCTCCAAACATTTCCATGTGACATTTCCACAGTGACGTGAGCATTTGAAAGTTAAGCCTACTATGTGTTTTCACCTTTATGCACATGTGAACTTTTGCCCAGTTTTAAAGAAGGGGGAGTCATCTTTGTACAGTGTTGTTCAGCCAGGGCTGAGTAAGAATTGTGGGAGAAATATTTCTAAACTTGAAATTGCCTAGGCCCAACTCCTAAGAATGGGAGATGGGGAAGGGTTTTATATTCTGTTCATTCTTGCTTTGGGGATATAAAGTTGAGTCTCTGTGACTAATCAATTATGGCCTTTTTACTATAATAGAATTTTGTTCTTGCTTCAGTGTAATTTTCCCTTTTAAAATGGGTACTTTCAATGTGCATTTTATTTCAAATGCAAATATTCATGTATATTGATGTTGGCTTGTATTGGGCAGGATATGGCCAGACCTCATTTCAAGTGGGAGGTTTTTCTAGATTCAAGTAAACAAACAGAAGAAAGTACATACGGCTTTTTGGCAACAAAATAATTTCAAAACAACTTCCATAAAACAGACCAAAAGGATTCCAAAACCACAAAATAAAACTG
>NW_006440638.1:20577177-20584295 GCF_000325575.1 Pteropus alecto | reverse complement strand
GAAATATAATACATATATGCAGAGTTGTCTGAGTTCAATAGGAAAAATGCCTAAGTGAAAAAAAAAAGCAGGATGTAAAATTATACATGCAATATAATAACATGAAATATTTAGAAAAAAGGATTGGAAGGAAATATGCCAAAATGTTAACAATGGTGATCCCAGGTGGCGGGATTACGGGTTACATTTTTTTCTGGTTCTTTATACAGTTTTGTACTTTCTAAGTTTTCCTCAAATAAGCACATGTAAGCTATATAAGAAGAAAAATAGAAAAAAAGTTACATGTTCCAAACTTTTTATAGTGAGCATATTTTGTGGTAACAGTGAAGAAAAATCACTACCTTATTTTAAAGGCAACATCAAATTAGTAACCATCTAGGGAGACAGCATACAACAAGGAAAAAGAAGGAAACAGGAGTTGAAATGATGGGAACTGGGTAGGGAACCCTGAGACTTGGGAAGGAACACAGGTTCTGCTCTTACCAGTATTAAGACCTTCGGTTTGTTATTTCCTCTCTCAGTCCTCACTTTCCCCATCGGAACCAAAGGGATTGCACCAGATGACTTCTCAGGGCTGTTGTAGCATAAATGTTTTGTTATTTGAATTTTACTGCCCATCGTTGATATAGGAGAGACTGTACTGTACACTGAAGGGAAAAGGGACTATTGAGAGTTTAGAATTCTCTAGAATATTCACTAGATTATGGTTGAAGGCAGTTTTAGGTCATTAAGATCTTATACTGGAAGTGAAAGATGAACAGATTCAAAATTTGGACGTTTTCTATTCAGACAAAAGCTACTTTTCTCGAAACTGATATAGTCTGTCTTATAACCTAGAGGCTTCTCCTAGGCTAGCATGGGTCAGATTATGGTCTTTAGACCTCATTTTGGCGACCATCTCCCCTTTGCATTGTCACTGTGCATGTATTAGAATAGAACTTTGGGGGACTTTTCTGCTGCTTTTCTTGTTCCCTTTCCCTTAACGAGGAACTCAAGAAGGGACTCCTTAGGGCATGTTAAAGAGGAAAGCTATGGAAAACGGGATGATGAGGTGTCATGGCCTCAAGCCATCAATGTGGAGGTGCATAGGAAATCACAGGCTTACTGACTTTATCACTCTATATGTGCCATTATTCTCTTCCCCTGCCTCATAATTAGTCATTGGAGTTCTAAATTTTATATTCTGAGACCAGTAAGCATTTTAGAAATTCTAAGAGAAAGCCGAAAGAGAAAATAAGGATCTTGTGAATGCTAATCTTTTTTAAAAGGCAAGATTTTGAAATAACACATATTGCATAGTTTTACTACTTTTAGTAATATTTATTGTGCGATCATAAACTAGAGCAGGAAAACACCTCCAGTGTGTCTAGCAGACTGACATAGCAGGGACACGATCATTGAAGCTGTTGACAAAGAACTCTGTTTCACCTGATGGTTTGGAGGAGCTATGTCTGGGCAGATCAATACATTTCCTAAAGTGAAATGAAGCTTGAAAAAATAGATTTGTCGAAGCTTGAAGGCCACAAAGTTTGAAACAGATGTCTTATCAAATTCATTTTCACATCCCTACCATGAATGAAAAATAGCCCTACTGAGGTTTGAATCAGATGACATCAGCATGACTCTCCATTCTGAGAGATGTGGGATTCAGCTGGGTCTATTGTTAGACAAGTAGTGTAGACAAATCTGCTGATATTAGTTAATGGAATTTATAAAAAGCTGTGCTCTGTATACAATCAATTTGATGAACAGAAGGATTTTTCTTTCCTTTTTTTAACTGAAAAAAGTAGTGAGCAATGTAAACTTTTCATAGTATAGAAATAAAAATTAATTGACCAACCCACTCCCAGAGGTAGCTATTCTTAAGCAGGTGGTATGAGCCCTTTTAGACATTTTTTTGTACATATATAATTATATCCTGTGCATGTATAACTCTCTCTCTCTCTCTCTCTATATATATATCTCTATCTCTCTCTCACACACACATGCACACACACACACAAACATACACAGTTGAGATTATATTCTGCAACTTAATAAGAGTTAAAAAGAAATAAGTTGTGTTTTCAGTAATATATTACTCTTGATTACCCTATATTATTACTTAATTCTCATGAATAACAACAACAAAAGAAATAACAAAGTGATTGGATTAGACATAGCTGAGTGATGTGCTTTCTTCATAAGTATGATTTTTTTACTGTATGCTTTTAGGTGGAGCCTAATTGTATGAATGAGGAAAACGACCTGAAATTTGTGTCTTATCTAGTAGTGAATTATGCCATGGTAGAAAATTCACTTGAAGTATGTTCTGGCATATGTTCATAATTAGATTAGAGAAATAGACAATTTAGAATTGTCAGCCAGCCTTTTGATCTTTTCCAATATCAAGTTCAAGGTCTTCATTATTGTTTGAAAAACGCAGAGTGGAACAGGCTAAGTTCGATTTGCCCACATGGGTGGTTTAGATTACAGCCATGTCTGAATTCAAGATGGCCTTGTCTTTAGACCTTTTCCTCGATCAATACACAAGCCACTTGGACTGTTGTAATTTAAGCCCAAGAGTAAAATAGCATTGCTCTTTGAAAGTGATTTTGCTCATTAAATTAAGAGACCAATTCGATGCTTTCTTTTTTAAGTTTAAAAAATCGACTTAGAGTTTTAAATGATCTGGAAAATGATAGTACATTGAGCACTTGCGGGCCTCCTGAAGCCACTCTTAAACAACAGTAAACTGACCTCACACACACACATACACACACACATGGACAAATAGGAAAGGGGAAAGCTACGACAAAACATTTGAAGCTGAAAATTCAGTGGATGGGAGCTAACTAATTAAGCAAATATGAGAAGGCAGAATTCTGAAATGGAATTTCAGCTGGATAACTCCACTGGGTCCAATTATACCACAGAACCTTCAAAAGGTTAGCAATTGACAGTGCTGGTGCTGCCTCCAGTGTGGGGCGAGTTCAAGCTAAAATCAGGAGTTGAAAGTATGTTTCAGAAGCAGTCAGATCCCTAAATCTCCCCCATCTGAGCAACTTATGCCTGCCCTTCTCCCTCCAGCAGAGAATTGAAAGTTATTCACTGGTGAGGGTAAAACAGTCTCTGGACTGGAGAATGTAGGTCGGGCACAGTTGGAAATATTTACATAATAAAACAGGAGCATAGACCCGACCTCCCCACATTCTCTCCTCTCTGAGTCTCCTCTTTCTCTCAGCAACCAGAATACTGGTAATCAGGCCTAGACCTTCCAGGAAGGAGACCAGAAGATTCTTTTGGGGGGAATCTGCCCAGTCTAAGAGGAAAGACTCTTCCTCATGTTAAAGACTGAGGTTACTGAAGACAATAAAGTAGTTCTTAAAAATTCTGAAGAATAGATATTTCTGACTTAAGAATTCCACATCAAGACTCACTATCAATCGAGTGTGAGGGTAAAGACATACTTACACGTGCTAGGTTTCAAAAACTTTGTCAGCTTCCTAAAAAGGAGTCAAGGGAGATAAAGTTTGGTGGAGAATATCTCCACCAAAAATAAGGGGAGTATCCAAGAAAAAGGAAGGTATGGATACAGAAGTGGAGTTCAGCCAAAGAAAGGCAAAAAGCATCTCCAGCATGGACATTCCAGGATATCAGCTTTGCAGCAGGTGTAGAGACCATCAGTCTTGCTTGAAGCAGGGCGGTGGATTCTAGAAGATACTCCTCAAGAAAATGAAATTAATGCATCTCCGAATATGTTGAGAAATGGCTTAGATGGAGAGTTTAGAGTTGATTAGTGAACTAAAAATACAGACTGCCAGTTGACAGAAAGTAAGCATGGTAAGCATGGTCAGCATGGCTCTTTGGCTTAGATATGAATATCATTTACTTAATATAAACATGAATACTGCACTGAATAAAATTACTATAGTGGATGGATTAGGAACAGGATGTCTGTGGGGTGAGGTCAGGATTGTGAACAAGAGAACTTAATCCTCATCTTCCATGATGGGAAATTCATAGATAATGCCTAAAAATGAAAAAATCAAGACAACAATATAAATATTCCCCAGTGCTAAAAGACTGGTTGAAAGAGTTGAGTATGGCTGTCTCTGGAGAGTGGGGAATAGACATGTCACCTGGTGGCAGGGGTGGTGATGAGGGACTGTCATGCAACTACGAATAATAATAAAAAAACTATTTGACTCTTAAAATTGTGTTCATAAAAATAACACTTTTTTCAAAAATTAAGTTTAATAGTTGTGCTTAAAGCAATATTTTATGAATTCTATGATGCACAGTTTTTTCACATTTTCATAGTATCACTGAAATTAGGATGCATCTTAAAATCTGTGGTCTTAGACTTAATGAAATGAGATGGCTTAGGATTCTGATATTGTATCTTATTTGGGAATTACATGAATATAATGCTTTTTCTTTTTTAAATTAAAGATTTCAGGCCTAAGTCTACCTCTTCCTCCCAAAAAATTGATTGGTAACATGGATCGTGAATTCATAGCTGAGAGGCAGAAAGGTCTTCAGAACTATCTCAACGTTATCACCACGAATCATATCTTGTGTAATTGTGAGCTGGTTAAGAAGTTTTTAGATCCAAACAACTATTCCGCAAACTACACTGGTAAGCATGGGATCTATCTGCTGTGGTCACGTGGCTAAAGAGGCTCTGTGCTTTGCTGGAGATAAAATATGTGAGAGAAACTCTATTTCCAAATGGGAAGATGTATACCTTTGTTTTAGGGCATTATTTACCTACTAATTCTTACCTGGTTATAATTTACTACTGATATATAAAAAGAAAATAATTACTTCTAACATATTGTTAATGTCTGCACAGAAAAATATCGAAGAGAAGTTACTGTGTCTATGCACTTACAGTCTTTATCTGTATTATCTTCTCTGACAGGACAGAGAGTAATTAATTCATGATAATCTATACAGCAATCTCAATTTGATTTATATTGGCTCCATTTTTGTATTTACAATATGTAGTGTGCCTGTTTTTTCTCGGAATTACTTTAAACACAGCAGTGATTCAGAAGGAACCTCTCTGTGTCTTCCTAGTTGTTCTCTGAGACCCACTCAGTGCAAAGCATGAGGAGGATGTGGTTGTCTTCCAAACCTTCACTAGATCAGGGCAGCAGCCAGGGAACTGAGGTGGAAACGGTACCAGCTCCACGGAAAGCTGGCATCAGTAACCTGAGCCTTGTGTCAGAAGAATGGTGATTAAATATTGAATACACTCTGCTGTGGTCTTGAAGAGACCAATGGAAACTACTGTAGGACTGAACCAATGACTAGAATTCAAATAATTTGTTAAAGCTAAACTATGTTTAGAGTCTTTCTAAGTGGAACTCTGGGTATTATTAATAAGCTGATTTCCTTGCTAAGAGAATAGATCATTAACATGCTATTTTTGGGGTCCTCAAAACACTGCTTTTGAAGGAATTAGAGGGAGGCACTTTTATTCCTATCTCTGAGAGGGAAATAGAGGCACAAAACTTTTCTGCATAATAGCTTTAAAAAATCCTGATACCCAGGCTACACTCATGCCAGTTAAATCCGAATTTCTGCTGGTGGGGCTCGTGGTTTGTAAAGCTC
The DNA here is from genome assembly GCF_000325575.1 of Pteropus alecto. NCBI lineage: Eukaryota > Metazoa > Chordata > Mammalia > Chiroptera > Pteropodidae > Pteropus > Pteropus alecto. The sequence continues at coordinate 20,578,694 of NW_006440638.1, read as the reverse complement.
CCCAAGAGATTCCATTATGCAGCTGAGAGTGAAAGCCACAGCCCTAGGGCCTTAGTACTCATAGTGTGGTCCTCTGACCAGCAGCACTCTTACCAGTGCTTATCAAAAGTGCAGCATTCGGGCCTATCCGGGCCCTACTAATCAGGATCTGAGTTTAACAAGGCCCCCAGGTGATCTGCAAGCACATAAAGTTTGAGAAGTCTCCCTCTAGAATGTACCTGCCACCTTCTAATGGAAGTGCCTGTAGAAGTAAGAGAAATGCCTTTCCAGAATGCAACCAAGCAAAGGAAACTCACATGAGATTCATATTTCAAATTCACATTTACTATAGGTTACAAGTTGAACATTGAGTTGTTACAGGGCTTTCCATTCATCCCCTACTTGTGTTTTGGTTCACACAGGAGAAAAGGCATCACAGCACACGGGATCCTGGGACAGCTCACATTCTTTCGGAGTAGCATCTCTCATGGCTTTCATTTCTCCATGCTTCACCTCAGTCGTTGCCCAGATTGTCAAACGGTGGGCTCTCTGGATTGATTGTTATCAAATCAGCCCCATCTCTGCCTGTTCATTGGTTTGTCCACATTATTGCCTAAGAGTGCCTGCTCATGTTCTCCTGAGAACAAGCATCAAGGGGTAGTGCACATGTGATGATACCATTCATTCCACAGATCTTGACTATCTGCTGTGTCTATGCCATGTGCTGGGTGCAGGGCTGGGTACTGTGGATGCAGGCTTGAGGAAGATGCTCTCCCAGCTCTCAGGGAGCTTGTACCAGAAGTACATGGAGTCATATGGGGTCAGAGCTAGAAGGGATCTTGAAGCAGATACATCAAGATTTACCCTGTCATTTTATAGATGAGAGGCCCCCCGAGAGGGAAGGCCTTACCTAGGGTTGCATATTTGTATTGTATAAATATACAATATCTGACTGTTTTCCAATTAAAATGTTGCTTAGATGGATCTCTGTATTTTCTTTTGCTGTACCTCTCACATGCTGCTATCGTCCTTGATTTTCCTTCTCTCCCACAGCATGGTGGAGGGTCAGGAGTCCAAAGTAGATGTGAAGAGGGGTATAAGAAGGCCACTGGAGACTTTGACCAGGACCCAAATGTTCAAGGAGCTGCCACTATTTAGAGGGTACAGCCCTGTAAAAGAACAATAGAGGATGGTTGCTGTTTTCAGAGCGATGCTGATTTATTTTCTCCTTTAAATGAAATGTCAGAACTTGTCTTGCCTCTAGGCTGACTCACCAGCAGTCTCCGGAAAGGAAAGCCCAGGCCTCCTTCTCCCCACCAGCTTGACTGAGCCCTTCCCCGGGAAGCCAGGCAGAGTTGTCCAGGCTTCTCAAAACTCACAGTGTAACCCATAGCCAACACTGGGGGAGTTGTTCATTTGAATTAGAAAGTCTAATTGAGGACCAGCTATTGTACAGGGAAAACAGATGTCTTCCGGTCTTGAAGGGTTTATGTTGGGACAGATGGACTGACTGACACACACACACACACACTCTCTCT
>NW_006440638.1:20555241-20577164 GCF_000325575.1 Pteropus alecto | reverse complement strand
TCTCTCTCTCTCTCTCTCTCTCTCTCTCTCTCTCTCACACACACACACACACACACACACACACACACACACACACACACGTCACTTGGACCAGAAGTCAGGAGGCCTGGATCCTAGTTCTGGCTTTGTCATTAACAGCATTTCTCCTCTGCAGGCCTCAGGGTTTGGGCCTATAAAATGAGGTGGGGGATCGAAGAGTGGACTAGGGTATGTTGAAGCTCCCTTCTGGTTCTAAAGCCCCAGAAATCCCTTGAGTAGGTTGATAGTGGTGGGCTCCAGGATAAAAGGAGGGAAGGAGAGGTTGGAGATAGGGGATTATATTTAGGAAAAAAGCAAGGTACTTTAGAGAGGTTGGAGGCCCATGTCTGCTATGCAGGCCTCTGCAAAACCACCCCCTGTAGTAGACCAGCGGCAGGACTAAGAGGTCAGTATTTGTTCCCTGTAGTCATCCTACGGGGCTGAGATCTAGGAGCTTAGAGGGTGCACACAGTGGAGGCAGCTGGTACCTTCTGAGCTAAGAAGTCTGAGTTCTGTCAGAATCACGGGATGGACTTGAAGGCTTTGCTCTGCATTTCCTTTGTGGGTCTTGTTTATCCACATTTACTGCGCATGCAGTTTACCCCTATAGGTCAGTCAGTGCTAAGGAAATAGAGGGCAGATTTCTTCTTTTTTAATGGATTTTATGTTCTAATGAGAGAGAACATCCACATCCATTGAACACTGTATGGAACCCTTAGTTCTTGCTGCTGCATCAAATACTTATTGAGCACCTGCTATGTGCCAGATGCTAAGAATACAGCAACAAAGAAGGAATAGTTCCCCCCACCCCTACTCCAAGGCACTTCTGCAGGGATTGACAGGTGATTACTGGCAGCGTAAACACAGGGCATCACTTTGAGGGTGGGGTTGGGGTTGTAGATGACTGAGATCTGAAGATGGAGGAAGGCTTTCCAGAAGAGATGATATTTACACAGAGATCTGAGGGGTGAGTAGAAATTGGGAGTCAGTACTCCAGGAGAGAAAGATTTCCATATGGTTGTGGCCTTTATCCAGATTAAGATGTATTCTTCCAGGCAGAATTTATGGTGTGATAGAAGACAGTAACCCTAATATAGAACAGACTGTGAGAGAATCCCATAGGATAAGGACATATATAGCACTGGCATTGTATAGGGAAGGGAGGGAGGGAGTCCTGGCTAGAGGGGCTGCAGATGTGGGCTGAGCTTCAAAGAATAAATGGGCAGGGATAGAAAATGCTGGGGGGCAAAGGCAGGTCCATCTTTGGGGGCCAAGGGAGGAAAATCTCAGAGTGAACAGAGCATGAGACACCACATGTAGTGGGAGACAAAGCCAGAGCTAGGTTGAACGCTAGGTTTAGAAGCGTGGTCTTGATAAGGAAATGGGGTGCCAATAAAGGCTTCTGAGCAGAGAAGTCAATGTTTAGGATCGAAGTGCCTGAGTCTAGGGAGAGAGGGGGTTAATGTTGGGAGAATAGTAGTCATGTAATCTACTTGGCAATAAATTATAGTAGAAAGAAGATGTCCTTTCTACAGTTCCCTAACCCCTAAGGTATTAAAAGCTATTTCCCAATCCTCAATTTATCAGTTACAAATCTACTATGTTTCATTTGTTCACAGATTTTTCTCCATTCCTAAAACAACATATAATATATAGTAGCATACAGTAAATATTGTTGAACAATGATTTTGTAGGGAATTATGAGTCACTGTTAGATTTGAGCCAATTGTCCTTCATAGTCTCTTAGAATGACATTGTACTTCATTTAGAAAATTATTTTTCATGATCTTTCTCAAAGTTGATAAGAACGATTTTTACTTAAAAGAATTTCCTTTTAAGTTTGTTTATGTCCAAGTTATTTTGGAAGTACTAAAAACATTTTATATCAACATTAATTATAGGGAAGGTACAGAGTTCCCAGTGTTGATAATGAAAATTTATATGCTTCTGGCACAGCCAGTCCTTCCAAATGGCTTATCACATGGGGGTAGTTAGAACAAATGTAAATGGAGTCAGTTTTGTATTTGGTCATCACATCTTTTCTTCTTTGTGGATAGATTGACACTTTACATTTTGAGTCAATAAACAAATAGCTAGTGGATTTTCTTCCCTGAATCTCTTAACTCATAATGTACTGTAAGTACATCAAAATGATTATGTGTGCCAACCTTTTGGCATGGTAATTTAGGCCATTTTGACATATGGAGAGCATTTCTGCCCAATGCCTGATGCCTCACCAGTTTGCCTGGAATATAATTAATGCTAGCAGAGGTAAAATCCCATAGTGAATTTATAGAGTATTTCTGTTTGCTTTCAGGGATCAGCAGTACTTCATTTACTCACTGAATTGAAGGGAAATAGCAAATTACAGATGTTTCTTTTTGCAGGAAATGTGAAAGCACAGTTATTCTGATAATTTCTTAATACAGTGACTTTAAAGAACTTCCTCTTCTCATTGTCTTCTTAAAAGGAAGAAACATTCTCATGTTAAACGATCACAAAAAGAATGGATTTTTTTCCAGTAAACAGGCACAACATCACTTCCCACAATAGATGTTGCTGTACATAGATGTTTTTCTAAAACACTGGCTTTTATTTCCAGTATATATTTAAGGCTAATCACTTCTTTGTTGGTGAAAGCTATAATTCCGTGAAGAATGAAGACAGGATAAATATCACTTGGAGCAATGTTAAATACTGTTCCACGCTGACCTTAGAACACATTTTTAGTTTTGTGCTTGGGTTGTGGCCTGGTGCATATATTGAATTCTCGACTTACACATACTTATATATTTCAGGTTCTCCAGTTTTTAAAATACGTGTGTATATATAGACCTCACTAGTAATTAATTACTCTTTTCTTTAATAAACTTTTTACTTTGGAATAATTTCAGATTTTACAGAAAAATAGCAGTGATAGTACAGAATTTCCATATACCCCTAAGCCAGTTTCCCCTGATGTTAACATCTTATATAACCATAGCATATTTCTCAAAACTAAGATACTAACATTGGTACATTACTATTAACTATAGATTTCATTCTAGATTTCACTAGGTTTTCCACTAATGTCCTTTTTCTGTTCTAGGATCCAATCTAGAATCCCACGTTGCATTTAGTCTATGTTGTTGTTAATGTTATGTAATTAAGTTTTTTAAGAAGGCCATAGACTCTAAGGATTTCATTTGCAACAATAATATCTTAAATATATAGTACTTTCCTGATATGCTTGACTAATGAAGTGGGAGGTAGTAGAACCATTGAAAGACATAGGTGAGAAACTGGCATGCCCATTCTGTTAAAAAAGACAGATCACAGAACTGGATTTTTTTATCATACTTTCTTATGTGTATCCCAAGAAAGCTCTTTAATGCAGGTGATTTCTTTTTCTTTTTGCCCCCTACTGCTTGAATTCTTAACTTTTAAGACTTACTGAATCTTGATTGAAGCCCCATCTGAAGACTTACTTCAGTGGTAATAACTTACACTTTCAGAACCATCATTTATTCCTCATCTATCATTTTCACTCAATCTAAACTAAAGTGCTATTTTCCTACCTCCATGAATAGAGTAATTTCTTTGTTTGTCTCCCACTCCCCCTTTTTTTCTTTAGTGCAGGCTTTGCCATGTCAACATTACCAAATAGTTGTTTTATTTGTGCCTATACAGCTATGGATAATATTGCCAGACTTATTTTTATTAATTACTCAGTCAACGAAGCTTATATCAGTGGGCATAAAACACATTTCTGCTTTTATGGCAGGTTGGAGGATAAGGAAGAAATATTTCTTGATGAAGATTAAAAATCAACCAAAGGAACGGCTGGTGTTAAGCTGGGTAAGCTGATTTTTTGCTTCGGTCCAATTTCAGGGACTTTAGATGGGTTTATGAAAGCAGATACTGACAAGAAAATCATGAAATTGCGTTGTGCTCCGGAGCGGGGGCCTACTCACTCCCACATTAAAGGAGTCATTTGAAGTCACCTTGCTTATGCATTTGGTTATTCCAATGTGATTATATTTGATTAGCTAATAAACATTTGAAAAGAAATAGGAACAGTTTAAAATAGTTCTCTGGAACCTCTTTAGGACTGGCAGTTTTGCAGTTTATTTTAAAGAAAATATTTGGGCATTCCTTTGTTATCTCTCACTTTGAGAGTTCTAGGGATATATTTGGTTAATGAAATTTGATAAGATTATAATTAAGTACTGCTATTTATATGTTTATATTCTGTCTCTCCAGAAAGGCCTTGAGGCAGCAAGACTTAGGTGGTTTTCATCTTTGGTTTACATTCATATATTTGGACAAATAAAAAAGGGAAAAGAATTATAGGGGAATTTTTTTTTTTTTTTGATGACTAAGACAGTGCCTTGATATTTCCATGTTTTCAGGCTGACCTTGGCCCCGACAAGTATCTGTCAGATAAAGATTTTCAGTGTTTAATCAAACTTCTGCCTTCCTGTTTGGTGAGTACAAGTTCTTCTATTATTCTTGGTGCTGATGACAGGTTCACAGTGTTTTCTTATAGGTGACCACAGACAGAAGAGCTGGACATACTCTATAGGCTTGAAAGAATGGAGAGGTACAGTGGATTTCAATTCAGACTGAAATGGCTCAGGGCTAGTCCCATAGATTAGAGGTCATTTCAGTGGTGTTCATGACATACAACTCGTGAAACATGTGTTAATTTAAATGTAGCCTTTGTGTATTAAGCAAGTTAGAGTAGGTGCTAGTCACTGTGTTCTTGGCGAGGATGTTTATATCGATGGAATTAAAAAACGTGTTCTAGCCTGGAAAAACAGAATAATATGGATTTAGGTAAGCTGGATGAGGGAAAGGAAAAATAACTCTTTTGCTGTCTTACTATTCTCACAGGCTAACCAGGTGCCATTTAGTACACAGTTCAATCCCAAGGCCTTCGGTGGAAAGAACCACATTCATATATTTCAAAACAGATGCAGAATGTCTTAAGGAAAAGACTGATCTGGCCAGAAAATTGAGTTAGTGTGGATGTTCTTTATCTGCAATCTGCAGGAGGATGTAAAATGAATCACTCATGGACTGAGCACAATTATGCTGACCTATCTTGTTGAGTTGATGAGTTTGTTTTTGAAGACAGAGTATCTTATTAAGCTAGAAAACTAAGCTTTTAATGAGGTGTGATGTGTAGCCAGGAAAAATGCTGTGGTTTTGAATTTGATTAATTGTGTGACACAGGCTGTCGGCACTGAATTCTAAATTTCTTTTAATAGATATGCTTTTTAAAAAGAAAGTAGTCAGACAAGTGATATATATTAATTGTATAAAAGTCAGGAAACATAGATAAGCAAAAATAAGAAAATAAAACTCACCTGTAATCCCAACCGACCAGAAATATGAACAAAAATGTTTAGTTGTTACTTTTCTAGAATTTTATATGATTAAAAAAATATATATACACACATTTTAAAACCTGATTTTTTTCGTTAATGGTATATCATGAACATTTTTATTTCAATAAATATAGTATTTATATTATTACTGGCTACATATAATTAAAATTATTATTACTGGCTGCATAGAGTTAAAATTGGATGTACCTGAGTTTACTCAACTAATCTTCTAGATATTTGGGTCACCTCCAGTTTTTTTTCTCTTTAGGAAAAAGCTGTAGTGAACATTTAGCTAAATGTTTATATCCATTCTTAATTATTTTCTTAAGATAAATAACTAGAATTAATTAGTAAATAATTATAGGGAGATATTTTGAGACTATATAATATCCCATTCTTTATCAAATCCACTAGTTTTAGCATTCATTGAGATTTTCTAACTCCATTCTCTTATATTTATTAATTGAATTAGTTGGCATTCTACTATAAGGAAGAGCTTCCTATTCTCCCTTCTTTATTTATATCAGTATGGACTCGAGGATTTTATTTTATTCATTGGGTTTCTTTTTGGGGTGATGAAAATGTTGTAAAATTAGATTTTGTGATAGTTGCACAACTCTGTGATTATACCGAAAACCATTGAATTATACACTTTAAATAAGCGAATTGTAATGCTATGTGAATTATATTTCAGTAAAGCGATTAAAATGTCAACAACAACCATTTTGATGTAATGGTCAGCAGAAGCTTCATGATCAATTACTATTTTCCTGGGCTTTTTACTCCTCAATTCACTCAACCCTTGCCCCCCAAATCTTTGCATAGCTCAGTTCCCATGAATTAAAATTTTCATGGTACTTCTTTGAGCTAAGGGAGATTGTAAAACCTGTCTGGAGCCAGGTGGTTCATATGACCAAAATTTCAGGTCACATGAGTACTTCTCTTTAAGTCAATAATTTGGTCAATCTCCAACTCAGGAGGGCACTGTGAATTATCATATGGCATACTCTAGGAGAAGGACAAGAAGATTCATGCTGGCTGCTTTGGAAAAGGGCCAAGATGCCAAAAAATGCTGCTTTTCCTTGTTTTTTCTGGCACTGTGCAGCAGTGTGGAATGTTAGGCAAAGCTGTGAATGAAGACACATTTATCCTGGTTCCCACTTGGCTATTCTAGTATTCGACTGTATTCTTTACCAATTTACAGAAGCAGAATATTAAAACCACTATTCCAAAAACTCAGACTTTCCCTCTCTTTCTCCACACTTTTGCCTGAACTATGAGAATATGCATACCAGAGCAGATACCTTCCCATGTGAAGCTTACATTGTCAGTTATTCGCTTTGTCAGTGTTGTTTATGTTCTTTCTCTAATATAAAGAATGAGGTACAAGTTGGTCATCTAATAACTTGAAAATGCCATGTATTCAGAGAATATCCTCACATTTGTATGCAACTAAACAACTTAGATGGTACTTGACCCTGCATAACCAGATCTTGGATGTAAAAGGACCTAGATGCTGATGCAAATAGATGTGAATTTCTTTTTTTTTGTTTTGGCAGCACCCTAATATTTATCGGGTTACCTTTGCCACAGCTAATGAATCCTCAGCATTGCTAATTAGGATGTTTAATGAAAAAGGAACTTTGAAGGACCTGATCTACAAGGTACTTGTGCAAGTTTATGGTCATAAAGAAGTTCTCAAGTCCCTTTAGAACCTGTTATGGATACTTGATACTGGGGTTCCAGAAGCTAGGCCAGGAGGATTTCATTTTCATTTTGATTTTACTTGGAATTTATTTTGATTTTAATAATAAAAACTATCCAGTTTGGTTAAATATCATTTCTTTCCCCACATGAGGGAAGGCTAAACATTTAATAATTATGTCCATTGCATTGTAGGTCAGTTTAAAAGTTGTGCCTTCATTTGACAAAGCAATACTGAACTATCTCAAAGTTGGATTTTTTTTTTTTTTTTAAATAATAATAGTGAAAAATTCTACCAGTATACAAGACTTTGGGGTCAGCTAAGGTCATGACCAAGCACAACTTCACTGGACTAAAGAAGGGATGAAACCTCTTTAGCTCAGCCTCTTTCTTCCAACTATACTGATTGTTGTATTTTAAAAACCCACTCCTGCAGTTTGGTGTCCCCTAGCCTCTGTAGGTCCTTCCTGTTGGGGAGCCAGTGTGCAGATGTCGACCCCTCTGCTGCTGTCTTATGTGCTCTTTGTTCTTTTCCAAAGTCAAAACCAAAAGACCCGTTCCTAAAAAAGTATTGCAACCCTAAGAAGATTCAAGGCCTTGAACTCCAGCAAATAAAAACATATGGACGGCAAATATTAGAGGTAAGTAGTATTTAATTTTTGTTTAAGTTGCTTTATAATTTTACTTAGCATTCCAATATTCTTTTGAGAAAGTTCTTAGGCAATATCTAAAATAGTTTAGGTTGTCCAATTACTTATAAACTGATGGTATTATATTTTATCCCAAAAAGCAAATATTTGAGACTAAGATTAATTTAGAGCTACAAAATTCCAAAAAGTTTAGATGTTGGAATTTAGTGTCTGATTTTTTAAGAACTTAATTGTGTGGATACCAACTTTTGTGTTATTTTCAGTTGATCTTTATCTTTATGCCAAGATTCTTTAGTTTGTTATAGTATATACATAACCATATGGCTCCCTTACAGAAGTGTGATTGGTATGAAAAGCCTTTCCCATAACACTCTCTAGAGCAGTTTTCTCCAAACTTTTTGGATTGTACAATCCTATCAGTGAAAACAATTGAAGCATAACCTCCCTAATATATATATTTAACTATTATATACATGTACTACTAATATTTTATATACTAATCTCATTCTTAAACACTTATAAGTCAGTTTTAAAGTTGCGTCTTTCACTTAACTTATATACTTATAAGTTAAGAATGAGATTAAAAACAAAATAAATAGAAAGAGAAGTTGTACAATTTTCTTCCAGTCCTCAATGGGTTGCCCTGGGAACTTATATTACCGGTGAGCCACTGTTTATTAAATGGCAGCTGAAAAGTTTGCTTCTTTTTGTGGGATCCTATCATATTTTTTTCATTAATGAACAGCCAGATATATTCTGAGGTGAGACTGGGTTAGAGATATTTTCAGCTCAACCCCTTTTCCTGAATAACTGGCCAAAGCACTGACATGATAACCTTGCTTCTCTGTGCAGGAGGATCAAGATTTTGTCCTGAAGAGGGCTTGGCCTTTTGAGATCAGAAAGTACTTAAAGTAGAGCCTTTTGGCATAAAGCTATTAATTCCAGGAAGACGCAGGCTTCTTCTTTATTCTTTGGAAATGAGAGAGCTTGGCATTGTGTCTCACAGCTGGAAAGCGTTCAGCATCAGTCTCTTTTCCAGAAAATGGATGGGGGTGGCAATTTTTGGAAATCTCAGTGCCCTGTTTGGTTTTATTTTAAAATATATTGACTTAAAAAATAAAGACAAATCTGAATGAGTTGGGAGAGAATGTAACATATATATATATTTTTAATAGGTACTAAAGTTTCTGCATGACAAGGGATTCCCTTATGGGCATCTTCACGCCTCCAATGTGATGCTAGATGGGGACACTTGCCGGCTGCTAGACCTTGAGAATTCCTTGTTGGGCCTTCCTTCCTTCTACCGATCTTATTTCTCACAATTCAGGAAAATCAATGTAAGTTGCTGAAAGTAATGAAACAGCAGGTTCATTATGAAATATAAATTATCCCCATGGCCAGACTCATGGTCTGCCCATGTAAGAAATATGCACTCAGCAGTGAAAGATACAGTTGGGGTAGACCATGCCTTGTTTCTCCCAGAGTATTGCTGTATCTCCAAGAGGCTAAGCCGATATGATAGATGAGACAAGGAGAGGCATAGAATCACTGATTGGAAAACCACGGAGGGCAGGACCAACACCTTTGGTTAGAGCAATGCCTTGTGCTTTTTTCAAAGGCTTTGGAGTTGTGTTTTCATTACCAATTATGAGTGAGGTCACCCTGGGCCTCATTTCTCAGTGAAAGCCTAGAGTAGGAGCACTGGAATTCACAAAGCCAAACTGAAAGAGGAACATGCCTCTCTTCCCTTTTCTTCCACAGACATTGGAAAGTGTGGATGTCCACTGCTTTGGCCACTTACTGTATGAAATGACTTACGGACGACCTCCAGACTCGGTGCCCGTAGACTCCTTCCCTCCTTCGCCGTCTATGGCTGTGGGTCAGTATGAGGTTTGGGGGTGTTTTCAGAGTCTTGGTAGTCTGCAGAGCTACTCACTTCCTTTCTAGAGTCCAGGAAAGATCCAGAGGATGTTGTCATGCTCCACAGCTAGAAATTCTTATCCAGTTTAAAAGTATCCAATAAAAAACATTTGAGTAACTTACTGAAATGTACTACACTGAACATTTAGTGTAGTACATTTGTCAGGCTGTATGAAATAGGAGATATTTCGTAATGTGCATTGGAATTTTGGAAGCAGGAGGATGTAAAGTGAAGTATGGCCGGACTGAGTCTGATACAGAAACAAGAACCAGGATCAGGCAATTTGAAGCCAGTCCTTAGGACTTGGGCAGATGTCAGGAGTCAGAACAAGGCTGGAGTGAGACTTGCAAGGAACAGGGGAGCCATGGGCGGGATACCTGGGAGGTTGTTGCCTAGTAGGCCCAGAGCTAGGAAAGGCAGGCAGAAATGTAGATGCCCAGTAAATTGGATCCAAGAGCTCTCCCAGAATTACCTGAGGGGGCTGAAGAGAACAGGAAGAGTGGTGGGAGGCACTGTTTGGAAGAAGGGCTGTAGGAACTGATACACACTCGTTAGGGACCCCTTTATCTCCTCCACAGCCAGCTCAGAACGTACTGCTAGAGCATAGAGAGGGTAGCACTTTGACCACTGTGCCATCAAAGTATGCAAGTCAGCCCTCCACTGAATGCTAGTTTAGTGTTAAGTGAGGTAGTTCGAGAGAGCAGGCCCTGAGACTACTTTGTGTTCAGTTTGAACAGCTGAAACTGAACAGTGACCTGTGAGTAGAAAAATCTGGCTGCTTTCGTTTATATCACCCAAGGTGTTGGAAGATGAAGTATCAACAATTGGCATTTCGCATGCTGCTTTTGATTAAAAGAAGGCAAGCAGCAAAATGTCTTTTGGGTTCAAGAATTTTACTTCTGTTTAGTGTTTACTTCTCTTTTAAGAGAGCAAACACTTTTGTGAATGATATCTTGAATCCTTCCTCCAATTATCTTTGAAATATATTTAGCTTTCTGTTAGCATGTGGTTTTTAAGCCATTTAGTTTGAGTCATCAGTACCATTGGCGTTGCCAGCCTTCCCCCTCCTCACGTATGCCATCTGTCTGTGCGTGAAGAGTTTTGACACTGTCCTGATCAGCCTGCAGACAGTTGTTGCAAAGCGGTGTCAAACTTTTCATCATCAAGTGGATTTGCCAGCGTGTTCTGTGGAACTAAAATGTATATCTGTTCATTTCAAGTGGCCGTGTTGGAGTCTACGCTGTCTTGTGAAGCCTGTAAAAATGGTATGCCTACCGTCTCCCAGCTCTTGCAGATGCCGTAAGTCAATCATATGCTTTGGTTGTAATCTTCATTACTGTGTCGAACACCAACCACTAACCCAAGTGCCTGGTACCATAATAAAGATTCAGTTGCAGTCCTTGCAGAATGAAAGTGACCTGTTTGCTGACAGTCACCTGCAGCATGATATCATGACCTCTCTGCTACCTCAGTCTGATTGTTTTCCTTTAATCTCAATCTTATTTTCACGTGTGTCTCTCTCTGTCAATGTTAGCATTGTGTATGCGTACATGTGACAGCGCTCCGCTTCCCCGTCACCCGCTTAGGAAATACTGGAATAGGGCCATCTCAAGTGGCTGTCCTTGATGACCCTGTTTTAATGCACTCATTGGGCCACAGCGGTGGCTGGTTCGCGAGTCATTGGTCTTCTTGGAGGGTCTGCCCTGCAGGAGAAAGACAATGTATTTCTGGCCTCCCATGTACTTGTTTATTCATTTACTTGCTGGGTAACATTTATTAAAATCTAACATGTACCAGGCATTGCGCTAGAGACGTAGAGCTCAGAAGACATTCTCTCTTAAACAGAGTTATGAATAGGTAACCAAGAATAGGTTGAAATTGTGCTTTGGGGCCTTTCCTTTAGGTTTTCCATCCTTTCATGGAGAGGCAACAGCGTGGTTAAGAAGGGTGTGTCTGAGGTTAGACAGACCTGGGGGTGGGCCCAACTTCCCCACTTCTGCCTGGGTGACCTTGGGCAAGTTTCCTAACCTCTGGAAGCTGAGTTTCCTCATCTGTGCAATGGGGATAATGATAGTCCCCACGTCAGTGGGTTGTTGGGAGGATTTGATGAGGTGATTCCTAGTACAGTACCTGGTACTTAATAACTGCTTATTAAATGTCAGTTATGATTAATATTGATTCAGCTTATTTTGTGAGCATCAGGTGCCATGCAATATACCCAGTCCTTGGTCTGTACCAGCTTGTTGTAAACAAATATACTGGGGAAACAGGCAGACAGCTTGAGGTGCATGCAGCCAGAGTCCAGAGGAGGTAGCCATAACTTTAGCTTCTGCTATAGCTCAGGTGTCATCCTAGGCCCTGGGGAGGTTGTGATGAACAGAGCAGCCCAAACGCCTGCCCCATGGACGTGACTTTCAAATGTGTGACTGACACTGGTGTGTCTCTTTTCAAATCAGCTACTGTTAATAATAATGTGAACATGGGAAAATAGATCCAATTAGGGAAACAAAATAATTTGCACACGGACTTTTAGAACAGAATGCATTTGTAGTTAGGGAATGTTGATTTGCTCCCCCTGCTCCAGAGCTCTTACATTTTTTCCCAGTGTTCCAGTCCTAAAGTGAGTCCAAATATTCTTTCTTCACAAAGTCTTTCCACCTTGTAGGCTTCAGCCTTGAGACGAACACTTGGCGAGGTGTGAACTGTGTTCAGTTAAAATGTGTTGTCTGGAAGTAAATGGACCCGTGGCCTTGGAGGGGACAGTGATGTCTCCACCTCCAGAGCCAACCAGAGAGCTCTGTGGGGAAGAGTTAACCCTGCCATTTCATCTTGTAACATAGTTCTTAATTTATAAAAATGAGGACTGTTCAAGGAAAGACTCACTTAGAGCCTTTCAGACATTGCCCAAATAGCCATCTAAACTGTCTGACCTGTTTTAGCCTAAACAGTTAAGTATTCCTCATATTATTGTTTTTAATAACATGATTTTAAAGAGAGAATTGATATACTCTAACAGCTGCTATTTCTTTTTCGGAGAGCATGAGAAGCACAACTTTTCTTAGAAGAAAATTATTTTCTCATTAGATTCCAATCAGAACAATTCCTTTCTACTTACTTATACATTTTTATTTTATTAAGCTCTAGTCTAGAATAAATTTTATGCTCCTCTGGAGCAAAAAAAAAAGAAAAAATGAAAAAACAATTATTCTATTTAGAAATATCTACTGCATATATTATTTGCAATATAACGTAAATGATAATATAATAAATAATAGTTTGTAAAAATCATTTTTTAAAAGTATGAATTAATTTACTGCATAGCATGAGAGCACTTTTGCCCCTCAATGGGGAAATAACCTCCAGTACACAGCTGACCCAGTCCCTCTGGTAACTGGAGTGGGGGTTTGTCCCAAGGTCATTCTAGGTCATAAACTTTTTTGAGTGTGTTGATAAACATGAAATGGTAAATTGGGCCAGGTCTGGGGGATATGGTGGGGACTTCATGGGCTAAAGGTGTCTCAATTTGCTTTGATTCTGTTCTGAGAGTGCACCTGTTTTAAGAAAGATTTTTTTTTTCTTTTCTTTACAGATTATTCAATGATGTTTTACTAACCACTTCTGAAAAGCCACAGTTTAAGGTAAAGCAAATTTTATCATTTTTTGGTTTATGACGTCAGTTTACTTAGAAAGTTGGCACTTTTTTAATCAAAAATAAGAAGGTCTAGTATTTATAATAAGGAAAATTTAAAAACAATCTAAATATCCTACAGTTAGGGAATAGTTTAATATTCATAGTACATCTAGTTGATAAAATATTTTTATCATAAAAATGAAATTTATAAAGACATTGCAGTAGCATGGAAAATGATTATTATTCGGGCTAAGGAGGGAAAAGCAGGATATAAAATAGTCTGTAAAAAAAAAATCCATCAAGAAGGAAGACTGGAAGGAAGTATCCTGGGAAATAGCAGTGCTCTGTGGTATTGTGGAAAGAGCAGAGCTTTGGAACCCAAAAACACCAGTTTGATGCCTTACTTTGCTTTTTTAATGCCAGCCATTTATCTAAGGCAAAGTTTCTTAGCCACAGCATTTGACATTTTGGGTCAGACAATTCTGTGTTGTGGGAGCTGTCCTGTGCATTGTGGGATGTTAGGAAGCACCCCTCGCCTGTACGCACTGGATGTGATTAGTACTCTCCCTCAACCCCATTCATCATGACAACAAAAATGCCTCCAGACATTGCCAGATGTCCCCTAAAGAGGAGAGGGGGCAAAATCACCCCCATTTGAGAGCCACCGAGCTATGGGCAAGTACCTAATCTTTGGGTCTATGTTTACTCCGTGTGTGGGGTTGGTGAGTAACACCTGTCTATTGTCATTTGACAGCTGAGATAATCTACATGAATGCCTGGTTAGGGCCTGGCTCTCCACAAGACTCACTGTTAGTGTTGTTTTGGGTAGTAGAATGAAGGGTAGATGTCTTTCCCCTCTTTATACTTCCAAAGAGTATGTAATACTCTTATGATGAAATTAAATTTAGGAAAAAAACAAAAAAGAAGAAAACCAAAAAGAAGGTGGGGTCAGAAGATTGTGTAGGTGACAGATACACTTTCCTCTGTCCTTTTTTTTGCCAGTTAGAGGGATTCTGACAATAATAGTTTATTTGGATCTCAAGCGGAAAAGAAAAACATTTAAATTCACCTCTTTTTCACTGAAACTCCTCAGGAAATGTATGTAGCCTTGTAAATAAATATGCTGTTTCCCCTGATAGTCTACCCCAAGGGTTATTATCAGACCTTACTCTTCCCCCAAGCCAGAGAGTCTGTGCAACAAAGACAGTATGATTTTAAAAGCTACTGTTAATTTCTTGTTTACGCATTTTCTTTCTGGAAAGATACACAGGAAACTGGTGACATTGGTTGCCTCCAAGGAGGGGAACTAGGTGGGAGACTTTTTACTGTGTATGTACCCTTTTACAGCTTTTGAATTTTAAAGCAGATGACTGTATTACCTACTCAAAACTTTTTTTAAGTTTATATTTTTTAAAGACTATTAGAGACAAAGAGTTCAACATGATCTGGGTGTCTGTTTTCTAGGCCAGAGCTCCTCATAGTTTGAAAAACTAAGAAATTAAAAAATGATAAGCTTAGAAACATACCAGGCTATTAAGAGTATCTTTCAACAGGAAAAAGCTTAATCTTGTGAATTCAGAAAGTAAATGTTTAACAGAGAATATCCCTCTGAAGTTATAATTATTTGAATTTGTGCATGTGTTCCAATAAACTTTATATATTTTTTGATTTTTAATTATGATAAAAAACATTGTAGAATTTGTCCTCTTAACCATTTTTGAGTGTGCAGTTCAGTAGTGTTAAATATATTCTCACTTGTGTAGCAGATCTCTAGAACTTTTTCATCTCGCAAACTGAACCTCTCGACCCATTGGATGATAACTCCCCATTTCCCCACCCTCCCAGCCCTTGGCAAACACAGTTCTACTCTCTGCTTTCATGATTTTGACTACTCGAGATATCTCGTATAATTAGAATCATACAGTATTTATCTTTTGTGACTGGCTTATTCCACTCAGTGTAATGTCCTCAAGTTTTATCCATGTTAGAGGATGTGACAAAATTTCCTTTTTTAAGGCTGAATAATATTCCATTGTGTGTATTACGACACTTTTTTTTTTATCCACTTATCTGTTGATAAACATTTGGGCTTTTCCACCTCGTGGCTATTGTGAATAATGCTGCAGTGAACATGGGGTGTGCTTCAATCCTTTGGATATGTACCCACAGGTGGGATTGCTAAATCATATGGTAATTCTATTTTTAGATTTTTTGAGGAACTTCCATACTATTTTTCATAGGAGCTGCATCATTTTACATTACCACCATTAGTTGACCAGGCTTCCAGTTTTTTGACAGCATTGCCAACACTCGTTTTCTGTTTTTTCAGTAGTGACTCGACCATTCTAATGTGTATGAGGTGATATTTCATCGTGGTTTTGATTTGTATTTCTCCAATGATTACAGATGTTGGTCATCTTTTCATATACTTGTTGACCATTTTGGAGGAATGTCTATTCAGGTCCTTTGCCCATTTTTTTTCTTTGATTTTCTGTCCCTTTTTTTTTTCAGCTTTATTGTTGTGATAAGTCCATTTTTTATTTGGTTACTTCTGGTTTTGTTGTTGTAGGAGTTCTTTATATATTTTGGATATTAATCCCTTATCAGATATATGATATCCAATTATTTTCTCCCATTCCATAGGTTGCCTTTTGTTGGTTGTTTCCTTTGTTGTGTAGAAGTTTTAAGTCTGATGTGGTCCTATTTGTCTGTTTTAGCTTTTGATGCCTGAGCTTTTGGTGTTCTACCGAAGAAATCATTGCCAAATCTAACATCATGAAGCTTTTCCCTTATGCTTTCTTCTAGGAGTGTTATTGTTTTAGATCTTTGATTTAAGTCTTCAACCCAATTTTTTTTTTTCAATCCCTTATTCCTACTAATGGTCATTTAAATGGTTAATTTCTAGGGTATTTTTGTTGTTTTTGCAGTCTTGACGTGGCTTCTTTCGTATATCATTAGTTATAGGAGTTCGTTCAGCTAGACTTCAGGCGATTCTCAATGATGGTTCTGTAGTTTAGTTGTAATTTTGAAGTGGTCCTGGGAGGAGGCGAGCACGGCATTTTCCTACTCTGCCATCTTGACTGAAAGCCCTTCAATCCAATTTTGAGTTAATTTTAACATATTGTGTAAGGTAGGGGTTCAAATTCATTCTTTTTCATGTAGGTATCCAATTTTCCCAGCACTATTTATTGAAGAAACTGTCCTTTTCCCATTGTGTGCTTTTGGCACTCTTGTTAAAGATCATTTGACCATATACATGAGGGTTTATTTCTAGGCTCTTTATTCTGTTCCATTGATCTACATGTCTTTCTTTATGCTAGTATCACACTGTTTTGATTATTGTAGCTTTGTAATATGTTTTGAAATCAGGAAGTGTGAGGCCTCCAATTTTGATCTTTTTTTTTTTCAAGATTCTTTTGTTAATTTGGGGTCCTTTGAGAATTACTTGAAATACTTGAAACATATATCATATTTATTTATGTGTTAGTTCTATATATTCATTGATAAAAAAAAAAAAAAATGCTAATGAGCTGAGTGTGCTGGGATTACCAAAAATGGCCAGGACAGGATTCAAGTGCACAGCTTGTAACTGATTTCATTCCAGTTGCCCTACTTCTTGATAACCAACTGCTCCTACATTAAAACCAGGATTTGGGAGACTCGCCAGTCATTTTATTCAATAGAATGTGTACTTTCTCTTCTTTCAGATTCCCACCAAGTTAAAAGAGGCATTAAGAATTGCCAAAGAATGTATAGAAAAGAGACTAATTGAAGAACAGAAACAGGTAAATTGTAAATAGTTCCTCATTACCCTTTGATCTTTTAAGTGTCCCCATCAGCTGCCCAGGATTCACAATGACTTACTTTTAACTGATTGTTTATTCCATAAGCATTTCTTGCATACTTGCTCTGAACCAGGCTCCAGGCTCTGTGCTGCAAGACAGCTGAATACTTCACAGTCCTATTCTCAAGTAGCTCAGCTTGTGGGGGAAACTTACAGGTTTATAAAGGGTGGTCATTGTTTATAATTGGAGTAGGCTAGATAGTGGTGGGGCACACATGGTCTGTGCTCTAAAGATGCTGGGGACCATACTCATCTTCTGTGAAACAGGGAGGCAGGAAGGAACTGGGGGAAGCGAGAAAGGTATTTACGTTTTGGCATACTCTTCTCCCAGATACCCAGACCTGAGCTTGGAGGCAGACAGGCTGAACAGGGAAAGGTTTTTCACCCAAATAATTTGATTCGGAAAAACATGTTAGAGATTTTTATTAATGTAGAATACACTTACATTTGTGGTGAATTGTGGTCTCTCATAGATTCACCAGCATCGAAGACTGACAAGAGCTCAATCTCACCATGGATCTGAAGAAGAAAGAAAAAAGAGAAAGATTTTAGCTCGAAAGGTAAGCCTGGTGTCTCTCTGAATTCTCTCTGTGTGAAGAAAAGTTCTAGTTTACATGTAAAGAAAGTTTAGGTTAATGATGTGCATTTAGTTAATGACAGATTTTGTGCTATATCTTCTTGAAAACTAAAACTATTTCCAGATGGCTGGTTTGCAGCTTTTAAAAAAGAGCGGAAAAAGGTTTCCTGGCTTTCTGGGCTGATTATAGCCTAATGTAATTGGGAGGAGTGATTAACCTGAGATAATAGTCAGCATTCTTGGCTTTATTTTCCCCTTTGTTTTGGCTTATGATTTTTTCACTGTATTAATTATGAAGTCAAATATGACCTTGTATGTAGAGTTTAACTGTGTGCCTAGAAAATATTTTTATTCTAACTCTCAGCTTCAGTGTGATTATTCTTTGCTTTTACCCCCTCTCTCTTTTTATTTTTAAAGAAGTCAAAACGATCTGCTATTGAAAATAATGAAGAGCATTCAGCAAAATATAGCAACTCCAATAATTCAGGTAACTGGTTATAGATTGTAGCAGAGCCCAGCATGCAAAGATCGAGACCAGGAATCTGTAGTTGGTCAAGTGGTCTTGGGTTCTGGTGGCTAGAGTGTGGTAATGAATATAGAAAACAAATTAATTCCGTCATAATGAAGTATTTACGGCAGCATTCATTGGCTCACAGGACCTCAGAGGTTGTTGGGTTACTCAGCCTCTTCACTGATGGTAAAACTCCATCAACCAAAGATGAGTGATATCCATGGAAGAAAAACCAACACAACTTAAAATGCAAGGCCCACTGTTTTTCAATGGAGCCTGCACAAATAGAAGCAACCTTAAATCATGTCCTCTGCTCCAGTCACCATGTGGTAGGAGAATGTGCCCTCCTGTGTTAAGGAAAGGACTCAGTACAGTAGTGTGTGGGGATGGCAAAAAGCATCATTCCAGAAGGGCCGAGATGGTATGGAGAGCACTGTCCTGAGTTGGAAGTCATCACTACCAGTCAGAGCTGCCCCTCACCCAGCCCTGTTGCCTTTGGGCTTCGATGTCCCCATCTTTGGAAATCAGGGCCAGATTGAATGATCCTTTGGGATCATTCTGTTTCTTTTACCTTATGAATCTGGGAAGTAGAGTTCTACACAGAGGAAGGGAGGTTTCATTCTAACCCCGGAAGCTTTGGCTTAGACCTGGAAGGCCAAGGGAAGGGGAGGTTTTTTTAGGCTGAGGAATAGCTGCATATACTTTTAAGTAGGAAAAGGACCTAGCAGAGAGGGAGAAGCCTAAGATGCAAAAGAGAAATTGATGAGATGAAGGGGCTAGAGGGCCAGCAGCTTAGTATCAAGAGCCCAACTGTCAGTCTCAGCCTTCTCTTCCTGGATGCAGGAGCCAGGAGGGGCAGGTGAAGAGGTAGAAATGTTTAAAAGCAGAAGGAAGGGAGGAAGTTGAGGATGTTCACAGTTCATGCCTTCTCTGGTCTTCTCAGTGAAGTCAGGGAGGAGGACATCTGCTAGGGGTATGAGGAGAAACAGTGAGTGACGCATAAGACCCAATGCCTGGACTAAACGCAGCCAGAGAATGCAGGTGGTGTGGGTGGATCTGGAAATTGGAAAACTTGGCATGAGAGAAAATCATAGACTCTAGGAAGGGGGCAAGAATCATAATGACACTACTACGTGCATAGTCCAAGCTAGAGAAGGGTTCAGGGGGAGCTAGAAGGGAAGAGAGGGAAGGGAAGCCCTAGACCGTGGAGGTCCCAGTGAGAATCAAGGAAAGCTCCTCAGATGAGGCGGGGAGAAGAGAAGGCTGGAGGACGTTGTGGCTGGTGGGTAGTTTCAGAGTTGGAAGTCTATCCTCTCCATGGTTGATGGGATTGACATGGGCCAGTCATTGTCATAATTAGGCTGAGACTCATGTCTCCAGCCAGCATATCTGACAGGCAGTCATTCTGTCCAGCAGCTGATTCTTTATAAAGCAGAGAAAGCCTGACTCTCCGTTGCCCACCTTCCTGAGGCAACTGCCTTCCTGCCTGTGAGGCTCTGTGCCAGATGCAGCCAGATAGGATCCCAGGGACTCTAAGATACTGCTGTGCCCTCAAAGAGTTTAAGAAAGCGAAGCAGCAGTTGATGGATATATACAGATTATCGCTAGATCCCACTGGAATGACAAATTTAATCTTCTCCCCATTAAAATCTGTATTAACACTACAAAGCAGTATGAAAACAGGATAGATTAAATTCTACCTCCTTTACCAAGGAAGTGAGAGAATGTTGTATATAGTGGAAAGGTATTCAAGTAGAGAAATTAGGACATTTCTCTTTGTGCTCAGTGTCCATGCTGTGCCTAACATGTCCTGTGGGTAGTGGGTGGAGTGATAGTTGGAGGCTTCCCCAAAACAGTTAGTGGTTTCTCAGAGGCATGTCTGTGGTTAACCCCTCTATCGGACTTCCGTGTGGGGGAGGGCGTTATGTATAAACCTCTCTCTGCCCACTGGGCTACCTCCATGTCAGGCCAGCAGGATATATTCTGGGGATTTCAAAGCACTGGGGAGATGCCGAGAACTGGGAAATATTTGAAATATAACAATATGACTAGGTCCAGAAAAAGCACACAACATATAGGAATATGCATATTGTTTTAATGTAAATAAAGCAAAATGGTATTTACTGAATTTTAGGTAAGAAAAGGCTTAGGAAATCCACAAACAGAATAGGCAGACCCTATCTAATTGAATGTACCTGCCGATAAAATGGAACTTCTACATAGAGCATTGCTGGGTGGATGCTGTGGGCACCTCTCATATCCTTTGGAGAAGCCTCTACTGGACTGCTCTGCACCTGTCTGTCCCCTGTACTGCTGTACTGTCATTGTCATTCATTATCAAGGAATGGGAGTTGGATCAGGAAGTGATATTGCAGCCAATTGTGTAAGCTGTTGATTTCTCAAAGTTGTTTTTAAATAAATCAAGCTGTGGGGAGCAGCCTAGAGAAAGAAGCATACCTGTCCTGGTGTGGAAGCCTGTGGTCATTGGTACAGTCCCTGAATTCTCTGTCCCTCCTCACCTTTTACCACAAGGCCCACACATTAGGCCAGGTGCAGATTCTCAGACAGTGGTGGGGCCCAGTTCGGGCCAAATTCCCAATGTCCTGCTTTGGTCTCCATGGACATTTCTGTGTTTTCTCTTAGCAGGATCTGGGGCCAGCTCACCTCTCACATCCCCGTCATCACCGATTCCACCCTCGACAGCAGGTTTGTGATGGACACACAGTAGCATAGCTCTCTCTCTCTAACCTTGGCTGAAGTGTTTCAGGGGTTAGATAGTGCCAGCCTTCTCCAGAGAACCAGTGGGAGTGCAAATTAGCAGTGTTATTTGGCAGAGCTGAGGGTCTAGATTTACAGACTCGGGTTTCAAGGGAATGGAATAATTGATTTCAGGGCCACTAACCACCATCTACCGTCAGCTTGCTCTCTCTGCTGAAAAGCCTCATGCAGGGCTCCTCAGATCAGAGCTTGTCTTGGTTCATGCTCAGCTGAACAAAACAATCACACTGCTGCCCAGGGGCTCTGTCCCGCCAGAGCTCTCTCCTCAGGGAACCCAGCCGTAATGTCAGTTTTGTCACAGAGTAAAACTGGTGAAATGCCTAGGTGTGGGAGTGAAATAACCACCGAGTTTCTGATTTCCTGATAACTCTTTGTGCTGTTCTGTTCTGCAATGCAGTTAATCATCTGAATGTTTTTCTGTGGCTAGCCTTTGTTTCACCTTTGTGAATTAAATCAGATACTACGAGTTTTGTTTGAAAAATGTAGAAAGAATTTATCTCAGGGAATACTTTAAAAAATAATCTCTAATTCTGTGGAGTGACCTTATAATGCTATCGTTCTTTCTTTCCTTTTTGAACTAATATCTCTCTCCTAACCGTTTTGTAAGCCCCATAAAAACACACTGGGGTACCAATATCTCCTTTCACTTAAATGAACCAGATGTTTTAAATGTCAGAGGAGCTGGTTCTGCCTCTCAGAGCTTGTCAGCTTTGCTTGCAAGAGTTGCTGCAGCTGCTCTCAAGGCCTCTGCTGGGTTAGGGTAGACTCTCGGCCTACGGGTTGCAACGGAGAGTCATTGGCTGGGATTGATATATGAGTTGACAATACCATGTGCATTATGGCTTAAGGCGGCACTTGAGAGCTACCAAGTGCATCATTGCCTAACAGCTCTCAAATGCTTCTAACTGACCTACAAC
>NW_006440638.1:20520393-20552795 GCF_000325575.1 Pteropus alecto | reverse complement strand
AACAACAACAAAAAGCAAGCGCATGTAAGGGGCTAATTTGAACAACTTACTTCCGGCTGGCAGGTGTCTCTTTGCTGGCTAAAGGTAGTCACTGGTAGCTTGTTGCAGACTGTGCTGGGGCCAAGGCTGATTTTGAGTAGGTCATGGGAATGATATTCTTTTCTCTGTCTGATTTTGTCAGTAGATTTTACAAGAAAGCCCCCAAATATTGATCAAGACAGAAAATAGACTTCTTTATCTTTGTAGTGGTGCCCTATATGGGCTGATCAGAAATTTCTGGAGATCCACTGCCCAGATCACATCAGGCCATTTTTTAGTAGATAGGATATTGGTTTCACACCACTTAGACATATTAAAGAAATTGGAGAGAATTAATAGTGAGTCTCCATAAAACCCTCCTTTAACAAACGAGGTGTCTGTTTAGTAGTATAGAGCATAGAACACCTCGCCATGTGCATTAGATGTGGTCCTGGGAAATCAACTGCCACTTCTCATTTTTTAAACGGCTTGGGGAATTCACAATCTATTGGAGGGGGGGTGTGTGCGTGTGCGTGTGTGTGTGTGTGTGTGTGTGTGTGTGTGTGTGTGTGTGACTTCTCTAATTTACCTGTGATTTGAATGGGAGCTATCTCATACAGTAGCAGGTTTGCATGAGATGAGGTAATTTTTAGAATGAGAGGAGAAGAAAAAGCGGAATCCTGTAATTAGTCAATGTTGGAAAAACCGAGGTGAGTGGGAGCGGTTGGGGGTCATTGCTGTGAATTTGATAACATCTGTCTTGAAGGGGAGTCATAAGCATTTGAAGGGAAAGCATACGTGAGGCCTCAAGCACAATGCCAGCAGAGATGAGTTTCTTGGCTCCTTCTTTCTTTTATCTCCTTTAATGTTTTGTTAATGAAATTATCAACTTAGCCCCAAAGACAGTGCTCTGACCTCTGCTGGGCATTTATTGTAATGCATCTCATGAAAATGATAACTAGCATTGGCCTGTCAACCTAGCATTTGAGGCCCTAAGTGGGGTACCCACAGTGAGTTTATTCATTTAGTTACTCAAGATGCATTTATTGAGATCCTATAGGATGCCAGACACTGTGCTTGACCCTGGGTTACAGATAAGGCCGCAGCTGGAGTTGAGTCCTATTTCCAGCACCTCTTGGGAGCACCAAAATGATAGACACAATTCAAACAAATGCTTTCCTTGGAGTCTGACCATGGTAATAGTGCCCCTCCCTAAACAGAGACTCCACCTTAAAAACTAGTCCACCAACAAGCAGCAGCTTGAGCTTCTGTTCTGTGCAAGACTACAAAATAGATGGTAGCCCTCATGCTGAACCCATGGGAGATGCTCGGTATATCCTTGTGGGTGGGTTGCTTAGGCTTGCTGTGCCTTCAAGGCCTCTGCTGGGTTAGGGTAGACTCTCGGCCTACGGGTTGCAACTTCTGGCTTGTCAGACCCTGCTTAGATTGGTCTTTTTTCCCAGGACAGGAGGCCAGGCTTCTCATTGGGCTTATCTTTCCTGCTGTCTCTCCACACACTGCCCATCTTGTTGCTGGAGTCACATTTACTCCAATTTATGTCTTTACTTCTAGGCCAAGTTTATGGTCTATCTGGGAACTAAGTCAAAGAGAGTATCTTCCAGCTTTATGATGAAATGCAATTTTCTCAAGAAATGAAGAAAAAGTTTTCATTTTCAAGGGCTCGTATTAAAAAAGAATTCCTGATAAATGTGCCATCTCAAACACAACTCAATTGGGAGCTCTTGGGAACTGCACTTTGGGCCAGGGAGCCTAAACTTGAGAGCCACCACATGCTAGTCCTGGGACCTTGGACAAGACACTTAACCTCCCTGGGTTTCAGGTTTTCTCTTTGTAAATGAGGATAACAGTGCCTGCCTTGTCAGGTTACTAACAGGATCCAGTGCTTACGAGGTTAGAACAGTGCCCGCACACAGTACACTGTTACCGGGAGACCTTGAATGAGTGAGTCACTTTCCAAGTCTGGGTTTTCATTACCTCCTCTGTAAAAGGCAAAAGGGTGGGAGTTAGAGAAGACTATCTCACACTTTCTTCTCATCAAGAATACTCTAAATCTACTGTGGATGCTCCCTTTGGCAGTTTGTTCAGCAATAAATTAACTTAGGCAACTTCATTTAGACAGCATTGCCTTTCTTCCTGAAAAGAGTTAATTTTAATCACATTCGTGGTAGCCGAGGGTAGTCGTAAGCTTAGCTACTTTTAAGATGAGGCAGAAGTGACATGTTTCTAATTGAAGGCGTCTTATTCTCATGAGCCCTTTTCAGCATGTGTGTAAGAGCTGGGGCCTGTCCTGTTTTACTGTGCCTATCTGCCCTGGGGCCCCTTTTTCAGCTCCTTCTCAAATTGGTGGGAGAGCTATCATTTCCCTAAGTCTGCTGGCAGTTTCATTAGGTGGGATGAGATTCTCAAACTTTTTTTTTTCTCAGAATATTCCTAGCCTTTTTTTTTCCTGCTAAAGGTTGTTTCCTGCCTCTAGAAGGTCACTCTTTCAAGAACCTTAAAATTCTTTATCCTGACATATTTCATGGTAAATGTCACCAACTAGTATTTACATTCTGAATTCATAGAGCTGAGTGGTTTAGAAGGTCCTAATTTACACACACACACAAATATTCCTCCCCAAGCCTCCCTTTGGGAGCAGGCAGGCCTGCTGCCTTGCTTTTGTGTTTTTAAAAAATTTTTAAACGGGTTTGCAAAGAGTATTTTGGGAAAGCTAAGTAAGCAGGAAATCCTAGATTCTCGTTTTTAATAATCACATTGAACATATTTTGAGCACTTATTTTGTGCTAGGCACTGTTCTAAGTGCTTTATTGTGATTGTTTCATTTAATCCTCATGGATACCTTACTATCCAAGGAGAATGGATTCTAGTAGAGCTCCATTTTACAAAGAAACTGAGGCTCTAGAGGGATTAAAGGACTTTGACCAAGGTCACACAAGTGGGGGACGCCAGAGCCAGGATTCAGACCTGGCTCTGTCTTTGCTCATTTACCCTTCCAGTCTTTATTTTCTGCCTGCTCTCTTGGGTGCAGTTCACAGCTGTGCTTGGCTGATGTGAAAAGCACCCTGAAAGTAGAGGCAGAAACCCTAGGCTTGGGTCTTACTTAGTTCCTCCACTTTCCAGCTGTGACCTTGGGTAAGTAATTTCCATTCTTTAAAGCTGTCTTTAAAAAACCTTCCTGGTCTTTATTAGATAGATAATGTACGTGACAATGCTTTATAAGCAATAAAAATACTATCAGGTATAAGCTATGAATGCCCTGCAAAAGAATTCTAGCCCTTCCGGCTTGCAGTTTATAATTGTAAGCGGTAATTTTGAAGAGAGCTGGCAGTTTGTAGAAAACCAGTCTGTAAGACTGACTGGAGAGAGAGAAAAGTTTCATATCTGGATGGGAGCTGGAGGAGGGAAAACATAGCCTTATGGACACCGAGTGACTGAGAGCTCCATCACAGGAAGGAGGGTTAAGAATAAATAAGGCACACAAAAAAGAGATGAAGTTATTTAGAATGTTAGAGTTTCCAGAATTTATGTAGCCAAATCAAAGTGTGAAACCCATTTTAGGTTCAAAATCAATGTCTCTGGCCATAAGAATTTTGATCAAAACCTACATGTACACAAAGCGGTCGCCATCTTTGGGATGAACAGGTCTGCCCTCGGTGCTTCCCTGAACAGTGAGTTGTTTTTGTTTTCCTGTCCCCCACAGCCCTCCCCACCCCACTCCAAACCCAAGTGTCTGAGTTCCTTCCCTCCCCAGAGCCCTCAGCTGATGTGGGAAGGGGATGGGGCAGGAAGTATCCCCAGCATGCTCCCAGAGCTGCACTGTGTGAGTGGTCTGCCAAACCGGTCCCACATGGGCCTCATGTCCTGGCCTCTCCCCAGAGGAAGGGATTATTTCCAGGCATCCAGGCAGTGGGGCAGATTGGTTCATTAGGAACTCTGGGATTCACCGTCAGTGAAAGTGTTATCCTTCATATCTCGCCTGAAATTTAGTCAGTTAAAAAGAAGACAGGAGAAATGTTTACCTCGTTTTTGTTTTTGTTTTTTAAATAGTTTTACAGCCTTAAGTAAGCTAATGCCACTCACTGCCCGATTCAGACTCTAGACCCAGCAGACTTCAGGGGAGGGGCGCCCACATGCTCCTGCCCAGGAGCTCCACCTGACACCTGTGCTCTTGCCCTTCCCAACTTTGAAAAGACAGGTCTCCATTTTAGACTGTAGGAGTCTTGCTTGGAAAAAAGTGGTGAGTTCTAATTTTTCTCCCCTCTTGATAAACTGTCTTTATTTAGTAATAGGACTAAATATACTCCCAGTACCCGTTCCACTTTTCAGAGGAGGTAAAACCTTCGTGGGTCTTTTGAAGTGAGTGTTGTGCTTGTAAATAAAGAAAAATAACATCTAATTGGCTCAGAAACAGAAAAAAAAAAGAACAAGGAAAGCGACTCATTGATTATCATATTAGTATGTTTGCCATGTTCTGAAGGGGTCACAATCGTGTTTACATAACAGTTCGTTTAGTGCTTAACTTAAGTATCTCCTAGTTTGGCAGTGAGAATAATCAGCATGTAATTCAGACTAATATTTTACTGTCTCTTACTATTTGATTAAATGACACTAAAATCTGAGTAATGACTTGTGTCCCTTCTCTCTTTCTCTTTGCTGTTTTCAGTAGAGCATGCACCATTTTGAACGTGAATTTTCGGTAAAGTAAGCTATACTGATTTCTCTAACTTTAAAGATGCTCTGTTTCTGTTGGTGAAATGGGAACTAGTGTATCTAGATCACTGAAATGACTAACAAATGGGAAAGCAGATTTGAGATGATTTCCTTATCTGAATATTTAAATGAAATACAGCATCTTTAAAAAGCACCCACGTGACTTCATTTACATTCATTTCATTTTCATCATGACCTTCAAAATTTTCATTTTCACCCTGATTTTAGTTTTAAAATATAGCTCTAAAACCTGCAAATCAACTGTATGGCATTTTGGTATATTTTGATTTTGGAAACTAGGATCTCAAAACATTTTGTTGCTGCGAAAATGTTGGTTCTTTGTTATTCTGATGAAGAGGAAAGGGTATTAGGCGATTGAGTTCTTGGTTATGGAGAGACAACTTACTGTCTTTTATACCTGGCAACAGGGAGAAATGGTTCTTTTTTAAGCATCCTTAATAATTCTTGAGTTGAGACATGAGTGCAGCCTCCTCGTCCGTTTGATGCAAAGGCAAAGGCAGTTGACAAGAACTGCGTGCTGCCTGCTTCCAGGGGTCACTGCTCTCCATTCCCTCTTGAGGGTAGCTGACAGGTCTGGTGTTGGTGTGGTGGCCCTGTGGCCTCCCCACCTCTTTGTGTGGACCAAGACACTTGTAGGTTGCCCCTGCTAAGTTGTCCCCAAGGAAAGGGGACACTTAGACATCCCTTCTACAAGGCTGGCGAGGATGTTTCTGGCAAGGTGTTTCTCCCCTAGAACTAAGCTGTTAATGCTCTTGCTGCAATAGTCGATGGCCTGTTCCAGAGCCCCTGCTGGATTGCCAGTCTCCCAGTTGGTTTGGTGGATGGGATTCTGGGAAGGGTAGAGTAGTTGGCTCTTGGGGTATTTGTCTAAGAGGAAGTAAGATTGGAGAGATCAGGGCTGACCTGGTTATAATTGTAGATACGCTGTTTTAGAGCATTCCTCATCCTGGGTTGTTATAGACCAATATTTTTCAAAGCTGTATGAATTCAGGTAGTAATCAATCTAACATGGACTCTGTCCAGTTTTGTCTGCGGCCTGGGGATAAGGAAAGGGGGATAAGGGCTTTTGGAGGCCTCTTGTTGGAGAGCAGCTCATTCACATTTGAGGAGTAGGGGAGTGCAGGCATTTCACAGTTGTTCTCAGGTTTGTCACAGGCCAAACAGCAAACTCTGAATTTGGCCCTTGTTAACATTCCTCCCTTCCCCCCATTGTTAATAATGTGTTGTAACTTAAGCCCCAATGAACCTTTCAAGGAAGCTTGTGGACCATAGAAAAGGCAAAAAGGAAAAGCAAAAAGCAAAAAAAAAAGATGGAGCTTGTATTCAGAGACTGAGTCCCTGGGTCTGTGTTCCTGCCTCCTCCAGCATTGACCTTCTGACTCCTGGAACTTCGCTCCCCTCCCAGAGTGCCCTGAGCTAGCGAGCTGAGTTCCAACCTCCCTTCCCCTAATTGTGCACATAGAGATCTGCCCTGGTTCTCATGGGCTCAGTGAGGAAAAGTAGACCTCATGGGACATTAGGCTGTTTAAGATTGATTCAGCCCTCTGTGAGCAGACATCAGGTGACCTTCCTCTGTGCCCCTGGATGAGCAGCCTTGCCTTTCGCACAGCCCTCAGCCTTCCATTTGCTTTATAGACACAGGTTACCCTGTGGCACTTCGGACAGTGTGTTTATTTACACTAACATATTCAGAGATTTATTGAAAGTGGTAACAATCTCAGCCTTTACTTGGAAAATGAAGATCCATTTACCGGACATCATCCCCAACTCCCAAACTCTATGGTAGTGAATTTACACCTTTAAGTTTGAGCACCTGGTAGTAGGGCTAGAGTGTCAAGGGTTGGTTCCTTGTGAAGGCCAAGCAGTTTTGTTCTGTGCTGAGATGGCAACCCATACCCAAGTTCAGCCCCCAAGACCCATTTTTAGCTTCCCAGAATCCTAGGCTGAAGGTGTATCAGTCTCTGGACGGCCAGTGTTTTGCCTTTAGGACACAAGTGCTATTGCAGCCCACAGCCTGTCTTCTCATCTCTAATGCAGTGACTCTTCTGCCAGGTTCAAAGCACAGAGCTGGAAGGCAGAAACACTGATGGTTATCTGATGCATATTAGGCCCTGAAGGTCAGGTTCAGATTCTGCTGCCTTTTTCTGGTCTTTGGGTGGAAGGGGGTTGGTATTGGTGCCTGCTCACTCTTCCAGACTCTCTCTGTGCTGCATTAAGTTCCAAGAGCCTTCAGAGGCGATCTCCACTCTTCCTGGTATTTCACTGGTTACTATCCAGAAACCCCATTCAGGGGAAAGCTTATATCACACACTTATTCTCCCTGCTCTTCTCACCTCAACACTCATTTCAGGTTTAAAGTCCTTTTTATCTTTGTAACCCTGTAACATAAAGCCAGGAGCATTTTCTCACAATCCACCCTGGCATAGAACATAATCAAACTTCATTCATGTTATTTGTTATTGTATAATACCAACGGAAATTACATTTTGTTCATTTGTCTGTATTTAATGTTCATTTCTATTGCTATATCACTGTTATTTGAGAATTCTGAGATTACAGTGCATGAGTGTGTGTCTCTGTATGATTCTTTAATTTCAGCTGCCTTAGGTTTGGGTAAAGATGTAGAGGAAGGTAAGTCGTTTTCTATGAAACACAAGACTTTAACCATTACCTATCATACCTTAACCATTGCTTGTCATGCACTTATGTATTTTATTGGTGATCCTGAACCACTCATTCATATAAACTCAAGTGATGATTGGTATGTTTACCTGTTAACATCACAGCTCAGTAGTTTAGAGGAGGGACCACCTAGCAGAATGTCTCCCTTGTGTAGCCCTATGAAGGGGTAGAAGGAAAGACTAGAAGCAGATGAGTAGAGGTATCAAGAGCTGCAAGTTAACAGAAAGTGGGACAACTCTGTGACACAGGCAAGTTCTTCAGAGCAGGGCTTTTTCTGTATTCAGTGTTTATTTCAACCTGGGAGAACAAGTCATTTATTAATTCAAAACTGTAAAATTCAAGTGCCAAATGTTTGTGTGTCCAGAAGCTAAGGGAAGTTTCAGACACCTGTCCAGTTCCCTTCTCCTTGCTCACTGGGGTAGAGCTCAGCATTCCAGTCTCTCTCGATGTGTCAGCAAAGATGTAGGGTTAATGTGGTTCCATTCTGTTCCCGGGTTGGGCCACAGTGGAAAGAAGGGTGCTTGAGGAAGTCTCCTCCCTGAGAGTGCTATTGCTGGGGAGAGAAAGCCCTTTACCACCTGCTTTGCACTGCAATAATTTTTAGTTTTTTATATTTTTTAATGCAGCCTAATAGGAAATGATTATTTGAGACAGATGCCCCTGGGGAGCCCATAACCCAGCAGGCACTTGGCAAGGATTCCTTGCCAAGAATCCTGAGTGGTTTGTCATTTTATATTAAATCACATCTTTCAAATATTGTGTGTGTTGGAGCAGCTAAAGAACTGTTTATCCCTTATTATTAATCGATATTCAGGTAGCCCAACTCTGTGCATACAGGTGTCTATCTTTAATTGCTAGCTCAGGAGTAGATAGGGCTGTCTGGGACCTGGCTAAAGAGCTGATAGAAGTTTTCTTTTGTTTGTTTCTTCCTTCTTCCTTCCTTCCTTCCCTTCCCTTTCCTTCCCTTCCCTTTCCCTTTCCTTCCCTTTCCCTCTCCTTTTCTTTTTCCTTTCTTTTTCTCTTTCTTCTTCTTTTCTCTTTCTTCTCTCTCTCTCTCTGTCTCTCTGTCTCTGTCTCTGTCTCTCTCTCTCTCTCTTCCTTCCCTCCCTCCATCCTTTCCTCCCTCCTTCCTTCCAACACTTACAGCACCTGGTCTTCCTAGGTGGTCTCCTATCCAAGTACTATCCAGGCCCAACCCTGCTTAGCTTCCGAGATCAGACGAGATCAGGCATGTTCAGGATGGCATGGCCGTAGTGATAGAACTTTTCTTTGGGGACCATTACTAAAATTTGGAAATGGAGTTAGAGCCTCTTTTATGCTGAGAATGTCACTATGTATAGCTTGATGTGATCTGTGATATTTGTTCAGTCTTTTCTCACATGACTCCTATTTGGGATAAATGGCAACCTCTAAATTCCCTTTTGATGCTTCTAGCTTTCTTGTTCAGTATTTTAAAAGTCATACAGCAGTGGGTATGTTGGTCTCTGTGGGGGAAAACACTTGCGGTCTCACCAAAGTCCAGTCTGCCCAAGGCTGAGCAGTGGCATGTGTGCAGGGTGTTTGGAGAAATGATGCTGACTGTCTCTTTTCCTCCACAGGGATTTCCACTTTACCTCCACCTCCACCTCCACCTCCACCTCCACCACCACCAGCAGCTCCCTTGCCTCCTTCTAGCACAGAGGCGCCCACACAGCTCCTGCCCCAGGCTGTGAATGGCTTGAGCCGAGGGGCCTTACTCAGCTCCATCCAGAATTTCCAAAAAGGAACTTTGAGGAAAGCCGAAACCTGTGATCATAGTGCTCCTAAGATCGGCTAAAGCTTCGTGTTTACACTTGGAGGGAAAAGTTCTTTTCTTCTTCTTCCCACCTCCAACCCTTAAAGTACCCTCTTCCCGGATGAATAATTGCTGAGCCAGTTCAGCCACATACTGTTTTGCAGATGCTCATGTGAGGGGCTTTTCAAGAGGAAAATAGTCAAGTAGATTAAAATCAGGCTGGCATTGCTGCCTTAAGAAAAATTTTGCTCCTTTATTACTATTTTAAAAGAGTCTTGTTCATCCTCTAATGGCCATCTTTTTGGGGCAGCAGCATATTAGAATCAATATTTTTACCAACTGAAGGAAATGAACAAGAACAAAAACAATGACAATATTCGGACAGCTGTGAATGGCCTTTGTGTTGCAATCCTTCCCATCAGACAGCTCCTAGAGATGTTCCTCTCATGGTTTATTTCTCTAAAGCATTTTCTGGTTATTTCTTAGAAAACTCCCAATTTTTGCTATCTTAATTTCATCGTAAACATTAACACTGTAGCCCAAAGCATAGTTGTATCACAAGAGTCAAGGAAGCAACTGAGTTCTTCATTTTCCCTTCAAATACAATAGGGAAAATTTGTAACATTCTCTAAGTTCTAACAGAAATACTGTTGTCATTATAGAACTCAGGGCTGCTAAAGTAACTACTCTACTCATAGTTCCTTATAGTTAGAATGTATGAACAGACAAAAAATGTTAGCATCAGATAAAGCTCTTGCCAATTAGGGGATCTTACTCCTCAGCAATTAAGTCGAGTTTGTGGTTTGTGGGGGATTATTATTACAACACAAGTGAATTTGGCATCTATAGAATTCTGATTTTTGAAATATTCAAATACATCATCTTTAAATGTTACTCATTTATTAGATCCTTTATCCTATGATTTGCTTAAACCCTTAAATAAACTGCACTTTAAAGGATTATAAATAATCCATTTAAAAATTCAAGTACACACATCAGTGTTGGTTACTATGCAGAGAGAATGTCATTGTCTATAGTTTCATGTAATCTGTGATAAATGTTCAGCTGTATTTTTTATTAAAATAAACCATGTCAAGAAAACGTGTTGTCTGTAGCTTGGCTAAATATTTCAAATAGTAACTTTTTGTAGTAGTTTTTGTAAAGACCAGATCCACACAGTATTTCCAAAATTTTCTTCCCACTATCCTATTTCTGTTGTGCCATATTTTCCCTCTTAATAAGAGTTAATAATCGTGTCTTGCTAAATTAGGTATCTCTTGTATGCTTCTGTAACTAATTTAAACCTGTCTTTTCCATCTCAACTTCTGGAGAAGGCAGTGTATGGCAGGTCTGTTTTTGGGCAATGGGAAAATACCTGATATGAATTTTGCTTTAATTTTAAAGAGAATCCTATTAGAATTAGGCATCTGAAGAGTCTAGACAAGTTCCTGTTTTAAGTATGATGAGGTCTAGGTGAGTAATGATTAGTTCCTGATGACACAAATTTCTTAATAGACTTCCACTCCATATTTATTTTCAAGGATATAAAAATACAATTAGTCAGTTAGGAATTCCTTTATTCCTTATCAAAACAATCTAACAGTAAATGTAGATTATATGCTTTTACTTTTACACATAAGCTGTCTTTTTTGGATATATCTTTCATCGGGACTCTGCCACAATCATATCTTGTCCTTCCAGTGAGAGGGTAAAATTTTACATTTTAGGGCAGGAAATAATGGAGAGATTTCCACATACAAGCACATTTAAACTTCTTCAAGTACAAAAACATTTATGAATCATAAGGTCTTATAGTACAACCCAGGTGGTATCAGCAAATATTTTAAATAGATCCCAAATGACTTGAAATTCAAGTCAAAACTAAATATTTAATGTTTTCTTTATTGCAAATATGATGTCTTTAACCTGAGGTACAGAATTGTCTTCTAGAATCTTTGCATAAGGCATAGGGACATCAGCACCAGTGACACGAACTGCAGGCGCATCCAGGAAATTGAATGCAGGGCCTAGGAGAGAAGGAAGCTCAACTGAGAGAGGCAAGAAAAGCCCTGAACATTACCTCCTGTGCACAAGAGGTGTGGCTTCCTGAAGACCAGTCAAAAGCTAAAAGAATGCTAACTGGAATTTGTTCTGGTTTTGCTTTTTAATGCATTTACTCAAAAGAAAAATGCCAAGCTGACAAGTTGAAAATTCTAGTTATTTGGCCACCCTTAGCTTTCGATATCTTTATCCAGTATTCAGGTATACAATGTTTAATACGGCTTGACTATTCTAAAACCAGTTTCTCTGAAATACCTTCCATGATCCTGGCACAAATTT
The DNA here is from genome assembly GCF_000325575.1 of Pteropus alecto. Classification (NCBI taxonomy): domain Eukaryota; kingdom Metazoa; phylum Chordata; class Mammalia; order Chiroptera; family Pteropodidae; genus Pteropus; species Pteropus alecto. Next base: position 20,541,229 of record NW_006440638.1, on the reverse strand, counting down.
CAGCTCCTACTCCAAATTGTGGCCAGCCTCCTTCCACAGTTACAAGATGATTGGTCTTTATGACACTGGCTTCTATTGTTTCAATGTCCATTGGTCTGATGGTTCTCATATTTATCACCTAAACAGATAATAGGTAAGCTTTATAGAGTCACTGTATCACAAATACAGCCTTATCCCCATAATTCCACTTTCTTTTTTGTTTCCTATTAATCTCTGGGTCTAGGAAAATCTAATCTGCCTATTCATAAAGGAGAAATTGTAATTAAAACAAAGATCTTTATCTCTACAGCAAGCAGTTCTTATTAACTTACCGAATTCACCTATCCTCCCTTGGCTTTAACTTCCTTCTCATCAAAATAATAACTAACATTTGACTGCTTATTGTGTATCAGGCACAACACGAAGTGTAATTCTTAGAACTATCCTGAAGGGACAGTAAGTGTATTATTCCCACTCTGCTCTCTATAGCCGCCAGCTCTCCCTTCTCTGTTGTTCGTTTTTTGTTTTGTTTTGTTTTTTATGCTTACAGCACCTGGTCTTCCTAGGTAGTCTCCCATCCAGGTACTAACCAGGCCTGACTGTTTACTTTCCAAGATTAGACATTGGGCTTGTTCCAGGTGACATGGCCGTAGAACGTGGACCGTGACTCCACTGGGGCGCGAACCCAGGACCTTCTGCGTGTAAAACAGACGTGCTAACCGCTACACTATGGAACTATGTCCTCTGTTCTTTCTAAGCTCCTGTCACTCCAAGTGTTCTGAGATTTAGGGTACATAACTTGCTCAAGTGTAATTAGCAAGTGGTAGGTCCTAGACATGAATGAGTTAGACTTGTTTTGACTTCTCTCCCAACCTCCAGCTCCAAGGTTGGATCTTAACCTAGATATTTGAAAAGTAGGTTCTCAGCTTTAAGCAGAGGCAGAACTGAGTGATGAAGATTTTACATCTAGTTAACCTGTTACAAAACTGAAACTCCTATTTCTGGATCTTAAATTTAAAAGGAACTTTTCTGATTCTTTAAGAACAAGTGAATTTCCACTAACCTCACATTCAATTCCTTCTTTAGAAAGCACTGTTGCAGCTTCTAAGCAATGGCCCACAGGTCTTGAATGGGAAACTACAGTAACATGTGTCCCTGAAAACAAAGTGGTCACAGATCAGAGGTCAGATTAAAATTAAGTTCATTTGTAAAATCTTCAACTGAGCTTCATTCCAGTGATAAGAGGAATGTGGTAGCCTTCCTAGAAATGAAATTCAAATCTACTGGACTTAGATTTAGAAAAGCACAAATGTATGAGGTATTAGAGTATGACGCATTCTTAACTTGAACTCATCCTATAATTTCCTAAAGTAAAGAGCAATATTTAGATTGAATTTGACTAACACAAACAGAGGGGATGGATTACAAACAATGTTTAAATGTATAACAAGTTCTCTTACCTTGCCTTTCTATTTTGGCTTTTCCAATGGGAATCAGAAAATCTTTTGACTGAGCTTCCGAGGGAAATTCAAAAGGAACTCCATACATCAATTCGTTTTCTAGCATCACCACTGCAAAATAAAAATATTTAAACATAAGTACATAAAAACATATACACAACACTATCATTTATTTTGTGAAAAGTTTCACTGTGCTGATTAGGAAGTTTTGTTTCTATTGTGTCCAGTAGCCTTGAGGATGGTTTAGGTACCAACATTTATAGTCTGGTCAATCCTAATTTTATCTATTGAGGTTAAACCAGTGTTGTAGGTATGCAATAAATGTCCCCCTTACCTAGCTGGCCCCCTTACAGTCAGAAAATAAACCATCACATTTTTTACTATTCTTACTATATCTGTAAATCATTAACATTTTATGTGATGTGGCTAAACTTAGTTAAAAGCCTTTATTGGTGCCTTCTATGCAAAGATTTCATTTTAGTTCTTTGATGTTCAAAAGAGACCCGGGGGTGGGGAGGGGGCTAACGACAATACAGGCTGTTTATCCCTCTGTGGCGGAAACAAAGAGCAAGCAGCAAGGAAAAATCGCCTGGGATCTAGATGAACAAGCCATATAACTAGGGAGAAGTCCAAGAAATCACCCCACAATGGCAGAAGATAGGATGGGGCAAGGATGTGGGGCTGCCTGGTCCCGAGTGGCTGAGTGAGACGAGGTTGCGGCAGCGGTAGATACAGACACCTCTTAAAGGGGGCCTGCCTACGAGCAGATTTTTGCGGTGACAAACCTGCTCGCTCTGAGCACCAGTGCCAATTCGGCTGCACGCAGGGGGCACCAGGGACTTACAGGGAGACATTGTTGGAGTGAAGGCTGAGGCGAAATTCGCTCTGTACAAAAGTGCCAGCGGATGCATTGTTCCCTGTTGAGCCCTCCCCACTCCCAGTACAGACACAGCACCACCACAGCTGGGACATCAGCAAACTGGGTAACAGAGGTCGCTCCGCCCAGAGGATTCCCTGAAACCCCGCTTCCCACAACTTGCGGCCCCACCTAAGCCACATCCAGGTGTATCTTCAGTGAGTCAGGTGCTCCTTGCTGAGCAGTGCCTAGACTCACATCGGAGGCAGCTGGCCTCCGTTTCTGGCTTGGCCTTTTGAGGCAACTATAAGCACAGCATCTGTGGATTGCTTGCTCAATCTTAACAGGTGGCCTCAGAGGGCTAGAGGCTTGGGCTAAGTTTGGCCTGCAGCTGAATCTCTCTCAGGACTGTGGCAGTGGACAGACAGACACCTACTTCACAAATCAACACTAATAAGACAGGGGGACTTAGGAGCTTTGATTAGTACATAGAAACAGACATGGAAAGGCAGCCAAAATGGGAAGACAAAGAAGCAGAAGCCATAAGAGAGAACAGCAGAGAGATCCAGATAAAATGGAGTCGAGTAATCTAACAGATGCAGAATTGAAACACTGGTTATAAAGATGCTCAATGAACTTTTGGGAAGTGTAGATAAATTCAGTGAGAACTTCAATGAAGAGATAACATAAAAATGGAAATAGAAATTTTAAAAGGGAACCAGTCTGAAATGAAGAACATTATATGAGATGGGAAGTATATTAAACAGAATAAACAAAGTGAATAAGGAAAAGGATCAAATGCCCTATCTAGAGGACGGGAAAGCCAAGGACACTCAATTAGAATGACAAGAGATGCCAAGACTATAAAAATAATTTAAAGAGCATGGGACACTATTAAGGATCCAAATATCTGGCTGATCGGCATAACTGAAGAAAATCAAGATACTGAATAGCTGTTGAAGAAATAATGATGGAAAACTTCCTGAACCTGGTGAAGGAAATGGACATAAAACCCCAGGAAGCTCAGAGAATTCCAAAAATCAGGGATCCAAAGAGGCCCACACTAAGACACTTCATAATTAAAATGCCAAAGGTTAAATACAAAGAAAGAATATTAAAAGCATCAAAACAGATAATTACCTTTAAGGGAACACCCATAAGACTGGCAGCTGATTTCTCAAAAGAAACTATGCAGGACAGAAGGGCTTGGCAAAAAATATTCGACAGGATGAAGACCCAGGATCGAAACCAAGAACAATTTATCCAGCAAAGCTATCATTTAGAGTTGAAGGACAGATAAAGAGCTTCTCAGACAAAAATAAGCTAAAGGAATTTATCACCACCAAGCCAGTATTACAGGAATGTTGGCGGGACTTCTTTAAGAAAAAACATGTATCAAAACAGGAATAAAGAATGGTAACAACTACATTCCTGTCAACAAGTACCTCAAATGAAAAAGAATTAAGTGCTCCAACTAGAAGACAGAATGGATGAATGGAAAGGAAAACAAGATCCCTAAATGTTGCCTATAAGAGACTCACTTCAGATTAAAAGACACAGACAGACTATAAGAAAGAGGTGGAAAAGATATTGCTTTGATGGACCTAGAAGGTGTTTAAGTCAGAAAGAGAAAGATAAATACTACACGATTTCACTTTTATGTGGAATCTAAGTTATAAAAAGAACTAATCAAAAACAGACTCACAATTATAGTGGACAATTTGGTGCCGGACAGAAGCGGGGGGTTGGAGAGGTTGGGAGAAGAGAGTGAACGGTTAAAGAAGTACAAGTTAGTAGCTGAAGGATGGTCACGGGGATGGGGAGAACAGCATAGGGTATGCAGTTAGCATTAACATGTTGGCTAGGTGGAAGGTCAGGTGAGGGAGGAAGCAATTGCGGGGATCGTTTTATGAACTATATAGATGTCTAACCAACGTACTGTATACTTAAAACTAATTAAAATAAATAAATTTTTAAAAAAATAAGAGATCTAAGGGTCACTCTGCTGACCTGGATTGTTATCACGAATGGCCGACTTAATAAGCCCTTTTGCATCTTCTGAATTCCAGGGGCTAACCACCTTTAAGCCTGGGCAGTGTCCATACCAAGCAGCAAAGCACTGTGAGTGCTGGGCAGCTACACCTGCTGAAGCGCCATTGGGCCCCCTGAAGACAATGGGCACAGGCTGAAGGCCCCCTGACATGTAGTAGGTCTTGGCAGCTGAATTAATAACCTGGTCAATGGCTTGCATAGAGAAATTGAAGGTCATAAATTCACAAATGGGCCGCAACCCAGCCTGAAAAAACAAAAACATAGATATTAAAAAGACTAAATATAGCAATGAAGAAGGGCAAAAACCCACTCTACTCCAACATTTAAATGTTTTTAAAAGGTCATGTTAAAAATCTCTTTGGATGAGATTCATAAAGAAGATTGCATACCATAGCTGCACCTACAGCAATTCCAGCAAAGCCCATCTATAAAGTAAAATACAAACATAAGTGAAATCCATCAAAATTAGAACAGTGTACACTTTGACATGCCCCTCAACAGTCTGTTTCCTGATAGAAGGCTTACCTCAGATATAGGTGTGTCTATGATCCTCTTATCTCCGTATTTCTTCCACAGGCCTCGACTAACCTACAATTAAGCAATGACTTCATTACTTTTAGGTGTATCTGGGGATAGATGGTCACTTCAATTTTATATAGCTTTCAATCGCATATCTTGGTTACCTTGTATGCCCCATCATACTGGGCAACTTCTTCCCCAAGCAGAAATACCTTCTCATCTCTTTCCAGTTCCTCATCCATACCTTGATTTATAGCCTCACGAACTGTCACCTGTTATGGACATGGGAAAACAGTCAATAAGCTTTGCAGCTGTCCCCAATCTTTTTGGTACCAGGGACTGGTGCTCCTATGAGAATCTAATACCTGATGATCTGAAGTAGAGCTGAGGCAATGATGCTAGCGCTGGGGTGCGGCTGCAAATACACATGAAGCTTTGCTAGCTTACCCGCCTCCTGGTGTGCGGCCTGGTTCCTAAAAGGCCAAGGACCGGTACTGGTCCATGGCCCAGGGGTTGGGGATCCCTGAGCTGCACTATTGAGATTCTCTCCTTTTATAATTATCAATGCTGCCCACAGTATATAATATAAAAACTATCTCTAGAACAGGCTTCTCCTTAAAAGTTAAAAGAATTCTGAAAGTAACATTGCTATCACACATAGCCAATCTCTGATTGGATGTGTTAATGGGAGGCTTACTGAACACTTCTCTTAATGTGCATCTAAGCTTAAAAGATCTGCTTGCTGGCCAGATCAATTCATAGGCAAAACTTCCTAAGCAGAAAATATACTGGGTTGTTTTATTTCCACACTTGGCATACCATGGGGCAGAGAACTGTTAAGGAAGCCTAAATAATACTTAGTATTGACTGCTCACTAGGTGCCATGCATTTCCAAACACTGCCTTCAGGGTCTAGGAGTTATTTTACTACATAGGTTGGTAGAATCCTCTAGTAATTAAGGGGTGGGGGAGGGTCCTCAAAAAGTTGAATACAGAATTACTATATGATCCAACAATTCCTTCTAGATATATGCCCAAAAGAATTGAAAGCAGTGACTCAGATACTTGTGCAGCATTATTTACAAACCCAAAAGGTGGAAAAGATGTAAGGATAAACAAAATGTATATGCATACAACAGAATATTATGCAGCCTTTAAAATGGAATGAAATTCTGACACATGCTACAACATGAATAAACCTTGGAGACATTATGCTAAGTGAAATAAGCCAGACGTAAAAGGACAAAAATTGTATGATTCCACTTACAGGGCTACCAAGAATGGATAATTTTATAGACACAGAAAGTGCAGTAGAGGTTACCAGGGGCTAAGAGGATACGGGGACTTACTGTTTAATGAGTACTACAAAGTTTGTTTGAGAGGATGATAAAGTTTTGAGGATGGATGGTGGTGATGACCGCACAACATGGTGAATGGCTTTAATGCTGCTAAATACTCACTTTGAAATAGTAAATTGTGTTATGTGTATTTTACAACAAAACATAAAAAGGTGGGGGTTCAAGGGAAGAAGCATCAAGACTAGTTTCCTCAGATCGCCCATCGGATTCCAATAGCGTAGAGGGGATAACAGGCTGGTGTGTTTGCGGCCCGCCTCAGCAGAGGCAGCACGAGTCCGACGCGGGAGTCCGCAGACTTCAAGGCCAGCGGACGCCTTTCTCCTCTCAGTGCCCACCGGCCGCCGGTCAGGGGCGACCCGGACCTCCGCCCCAGGACGAGGGGCCCCTCCCTCCCTGCCCGGCTAGGGTCCAAGCCAGCTACCTGCAGCGCCGCCGGCGCTGTCCGGTGGAAGCGCCTCCTCAGCAGCCCGGACACCTGGCGGGAAGAGAAAAAGGACGCTCAGAGGAGACGCAGAGTGGGCAGGGGGAGCGCAGGGTGGGCAGGGGGAGCGCAGGGTCACGCGGCCCGAGAGCGGCTGCCTACCTGCTCAAGGGGTCTACGCAGCAGCCCCGACACCGCCGCCATCTTGACCGTGTCCTCTAGCCGCCGCCAAATGACAACACAGCCGGGCGGCAGACGTATGGAGCCTCGCCTACCCCGCGCGGGCCAATGGCAGAGCGCGGCGCCTGCGTACCCCACCCAGCCCGCAACGTGTGAGAGGCCGGGGTGTCGCGTGTTGTTGTCAGACCTCTCTCCCGGGAGTCGACTCCCATGAACTTTGTTGAGAGCGGGCGGCTACTGACACGCCGGGTGCACTCCGGGAACTCATTCCTGGGTGGTGCTTGAAGCGCGGGGACCAAAAGTCAGACTTTGAGGGCATAACTCGAAGCTCGGGGAACCTTAAGAAACCTTGGGCTAGCTTTCTGATGGGACTGAAATTCTTTGGGCACCTAGTAGCTCAGCGCTTGCACACACGCTAGTGACGGGGAACTTACCTCCTTATTAGTCCCTGGACAGCACTGTCTGTGGGTTCCTTAGAATGAGTTCAAGAGATTTCATTTATGAATCGTAAAGCACCTACTGTGTGCTGTGGTAAGTGCTTTATAGCTCATTTAATTCTCATAGGAACCTTCTCGGGTAATTAGTATTGTAATTATCTCCATTTCACAGGTGGATAAAAAGCAGAGCTTAGTTAAATGAGCCAAGATTTGAATTTAAGATTGACTCAAAACGGTATTTTTTTTTTTTCATTTCTTCCTAAAGCAGAAGTTTGGGTCCTGTCTGGGAAGGGGTTACAACAACCTGCATTTACAGGAGGCCTTATCCGGCCAAACACCTGTTTCTGGTAGCTTCTGGAAGCTTCCTCTCATTCCTCTCAGTTTGACCCTTGGAAGTCAGGTGGGACCACTGAGGACAATGTGGTCCCCACTTGTCCCCAAGATATTCCAAACAAAATCTTTCCGTGAGCTGCAGTCTGAGGTCTGCAACCTCAGAGTCTGGATTTAATCTAGGGCTCTGGGAAGGTGGTGCTGAAGGGAGTGACTAGATCGCAAGAGTTTGTCTGGTTGCTGAGTGAGAATGATAGGTGAAGGAGGAGGGCAAAAGCAGGTAGACTCCAGGAAGTCTTCTGCATAGAGACCTGGACTAGGGGGTAGTTTAGGGATGAAGAGAGGAGACAGGTTTGAGACTTATTTGGGACTGGAACCAATAGAATTGCTGTGAAGGAAGAGGAAGAGTAGAGGAAGATTTGGGGGAGTGTTTGTGTGTGGTTGGATGTATGGGTGAGGGGGAGGAGCCTGGGAGCAGGTGGGAGTCAGTCTATTTTGAATAGGCAATTTAGATGACTGGGTCATATCAAAGTTTGATATAGGAGCCTAGAGCTAGAAGCTTGGCAGGGATAGAGATATAAATTTGGGGACAGCTGCACAGAGATGGCCTTTAATCTCTGGGTCTCTGCTTCATCATCTGTAAAATGAAAAGATGTTCTCTAAGGTATAGAGTCAAGACCTTCCAAGTCTCCTCACTTGGTGCCATTATCTAGTCTTGGCAGTCCTTGGCAGGAAACTCCAGCACTTCCCAGACAGCTACAGCATCCCTGAGAAACCCTTAAATTTGAGTTGTTAACCCTTAGGGGTTTCTGGGTTCTGCTTAGAATGAAAATGTCTCAGCTTTCCCACCTCTCCCACCATGCAGCACTGGAAGATTTCAGGATTAGAATTACAAAATAAAAGGAGACCTCAGGTGAAGGAACAATGATCCAAAGAGAAGCCAGAATTTGGATTGTGGTCCAGACAAAGGATTGTATTCTTGGATCCTATTTACATAAAGAGTCAAAAAAGCCAGGAACACTGAGTCTCTTCAGCTAATCTGGTGGGCTGAGTCAGGGGCGCAATGTGACTCTGCAGGACTCAGCTAGCTTCAGCTGAGAATATTTTCTTTTGAAATAATGACTGTAGGTGTTTCAGACATTAGGTATATTCATCGGTACATGTATTTTCCTTTCAAACTCTATAAACGGCCAGTTTGGAAAAGCTAAGCACAATTTTCAATTTAAGCATAAAAGACAAAAAGATTAAAGTGCTGAATTTTAAATCCATAACCTTTACAAAACCAGTCTGCATTCATAAACTGTAGATTTTACAGAAAGGGATTTGAAAGTGTAAATAGGCCAACTAGGCCACTTCTCTCTCAGAATTAAAACTTTCCAAAGTTACAGGAACATTTGTCCTAAAGGTCAGGTAATCCTTTATCCAAAAATTTCAATTTCTGTGGGTTTGATCAACTTAGTTTTGTGTCATTGCAAGCAAGGTTTATTAAAGAAGGCTTTTCGCCACCCTCCCAACTTTTTAGATGTAGCTTACACACAAAATGCACATTTCCGCCACCCCAGAAATTTCCCTCATGTCTCCTCCTAGTCATTCCCCACACATCACCCCACAGGAAACCACAGATCTTATTTCCTTCATCATATTTTAGTTTGTTTTAGAACTTAAAATACAAGGAACTATAGGATGTGTATGTACTCTTTTGTTTCTGGCATCTTTAGCTCAGTAAAATGTTTTTGAGATTCATCCATATTGTTAAGTGTTTCAATAGTTTACTCCTTTTTTTCTTATAATTTTTTCTTTTGAAAGATTTTTAAGACTCATAAGAAGTTGCAAAAATAGTACAAAGAGTTCAACCAGCTTTGCCCAATGATAAATCTTATATAACCATAGCACATTATCAACTCTCCCAAATTGACATTTGTACAATACTATTATCTCGAGAGAGACTTTATTCAGCTTCCTCCAGTTTTAAATGCATTCTTTTGCATGTGTGTACAGTACTATAGAATTTTACCTCATACAGATTCATGTAACTACCACCACAACCAAGATACGGAATTGTTTCATCACCACAAAGGAACTCCCTCATGTTACCTCACAGTCACACCTTATGCCACCCCTATCTCCTGGCAACCACTGATCTGTTCTCAATCACTGTAATTTGTTATTTCAAGAATGTTTTATACATGGAATCTTACAATATGTAACCCTTTGGCATTGGCTAGTGTCACTCAACCTAATGCCCTTGAGATCCGTTCAAGTTGTGTGTATCAACATTTCATTCCTTTTTATTGCCGAATAGTTGTATAACTCAGTTTATTCATTCATCCATTGAAGGACATTTGGGTTGTATCCAGTTTTAGCTATTACCAATAAAGCTGCTATGAACATTGGTTTAGAGGTTTTTGTTTGAACATAAGTTTTCATTTTTTCAGGTTAGTACCCAGCAGTACTATTGTATGGTTAAGTGTATGTTTAACTTTTAAGAAATAGACAAACTGTTTTTCCAGAGTGGCCATACCATTTTATATTACCTCCAGCAATGTATAAAATATCCACTTGCTCTGGATCCTTGCCAGCACCTGATACTAATATTTTTTAATTTTAGCCATTTTAATAGATGTATAGTGGTATCCCTCATGACTTTAATTTGCATTTCTCTAATGGTTAATTAGATATTGAATATCTTTTCATGTGCAATTCATCTTTGGTGAAGTGTCTGTTCAAGTCTTTTGCTAATATTCTAATTAGATTGAATTTTATTGTAAAATGTCCGTAACAAAATTTACTATTTTAACCATTTTTAAGTATACAGTTCAGTCTCATTAAATACATTCACATTGTTGTTCAACCTCCACCACCATCCATCTCCAAAACGTTTAAATTTTCCCAAAAGGAATCTCTATGTCCCACTTATAAGCAAAATATCTCTTAAAATTTTCACATATTTTTCAATATATCCATATGCACCAGTGTTTTATATTTTGTTTTAAAACAATGTTTTTGAATAGGAGATTCATTTTATTGTAGGAAAAAATTCAAGTAATACAGAGAGGCATAAAATAATTGCCCTTCCCATCCCTAAACCTCAGTTACCCAGCTTCATCCCCCTGCCACGACAACCACTATGACTCATTTCTTCTGTGTATTTACAGGGAAGGGTATTTGTGTATAAGCATATATGTCTGTATCTCCCTTTTTTTACATGAATCTTAGTGTTTTAAGAATATTTTTTTCAAATGAGCGTACAGTAAAGCAGCTCTGTGACTTTTGAAGCTAGTATAGATTTGGGTAATGATGACTACAATCAGGATACATGGTGGTTCTATGACGCCCCCAAACTCCTTCCTGCTATCCTTGTGAAGCTACGCCCTCTACTCCTGATTCCTGACAACCAATAATCTGTCGCTGTTGCTATACTATTGCCTTTTTCAGAATGATAAATGACTGAAATCATAACAGTATATAACTTTTTGAGACTGGTTTCTTTCACTCAAAATAATGCCTTTGAGGTTTATCCAAGTTGTCATGTGTATAGATAGTTCATTCTTTTTTATTGCTGAGTAGTATTCTATTATATGTATGTACCACAGTTTGTTTATTCATTTAGCTGTTGAAGGACATTTGAGTTGTTTCCAGTTTTTGGCAATGATGAATAGAGCTAATGTAAAAATTTTTGTACAGAGTTTTGTGTGAACGTGTATTTTTATTTCTCTATGATGTGGAATTGGGATTGCTGGCTTATATGGTAAGTGTATATTTAACTCTTAAGAAACTTCCAGACTTTTCTGGAGTGACTGTACCATTTTGTGTTCTCACCAAGAAAAATATAAGAGTTCCAGTCGCTCCACATCCTCACCAATTTATATTTCTAATAGGTATGTAGTTATATCTCATCATGGTTTTGACTTGCATTTCCCTAATGGCCAGTGATATTGAGCATCTCTTCGTGTGCTTATTGGCCATTCATATATCATCTTTGGTGAAACGTTTAAATTTTTTGCCCTTTTTTTTGTTGTTGGGTTTGTTTTTTTAAAACCGAGTTATATATATGTTTATATTCTGGATACAAGTCCAATGTTGAATATATGATTTGCAAATATTTTCTCCCAGCCTGTGGCATATCTTTCCATTTCTTAACAGTATCTTTTGCAGAGAAAACTGTTTACATTTTGATTAAATTCAAGTTGTCAGTTTTTTCTTTTATGGATCATGTTTTGGGATCATACCTAAGAACTCTAGCTAACACCAAAGTTTTTCTTTGATGTTTTTCTCTAAAGTTTTATAGTTTTCCATTTAGATATATGGTTAATTCTGAGTTAATTTTTATATAAGATGTGAGGTTTGGGTCCAGGGTTATTTTGCATATGGATATCCAATTGTTTCAACTTCGAAAGACCATCTTTTCCCACATGTGCGCCACCCAGTGGTCTCAGGGACCTGGGCTGTGTGCTACCTTGTAGTTCAGTTGGCAAAGCCTTTGGTATGCTGTTTAAAGTCTGATCTGTACCTGTAAGCTAGGGAGTGAGCCTAGGAGTTTATACACAGCTTTCAGGGATGTCTCTCTTGATCTCCCTCATCTCTATGATCTCCCCAATACTTTCTGATGTGCTACAGCCTCCCTTCCCAGTCCTCTAGCCAGAAAGATTGGTAAATTAGTTTGCTACGGCTGCTATAACAAAATATCACAGACAGGGTAGCTTAAACAACAGAATTTATTTTTTCACATTTCTGGAGGCTGGAAGTTCAAGATCAAAGTGCCTGCAGGGTTGGTTTATCCTGAGGCCTCTCTTCTTGCTCTGTCATTACAGTCTTTCCTCTGTGCATGTGCATGTCTGTGTCCTAATCCCTTCTTATAAGGACACCAGTCCTTGGATTGGGGCCCACCCTAATTACTTCATTTTACCTTAATTACTTCTTATAAAGCCCTGTCTCCAAATATAGTCACATGCTGATGTACTGAGGGTTAGGACTTCAACATATGAATTTGAGGGGATACTTTAGTTTCTCTGCTCTGTTGTACACTTCCCACTACTTTGTCTGCATTTGGGACCAATGGAGAATAGGAAGATAAAAAAAGCAATGGGATTCTCTCCATGCTCTTGGAACCACAGTTCCTCTGGTTGGAGACAAATTTCCCCACTCATAGAGTTTTAAGGATCTGTTCCCACCAACACCAAGGTATTGCCTTCAGGCTGAAACAGAGGGGAACAGAAAAAGGAAAAATAAAAACCAAAGTGGAGCACACACCTCCCATCACACACACACACACACACACACACACACACACACACACACCCCTCAGATCAGGAGAAGCTCGCTCTTTCTGCACTTGATGAACACATCTGGGTTTTGAGCAGCTTCCTTTTGGTCCAGGCTGAGCAATAGTGAAAGAAAAAATTGTGAACTCCATACCAGTTTGGTAGACCTGTGGATTCTGGACCCTTTCCCTAATTTACCTGCTATTGTTTGCTTTTCAGCATCCTTATATAGCTGCTCCATGCATTCTAAAAAGATTTATAATTGCAGTCAGCATGATAGATAGGATGGAGTATGTTTATCCTATCACTGAAATCAGAACCCCATTCTTTGGCTTAAATGTTAGTTATTAAGACATGCACTGCCCCATGCTTTTTTTTTTTTCCATTAGAAATAAATCTTCTAGGACTTTGCATATCAGTGTAAGTAGATTTCCCTCATTCATCTTTGAAGCTGTAAATAATTTCAGAGTGTGGCTGTATCATGATTTATTTAACTGATGCCCTACTACGTTATGCCCTTGTCTTCTTTATTGCAAACATGGTGCATTGGAAAGTCTTGTGTACTCATGTAAATGCATCTAAATAATTTCTATAGAAAGAATTTCAAGGTCAGGACAATTATGTGCATTTTTAATTGTGTTCAGTATTGATTTCCAAATTTACTTTCCCACAAGCAATGTCTGAAAATGCCTATTTCCCCACACTCTTGCCAATATAGTTCATGTGCATGTTTCTACTTTGAGAGCTGTATTATAGTTCCACTGGCAGGAACAGGCATCCCAGCTTTGCCACTTACTAGCTGTACAACTTTGAGCTCAATACTACTAGTGGCATCTACGTCTCAGTTCTCTCATCTGTTAAGTGGGTATCTTAGTCTGTTTGGGCTACTATAATACTGTAGATTGGGTGGCTTATAAACAACAGAAATTTATTTCTCAAATTTTTGGAGTCTGGGAAGTCCAAGATCAAGGTGCCAAAAGATTTAGTGTCTGGTGAGAGCCTGCTTCCTGGTTCATAGACAGTCATCTTCTTCATGTCCTCACATGGTACAAAGGGTAAGGGAGCTCTCTGGGGTTTCTTTTATAAGGACACTATTCCCATTCATCAGTGCTCTGCTCTCATGACTTAATCACCTGTGAGAGGCTCCCCCTGCCAAATACCATCTTATTGCAGATTAGGTTTCAACGTATGGATTTTGAGGGGACGGAACATTTAGTCTGTTGCAGTCAGGATAATAGTAGTGCCTCCTCATAGGACTGTTATAAAGGTTAAATGAATTAATGTTTGTAAAGCTGCTTCTGCCATATGAAGTTATATAAATATTAATTATTTTTATAAATGAAAGTCTTAAGAAGAATTCACCAGAAAGGTTCAAGCCAGGGAGCAATGCCTACCTTGTAGAGGGATTGAGATAATAAAACTAAATGCAATAATTTATTTAAAATATTTTGCACAGTGCATACAATGCGGTAAATGCTCAATAGATGCCACCCATTATTCTTATTGAGATTTCCCTGGTTTTCTTTGTGGGCACTTCCATAGAGAGTGGTTGTGAACTGGCACCCAGACCTAATGCATCCAGGTTCACTGTGACCCTACAGAAAGGGCCTCTTTAGAAAACAGTCGACTCTTGAGCAAGGTCAGGCCCTGAGGAGCAGGTTCCTGGCAATGGAGAGGCACACATGGCTTTAAGAGACCTGCTCTCACTGGTGTCCAGTGTGGCAGCAACAGAGACAGGACAGCTAAAAAAGAGGGGCCTTGAGAGGCAAGTGAGTTTCCCAATTATCTCTCCACAAGAACTAGAGTAAGATCTGGATTCAGGGGCAGATACTTACATTGGTTGTGGTTAACAGAGTAGGTGATGACTCAGCTGGTTTACCTAGAAAAGTAAGAGATGGACTTATGGCCCTTGACATAGTTAGCATAGAATCTCTTACTACTTGTGTTTTTTTTTACCACATACGAATTGTATTTTATATTTATGTTGTCTGATAACATATATTACATGTTAACATCTGTATGTATTATATTTACATATGTATATTATATCACGTATGTATATTATTAATTACATATGTAATATATATTTAGAGACCTAATTCGTATCTCTTTGGTTTTTACCACATACTGAATTATATATTTTATGTTTATGTTATATTTTCTGATATCAGAAAATAGTGAAATTTATTACAAGATAGTCTGTGGGAAAAGGTAGATATTTGTAGACATGAAGCAATTTTCTCGTAGCATCCCAGAAGGGTTAAGTACCATGGCTGCCCTAGGCCTCTTCTCTGCTCACTGGCCTGCTTCTAACGGTGGTCTGGAGGCCCTGCCACTTGCCTGCAGGGTGCGATTATTCCTCCTGCTCTGGGCCTGCCAAGAGCCTTTGAGAAGTTGAGAGAGATGTGGAAAAGTGGAAAGAGGGCTGGATTGGGTAAAGGCCCAGATACCAGGCTTGTCTGGGGGGCACTTGGTATCTGGCTGACTCTGAATCACTGAGCTTTTTCGAGCCCTGTCCACTGCTCCAAAAACAGCCATGTCCTGTCTGTGCTGCTTTCCTCAGGGTGAAATCAAAGGTGATGAGTTGACTGTGGGACCTAAAAGCAAGTGAAAGGAAATCTGAGAATTACCATAGTTAGCATTTATTGAGTAGGTATTCTGTGCTTAGTACTGTGCCATTTTATACACATCTTCTCATTTAATTTAATCCTCTCTCACAATTCCTCTCAAAGGTGATATTATTATCAATAAAATTATTTGGATAGATGGCATGTACATCGTACAAAATTCAAAGGATATACATATTTTTCTGTGAAATGTGGGCTTCTAAGTGAATAATTAGGCAAATTGATATAGAAATAAAGCAAATATGGCAAATGACAGCAGTTGTGGAATCTAAGTGGTGAGTAGGTGGGAATTCATTACACTATTCTTCCAACTTTTCTGTATGTGTGAAAGTTTTTCGTAACAAATTTGGGGGGAAGGAAGTGAGTCTTTTTCCCCATTCCTTTATGACATTCCCCTCCCAGAAGGCAAGCACCATTACTAGTTTTCTGCTTCTCCTTCCGAGATACTCTGATTTTATCGGTGTGTACGTATGCATGCACTTGCACGTATTAACATCAGCCCACTGGGTTATTTCTGGTACCGCATTGATAGAATTTAGTTTTTAGAAGCTTTAGAAGCATAGCTGTTGAGGAAAGACCATCCAGGTGAATCCCCATAGTCCCTTTCCCAGACGATAAGACGATTTTGTTTCCGAAGCTCACCCCGAGAGGGCGCTCGCTCCTCTTGACTGCAGCAAACTGCAGAAGGCGCAGAAACCAGTGTCAGGGCCGCCACCACGTGACTCATGAAAAAAACCCACGAGGCCTCCAAAAGTATAAACACTTATGTTCTTTAGCCTTAGCCACATTTGTTGTGGGTTGCAAAACTCAGACTCAGAGCCCACAGTTTGTCTTTGCAGCAGCAAAGGCTAAAGGAGGGCAAGGATGCCCAGAAAGCTTCACCCACACGCTGTACAGTGAACTTTTAGAGGATGGTAGAAATTCCTCATTTCCAGGCGTAAGTGACACTTCATAGTATCCCAAACATTTTGATGCTGATTACTTGACTAGATTTAACCAAAAAAAAAAAAAGTATTTTACTGAAGGAAATCCATTTTGTTTAATATATTAAAACCCATTTGTAACACTGGGGCTGGAAGATGTTTCTGAATTAATAGCACCAAGCTTATTCTATATGTAGTAGTTATATTTAGGGAGAAAAGATTTTACCACATTTTCTCTGGATCTGTGTAAAAATGAACTGTATTATAATAGTAAGGGTATAATTTTTTCTTTTTTTTACTAAGTATATAACTTAAAAAAAAATTTAAACCAACACAAGTAGATAAATGACTAATCAAATAGAAATGTTTTAACGTTGAATATGTACAGTAACTTGAAGTATGTAAAATATTTTTGGTGCTAAGAGTGTGTATATAAATATCTATTTTCTGAAATGAGGCTCTGAAAAAATTTATATATTGCTTATTATACAGCATAAATATAGAATACAGCATAGTTGTTAAGAAAACCAGTTTTGCCACTTCGAAGAATTTGTACTTGAAACATAGTCCTAAAAGCAATGAGTAAAGTGATTTATGTATAAGATGATTCATGGTAACTATTTATAATAACTCTTTACAATAGCAAAAAAAAAAAAAAGGAAATAACCTAAATATTCATGGATAAGGGTCTGGATTTAAAAATATCTATGATACAGCCAAGAAATGGAATATTTAGAAGCTGTAAAAGGAATAAAATAGCTTACTGGATATGAGAGGCATATCTATCTTTCCACCTTACTAGAATTGCCACTGAACAGTTATGATGGGAAATTTGAGAACTTAGGTGATGCTTTCAACCACAATTATTTTTTCTAACTTTCTGTTTTGAAATAATCATATATTCATGGGAAGTTGCAAAGGTAACACAGAGAGATATCTTTCATCCAGTTTCCCCCACTGTTACAGCTCAGGGAACTATATAGTACAATATCAAAACCAGGAACTTGACATTAGTACAATATATGTGTATGCTTTTTTATCATCTGTGTAGAATTGAGTAACTACCACTGCAATCAAGATACAGAACTGTTTCATCACTGCAAAGATCTTCCTTGTGCTGCCCTGTTATAATTGCACCTATTCTTCCTCTCACCATTCCTACCCCTGGCAACCACTAAGCAGTTTATCTCTATAATTTTGTCATATTGAGAATATTACATAGATGGAATCATACAGCACGAGACTGGCTTTTTCTACTTAGCATAATGCCCTTGAGATCCATTCAAGTTGTTGTCTGTATTAGTAATTTGTTCCTTTCATGTTGGATAGCATTACATGGTATGCATGTACCACAATTTGTTTAATCATTTACCTATTGTAGGATACTTTGGTTATTTCAAGTTTGGGGCTATTAATAAAGCTGCTATGAACAATCATGTACAGGTTTTTGTGTGGATATAAATTTTCATTTCTCTGGGATAAACACCCAGGACTGTGATTGCTGGCTTGTAGGATAAGTATATGCTTTGTTTTTAAAGAAACTGCCAAATTGTTTTCCAGAGTTCTGTGCCATTTTACATTCCCAGCCACAGTTTTCTTTTTATACAAAATGTTATTGACTACCGTTAGCAAAATGGCACTAGGCCAAAGGCACATGAGAATTTGAGACACTTTTAATTTCCAGAGAAAATAAATTTAATATATCTTAGCTAAAAATAAAAAAGAGAAGTGAAAACTAATCTCTTTGCTGGATCACCCATGTTTATGCCTCAGGTTTTCAGAATGATTCTTCCCTCACCATCAAGCTAATCTTTTGTTGGAAAGCTACAACATATTGCACAGCCTCCTTGGGTATACCTCTGACCTCTGAACCCTGGTTGTATTTTATCCCAAGTCTCACCATAAAGCTTGAACTCATTCTGGAATGTTCTACTTGCAATAATAGTCATTTAGAGACCTTAGAGAGTAATTTTAGACCCATCACCTCCCAGGGACCTCTGTACCTATATACCCGTCCCCAGGCCCACAACACTAAACACCATTAAAACTGTTTTGAATATATCTGTCCATTCCTTTATATCCCCTCTAACCCCAGTTTTAGTTGTTAGAGTACAAGGGTAAGGTCTCACTCCCCTGTGTTAGGAGCACAGGCTCCAGGGTCATGGTCATGCTGCCCTCCCTGATGTCCTTGGACAGGTAACAACTCCTGAGCCCAAATTCCCTCACTTGTACATTTGAGGTGATAGGTAATAAGAGTACCAGCTAACAGGGCCATTCAGTTATTCTGCAGATATTTATTGAGTGTGTACTATGGGCCAGCTGAAGGTATAGTAGTGAGCAAGGAGGAAGCCCTGCCCTCAGAAAGTGCAATTAAAAGAGAAAATCTAAAAACAGTGTTCAGCTTGGTTTTGGGCATGGTAGTTGGCCTTCAAGAAACATTGGTTTTTGTCAAACTCAATACTCGCTTATGGGCTTGAATGGAATATGAACCCAATATTACACATTTGGTTTAGTATATTCTTATTTATTGTAGTTAGACATTAATTACCATTAATTATCAGCTTGCTAGTCTCATCCCATTGTTAAAGTCAGACCAATTGCTGACGAAGGGCACTCCATTTGGTGCTTAAAACTTAGGATTATTCTAAGTATAGTATCTTGAATATCAAATTCAGTAAGCATCTCTGGCTATTAACGTACAACTTTGAAGAAAGAGTCTTTATACAAACTTGCAAAAAAGTCCCTTATAGTGTCTTTGAAGGTTCATATATTATCAAAAGATGCCCACAACAATAGAGAACAATTTCATTGTTTGTAAAAGGTGACACATTTTATAAATACTTAATCAGAAATACAAAATTTAGCAGAGGAAAAACCCTTAGAGGAAATTAATATTTTAAATCTGCAAAAGTGCCAAAAGGTGCCCCCCATCAAAAAATATACATGTATATTTTTTGGTGGGGAGAAAAACATGGTGGAGTGAGAGACATCCTTAGATCTCTCCCCTTGAAACAACAATAAGCTAAATATCTAAAACTCAACAAAAAACACCCAAACTGTACACCAGCACATCTGAGCATGGGATCTGTGCATAAGAGCTACCACAGGCCAGAAACCTGGGTGTCGAGCAGTGGACTGGGAGAAATAAAGAAGGTGCTTCTCGCAGCCACCAGAGCTCCCTGTAGGAGGAGGGGAAGTGGAGAAGGAGTGGCAACCACTCTGAACAGCCCTGCTTGGAAGTGCTCTGAGTTCCACGCAGCCAGCAGCAAGGCCCAGTCATCAGAGCAGAAAGCAAGGAAGCAGGAAGGGACCACAGAGAAATAACAGTTGATTTTTACTGACCCCAGTTGCAAAACCGAGGCTGAGCCATAGCCCTCAACTCGCAACCCAGAGGGCCCCTCCAGACCGAACACCATGGAGCCCCAGGGGAATCTGAGCAAACGCTACCGAAAGTGTCACTAACACTGACAGGTACCGAGACTGAGGGTAGAGAGTGTGATTAAATATCTATAAGAAAGCAAAAAGGCATTTTTAAGGCTTTATATAAAGCAAGGATCCAAGAGGCTTTGATGCCACCTACTGGAAATTAAAAGAAAAGTGCCTCCTTTGCAGCAAGCTAAAGAGAGACCTTTATATGATAAAACTTCTTTCTGGAAAAAAAAAAGTAGAATACACTTCCATTAATGTCCAGGTAGAGAAATAGTCCATTAAACACCATGAACAACCAAGGTGACAAGGCATCTCAGAAAAAAAGAGAAAAATCTCCAGAAAATAAGCTTACAGACATAGAAATATGCAACTTAAATGATAGAGAATTCAGGATGGTACTTCTGAAAAAACTCAGTGAGTTCTGAAACATCGTATCAACAATTTCAGGAATTGAAAAACAACTAGATGAGCAGAGCAAGGAGATTGAAACCCTCAAAAAGAACCGAATGGACCTTCTGGAGATAAAAAAACACACTGCAAAAGTTAAAAAGTGAAATAGCAAGCTTGGGAAATAGAGTTGACCAAATAAAGGAAAGGATCAGTGACATAGAAGACAGAAATATAGAAATAAATCATAAGAAGAAGAGAGGAACCAAAGAATAAAAAATAATGAAAGAGAAATACAAGAAATAGCTGATACCATCAGGAGAGGAAACAAGAATAATGGGCATTACCGAAGGCGAGAAAAAGGAGCAGGGACTAGAAAGCATTTTCAGACAAATAGGGGATGAGAATTTCCCAAATCTAAGGAATGAGCTGGAGCTTGGAATTCAAGAAGTCAAAAAAAATACCCAATTATCTCAACCAAAAAAGACCTTCACCAAGACACATTGTATTAAAGTTATCAAAAATCAACGACAAAGAATTCTCAGGGCAGCCAAGGAGAAGAAAACAGTAATGTGTAAAGAAAAACCCATTAGATTATCATTGGGCTTCTCAGAAGCG
>NW_006440638.1:20515681-20518057 GCF_000325575.1 Pteropus alecto | reverse complement strand
CATTTCAGCGTCAAAGACAAAGATAGACTCAAAGTGAAAGGGTGGAAAATGATATTTCAAGCAAATAGCATTCAGAGAAAAGCAGGAGTAGCGGTACTAATATCAGATGAAACAGACTTCAAAATAAAAAAGATAAAGAAAGATACTTAGAGGCACTTCATAATGATAAAGGAATCATGAACCAAGAAGACATGACACTTATTAATATCTATGCTCCCAATCAGGGAACCCCGAAATATACAAAGCAATTACTGACAGAACTAAAGGGAGAGAGAGACCAAAACACTATCATAGTAGGGGACCTAAATACCCCACTGTGGGATATGGACAGATCATCCAAACAGAAAAACGATAAGGAAATAACATCCTTAAATGACACATTAGACCAACTGGACATAATTGACATTTACAGAGCCTTCCATCCCAAAGCAGCTACTTATACATTCTTCTCTAGTGCACATGGATCATTCTCAAGAATCGACCACATACTGGGAAACAAAGATAGTCAACAAATATAAGAGATTTAAAATCATACTGACCATATTCTCTGATCACAATGCTTTGAAACTAGAGATCAACTGCAGAAATAAATCAGGAAGAACCACAAATACATGTAGATTAAACAACATGCTACTAAAGAATAACTGAGTCACAGAAGAAATAAAAAGAGATCAAGAGATACATAGAAATGAATGATAATGATAATACAACATATCAAAACTTTTGGGACATGGCAAAAGTAGCCATAAGAGGAAAGTTCATATCATTACAGGCCTACCTCCAAAAACAAGAATGAGCCCAAACAAACAGCTAGAAAAGGAAGAACAAATGAAGTCTAAAGCTAGCAGAAGGAAAGAAGGAATCAAAATTAGAGCAGAAATAAATGAAATTGAAAACAAAAAAAATAGAAATAATAAATGAATCAAAGAGTGGGCTCTTTGAGAAGGTTAATAAAATTGACAAACTCCTGGCTAGACTCACTAAAGAAAAAAGAGAAAGGACACAAATAAACAAAATCAGGGATGAAAGAGGAGAAATTACATCTGATAATGCAGAAATACAAGAATCATACAAGAATACTATGCAAAGTTATATAACACCAAATTTAATAACCTATAAGAAATGAACCAGTACTTAGAAAAATACAATCTTCCTAGACTGAATCAAGAAGATCTGGAAAATCTAAATAGACTGATCAGCAGTATGGAAATTGGAACAATCATCAAAAACCTACAAAAAAGTAAAAGTCCAGGATCAGATGGCTTCACCAGTGAATTCTACCAAACATTCAAAGAAGATTTAATACCTATTCTCCTCAAATCCTTCCAAAAAATTGAAGAGGAGGCAATACTTGCCAACTCATTTTATAAGGTCAATATCACCCTGATACCAAAACCTGGTAAAGATAACACAAAAAAAGAAAACATGAACACAGATGCAAAAATCCCAAATAAGATACTAGTGAACCAAATACAGCAACATATTAAAAAGATTATACACCACGATCAAGTGGGCTTCATCTCAGGGGCACAGAGATGGTTCGACATATGCAAATCGATCAATGTGATACACCACATAAATAAATTAAAAAATAAGAATCATTTGATCAATCAATAGATGCAGAAAAAGCCTGAGACAAGATACAGCATCCATTTATGATCAAAACACTTAACAAAATTGGTATAGTAGCAAAGTACCTTAACATAATAAAGGCTCTATATGACAATCCTTCAGCCAATGGTGAAAAACTAAAAACCTTCCCTCTAAGATCAGAAACAAGGCAAGGCTGTCCGCTGTCTCTGTTATTCAGTATAACATTGGTGGCCCTAGCGAGTGCAATCAGACAAGAGAAAGATATAAAAGGCATTCAAATAGGAAACGAAGAAGTCAAACTGTCACTATTTGCAGACAACATGATTCTCTATATAAATAACCCTAAAGACTCCACAAGAACACTACTAAACACAATAAGCAAATAAAATAAAGTTTCTGGATACAAAATCATGGTTCGAAAATCCATATCATTCCTATATTCTAATAATGAAGTCTCAGAAAAAGGAGTAGAAAAATAATTCCTTTCGCAATAGCAACAAAAAGAATAAAATACCTAGGAATAAATTTAATGAAACGTGAATGACCTATATAATGAAAACTGCAAGACCCTCTTAAAAGAAATCGAAGAAGATACAAAGAAATGGAGATATTTTGTGTTTCTGGATTGGAAGAATCAACATAGTTAAAATGACTATATTACCTAAAGCATGATATAGATTTAATGCAATCCTCATGAAAATACCATTGGCATTTTTTAAAGAGAACAAAAAAATCATCAGATTTGTATGGAAGCACAAAAGACCCCAAACTGTCAAAGTCATC
>NW_006440638.1:20513979-20514662 GCF_000325575.1 Pteropus alecto | reverse complement strand
GGCTAAAGAACCTGTGTTACGTATATACAGTGAAATATTACTCAGCCATAAGAAGAGATGAAATACTGTCATTTGCGACAACATGAATAGACCTCAAGATAATCATGCTAAGCAAAATAAGCCAGACAGAAAAAGTTGAAAACCACATGATATCACTTATATGTGGAATATAAACCTAAAAGCAACAAATGAACAAGACAAACAAACAAAGACTCATGGACATGGACTAGTGATTACCAGAGGGTAGGGGGTGGGGGAGGAAGAGGGAGGTAGATGGGGTTAAGGGGGTCAAATATAGGGGTGTAGGGAGAGGGTGAAGTGGGTAAAGGGGATCAAATATATGGTAGCTGAAGGAAACTGTACTTTGGGTGATAAATACACAGTAAGATATACCGATGTGAAATTATAATGTACACTTGAAAATTATATAATTGTATTAACCAATGTTACCCCAATAAACAATAAAAAAAAGAATATGTCAATCAAATGAATGCAAAAATACTCAAAAGAGGCCTTAATTTTAGGCAAACTATTCATTATGCAAATTGGTCATTGATTGGTCACCAGTAAATTTATCATTAGGACATGTAGCCCTGGTGAGGGTAGTTTGTTCCTAGAGCAAAAGCAGCATAGTGGTCGTAGGCAGGTTGGTTATCACCATGGGGCTGGATGAAAATGTCCTA
>NW_006440638.1:20503516-20513931 GCF_000325575.1 Pteropus alecto | reverse complement strand
CCTCTCTCACTTCCATAGAAGAAGTTGGGGCCCTGTTCCCCACTATCACCCAAACAACTGCAGAGGTCTCTAAACAGTAACCAACAGATGTTCATTATAGTGAATGAATAGTCAGAGTCAGGTAGCATGGACTTCAGTCACAGTTCATCGACCATCCAGCCAGGTGACTTTGCAAAACTTCTCTAATTTCTCCTCAGCTTGAGTTTACTCATGCATAAAATGACTGAGTAGATTTAGATGGAGGCTACAGTCTCTGTAAGCTCTAAGATTTCCCAAGATTTCACTGCTGTCAGAGTTCCTCCCATGTTAGACCTTTCCAAATGTCTCCAGGCTAGAATGGAGAGGAGTACTATTTGTTGTTGTTGTTGTTGTTAGGCACTTGAAGACAGCCAAGACTTTGCTATAGCAAAGGTTAATGATCTACGTCTTGAAGATCCATTTCCCCCAGGTCCCAGAATGTAAATGTTAAGATGATGAAAACAGTGAATCCAGGCTCTGGTACATCTGAGTCAAAGCTGCTCACCCTTCATGGCGCAGCCCTGGAGCAGAGGGCCTCCTCTGTGTGAAGCTTCATAACTTAGGTTTAGGCTGTCAGCACTGATTTAAAGAGATTTGGTAGTTCATTTTGCTTCTGGGAAAAAACTGACATTAACGGGAGAAGTTTGAGGGCTAATAGTGAAACCCGAGATGGCTTCTCCCCACCCCCTAGAGGGGCAGAGAGAGTCAGGTGTTTGCACAGAAGGCTGTGCTGTCAAATCCATACATTCACAAGCCTTATGCCTTAACCAATTTAAACGGGAAAGGTGTCGCAACATAACAGTTTTAATTGCTAAACCCTAGCTGCAAACCCAAATCTCTAGATTTACTAAGAATTGGGTGTGAAAGGCTGTGAATGGTGGTGGTTTTCTGCCAGGTGTGTTAATCTGTTCCTCCTCCCCCTCGTTTGCTTCCTTGTTTGTGCCAAGCCCACACCAAAAGCCTCTGGACGATTGCCACCAGCGTCCTCTCCTCCAGGTGGTGGGCCTGGAGTGACAACTGTAGGTTTACCTTCTTTTCTATTCCTTGCTGGAATCTGTGAACCTTGTATCTATCCCAATCTTTTGAGAACAAGCAACTGTGAATATTTCTTGCCATTGCTGGTATGACTCTTAGTCCATGACTCAGGAAAACAAGAAATAAAGCTCTCTTTCCTAGAACTCCACACTGAGTGCAGGCCTCTGCCCTGCTAAGCTGGTATAAAATCCTCTAACTGTGGTCTTTCCTGGGCATGCACTCCTCGCAGGTCCGGGGGATTAAGCAAGGCCAACCTGACGGAGCGGATGATACTGGTCTGGCTCATTAATCACATGGTTGGCTGAGGGCTCTATAGGCCCTGCCCATGTGGCCCCCTGGCTCTGGGGTCCTCTGCTGCCTTTCTGCCATTATGGGGCCCTAAGAATCTTCCTGAGGTTGTCTCAGTGGCTAGTTGCACCACCTTCCGCAGGTTTCCAGACTCTAGATAATATTCCCAAACCAGCTTCCTTCTTGAATGGGAGGAAGGAAGAAAAAAAAATACAAGAATTAACAATGTGGATTAACATCCTCCAGCATAATCCAGGCTGGCAGCCAGCTTTCCCTTTTACTTCAGCTCTGTATTTCTACATGAGAGATTATAGGCATCTACTTTTTCAAAAGGAATAATAAAATGATAACAAGTAATATTCTCTAATACTTATTGAGTATAATCAGAATCTGGCATTATCTGATTTAATCAGCACAATTGCCTTTTGAACGAAATATTTATTATTTCCATTTTACAGATCAGAAAACTGAGGTTCACTGAGATAAGATACTTGCTCAAGGTCACACAAAAAGTAGTGGGAGAGCTGGTTTTGATTTGTGTCTTCCTGATACTAGAGTCCAAATTCTTATTTATAAGCAGTGTTCAACTGCATTTTAGAGGCTTTAAAAAAAAATGCCAGATGCCCTACCTGTAAGCTTAAAATGGCATTTAAAAATTCTATTATGGAGCTTGTACTACAGTCTGGCCTTTCTCTCCGCAGGACTATAAAGCAGCACCCAGCAGTTGCTCCAACTGCCAGACCCATGTTACAAGCTCAATAAATATTTATTGACTGATTGATTGTATATCCCACAAGCCATTTTCCATATTCAAATATTTTAGTGGTTCAGATGTGGCAGAAAAAGTGAGAGGTTGCCAGTGGCATTGTCTTTTCTTAAAAAATAAGAAAACCCCTCCTAGTTCTGCTTTAAAAATGCCTACTGAGACTCCTTCAACTCTTCCTTCTTTTTGGCTTCCCAAATCCTAGCCCAACTCACTCAGGATAGGATGTCCTGCAGGATTTTGGCAAGACAGTCAGAACTGGCTTTTAAATCCTGGCTCTGACACTTGCTGTTTGTGTAACCTGGGCTGGGCACATATCTCTCTGAGTCTGTACACATGTCCATAAAATGGGAGTGATGATAAAACCTACCTCAGGGGTATTGTATATAGTATGAACTCAATGTCTATTTTCTATCTTTTTAGATTATATCAGTCTTATCAGAGTATTCTATCAGTTTGAACTTTAAACTTAAGCTCTTTCTGAAAGCTCTTTAAGTAAAGGATACCATCCTTTGGATGAATTTAAGAATTCATTTTTTACCACTAAAACTTAAAGACGATGTATCCATAGCATGTTTTCGTTTCATGGAAGAGAAAATGCTGACCCAAACTGGCATAAATGAGATAAGACATTATCCAAAGGTATGAGTGTTGATTCAGTGGCTCTCTGGTGGTGGTAAGGACCCAGATTTTCCAGCTCTTTCTCAGCTTCTCTAGAAGAGGGTATATCTACTTATGGTCACGGGTTAACTGGAGCAGCAGATAAAGGCATTGTGTTCAGATCCAGCAATATCCAGAGGTAGAATAGAGGCCTTTTATTCCAGTGTCATCTTTTTAGGAGCCAGGAAACCTTTCGCAGAAACCTCCTATCAGACATATCCTCACATTTCAATGGGCAGAGCTGAGTCACATGCTAGAGTCTAATGGGACAACTAAGATGGAACTAAGCTAGTTAGAATTTGTCTCTGAGGTAACGATGTGGCGACCATTTCCTAAGTCATGTGGGGGAAGATGGCTCCTTGAATGAATCCAGGTTCCATTAGCAATACAAATGGGGAGGATTGTTTTAATCACTTCCTTTTTTCCTTGTTATTGAGGGACAGATTCCCAACCTAGGGTTATGGGATGACCAAACACATGACACTTGACACTGGACAGATGAGAGCGACAATTATGGTTTTTAAGTCACTTATACTCACAACCTGGGGGAAGAGGACAGCACGTACCATGCAGAGGAAGTTACACTTGGGAATGAAGTGTTTGTAGTATCAAGAGGATGGGGTGCCCCTGGCTTGTTGGAATAATTCTGTGGGCTAGCAGGAACTGAATAAACAGAAACTGTGCCTAGTCCTTGTGACAAGAAGGGTTGTTTGGCTAGGGGACCTTATTCGCAGGGGGAGAAATAGGAGGAGGACGTGTGGTTAGGCCATTTTAGGACCTCTCAATTTTATCAGATGTCAAGGCAGCACATAATATTGAACTTTAATTTTAGGTCTTACATCACAGGGATGGGTGTGCAATATATTCATACATCAGATGACCATCCATCTGAGCAACCATCCTGTCTTACCTTCCAATATCCATCCATCTATCCATCCATCCATCTTCTATACCTTCCACAAGAGTGAGGCAGCCTAAACATTCTGATTTCATCAGAAAACATTCTGTTTTTTACAATGTTCAGCTCATCATTTTTTATGAGTGGTCAACATGTGGGTCAGGCATTCAAGTCCTGTCACCAGCTTTTTACCCTTCTCAATTCTGCACTAGTCAGTAGGGTCAATTCATTGACCCTGGAATATGCTATTTTCTGTTCTGCTTTTGTTAGAACCATCTTCCCCTATTCTCTGCCTGTCTAAATTCCACACTCTCTTGAGCCAAATTCCTCATTATCCAAACAGACCTTTTCTCCCTTCCCTGAATTCTGGTTCTTCTTGTTAGCCCAGAACCTTCATGGCAACTGCTACATGTGAGGACATAAATAATCACATACTCTTGTGTGTCACTGCATGTAAATCATCAAATTCCTTTAAAAAATATTTATGATGTAAATACAAAAAGCAGTTTGACTAGCATTGCTACATGAACATTTATCTAGCATCTAGCATATAGAAGGCATTCAATAAAAAAGTATTGAAATGAGATTACCTGAGTCTCTGTGCTACTCACCTTGCCGACCCACCCAAGCTGCATCCAATGGTTTATTCCATACAAACAGCCTGTCTTGGCTCATGCTGCAGACTTTCCTAAAATCTCTCAAAGGTTCGCAAACCCCAGACAAGCAGCATCTGGCCTTGGTGTGCCCCGTACCTCTTGATAAGCAGCCTCAAGCCAGGCACTAGCGGCAGCTGGCCTCAGTTTACAGCTTAGCCTCTTCCAGGCACCTCCAAACCCAGCGCTGGTAGAAGACATTTGGGGATCACTTCGTGGCTTATGCCAGGTAGCTCCAGGAAGGACACAGGCAGAGCTGAACTTGTCCTGCAGCAGGACCCCTCCCAGGGGGCCCCCAGGCTGGCTTGCCTGGTGGCCAGCTTCAAATCACGCACCACCAGGCCCCCTCCATAGATGATACACCCAAAGGGCAGACTGAGCAGGCACCAGAGCTCTGCTAAAGTGAATCCTGTTCTGGAGGGTCAGCCCCTGTACAACTGCTCCTCCACTGCAGTCACAGCCAGTCCTCACCACCAGTCAACCTGAGGGTTAATCCCTCCCATTGATGTGCAAACAGAAACCAATATAACAGGGGGGCACACACAACCCACACAAGGGACACACCTGGAGCACCCAACACAGGTGACCAGAGAGACTGCATCACTGGGCCCTGCAAGACACCTACTATATAAGGCCACTCTACCAAGACTGAGAGACATAGCAGCTCTACCCAATACATAGAAGCAAGCACAGGGAAGCAGCCAAAATGGGGAGACAAAGAAACATGTCTCAAATGAAAAAACAGAACAAAGCTCCAGAAAAAAAAAAAAAAAAAACTAAACAAAAATAGACAAGCAATCTACCGGATGCAGAGTTAAAAAACACTGGTTGTAAGGATGCTCAATGATCTTAGTGAGAACTTCAACAAAGAGATAAGAAACATGAAAATGGAGATAGAAAACATAAAAAATAAATGAAGAATACAATAACTGAAATGAAGACTACATTAGGAGAATCAACAGTAGATTAGATGAAGCAGAGATTTAAATCCGCAATTTAGAAGATAAGGTAGCAGAAACACCCAGTCAGAACAGCAAAATGAAAAAAGAATCCAAAAAAAAATGAGGGTAATTTAAGGGAACTCTGGGACAACATCAAGCATACTAACATTCACATCCTAGGGTTAACAGAAGGAGAAGAGAGAGAGCAAGGAATTGAAATCCTATTTGAAGAAATAATGATGGAAAACGTCCCTAACCTGGCGAAGGAAATAAACAGACAAGCCCACAAAGCACAAAGAGTCCCAAACAAGATGAACCTAAACAGGCCTATAGCAAGACAGATCATAATTAAAATGCCAAAAGTTAAAGACAAAGAGAGAATCTTAAAAGCAACAAGAGAAAAGCAGTTAGTGATATAAATGGAGCTCCCATAAGACTATGAACTGATTTCTCAACAGAAACTTTGTAGGCCAGAAGGGACTGGTATGAAATATTCAAAGCGATGAAAAATGAGGATCTACAACCAAGATTAGTCTACCCAGCAAAGCTATCATTTAGAATTGAAGGACAGATAAAGAGCTTCCCAGATAAGAAAAAGCTAAGGGAGTTCATCACCACCAAACCAGTACTACAAAAAATGCTAACGGGACTTCTTTAAGAAGAAGAAAAAGGAAAAAAGAGAGAGATAAAAAATAATAAAATGACAATAACTGCTTAGCTATCAATAATTATTTTCAATGTAAATGGATTAAATGCTCCGATCAAAGGACATAGAGTGGCTTAATGGCTAAGAAAACAAAATCTTTTCATATGTTGCCTACAAGAGACAAACTTCACATCGAAAGACACACACAGACTAAAAGTAAAGGGAGGGAAAAAGATATTTTATGAAAATGGAAATGAAAAAGAAAACTGGGGCAGCAATACTACCCGACAAAATAGACTTTAAAACAAAGGTTATAACAAGAGATAAAGAAGGACTCCAGTAAACCCACCTCTAGGTATTTATCTGAAGAAACTCAAAACACTACTTCAAAGGCACATGTGAGTCCATACATTCATTGCAGCATTATTTACAATAGCCAAGATGTGAGGCAACCTGGTTGTTCATCAATGAATGAATGGGTAAAGAAGAAGTGGTACATATGTACAATAGATTATTACTCAGCCATAAAAAAAAAATGAAATCTTGCCATCAGCAACAACGTGAATGAACCTAGAGGATATTATACTGAGCAGAGTAAGTCAGACAGAGAAAGGCAAATGCCACACGATTTTACTGATATGTGGTATCTAAAGAACAAAATAAACAAACAAAACAGAAACAAACTCAGAGATACAGAGAAAATTTTGATGATTGCCAGATGGGACTGGAGTTGGGGGGATGGGTGAGACAAGTAAAAGAATTAAGAAGTACAAGTTAGTAGTTACAGAACAGTCTTGGGGATGTAAAATATAGCATAAGAAATATAGTCAATAATATTGTAATAACTATGTATGGTGTAAGATGGGTACTAGATTTACTGAGTGATCACTTAGGAAGTTATACAAATGTCTAATCATTATGTTGTACACCTGAAACTAATATAATATTGTATATCAACTGTAAGTGGAAAATAAATTAATTTAAAAAAAGAACAAATAAAGAACAATTCCTCTAAGGAAGAAAAAAAAGGGTCTCACAATCCTGAATACACAAGATAAATTAGTATATGGCAGATTGGTGTAAGAAAAAAGCATTTAAATGGTCAATAAAACACTAAATGGCCTTAAAATTCTCAATATTATTTTTAAAAGGCTACATATTGATTGATATGCAGAGAATTTCATGGCACACAGAAATAATTTCTCTTTTTAAATCTAGGTCACTGTTTTACTGGCTTCTATCATTTGCATGCACCCTTCCAATAATTGTGCTGTCTGTGCACTAACTGTGTTATTACTAATATTTTCCTTAATCTATTAGTTTTTAAACCTATGCTAGATCTAAGCAATATTATTTATGACATCAGGAGCTTGATGTGGTAGTTATTTCCATGAATCCTAGAAAAGATACAAAATTAAGGTATCAGATAGTTGTCTACAAGCCATCTAAACTTATTTTATGTGCCACACTTGGGAAACTAATCTGGCCTTATTCATATCTACATATTTTATGATAAAAAATCATTCATAACATAAAATACTACTATTGTTTACTCTTGTATGCATTTACTATATGAACATTTCAGTAAAGGCAAAACTCTAGAGACAGAAAGCAGATCAGTGGTTGCCTGGGTCTACGGGTGGTAGTGGAGGTTGGCCTTGAACAGACAGTAGGGAACTTTTTGGAGTGATTGAGGTATTCTTAAAACTGGATGGTAGTGATGGTTGCATAACTGTATGACTTTAGAAAACTTCATCGAACTATACATTTAATATGGATACATTTTATAGTTTGTAAATTATATCTCAATCACGAAAACAGAGGAGAGGAAGAAAAGAAAAAGAAACCATCAACTAGGAGGAGACATGAGGGGGCTTCTGAAGTCCTGGTATTATTCTGTTTCTTGATCTGTGTGTTGATTACAAGGGTATGGTCACTTGGTGAAAATTCATCAAGCTGTTCATTTATGCTCTGTGCACATTTCTATATGAATGTTATACTCCAGCAACAAAATTTACTAAAAACAAACAAAAACCAGCCAAAATGAGGACACCATTTCTTTCCAAGTAATAAAAGGTATTACATTCTTGTTTATTATTTTGTATAATAATATCACCCTGCCATCTTAATTTCACGATGTAAGGGGTTCGTTTTGGTGTCAATATAGAAAGAGTTATAAGATATATTTAGCTAATCAGAATGCTATAAGAATGTCATTGGATACCATTGTTCCTTAATTATTCATAGCAATGATCAACATGGACAATATTCAACTTGCATCCAAAATAAATGGATGTTTTAAGAGGCCTTAATGGAACAATCAAATCATCAGTCTCAAAAAGTCTCCTTTCTCTCAGCCTGGTTCTCCTGCTGCCTGCCAGAGTTTCAATTCTATATTTATCTTTCAAATCAGCAGTATAGCAATTAGTTATTATAATAAGAGCTACTAATTTATTGTGTGCCGACTTCATGCCAGGCACTGCATTATCAGAGTTTTGCATACTTTAATTGCCTTATTTATTGTCACAACAATCCTGCCAAGGAGTTGTTTTATTCCATTTTACAGTTGAGGAAACTGAGGCCGGGGGCTTCTGTGTGGGTCCAAGCCCCCACTGCTGCTGAGTGACAGAGCCAGAGAGCGAACTGGAGTCTGACCCAATATGCTTTGCTGTGTCTCAGGACATGACGTCAGTAACAGGAAATAAGTGACATGTATAACAGATTCTGAATCCCAAAACATGACTCTTCACGAGGTTACTATAGTTATTCCTCTACATGATGCTCCCATTTCTTTGCTGGGATAATAATGGATCCACTGTTAGCCACTGAGGTGTTGAACCCCCACCATCATCACAAAACCCAAAGGACATTATAATAGGTTTAAAATAGCGTTCCTGCCTTTTAATCCTACCTTTTATTTCAGAAGCTCCCGAAAACTTAACAGATCCCATACTATGGCAGCTTTATAAATATCGTTATTCGCACTTTATGTAAAACATAGGAGCTCATTAAAGGTAATACAACCATATTTCAGACAGAATCTTTGATAAAAGCAATAAATTTTGGCGGGGGGGGGGGATGTGGGAGGGTCAGTGTGTGGGTGCTCCTTCGTGCTTCCTTCCAGGCAGGAAGATGTGTGGAAAGAGAGGCCTTGGATATGTTAGGTAGGCGAGGTCATGGGACCTGGTGAGGCCCGACCTGGAAGTGACAGGACTGAAGAGGCAGGAGCTGTGCTGTCTTTGAAAGTGAATTTGGGTCTTGCTAAACTAGCAAACACATGCAGAGAAAGTGGTTTGGATTAGGAATGGGGCGTAAGGACAACCAAGGACTGAAATATGTTATTGACAAGCATTTAGAGCACTGAGCTGTCAGGGAGGATGAGAACTCAGAATCTGGAGTTGTCTTGCCTTCTGCATGCCAGCTGGCCGTGCTATGACCAGGCAATTTTATTTCTTTTTAACATATAAGGATTCTCAAGGCCCATGACTTCTCAGATGTGGCACACTGAACACTCATGGGACTAAAGACAGAATCCAGAGCTGCTGATTCCTGGTCTAATGTCAGATCCATCCTCTTTAATTATAGTCATAATGGTGAAGGGGATGGTGACATCCAAGAACAACCACAGGGCCTCTCTCTCAATACTGGTGGGAACCAGATTCCCTCTCCCCACCCCCCAGATATGTAGCTCACAGCAGAGTTCTGGAAGCTGATTAAAGAGAAGATCAGAAATAATAGGTAATTAGAAACCATATAAAAAGAAAAAATGCTCTCATCAAACTTACCAAAGCGTCTCCATGGCTGGAAGTGGGAGAAGTACTGGAAACTGCTGGCTGCCAGTGTCACTTGTGCCAGGGGCTGGGTAAGTGTGCAGAGAGACTGGAGTTAGTCCCCAAGGGTGGAGTGGGGAAGACTGGTTAGAAATGTATTTCCCAGTCAGACCAGCCAGTGAGTAAAAGGCTAAGGAACACCTTTTACCAGACTTAAGAGAACCTCTGCTACTGAAACTAGTGGCACGAGGACCAAAGGGGACTGAAGGGGAGAAAAGGAGAAACACACAGAGAAGAGACAGAACCCACCACCAAGAGAGGCAGAGTGGAGTGGTTTTCTCCACTGGCCAGTTCCTTGGCTATTCAGAATACTCCAGGATGGGTAATTGGAAGGAACTCAGCAAAATTTTGGGTCTAGATAATCCATGCATTTAGCTGCTTTAGGGTCTCTTACCTCTGGGGGTCCCTAGGGATTGTCCCCAACTTTGGAGGAGTTGTGGGAGGTAATTGGATGGCTGCAGGTGGGGCGATAGTAGGTTCAGCCCCTGGATGACTTGCTTAAACTTCAGCAGCTCCCCCCAACCTTTGGGGGCACCTCCCTACCTAGGGGATCCTCAACAGCCTCTTTCCAGGCTATGGCTGAGGCCTATACTCCCACCCTGCTTCCCACAGGGCCTCCCATTTGAATGCTCAAGAGGCTGTTTTGGAAAAACCCCTGAAGGAACACAGACTTTTTCTTTTTT
>NW_006440638.1:20498277-20503470 GCF_000325575.1 Pteropus alecto | reverse complement strand
TTCCTGCTCCACCAATCATAAGACTTGCTGAAACTGGGGGGTAAAGGGAGATGTCTAAGTAGCAGAGGCAAGGCAGGGTATAGAGGTTGTGTGGGAAGGGATGATTACCATTGCGGGTAATCACCCAAGAAATTCACCCCATTTTCTGGTTCCTTTTTTCATCTTGTTTATTTTTTTTCTTTTCTGTGCTCTTTTATTTTTCCACTCAGTAAATCCTATTAACCATTTCCTCTAGCCAGGATTGTCCCAGATGAAAAGAGACACTCTAAATGAAGACTTGAGACACAATCTCCTCTGTCAAGGTCACATTCTAGTTAGTAATGAACAATTTCAAAATGCAATGAGCGTTCATGCTTACTCGGGGCAAGCGGGAGTGTGGTTTGGGAGCCTGGGGATGGGGAGTGAGCAGACCTCAGTGGGTAGGGGTAGAGGCCAAGAGATCTCCTAAAGGAGGGGGGAACTGGTGCTGGATCTTGCTGGAGTTGCCAGAGAAAATACAGGACGCTTGTATTTAATGCAATATTTATGACATACTTATGACATACTTATGACATAATTAAAAAAAATTATTCGTTTATCTGAAATTCAAATTTAACTGAGCATCCTGTATTTTCACTTGCTAAACCTGGTAACCCTAGTTCCTGATAAATATAAAGGATTTAGTTGAGTAAATGGGAGGATGGGAGAGGGGCTAAGGAATAGCATGTGCAAAGACCTGGAGGTGCGGAATCCCATGCTTCATTAACATTGTCCAGTGGCTGGAGTGTGGGGTGCAAGGGGGAATGGAGGGAATGGAGAGAACACACCAGTCGCATAGTTGCTGCACGCGTGCTAAGTGCCAGGCCTATTGTGAAGTCCTAGGGTGCTGTTGTGAGCCAGATAGAATTTCTGCTCTCAGGCTGCTCGTAGCTGAAAAGCAGTGAGGCGAAGAGAGAGGAAGACAGGCACTGTGCAAATTATAGCTGGGGGACATCGGCCCGGCTGGGAGGTCAGGAAAGACCTCTCCGAGGAGGTAACAATATGCACACCAAGGGCCAGGTGTTCTAAGCCAAGGGAACAGCATAACAGAGATCTTGAAGTGAAAAAATTCACAGTGGGTCTCAGATACTGAAATGTGGCCAGAGGGGCTGGGACCCCAAGAAAGAGAAGAGGGGCAGAGGAGGAGGTTGGACAAGTGGGCAGGGGCCAGAAAACACCAGAGGGAATTTCGGCCAGATCCTGAAGGCAATGGGAGCCATTGAAGGAGTTTAAAGCAGGCAGGGTGACACACCAGCTTTGTGTTATTACAGGCGACTCATGCTGGAGAGAGGACGGCAGATGGGTAGTATTGAAGCAGAGAGAATGAGGGAGACCAGTGAGGGGCTACTGCAGATGTCCAGGATGGAAAAGTTGGTGGCTTGGTCTGGCATGATGGTGATAGAGATGGAGAGAGAAGAAGAGATGGATCTAGGCTGCACTGAAGAGGAAGACTTGGCAGGGCTGAGGTATCTGGCACTGGGAAGTGAGGGGGCGGTAGGAGCAGGCATGACTCAAAGCTTCTGGTGTGGACAGATGGGAGGATGGTGGCACCATTTGCTGAGCTGAGCTGGGGACTTGGGAGTTTTGGGGGTGGTGAGGCGAGAGAGTTCAGGTTTGCACATGTTGAAGGTGAGGAGGCTTGTGGTGAACCATCAGAGGATGGAGTGTGAAGGAGGAGAAAATTGCGGAGATCCAGGCAGGATATGTTCAAATCTCTCTTCTCACACTTGGCTGTGTGGCCTTGAGCAATGACTTCACCTCTACTTACCTTAGTTTTCTGATCTATACCAAGAGATAATGTGGGTAATCTGCACTCAGCATTGTTGTGAGGGTGCGGTGGGCAACCTCCAAGATAACCCCAGTGATCTCCACCTCCTAGTATTTGTGGCCTTGTGTGGTACCTTCCAAACTATAATAGGGCTGGTCTGTGAGACCAAGAGACTATTGGTATGTCACTTTCAAGGCTGGTTTATAAAAGACATTGTGGCTTTGTCTTGTTCTCTCTTAGATCACTCGCTCTGGGGGATGACATCTGCCATGTTGTCAGGAGAAGCTGATGTGAAGAGGAACTACTACACCTGCAAAAAAAAAAAAAAAAAATACATGGGTGAGCTTGGAAGAGAATTCTCTAGCTCTGGCCAAGCCTTTAGGCTGACTGCAGCCCCAGCTGACATCTAGACTGCAAGATCTGCCACCTACCAAATCTGCTTCCAAATTCTTGACCCATAGAAACTGTGAGATAAGAAATGTTTGTCGTTTCAAGCCCTTAAGTTTTGGGATAATTTATTATGCGGCAAGAGAGAGCTGACCCAAAAGGTAAAAGCAGTTAGTATAATGCCTGGCACATAGTAGGAGCTGTAGAATATGCAGCGTCTGTAGGTCTGGAGTTGAGGAGAGAGGCCTGGCCTGGAGGTTTTGGACTCTTTGGCTTAGAGACAATAACGGAATCCATGGATGTGGCTGAGCTAGTCCACAGAGACGGGGAGACAGAGAGGAAATGATGGCCTTGGCCAGAAGCCTGGGCATAGGGGTGGGTAAAGCAAGAGGAGGAGCATCTCCATGCGTCTGAGAGGAGGCACTGTAGAGGAAGGAGGAAAACTAAAACGGCATGGAAAGAGACAGTCTCATAGAGGGTGTGGTCAATGAATCACTACAAGAAAGCCCGAGAGGAGGAGATCTGAGGAGGGTCTTTTGGATTCAACAAGAAGATTCCTGGTGGCACCACAAGAGCTATTGGGGTGGAGAAGATGGGCCCTGAGTCCGGATTGAATATTATAGGTTGAGCGTCGGTGTAAACACTCCTCCAAGAACTCCAAACCAAGATGGTACATAGGAGAATCCTACAGGAAATCCAAACTACAGAAAATCCCAGTCTTACAGAAGCTGCTCTAGTGAATAGACTCCTATTCCTTAATTTATTTTATGAGGCTTATGTAACTCTGATAGCAAAACCAGATAAGGAGAGACTAAGAGCGGAAAATAGTAGACATAAATATGGATGGAAAAAACTCTAAATAAAATATTAGCAAACAACATCCAGCAGTATATTGAAAAAATAATACATCACTAAAGTAAATTTATTCTAAGAATGCATGGATGGTTTAATATAATAAAATCCATGATTGTAATTGGTTAGATTGGGGTTAAAAATCTCACATTTGATAAAATTCAACACCTACTCATAATAAAGCACTATAGTGCTTCCTTACTCTGATAAAGGGTATCTATCAAAAATCTACAACAAACACCATATTCAGTGCTGAAATATTAGAAACAGTCAAGAATAAGATAAAAATGTCCACTGTCATCACTGCAATTCAACATTGTGCTGGAGATTTTGGTTAGTTTAGTAAAACAAGCAAAAGAAAATAAAGATTAGATAGGAAGATACCATTACTTGCAGACTCTACGATTATTTACACAGAAAATTCAGGAGAGCCTATAAACTTAGAACCAAAAAAGAGTTGAAGTTTGTGAAATACAAGATTATTATATAAAAACATCACATTTCGATAACCATCAATACATTATAAATTTGAAAATATAATTTATAATAGCAACGAAAACTTTGAGAGATATGTAGAAATAGTTCTGTGAAAACCACTGACAAAGTTAATTCTTCTGTTTCTAGTTGAGGAACTAGAAGCCCTGAGAGGGAAATGACTCTTCAAAGGACACCAGTAAGCCAGGGGCAAATCTGTAATTTTCAGTGGCAACAAATTCTGGAGATCTGCGTGTTGGATAATTTCGGTATTGTCTTTCTTTTGTAAAAAATAGAACTAAAAGTTTTCTAATTATAAATTCAATATTAATTCTAGAAAACATAGAAAATTCAGAAGAACATTAAGAAGTAGTAAGTCACTAACGTACCCGTCCTGCTACCTAGAGAACTATGATCAGTGATTTGGTATATTTCCTTGAAATTTTTGTCTATGCATACTTATGTTTTTAAAAATAAAATTAGGATTATACCATGTATACCATTTTGTGCATTTCTTATTTTTTCACTCATTTTCCTGTATACTCACCTAGTCTTTTTGAATATGATAATGCCGTACTCAGTTATGTTGATGAAGCAGATGTAATTTATTTAACCTATCAGTTTGCGTTTTCAGAGAAAACTCAAGGGTCAGATATGACTGTGATGATCATATGATAGAAGTTAAACCTCAGAGGCAGCTCACACACATGACATGAAATACAGTTGAGTTTCTCAGTGGTTATCCTACTGGAGAAGGGGAAATGGCAAAACCAACGTCATATACTGGGTCCCACCAGGAAGGGGACAGAGATCTGGTTAGCAGGAACAGATGGGATTTGGAAGTCTATGCTTGGAGACCAATTAGTTCTGAGTCTTTTGCGTAATTCCTCACCCTCTGCAGCCTTGGCTTCCTTCCTGGTGACATGAGAACAATACCAGCGCCCAGACTCAAGTAGGGCCAGCTCCTTTAGGCCTCAGAGCTTTTTCACTGTTTTTTTTTCTGCTGAAGTCAGCTCTGCCCTTCTCCCCATCTGGCTGCGCATGTTGACCCTTCAGGCCTGGCTGCCCTTACTCACTCTGCCCACCAGGCATAATAGTAGATCTTATTACAGGTCTTATTACAGCTTCCCCAACGGAAGGCAAGGCTAGGAGGTTCTCAGCCACAGGCCCAGTGTCCAGGTATTCCTTGGCCACTGCATCTGAAGCAGAGGCCCCCTCCCCTTATTCTCCACCTAGTTCCTCTTAACTTGCACCACCCAACACTTATTAACATAACTTGTCATGATTTTGTCTACTGCCTGTTTCCTTGGGTTGTGTCTGTTTTCTCCTCTATTTAGTAATCTCCCACGTCTTGGTAGGCCGCCATACCCCTTAGACCTGGCACATGGTCGGGACCCCATACATGTCCATGAAAAGGACAAGAAAAACAGCGGTGGGGACACTAAGTCCAAGGACGCAGAGGAAGACAGGGGCTAGGGTGGTCACTGGGCTGATCCCAAACTGCAGGCGGAGGCAGGACGTAGAAGAGGGCTCTGGGCGGGGCCTCGGGGTTTCGGGGCGGAGCCTCGGGGGGCGTGGATGGGGCTTCCCGGCTGCGGTGGAGCCTGCCTGACGGTGCAGCCTGGCTGCGCCCGACTGAGTTGCTCCGGCCGCCCGGCCCTTTGGCTTCCCGCACGCAACGCCATTAGGGGGCG
>NW_006440638.1:20458831-20497829 GCF_000325575.1 Pteropus alecto | reverse complement strand
CCGGTCTCACACCGGAGCCGGGTCGGGGTGGGGGGACTTCGCTTACGGGGCAACAGCGAAGCCCGGGCCCGGCCGCGGATACCTCGAGGTGTGCTCGAAAATGATTGTTTTTTGGGGGGTGGGGTAGGGTGGGGTGGGGGGAGAGCTTATTAGCCTTGGTTTTCCCTAATTTAAACCCTACCGCAGGGCTTCTGAGCCCTGCCATAGGGGATTTTCTGTTGACTGCAACTGAGTTTTTTATGCTCAGAATTGCGTGTCATGGCATTTTTAATGCTTGATGTCAGAGGTGATAGATGGCCATGGTAATGGGGAGCCCCTGAAGCACCTGCTGGGCTGATGGTGGTGGAGCTGTATCTGGCGTGGAACGCGAGAAATTAAACAGAGATCCTATTTGGATAATCTGAAGTTATCAAGTTTCTGTTCAAGTATACCAGTTCTAGAACAAGTTGATAAATTCAGTTTTAGGACTTTGTGACAGAACAGGTTTTATTCAGTGCAGAGAGACCCCGAGTGACCTGGTTTGGCTAAGGTTGTTTGGGGTAGCCTAAGTGTCTCTTAGCATTTCCCCTTCGCGTGTTCGTTTTCTTGCTGTCACAAATGCTCAAGTACATGAATGATTCCAGGATAGGAAAAAAGTAGGGGACAGTATTTAGCAGAGTCCAGAGACAAAGATTGAGATGTTTTCAAATGAACAAATGTGTAGGAAGGGAAAGGAAAATCTTTTTACCTGCAAGGTTGGTAGGTTGGGAGATCTTGTACTTTGAGAACTGTAAGTCCATACTAATATTTCATTTTGTGTAATGCCATAGATGATCATAGATGCCATGCCTAAGGTTTGTGTGATTTGAATTTTCATAAATCATATTTTAACCAAAGCATTACTCCATAAAGGAATCCTAGGGTGGGTCTTTCTATGAATCAATCCCTCAGTGTCTTGGATTTTGATATTTGTAGTTTATTTAAGATGGAATAGACATATTTACTTGGACTCAGGTTTTCTTTGGAAATAATCCTGAGTCATGCCTTGGAGAAGTTCCTTCTGTGATCAGAAGAAGCTCAGGTATCTAGGAGTCTTTATAAAAGCTGGATGTGCCCCTTTACCTGTAGTTCTTCCTTCTGGAGC
Organism: Pteropus alecto; assembly: GCF_000325575.1. Lineage (NCBI taxonomy): Eukaryota > Metazoa > Chordata > Mammalia > Chiroptera > Pteropodidae > Pteropus > Pteropus alecto. The sequence continues at coordinate 20,496,706 of NW_006440638.1, read as the reverse complement.
GCCAGGGAAAGAAGGACCTGGGGAGCTCGTAAGTAAATTAAGAGGACTTCCCATATTCACCCTGTCTTCGTGCCAGTGCTCTAAATTATTTGTGTCCATACTCAAGTTTCTGAATTTACCACAGAAATTTTGTTTATATGGCCACTAGTATTTTCATGTTTGTTTAATACTTGCCAGTCTACAAATAGCTCTCTATTCATGATCTCACTTATTTTCTCCTTTCTCGCAAAGCAGCAGCTGGGCATAAAGAGAGATTTACTTGGGGTCTCATAATAGTAATGGAGCAGAATTTGGATACAGATCGTCCTCACTCCTAATCTTCTGTTTCCTCTGCACTTGGCCTGCATGTGTCTTCAGAACTTTAGTCCTCATCTGTTACCCTGTAGGTCATTTGTTGCCTTTGTGTTATGCCTAACTGGTATTACTGCTTTGGGGAAGATGGTATTATCTTGTTTTATCTTGTGGAAACTGAGGGTAAGAGGAGTTTAATGATTTTGTGACTATTTATGACAGCTCTTTAGTATTAAGGTCACTTTAAAATTTAGAGAACCTTTCTTCTAGACAACATGGAGAGAGGAGAGAGAAAAAAAATTAGTTTCAGAAAAAAAACCAATCCATTTCTTTAGTGGCATATGGTTAAGAATAACCTGCGATCATGATCACATTCTCCTTGTGCCCCTGGCTACTTGTGCCAGCCTGTAGGTGAATGTTAACCCAAAGACTCCTTTAGATGTTGCTGAACTAGTTACTATAAAAAATATTTCACTTTCAAACTTCCACATTTCAAGAACAGAGAAATTCAGTACAAAGGTAATTTGAAGGTATGTATAGATGGAATTTATTGAGCCTTCTTTTCTGAATGCCAGACACAAAGATTTCCATAGAAAGGCAGGTTTTTATTATTTATTCAAGTTTGGAGATATGTGTATTGCAATGTATAGGTTGTTATGTAGGAATAGAAATTTTGCCCCAGAGAATTCTTAGTCTTGGTCTGTAGCAGAAATGATAAACCCAGAATATTTGTGTTAATAAGTTAGTTCATTTTTAACCAGAAGGCCTGTAATTGCAATTCTACAGTGGTGGAGAGAATGGCTTTCAGGGTTCTTGGCTTAGTCTTTAAGGTTTTAACTTGTTGAATTGTGTATTTTTCAGATTTGTTACTTTAGAAAATTCTTAGGTTCTTTTAAGGCTTTTATAAATTCTTTAGTGTTTTCCTTAAATTAATTATCTGCTAACAGAATTCATACATTAGTCACAACCTTTGAAGCTTAAATGTGGGTAAATTTTCAGTGGTGCTTTATATTCTTTGGGAATTGTCAGCCAGTTTCCACAAGAATTTTATTTGGGCCAAAGGTCAGATTTTTTCAGGTAAACTAATTTCACAGAGTCTGAAGCCTTTCTTTGAACTTTATAATTGTGCTTGGTTGCAGCCACTGTTTAAAATGATCTTTAGTACAGCAGCTCACTTTAAAGGAAATTTTTTTCATTGTTACCCTCTTAATCTCCATTCTCGGCAATTTTTTCTGAAATATTAGATTTTTCTTTGTTTTCATCAAATAAAATAGGCCCATTCAATGCCCATTTCAAGACCTTCTTTCTGCTGCCTGTTTTGTGGTCATTTAACTTCTCATTAAGCCCTCCACTGGAGACCGTGCCAGAAAGAAGAGAAGATGAAAAGCAAATAAATCATTTTCTAATTGTTAGCTGCTCTGGAAAATGATTTAGAAGAGATTGAAGCTATTCCAGAAATTCTTTTGGATTATGTTCTGTTTCATTCATCTGCATTATCTCTGAGATGTTCCTGGTAGATGCTGATTATCAAGCTATTGCATGACCAAGAATCTTGCTGCTTTTTTTTGGTTTGTTTCTTGCCGTTTCTAAGCATTCCCATAGAGGATGTTTAGAATGAGGAGTAGTGATAAAACTTAAATTAATACTATTTTTTTCTCTCAGTGAACAATTAGATTTTTTGGATAGTTAAGTCATTGTTATTGTATAGTAACTTTGTTTTATTTTGATGTTGGGAGGCTTTGGGGTGTTTTTTAAGAAACATGGGCTTATATATTCCCATAATTGCTTTCCTGAATTATTAAGCTTGAGGTTTCATTACATCTTTGTACTAGAACAGAACCTTGGCTTTTGCTGTGGAACAGATTCAGGGGCATCATCTAATTTTCCTTTTATGATTGCTCAAGAAGTTATCTTGTTATGATTTAGCAGCTACAAAGGAAAACAAATAATAGTGGAGAGACCTTGCCTAACAGCTGTAACATTGATGTCTGATTTTTTTGCTTGTTGTTGGTCCCCCATTTCTCATTTAACCATTGGATATTCATTTATTGGAGTTCTTTACTTCACTTAAAAGACAGGACAGCAGCCTTCGATCACACAAGTGAGTAGGTTCTTTCTATTTTGCTTCAGGGGAATTTTTACAAACCCATTATGACTGCTCACTTAGACTGAGTTACTGTTAAATTTGTAAGTAAATTCTTAGTAGGTGGATAGGGTTAATAGAGAGCTGTAGAGAGTCTAAAGTTAATCCTTTAAGTTTCTTGTTTCTTGGATTCTGTTCTTTTGATTTCCACCCAAGGAGAGGATTTATGGAAAGATCTAGACTAGGAGTCAGAAAACCCAAGTTCTTATTCTGTTACTTTCCAGCTGTGGGACTTTGAGCAAGTCACTTAATATGCTGTTTCTCTATTTTGCATCTCTAAAATGGGTACAGTAATTCATGCTCTGCTTACTGTATCAGGAATGTTTTGTGTGTTCGGCGGGGGAAGGCTCCCTCCCCCTTTTACTTAAATTGTTTCTTCATTCTAGCATCCCTTCTCAGGTTGTCCAATATTCCTGCAGAGTTCTACTGAGCAGGTTTTTCGTAGAAGTCTTCCATTTTTCCATTTGGAATTGTTCTTACTCTTTCTTCTGGAAGGCCTCTTCCAGTCTATGTATTATATAGCACTTTTGAATTCTGTTTTGTACTTCAGTTGTTGCATGTTGCCTTTCTAGTTAGATAGAAAGCTCTGTGAGGGCAAGGATTGTACCTTTCCTGTTTCGGTGTGTACACGTTGCACATAATGTTTATTGACCTACAGTAAATGTTGGTTGACTGAGTTATATTTAAGGCTATCAGGAATGAATACTTTGAGTGATGAGAAAATACCAAAGATGAGCATCTTACCAGAATTTTTGGATGATAGGCCTTTTAAATTGCTCAGTTACTGATAGTCCGTTATATCAGTAACTGAATCAGCTCCTCATAATACAGATTGGTAAACCCTGTGTCTTGGTTTGCTTGACTTCAAATACTGTTTGTGAAGCAAGTCAGAGGAATGAAAAATTGTCACAACAGTCTAGAATTTGACATTTGTTCCATTTCTCACCCTAAAGCATGTGGAGGCCTATCTATATCCAGTTGCTGAGTGTAGAGAATAAAAACTGCACGTTGTCTGGTCCACGTTTTAGCTTGTTTGCTTTGAAGAATTTTTGAGGTGGAGAAATAGATGCTTCAGGCTCTGATTTCAGCCCATGCTGTGCTATGCAAATGTTCTCTACATGCCTGAGTGACCTTTTGAGAAAGAGCCTTTGTGATCTTCTGTAGCCAGGGCCTGTTCTGGGAATAGTGTGCCAGATTCCTCTAAAATTGGGAAAAGTGAATCTATTCAAAGACCACATAAAAAAGCGCATGCTTTTCCTGAATAAATACTGATATGTCCATGTATCTTACTGTCTCTTGCCAGATTTTAAAATTTGCTCTGCAGTTTGCTTTGCTGGTTGATTTGGGGAATGATGTGTGTGAGAGGGAACTGACTAAAGCAATTCAGTAGCTGGGAAACTGTTTGTTTAAATGATTTTGAATTGTAGGTAAAATAAATTCAAACTGGCATCATTAAGTATCTGGGTGTTTATCAGTGTCCTCAGGCTGGCTCTTCTTAACTGCTGGCTGAATGACTCCTAAACAGATTAGTAAGGTTCTTTTTGCCTTAAATTGTGCTCTAATGGTTTGGCATTTAAATAGTTTTCTATTTGTTTTGATTATTGTATAAAATGAAATATATCATTAAAAGTATAATTAAATACCATTCTGATGTATTTCTCTTGGAAAGTGATGCTGGTGTTTTGAGCTGAGATGTATAGTTTTTATTGCTTTTACTGAGATGTTTGGTTTGTATAGCTTAAATACTGGTGAAAAAATTTTTTTCGTTTCTCTTAAACCTTTTTGATAGAGATCATCATAGATTTGTACAAGGATAAAGTTGTAGAGTTAATCATAATGTTCTATAGAAAATCTAAAAATTGAATTTTCAGAGAAGATAGGTAGAATTTGAATGACCAGTTTACTTACTGGGTGATAATTTTCCCTGGAAAGATTAGCTAGCTACACCTTGGAAAAAGCTACACATCGCGGGAAGGATAGAGAACTCATAGAAAGTCCTGGAGAAATGCTTTCTTCCCCAGATCTTTGTCCTGTAGCAGGTTTTAATTGAGCAAAGATGAGTCCTTGTCTGGTGTTTTGCCTGCTTTTTAGGGTGGAGAAATCTTTCTTTTTGTAGTTACATGTGCTGTCATGTCTTTTTCTCCTCCCCAAGTTTCCCTGGAACCTGGGCTCCCCAAGACGCAGCGCTGGAGCAGATGGATAATGGAGACTGGGGCTATATGGTGAGATGCTTTTGCAGATGCATTTTGAAGGCCGGCAAAATTTTTGTGTCTTTCCCCCTTCATTATGTATTCTTAGGTATAATATAGCTTGTAAGGCTGGCAGTTATAAATTGGTGCAACTTATCCTTAGTTTAGATGTATTTTGGGTTGTTTTGTTTTGCTTCGTGTTTTTTATGTAAGCAAACTCAATATGGACCCTCCAAGTAACTTTTTATAATCACTTATTTGAGCAAGATCACGATTTTTTGGCCTTTAAAGTTTATTGTTCTTAAAACTCTTCCTTCATAGATTAGCGACTATGAAAAGGGTCTAGCATATAATTTTCTTGTGGTTAGGGAGGTTAGCCAATGAGAAGGTGCCACTTCTCCCATTTGCACTTTTTTTGAGTGTGTGTGTGTTCCTGTTTTTCTTTTCCTTTGGTAAGAAATATTTTACTTGCCTAGTACCTGAAGTCTATCTATCTGTCTTCATTTTTTTTTCTTAAATATGATTTCTGAAGCGTAAGGTATATATTATTTGAGAAGCTTGCTTTTCAAAACTAAAGGCCAAATTTGCAACATTAATGTTACAAAAGTGAATACACTATCAGATTTTGAAATCTGAAAGCTGCTGTTAGCCTTTGGGTATTGTGTCGACCAACTATGTATTTTAACTTAGTATGTGGCACTATTATTACCACGAAAAAGTTATGAAGATTAGATCTATACAATTTTTTATCTAAAAATAACTTTCATGATCCCCCCCTTTTTGAGGGGAAAAAACAAAAGAAATATTGAAAATACATGTTGTGATTTTATCAAATAAGATTTTTTTGCCTATTTATGTCAAATTGAATTAAAAATGAAAGTCTCTTTTTTTTTTAAAATCAGAAGCTTAGTTTATTTTAGTTTGGCCTTTGTCTTACCATTATATACTCTCACCAAAAACTTCTCCTTAGATACTGGGCCTTTGGAAATCATGCCCTTGTTTTTTAGTTTTAAAGAATTGGATTTATCCCTTTTTCCCCTAATGAAAGCGAATGTTAGATCCCTTTGTCTAGGTGGGTTTACCACTGAAAGTAAAGCTATTTTGCATAATAGGATTGCTAAATACGTTATAACCCAAAGGAAACTTTTGCTTTGCTTGTTACTCTTAATTTTCTTAACTTGTCAAAGTGAGGATTTAAAAAATTTCAGATGACTAATCATGTTTTAAAAAATTTCAGATGACTGACCCAGTCACGTTAAATGTAGGTGGACACTTGTACACAACGTCTCTCACTACATTGACGCGCTACCCGGATTCTATGCTTGGAGCTATGTTTGGGGGGGACTTCCCCACAGCTCGAGACCCTCAAGGCAACTACTTCATTGATCGAGATGGACCTCTTTTCCGATATGTCCTCAACTTCTTGAGAACTTCAGAGTTGACCTTACCCCTGGATTTTAAGGAATTTGATCTGCTTCGGAAAGAAGCAGATTTTTATCAAATCGAGCCCTTAATTCAGTGTCTCAATGACCCTAAGCCTTTGTATCCTATGGATACTTTTGAAGAAGTTGTGGAGCTATCTAGTACTCGGAAGCTTTCGAAGTACTCCAATCCAGTAGCTGTCATCATAACCCAATTAACCATCACCACCAAGGTCCATTCTTTACTAGAAGGCATCTCAAACTATTTTACAAAGTGGAATAAGCACATGATGGACACCAGGGACTGCCAGGTTTCCTTTACTTTTGGACCCTGTGATTATCACCAGGAAGTTTCTCTTCGGGTCCACCTGATGGAATACATTACAAAACAAGGCTTCACGATCCGCAACACTCGAGTGCATCACATGAGTGAGCGGGCTAATGAGAACACAGTGGAGCACAACTGGACTTTCTGTAGGCTGGCCCGGAAGACGGATGACTGATCTGCAACCCTGGGAGAAGTTCCTGGAAACTGTCTCCAGGAGATGGAAGATGATTTTTTTTTTTTTAAATCACAGTGTGGGTTTTCTTTTTTTTTTTTTTATTTGTATTTATTTGAAGGCGTTGAGAACCAGAAGGAAGTTTTGTGCTTTAGGAGACTCCTCTGTTTTGTTCCCTTCTCCCTGAGTATGCATGTGCCTGTTCAGAGCCTCCAGATACCTTTTTTATAAAAAGAAGTCTGAAAATCATTATGGTATATAATCTACCCTTAACAGAGCTTTTTTTTTTTTTTTATTACAGTGCTAAAATGATTTCTGATTTAATGGTCCCTAACTCAACTAGAAGGCTAAAAATGCAGGAATGAAAGAATAAACAGAGTACTCATAATGCCTTTGAGAAAAATCAAAACATCATGTTGGGTGACCTAGTTTCCAAACCAATAACCAGTATTGTAATATTAAAGAAAAACTGTTCCAATCATTTAAAAGTACTTGTTAAGTGCTGCTTTTTACAGTTATGACAACTGTTTCTTTCTATGCATATAAATCAAGCAACCAAATATCTGTAGCCATGGAAATGTCTGACTAGAAATATTTATATTGGATTCTGAATACAAAATGTCCCTGTGGTAGAAATCTTACTTCTTATGCCTGGTGGAGTGTAATTCCCAAGTGTACTGTCTACCGGGGGAAAAAAAAACTAATAAAAAATGAAATACAAAAATTAGGTTTGTATTTATTATTGTTACTTAATGTGGAAAATCATTTTATGTCTAAAGTATGCATTGCTTGTTTTATGGACCAATATATACTGCCTACAGCACATTTGTATTTGATTCAAGAGGACTCAGTGGAACCCTAGGATGCAGTTTATAGAACTCTACTGTGTTATTAAAGCAGGAATAGATGAGATTATTAATGTTGTCTAAAAGAGTGCAATTTGAACAGTGAACATACAGTTTGACAACTTTTTTCAAATACGACATAAGTTGAAGATTAAAGATTTTCCTTTAATAAGCCACCAGTTGTCACCAGTTGTTAATGAGACCCTTATCCTAGCTTTGTGCACAGGGACAAACTGGCTCTTTAGTTATTTTATTCTCGTATATTATGGTGACCCAGTAATGTATTTTATTATTAAAGTTAAGTTTATTTCCGAGAAGAAATATACTGCCGTGAATGAAGGATCTGGAAAAGTTGGAGATATGTGTACTTTTGTTTCACTGTAGTCTTATTTTGCAAAGTTCATTTGATTCCATTTCTTGGAAGTTACTGGAAGGATTGATTATGTTAACTATAGTGAGACTTCTTACTTTGCTAAAATACCTTATATAAGGAAGTCTCATAATTTTTTTTTTCCCATTCAGTGAGAGGAGAGTTCTGAGGCTGTGTGCCCTGTGGCAGATCACTCCTCTCCTCCTCTCTGTGAGAAGATTCTGAGATTCTGTCTCTGAAATGTCTTCATCCATTTTTGCCCATGTCTCTCTGAAAATTTAAGATCTGACATGTGATCACCATTTAGAAATTACCTCATTTTCACCATATTCAAACTAACATTTCTTAATGTTATTGGCAGGTTGCTGTGTTTTCAGTAAATATACTAGCATGAGGTTATCTTTTTAGAAAATTGTCTCCTACTTCAAATTGATTAGTGGTTACCTAAGAAAAAACCAACCCAGCCACTTACGTGTTGTCAAGTTAGCTGAGGTGAAATGAGATAAAATGATTTGGTTTGAAAAAAGGTATGGAAAGGGGAATAATATTAGCTCTAACAGGTTTTAAAAGTTAAAAACTTATGAGGTCTCTTCCTTGTCCAGTTTACTGGGGATAAGTTTGCTTTGGTAAATTTTCTCAGATTTATTAATTTTTAAACAACTATACGATTATATGAATAAATTAGAAAAAGTAGCGAGCTGAGATATTTTGCAGTTTAATTAGTCTGATGGCACTTAATTTTGAGTGTTTCTATGCTTAGGCAGCTAAAAATAATACAAAAAGTGTAGCTTGATTATATTTGGGTAATTTGAGACAAGTATGTCTTTTGTGAAAGTTTAAATAATTTTCTGTGGAAGAGTTGAGTTTTAAAAAATTGATACTTCGTTGTATTCTTAGGGCTCTATGTTTTATTTAGATTACACTAAGTATAGGCACTTCTGGAGAAGGATTGTGTGTGTGCACATGTGTGTGTGTCCTTTTAAACTTTTGGAGAAATGTGTGCTATAGACACAAGTGATAACTAATGAGTTTATTGGCTTTTACTAGATCTAAAGCAGAACCTTGGCATTTAACAAAATAGATGCTACAAGTGGATAATGCTACTGTGTTTTTTTTGTGGGAAATTTCAAACATTCAGAAGAGAGAAGAAATAAACACCCATGTACCCACTGACAAACATCAATGACTATTCACTCCCCCCTTTTCTTCCCATAGTTTATTTTGAAGTAAATCACAGGTATTTCATTCACTTCAGACTGTCTCTAAAAGATAATGACTCTTAAAAAAATACAAACATATGTACTTAATAATTTTAATTATATATGCCATACTAGCATTATCACAGATTAGAGCTTCTTGAATGCTGTTGCTTATTTCATAGCTTGGATCTCCAGCTTTGTAATAGAGGTCTTATATATTTCTCATAGGCAGGGTTCCCCTGTTTGTAGAAAGAAGTACATTATTAAGACAATGTTTCTGACAGGAATAATGACTTTTACTTTCAAATTAAGTTTTTAGTTTCAGAAGTTAACATTACATAAGATTCTTAATTTTAAAAATTCATTTTGTGTGAACATATGGAGAAACATTTTTCCAAAGGGCATCCTTCGTTTTCTCATGCAGATTTTAAATTGTGGATGCAGGTGGCCAATTAAAAAACAATTACTTGCTTTTGGAATTTAATAAAAATAAAAGGCTTGACTCGTTGAGGCTCTTTGAAATTGAACATTAATCATAAAGCCAAGGCAGAATCAGGTAAGCAATATTCTATGTCAGAATAGGATATCTTCATTATTTTCTAAGGTAGTGTCTTTTTTATTTTATTAGTTTCACATGTACAGTACATTGGTTAGACATTTATATAGTTTATAAATGATCCCCCTGATTGCTCTTTCTCTCCTCTGGCCGTACACCTCACCATTACATTAGTGCTAACTGCATTCTCTATGCCGTGCTCCCCAAATCAGTGACTATCAACTACTAATTTGTACTTCTTTAACCCCTCCCCTCTGACCGTCATCAGGTTGTCCTCTATATTTGTGAGTCTGTTTTTGATTAGTTTGTTCTTTTTGTTTCTTAGTAATGTCTTGATTCATTCCTTCACAGCCCTAGCCTCATCTTTTATAATATTTACTTGTTTATTTACTTTTTTGCCTGTCTAGTCTAAAATTGTAAGCTCCTTGAAGACAGTGTCTATGACTCTTATTCTCCACTGTATCCTTAGTATCTAGAATAGTTTCTGGCATATAACATGCTCAATAAATATTTGTTGAATGATTGAACAAGTGAATGAATCAGTAGATGTGTTTAACACATCTAGCAATTACTTGGACAAACTTTTACAATAGAATAATTGAGAGGGAAATAGAATTCTTGTCTTGAAATTATCTGCAGTGTTTTCTCCATTGCTTGCATCTATCGGGTATCACTTATATATGAGTTCACGTCAACAGCCTTTTGCAGCTCACTTTGGAAAAACTGGCTTCAAATAGCATCCAGATCAGAGAAAAAGCCTACAAACAGACCCCATGGCTAGAGTAAACCATGGGGGATTGTATCATCCTGTCTAGGGATAAAGCTCAACACTTACTTGCCCAAATGGAGAGAGACTGTGTTATGATTCATAGCACCTTTCTTTTGGTAGAAAATGCCAGTGAAATATATTCCCATTTGTACTTTTATGTCTGCAAGACATGTTTTAATGTAGCTGTTTTAATTTATTGAAATACCTGTAGTGTAGCTCTAGTGCAGATGAAAAATATCTCATTGGATTTTCAAAATTACAGCAGATTAGAAAACTACACTTTTAAAAGTGCTATTTTAGTGGTCTCTATAGGATCCAGAAATGTAAGATTATGTGGCTATATATTAACAGTCAACCCAGTGTCATTTTAACTAACTGGAAACAATTTTCCAAGGTCATTTATAATCTCACTTCCTAAATTGCATGAAAGAGCCCCATTGCTGTACTTGTCACCTTTTTAGCAAGGTAATGTAAGCTAGGGTGGCAAGAGTCTACAGCATTGTGTATGCAGCAGTTTCCTTGTCTCACTGGTAGATCATAAAACCTTCCTCATTTGTCCCGTATATGGAAAGTGTCTACTCTGATAGATCCTGGAATTAGGAAGATAAAGACTCCATCCTTGTTCACAGTCAAGTGGCAAGAGAAAGAAAAGTGAATGGATTGAGGTGCAGCGTTTTACTGAACCTGTTGATACTGTGGGTCAGCCATACCCCTCATTTAGATAAACCTGCCTTCATATAGTATCCAGATTAAATTCTTTTAAAATAAAGATTAGTAACAAAGTAAAAAGAATGCCCCCTGTATGCTTTAGTGAGGATGAGTCAGGAGAACTGATATGTTTCCTGTGTTGCTAATAAAACAGGTTTGAGTTAGATTACGTCAGCATTTCCTGATAGGTGTTACAGTAGGGTAGGTTCCTCTCTCTGGAGCACCAAAAGGCATACATTTATCTTGAGATCACAGGAGCTAATCTGGAGTGGGAGGACTGCTGCAGTTTTATGCCAGGATTTAAATGTTAGAAAGTAAAGAGATCTAATCATTAGAAAAAGTAAAACAGCGGAATTAGTTTACTGTACTAACCAATAAATGTATTATGCCTTCTTTAGCAAGTCGTTTATATTTCCTGGTTTAATTAAAAAAATGCCTTCCTAGAGACAAGGAATGACCGATATAGACTGGCCATCTATGGGGGTAACTGGTTGTTACAACTTTAGATAATGTTAAATTAAGCTGTGAGGTATGACAGGATACAAAATGTTAAGAGCAAGTCTAACACCATGGTAAGTGTGAATGAAAGCCTGAGAGTTGTCAATCTGATGAGGTGTTAAGACACCTTTTCTGAAATTTGACCTAAGAGGTAAAAGAGTAAGCGTCACCATTTGAGTAACATTTACATTATAGAATTTAAAATAATCTGTTGTGTACTATAGTCTATCTTTGTTTTGAACATCTGTATCAACTCTGCTATTAAACATTCATTCCCCAAATTCTAAATACAGGGCTTATTTCTTTACTCCAGTCAATGTACTCATCAACATTCATAACTTTTCCTAGTGAGGTTCATAGCAGAGAGTCTGGGACCTTGGCCCCAGACTGTTAGGAATTGATGAGTCCTCCCCGTCCCCCGCAGGAGTGTTATGGTATTCCCTTCTTGGACTGCTGGGGATCTTTTCTCTATAACTCTTGTCATTGTCATTTATATGGCTATATCCCACCCTAATCCCCTGCCCAGCTTCTTATCTCCTCTGAACAGAGTTAAGAGGCTGAAAATAAGATGGAGTGTGATTTATCTTCTTATTTTTGTTACTTAAAAGCCAGTTTGCTATTATGTGTGTATACCCTTGGGTGTGTCAAACCATGATTTAGAGCTTGGGTCTTCCTTCTAATTCCCTTTATCAAATTCCAAGCAATGCATTTTGCTGATTAAACTCAGAGTTCCTGCCAGGCAACAGCCCTGCTCTTGGTTTCTTTTATGTATTCTCAAAATACTTTAAACAGACATGCTATGCCAAGCGATTTCTAATCTAATGGGAATCAATTAAAATGGGAAAACATGGAGGTGTATTCACTGCTTGTTCTCCGCTCTTTCATAATTTATAATTGTGTTCTACTCAACTACCTGAGCATTGGTTGGTGACTTCTGAGCCCAATGGAACAGCCGTTCATAGACATTTCCATCATAACAGCCAAGTGCTGAATTTAAACACTGATCGGTGAAGTCGAAAGCATCAGTTAACAAGATGGCATCTTTCCTGAGAGAAAAAAACAAGAGTTTGCGCGTATTTTAAATTGCTTTTATGAATCTGACTAATCTGGGATGGTGAATAACACCACCTAATTAGAGGTTGTGTCAATATTCACTTTTTGAACAACCCAGCTTTAATTTTTTTTAAAGTTTTTATTTTTGATTAGTTATATATACACAGCATAAAGAGTCAAATAATTCCTTAACGTGTGTTATTTAAAGTCAGCATATCCTTGTCTTTCACCTCCATTTCTTAACTGCACCCCCCCATCCCAGAGGCAGTTTGTATCAGTCTTTTAACTGATATTCTTGGTTTTTACCAGAATGTCTAAATAGCTTTTCTGTATTGCTACTTCTTGATCGTTCAGTTTTAGATATTATAGAAGTGGTATAAGGTGATTTTTATATAGGGCTGTTTATAATTCTTTGACCTTACTCTCCATTATAAAAGATGAGGATTTATTTTTAGCAGCCTTCTCTCCACCCCTACCTATCAACCCCCCACCCCAACCTATTCTTTCTTCCCTTCACCTTCCTACCTCCCCATATAGTTACAATTTCGGCCAGACTAATATCCAGTGCTTGCATTATCATGGCTGTACGTATCCTATGTAGTTTTATGACTTTATGTATTCTGTTTACAGCCTAGCCAGGTCCCCACCACATCTCTCCTGTTACAATGACCTACTTCCAGGCTCACTGTTCTCTCTCCAACACTCCTGTCATTAATTCTTAGCGATTTCACTATCTATGGAGACCTTCCTCTAAAATTTAACTTTTCAGATCCTTGAATCTTCTCTTTTATTGACTTTGTTCTACTGCTTCCCTCTGTCACCTTCCACTAAGATCACGCACCAAGACTTGTCATCAATGTGCAACTTCTCCATCTTAGCCATGTTTCTTTCCCCATCTCCTATCTTTCTAGCTTATTCCCTCTAGTATTCTGACTTCTATAATTCTTTTTCCCTTTCATGCTACAAAATGTTTTTTAACCTAATGAAATATTTTTTAAAAAATGTTCACATGCTTCCCTTTTTAGCAAAGGCTATAAAACATATACAACTGTTTGTTTACATTCTTACCTAATCCATGTTTCACAAAGCATTTGAGGTGACTGGGATACTTTCCTTGTTTTAATCCTGGTTGGATAACTCTTTATCATAGTTATAAGGTGATTTTTATATAGGGCTGTTTATAATTCTTTGACCTTCCTGCCACCTAAATAATGTCCCTCATCCCCGTTGTGGTCTCACGTCCCACCTTATCCAGCTGAAATTTTATGGTCCATTATATTCACTTCCTTGGAAATATAGTCAACAATTTTTCTTGCTTTGTCATACTTGTTTAGCAAAACCCCATTCCTTGTTATCTTTGATTTTTCACTGACTTTGTACCCTCACCTTTGTAGCTATATATGGCTGGAAAAACCAATACTGACTGGGATATTAAGGGCTCAAGTGGGCCCTTATTGTTGCCCAGCAATCATATTACATTGCTTGAGTTCATTTACTCTTTTATTCTTAGATAATCATTTCACACCTTCCCTTCAATTCTCAAATCTATACTCCTCACCTCCCCATTACTCTTACCTAGATAACTTTGCTTCCTGTTTCACTGATAAAATAGAAGTGGTAAGAACATTTCCACAAGTTCCCACCCATGCCTTTATACATACAGTGCTTTTTCTCTTAATACAGGTAAACTGTTCAGGCTCCCAGCTGAAGCCAATTCTTCCTTGTCCACTAGATGCCTTCCCCTCTTGCCTACTAGAGAACAATGTTCTAGAAATTCTCCTGCCTTTCCCTTACAATGTCAAAATTCTCCTCTCTACTGGATCATTTCCATCGGTCTACAAACATGCTATTGTTTCTCCCATCTTAAAAAACAAGCTTTTGACTCTCCCTCTCCATCTTCGACTCCATATCTTGGCTCCCCTTTATGACAAAACCTCTTGAAAGTGTTATGCTTGTTTATGCTGCTATTTCTAGTTCTTTGGACTGTTCTTCTGAACTAGATCTGTTCAGGTTTTCAGTCCCACTACTCCACTGAAAGGTCATGGTCAGGGTCACCTCATCATCATCTTTGGAGGGTCTGAAGACTCAGTACTTGGGCTTCTTCCCTTCATATATTCCTGGTATCATTCTTCTCATGGCTTTAAATACCAACCATATGCCAGTGACTTTCAAATTTATCTCTCCAGTCTCACGTGCTTACTAATATCTTAGTTGATTTCTAACATGCTCTTCAAACAATGTGTTCAAAACCAATGATCTTCTAGAAAAGACCGCCTGTTCATCCTACTGAAAACTTGCCCTCCTGTAGTCTTCCCCATTTATAGAAAATGACAACTCTGTGCTAGCGAAAACCCTGAACTCATCTCTGTCTCTTACACCCTATACCTAATCTGTCAGCAGATCCTGTTTTATCCTCATTTTCAAAATGCCTCCAAACTTTTACCACTTCCTACCACCTCCAACTCTCATCCCCCTTGTCCAATCCACCATCACACCTGGATTATTGCAGCAGCCTCCTAACTGGTCTCCTTGCTTTTCACTCTTGTCCCCTTTCCCAGTCAATTCTTAATATGGCAACTGGAGTGATCCTTTAGAAATATACATTAGTTTACTTCAGATTGTGTCTGTCCTATGCTCAAATCCCTCCCATTCTCATACATAGTAACAACCAAAGTCTTAAGTCCTTGCAATGATTTATACCCCCTCCCTTGACCCCCTCAATTTTCTGAATTCTGCTCTCATTCTCCACCTTGGCCATGCCACTCCAGCCTCTGTGACCTCTTCTCTATTCTCTGGATAAACAGGCCAAGCACACTCTGGCCTGGCCACTTATTCTTTGTCTTCAGTGCTCTTTTCCCAGCCAATCACATGGCTCCCCTCACCTGCCCTGCTTTGGATCCTTCTTCAAATGTCACCCTCCATGAGAAGCCTCCTTTGACTTATTTAAAATTACACCGCACCCCCCGCCCCCCGCAACTCACCCCAGCATTCCTGATCCTCTTTCTCTGCTATCTTTTATAGTATTTATCACCATTTTACACACTGTATATTTGACTTTTCTGTCTGTGCTCGTCTCCTCTCATCTAGGCTATAAGCATTGTGGCCTTTTCAATCTGAAACTCGTATCCCTCCCTCATTTGAATAGGGTTGTCTTGAATTATTTTATTAATGATCTGCTTTCTGTTTTTTCTGTCTTCTCTTTCTACACCTGTTTTTTCAGTGATGGACAGTTAGGATCGGTCCTCTTACTATTTTAATCTTTTCTCTCCTATTTTTGTCTTTTTGCTTTCTTTCTGTGAGATTTTTATAACTTTATCTTCCAATCCTTTAATTGAGTTTTTCATTTCCACTTATTTTTTAAATTTCATAGAGCACTTATTTTTGTTCTCTGAATATTACTTTTTAAGAAATTGCATTCTCGTTTTATGGTTACGATATCTCCTTTTAACTCTTCGAAGATATTACTGATCTTTTAAAAAAGGTTTTCTCTCTGAAAATTCTCTTGTGATTTTCAAGTTGCCTCACTCTTGCTTGTTTTGGTCACTGTCTTTCATGTTAGGGGCTTTCCTCTGGTATCTGGTGATCCCCGAGTGTCTGATCATAGCTAAGAGAGGGCCATTAACTAGCTGATGAGAAATCTGAGTGTGCTTGTCAATGTGGGGTTGATTATGGGGTGAATTGGGTGGACCATTGGGGAACCCTGGCATCATTGTTTTTAGCTCTCTCTCCTTTGGGCTGGTCAGATTCTCCAGCCCAGAAGGATCCAGAATGATCATGTTATCATCTTTTTGCAGGGTACTAGCCTGGCTTCCAGTTTTCTGGGAACCAATGGGAAAAAAGGGCTGGGGGAGGTGGTCATCAGTATTTGGTCTATAAACATTTACTGCAGCCCTGTTTTCTGTAGGACAGCCTCATCCTCAACTGTGCCTGATTTCCCCTGGTTCACAGACCCTCTGTTTACCTTTCTGCCGGGGTGGGTTCAAGGAAAGTCTTAAAACTACTCAGGGAGCAGGGGATCTGGGGATCCAGTGCTTTCTAATACAGACTTTCAACCCTTCCTGTCAGTCTTTCACCCCCATTGCCAGAAGCACACAGTCCTGCTAGTTCTTGGGGTTATTTGGTGTAACTTGGTTGCTTTTCTCACTTCTGGTTTATGATTCACTTTTCTCAGGTCTGCTAAGTCGCTGTTTGTCTTTCTACTTCCAGTTTTTATGTTTCTTATGTTCTCTTTCTGTTTGTGGGTTTATGACTTGTTAAAAAAGTTTAACCCATTTGCTGATGGTTTTGTGGGGTTTCAGGAGGGAACAAAGTAAATGTAATATGTTCAATCTGCCATCTTTATCTGGAAGTCCTTCAACTGAGATTTTTGACTACTTTAAACAACTAAAAACTCTTTGGGTCAGTTAATTACCATTACACAGAGAGCTGTTTCTTAGTGTCACTTAAAATAGTATGCCATCCTTCCATCGTCATGTCAGAAATCTGAGGGCAATACTGAACAATCAAGGCAGGGAATTGTGACACAGGGCTGTTAAAAGCATGGAGTCTGTTGCATACCTAATTACCCTGCAGTAGTAGGAAAGCTACTTAGGAACCATAACATGAGTAAATCAATTTGTGCATTTGATGCCTGCATAAATTGTCTATGTGTGTCAGTGCTTTCTTGTCTTGAGTTGTAAGTTTCTAGAGCCCAGACAAGCACTTAGAAATGCTGCTGCAGATAGAAATCATGTTTCTGAGATGTTAAGGTGATCTTTCCTTTCATGTTTCACGTTTCATCACTGCCAATCAGGGATAGAACATTATTGTCTTCATGTGCTTTAAAATCCAAGGTTTTCAAAACCTTAGATACACTTGGGCTTGAATTGTGCAATATTCAAATATGCTACTAATGGTTTCTTACCACTGGATTCTCGAGTATGTTAGAGAAGGTTTAATACCTGGGGCATAATTTTATCAAATATATTTTTGATGATTTAAATGAACAAACATTTACTGACCACCAACTATCTGTGTGGTGCTTATGTGGAGTCATAAATGGTAAATAACATGTTGCATATTGTTAGAAATAAAATACTTTGGTCTAGTTTTTTAATCTCCATCATGAATATATTATTCTTTAAATTTTAATTTTTTAAAAAATTATCTGATTCTTGTTGACAATATGAACTCTTGGAGGTTCTAGGGAGAAAAGTCACACATCGTGTGTGTCACCCTCCCTCCCAATACAATAGGCATCATATTTTCTCAAAAAAGCTTGTGTTCTCAAGTTAGCCCATTTTTCGTGTTACGAACGATGGTAACTAAATTGTATTTTAATTTCTGTTCCTTCTAGTACCCTGTTTAGGTTGGGGCTTTGATTTTGATACATTTTTAAAGCAATCATTTAGATTATATGAAAGCGTCACATTAATATGTCATGATCTCAAATTGTACTGCATTAATGCTTTATTTAAAAAAGTATTTGTATTGTTTTACAAGTCAGTATATGAATTACTGGGTTTTAAAAACATTTTCATCTTGAAGTTGAGGGAGGATTAAAGTAAGTTTAGTCAACTTAGAGTTTGTTTAAGTACATTAGACAAAGACAAGGATATATTTGAAATAAACAAACAGTAGCCCAACCTTCACCTTAACATACAGCTTAAGAGTGCAAGCTCTGGGCCCCAGATTGGATTTGGCTCCTCTTCTGGCTACTCGTGTGACCTTGGGCAAGTTACTTCACTCCCCTAAGGCTGATTTCCTCCCCAGTAAAAAGGGGAGATTAATAGTATCCACTTCAAAAGGCTCTAAGGATTAAATGAGATGTATGTAAAAGCTTTTGGCACAGTGCCTGGCACACATAAGTGGTCCTTAAATATTAGCCATGATTAAGACTCATTATTATTAATACATATTCATAAGTAGGCTTTATTCAATTCCTTAGATACGATTCCTATATCCTTGACAATGTCGAAGAGTTCAACTGAGGTAGCTAGATAATTTATTTGTAGGCATTTTTATTTCTAATAGTTTTCCATTATTTTCATTAATTCATAATGCTTTATGTTGGTGTAATAATGCTAGTGTGTAAACCTCTCCAGGGCTGTTGCTACTTCTGCCAGACCCCATTTAGCAAGGTTTGGGAGCTGAAAGTTTTGGAGTTTGAAGTGAACAAAAGGTATGGGGTTATTTTCTGAAGACTGCCACTGTTTGGGGGCCAGCCACTCACCGGATGAGAGGAAGCAGGTCCAGGTAGGCTGTTCTCACCATATCTACTTGGGCCCCAGAAAGGAAGCCATCGTGGAGAAAGTCGCCCGCGTTAGACAGGATGCCATGCAAAGCGTAGAGATCACAGAGGCGCTTGAGTGCCTGTTGAACTGCTGGCTCATCTTCTAGTTTCTCCAGAGCTTCTGTAAAACTCTTCACAGAGACATAGTAGCTGTGTGCCTGTAAAGACACAAAGATGCATTAGCCTCTGATTTCTGATTCCGTAAGTTATCCTGGAACTTGGCAAGACCGTTGGAAGAAGCTTCCTGCGGCCATGGGTTTCCCAGTGGCCTGACAAGCAACTGCCTTTTCTCTTAGCTCACTATTGGTCTGACTGAGCCTTTTCGATGGTGTGTGTTGGGGGCTGGTAGGTTTTGGAACTTGGCCTTCAGTTTCCTCATTTTGTTTGGGGCAATTTCAAGTATGTTTGAAAATAGAAAGAATACAGAAATATTGGAGGCTGGCTTGGGGATTGTGGAAGACGGCACCTCTTTTCTCAAGAAAATGGCTATTTATTGTCTACCATGTTCAAGGCAATGGTGTGTGTGTGTGTGTGTGTGCACATGCATGTGTGCCTTGGGGTGAGAAAGTAGGGGTTCAAGATGTACATGAAGTGTATCCCAACTAGAGAGTAAACTTCTTGCGGTAAGCAGCGCTGTTATTTAGCCCATATGCAATAGTCTAGCTTTGTTAGTGGTCAAAATAACCTGTTGGTAAGCAAGGGACCACTGACTTCAGTCAAGTGAGAGGCCCCTGCCAGCCAGGCTCCTTCCCTGGGACCCCCTCCTCCACATAGCCCAGCAACTAAAGCATTAACGCCTTACCCAGCAGGAGGATTTCAGGACCCTGCTTCCCTTAAGCCTGAAGTCCTTTCTCATTGGTTGGTGTCCTACTGGTTAAGTTTTTTTTGTTTTTTTTGTTTTTTTTAATATTTCCCTCTCCCCAAGACAAATACACATATTATTTTTATTTGGTAGGATATATGAGTTCCATGAGGGGGAGAGAGGAAAGGAGAGCATATAAAATAGGTCACAAATGTTTATGTGCATACACGTGCCAGGATAGGGAATCTATGTGCATTATAACAATCTCCTCAGTAATGCCCACTCTGCTGGTAGTGACTTTAAGTAGTAAGGCTTGGAGTGTCTTGAAGGTTCAAAGGCAGCTACCCAGGGGGACAAGGAATGGAGGGAAGGTCATTCCAGGCAGGGGGGACTTCATATGCAAAGGGCCATCCTTTCAGGAAGCCATAAGCGATTTAATGAGGCTGAAGCACTGGGGTATAATGTGGTGATGGACACCCAGGGAAGGAAGGACTGTGAATGACAGTTTGGGATTTGATTCTGTGGGGGTCAGGGAGTCATCAAAGCCTTCAACAGGCCAGTGACCTGATCAGGCTTCTCACTTGGAAAGAATCTGCCTTTCCAAGAGAGGCCTCACGGGAGTGCTAACAACATCACTTTGCCGCCTGGACCTGGCGTGCTCACAGCCATGCTGGGTTTGCGATATTTGGATGCGGAAGAGGAGCAGATGTGCTCTGCTGCCCCTGCTGGGTCAAACAGCCCTTGGTGCTCAAACTGAACCCAGTTTGGCAAAACCGGAGACTCATTTTTTTCACCTAGTCTTTCCTTCCCTGTTCTACCCTGAGTTCCGCATCCTTAAATTCTCGACGCCTGGGGTTGAGAAACGAATAGCTAGCTGCCTGAGGGTCTGGCCTCTTCCTTGGAAAGCAGGATGAAGACCAGAGAGAGAAGGTGCCCTCTACATTTGGTGAAAGGCTGAGCTAAACCTTGGCACCATGCTCTGAACACAATGAACTTTATTTACTTTTGTGCATGTTGATTTAAATCTTGACTCCTGCCTAATTTGGGGGGTGGGGTGGGATGTATAGTATTTATATGCTAGGTGCCTCTCTAAATTTTGCATGTATTAACTCATTTAATCTTCATAATAATCTTACGAGATAGGTATTATTATTATTAGTTTCATTATGCAGATGAGGAGCCTGAGGTGGAGTGGTTAATTTCCTCTCCAAGGTCACGTGGCTGGTAATGGTAGCAAAGAGATCCAAACCAGGGCAGTTACCTCCTAGTTAAGAGTCTGTACTTTTTTAAAAGTTTATTTCCCAATTACAGTTGACATACAGTATTGTGTTAGTTTCAGGTGTACAACATAGTGATTAGGCATTTATATATGTTATAAAGTGGTCACCCTGATAAGTCAAGTGCCCATCTGATGCCATACATAGTTATTATAACATTATTGACTGTACTCTCTATGCTGTACTTTACATCTCCATCTAGAGTTGCACTCTTGACTGCTTCCCTGCATTGTCAAAGACACCAGAGACTGAGGCTGGATTACAATGTATGCCAGCATTTGCTCCAGTGCTCCTAGGGACTGACTTCTCTCCTAGGCAGGTGCTGAGATCATAGGACCAGAGCCCATCAGGGCCTCATGGGCTCTTCCATACCTCTTTGTTTTACTGGTAGGAACGTGAAAGCCCAGAGAGGGAAGAACATTCTGAGGCCGCGTGGCAGGTCATGCACAGAGCTGGGACTAGAACTTAGGCCAGGGCTCCCTCTTCTCTGTCCACCCTCCTGCTGGTGTTCCCTGCCCCTCATGTGTTGCTGTCACTCTCCACTGCACAGTTATGATCTCCAGATGGAACCCCGTTTAGTGCTTGAGGTTTCTGTGGAGTAGACGCCTCCCAAAGCACAAAGCCCAGAAAGTGCAGATTTCCCTGCCCATCACGACTTTGGAGACTGGGCTTGGGTGCCACCTTCCTAGGAAGCCAGGGACTGCTCCCCCAGGCTGGCTGAGCTTTGGCATCCCCCAGAGCTTGGGGTTCACCTTCCTCATAATGCACAGTGGCTCCCTGACGGCATGACTTTCCTTTCCCTGACATCTTAACTATTTCCTACTTCTGGGACTCCTTTGAGTTCTGTGTTCTCATGCTTAAAGCAGAGATTATGCTCTTCCTCCCAAGGTGTTGTTATGTGTTAAATGAGGTAACCTTGGCAAGCAGTGTCTGGTCCATTTGACAGCAGGGCTTAGGATTGGAAAATGGATGCATAATGGGCAGCTATGGTTCCTTTTTTGGTAGTCTAGTGAGAGCACAGACTTGGCTCACCTTCCTCGGTGTTGCTAGGACATTTAGCACAGCAGGGAGTGCCCCTGTGGTGGACTGAGCACAACTGAGGGTGGCGAAGTCAAACTTGCACCAGCCAGTGTGATGGAAGTGTCAGGTCACCAGGTGGCGCTCATGTCCAGCCTGCCGCACCAGCCCTGCCTCAGGATGGCCATTGCAAACTCCTTCAGGGCTCTCCTATTCTGAGGCTGCCATTTTCTGGGCCTGATGCCTGATAATTGAAGTGATCACCTTGGTTTTCCAGCTGTAGGTAGGGCTAGAGTTCCAGCTACCTAAGCCAGAGCTCGGGTGTCATTCTTACTTTCCTGTACCCCCTTAATACCTCTGCATCTATCCACTTCTTTCCACGTGCTCTGCCAACTTCATGGTCAGGACTACCCTCAGCTCTCGCCCAGACTGCTGCCTGCTCCTAACTGGCCTCTAGTCTTCAATCTATTCCTCCCCCTGCAGCTTGAATGATTCTTCTAGAACGAAAATTATCACTTCACTCCCTCTGATCAAAACTGCAAAATCTTACCGTTGCAATGAAAACAAAACCCAAACTTCTCGCAGTGGCGCAGAAGGTCCCGGATCTTGCTTTTCCCCTCCCCTTCCTTTCTTCCTCTCCCTGCGTCTGTCTTTTTCCTTTAGGTCCTCCTTGGGAAGATTCACATTTCCTCCCAAGTACGATGCCTTTTCTTACCTCTTCCTTTTGCACCTGCTATTCCCAGGCCCAGAAACCTTCCTCTCCAAAGTCACAGCCTCTACCCTTTGCTTGGCTAATTTCAGCTCATCTTTGAAGTGTTGGCCTATATGCCACTTCTGGGATGCCTTTCTGACTCCTCAGCGTGGGCAGACGGGCGCCTGCTCTGGATCCTGCGTCAGCCTATACTTCCCCACCACAGTGTTTCCTAGATCGCAGCTGCGATTCGGCACTGTTGAGCCCCCAGTCCCCAGCCAGATGCCTAGTGTTGAGTGGGTGCTCAAATATTTGCCGCCTGACTGTGAATTATGCACAAACACAAAACATAGTGGAAATTGAATCAGACATCTAAGAGTTGCCTGTGGGGCTAAGGGGGAGACTTGACCTGCTTTTCTATCTGGGAGGAAATATTTGAACAACCTGAAGCAAATCCAATAACACTGCCTCATTACGTTTTTCCCTTAGAGCTGCCAGTAAGACTGCTTTAGAGTTAAATCCTTTAATTAAAATACCCTGGACTAAAGCCTTGGAAGTGAAATGAGGGCAGCCACTGAGCAGAGCTGGGGAATAATGGCAGAGCTCAGATTTTCCCAGCAGGCTAGCCTGCTGGGGAAACAAAATGGTCTCTTTCAGCTTCAGCTGATGGGCAGCTCACCTTAGCAGCCTGGAGGTGTATGACAGTGGTCTGGTTCCATGCCTCGTGCTTGTCAGCCCCAGATTGCAGCAGAGTCTGTAAATGATGCACTGAGTCCTTTATGAGTCTGAAGGCCAAAGAAAAAAAGGAAAGAGACTGATGGTGTTTAGTCCCATGCTGCCTGGGGTCCCTCAGAAGTAGAAATAATTCCCATTTATTAACCACGTCTATGCTACAAAGCTAAATGCTTGATAAACATTATCTCTTTGAGCCTTTTAAGGGCAAGCATTCCCAATTTTCGGTGGGGAAAACCGAGTTCCAAGAGAGGTTAACTGGTCCAGGTCACACAGCTAGTAATAAGTGGAGTTATTCTTAACTTTTGAGCTGTAAAGCCCAGGGCCCTGAGCCAGGCACTGCCGCCTCTTTCTAATGCAGACTCCATCCAGTGTTTTCAGGCCATTCTGTTAACAGACTTCCCGTGGCCAAGCAAGGAGAATGGTTTTTCTCTAAAGGCTGTTGAGGCCTCTCAGTTAAGTAGCCTGCTCCAAGTTCTACCTAAGGGATCTAAAAACCAACTCTTGTCCTCCAAACCACTAAATTGGTCATTTGGCATTTACTTAACCTTTGTTCTTTTATTTTCTATTCCCTGCCCATCAACTCATGACCCTTGGAATTTGTAGGCAAAGCAAACTGTTTATTAAGCAATATTTATTTAGCTTTTTCAGGGAATGGGTAAGCAGATGTCACATTGAGTTCCAAGCAAAAAGCAATATAATGGCATTTAAATTACCCTGAGCACCCTTAATTTTACCCTTCCCACCTACCCCAGCAAAAATGTTAGCTCTGTGTTAACATTTAGGCTTTTTATCAGATTGGTTTATCGATAGATCTTTAATGCTGAAAACAGTGTCTGGTGTATTGTAGGCATGTAATAAATACTCATGGAATAAATAATGTCCCAAGTTGCTTGAAATAACTATTAACCACCCCTGGGATCATGGGTTGGGATATAATACCTCTTATTATCTACTGAAAACATTTTTTTCCAGGTTGTTTTAACTGGGGAGGGGCTCAGAAGGTTTCCTTTTAAGGTAATTAAATCTCTCCATCTTTTCATGATGGAATCTGTGTTTAGTCAGGACCTCTCTTTATTCCCAGGCCCTGGTATACTTGGACATTTCTGACACAAAGTAGATGCCTGGCAATATTTGTTGAACGACGGGATGGATGAGTCTTTGGTCTTAACTTTGTTCCCTGGAGCCTACTAGACCCTGGAAATAAACTAATTCATTCCTTGATATAGTCATTTTTTTTGAAAATTATTTTTATATTGTGAGATATTTCAAACATATGAGTATTGCTTTATTTATTTATTGGTATTTACATACTGATACCTTCATGATATTTACATATGGGTATATTCTTTGTATTGCAGATCAACAAAAACCTGAAGGTTTTAAAAATTCATTCATTGGCCAGAGAGGTGATGTCCTTCTACTGGCTTGACTAGGATAGGGAAGTGATGGAGGTTCATGCCTGATTGACGTGATATCCCCTTCTCTCTGCCCATGGTGGCAGGAGCTGAGAAGACTTAGGAAGCTGGTGGAGACGGTGGTTTGGGGAAGAGTATCCTGAATGCCGACCCACTCCCAAAGGTCCTAGTTTGAGAAGAAGACTTCCTCCGGGTGGGTTGGCTGATTTCTCAAATCTGACTCACCTGACTGCCACATGTGCCCAGGCCATGGTGTAGAGCTCTGGGTGAAGGAAGTCAGCTGCCCTCTGGGCTGGGCATCTATCCAGGCCAGGTGTGATCAGGTATGCAACAGACTTTGGGAGAGACCTCTGTGATGTGGAGACTGGGGATGCCTGAACCTGCATATAGCTCTTCACCAAAAACCTGGTGGTGGGAGAGGAGGCAGGTGAGAGGCTGAGGAGCATTGTGGGACAGCCCAGCACTCCTCTCTCCCAGAGACATGCACACTTATGTCCCTGGTGGGAGAACCAGGGCCACAGAGATTCTTGACCACTTCCTCCTGATGGTCACTCCTCACTCCAAAGCACCCCACCCACCCGGACTGCCTGCTGTGAGGCTCTCAGGGAAGTGTGCCCTGAGGCTGTAGTTTCCTTCACAGTGAAACAGGGCTGGAGCTGCAGAACTGGGCAGACGTTCTCAGAACTTGAACATAAACTGCTTTGATATCTGAGCGAACAGAATCCTTTCTGTTGGTTAGGATATTGCGGTTTGGGGATTTATGATGAATTGTACAGTGACTGGAAATTAATTTTTCTTAGCTGAATAAAGAATGATGTAAGAATGCTAACATGACTGAGTGGATTACAGATGACTCTCAGCTTCTTATAATCCAGCTGTTATAGGCTCTGGATTCAGACAACCTTAGATTCCCATGCAGCTCCAAGGTGCTGCTGTAGAAGTTACTTTAACTCCCTCAGCCTCAGTTTGCCTGTCTCTAGATGGGGATGATAATACTTGCCTGATAGGAGGCTTCTGAAAACAGAATGAGGTAATATATTATATTCGTAAAGTGCTTGGCACAGTGTGGGGCACAGAAAGTCTAATACACGATACTGTATTCCTTTTGTGATTTAAAAATGAACAATGTTATATATTTTAAAAATTCCAAGAAATGTTATACAGCGTATTTGCCAGTAAACCTTTCCTTCCTGCAGGGAGAGGTATTTGCCCCACTTAGTCACCTGAGACTAGATGAAAATGAAAGTCCTTGTCAGAAACCTGAGATGGGGTAGACATAGAGAGAGGAAAAGAACACTCCTGTTGGGAGAAGGCTGGCTCAGCCATTCCTTCCTTCCTGCCCTTCAGATTGGCCCCAGGCCCTGCACTAAGCCTGGGGATATGGAGTGAGGCAGGTATCCTACCTGCCCTCAAGGAGCTCCTGTACACACACACACACACACACACACACACTTTCAGGTCGTGATTACTGCTCCAAGGAAACAGGACAGTGTTGATTGGGAAGGTCAGGGTGGTGCTTCTCTAGATGCAGTGGTCAGGGAGGGCATCTGAAGGAGGTGTCATTTTAGCCAAGACTTGAAGGATGAGAAGGAGCCATCTGCACAACAGTAAACAAGGAGCAGAGAGTTTTAGGAGGACGAAAGGGAGTGTGAAGCTCCATGGTAGGGAAGAAGAAATGTGTGGCTGGCAGAGTGAGCAGAGAGGCAAGAAGCTGTGAGAGCAGGACGGCGAGGAAGTCAGGGGCCCCATCACAGGGACCTTGGAGACCAGTGCGGAGTGTGTCATTTTCCTATGAGCAGTGGGAAGCCACTGAAGAATTTTAAGCAAAGCAAATAAGTGATCTCTAGGCTTTGAAAAGATCCCTCTGGCCGCCTGTGGAGAATGGACTGAAGCAGGTAGAGTGGGAGACCAGGACTGACGCTGTTGTCCAGGTACCAGGGGACAGCAGCCTGGCTGGGAGCTGCAGTGAGTCTGGGGAGAAGTGTATAAACTGGAGACATATTGTAGGAATTGGACAGTCTCCAAATGGCACTCCCCGAAGTCTGCTCTCTCTGTGGGCATCAGATGGATGCTTCAACCCAAGCAGAAGCGCCCCCCAGGGCCAAGTAGAGAAGGCCTCACTCTTACCTGGCCATCTGCAGGTAGAGCACTGTGTTCTCACCCTCATAGGTGCAGGAGGCTGTCACTCTGGTGACCAATGATGGTAGGCCACTCAGACTTGAGTAGCCGTGTCCACCGCAGGCCCTGCGACACAGCTCGGTCCCCTGGATACAGAAGTCTGATACCATGGCCTTTATTCCTGAGCTCAGGGCATGAAGCTGCAAGAACCAGAAGCGGGCCAGGAGGTGTAAGGGGGCCCTCCAGTGACAACCGTGCTTACCACTCATTGAGCGCCTACTCTATACTGAGCTTAACTCTGTGAGGTAAGAATTGTTTCCTCTGCTCACAACTTC
Source organism: Pteropus alecto (assembly GCF_000325575.1). Classification (NCBI taxonomy): domain Eukaryota; kingdom Metazoa; phylum Chordata; class Mammalia; order Chiroptera; family Pteropodidae; genus Pteropus; species Pteropus alecto. The sequence continues at coordinate 20,469,503 of NW_006440638.1, read as the reverse complement.
ATGAATGAGAAGGCTGAGACCCAGAGGGGTTATCTGACTCACCCAGGGTCACACGACGGGGCACTGTAGCTATAAGGATAATAAGAACAAAGGAAAACCCTCCAGGCCAGTGTCTCCAGGATCTCAGGAACAGGGTGCTTTCTGGTGGGTTCACCATCATCTAAGAGTTATGGACTTTGCTAGCAAGCAGAGGTTTTAGAGAGTTGGCCTGTGAAATCCACCATTAACGCACTGTCCTGGGTTGTATGCGGGGCTGCCAGGCAGCAGATCTGGCTTGAGTTTTTGGTTCCTGAAAGCTCCTTGTCATCTTCAGACTTTCAAGTCCTTGGGAGAAAGGCCATGTCCCTTAACCAATCTGTGCTTCACTTTCTTTATGTGTAAACTAGGGATATGAGGGGTGCCTTCTGTGCAATTCAGGGATTAATGAAACAATGCTTATAAAGCACAGGGCCTAGACAGACTGAACCTTACATGCAGACTTACATGCAAGTCCATAGTCCTATAGCTCAACCCCTTAGGGAGAGATGTGTTTTAGAATCAGAATATTTTTTGAATTTTAGAATGCTAAAGCAGGATATTTAAGGTAGATTATGTATAAGACCCCTAGAGGAGTCTGGGGCAGCCTTAGGGATTAAACACATAAATATTTATGCTGCAAAATGTATTCGCACTCAGTGGGATAAATCAGGTCAGTTCAGGTCAGCTGTGCCACCAAATGAATTCTAAACAGCTTTTGGTTTTCAGAGCTTTTCGGGTTTCAAATGTGCACCTGTGTTCTATATACTATGTGTGATTACTTCCTTTAATATTTTGGCACTTTCTAGGGGCCATACGGGGTGCCAGGGTACAGATCACTCTGGGTACCCTGGGATGTTGGGAGGCTGGGGAAGGGGAAAGTGGAAGGGGCCCATGGGAGCGGGACTGGGCAGGACAATTTCAGCCACCCTCCCAGCTCCTGCCCATTAGCAGACAGCAAGTACCTCAGGCAGGAGGCTGAAATCTCTGTCCAGAATGGCACTGTGGGAGTCATGGAAGAATTCCAAGATGCTGTTTGCCAGGAAATGAAATGCATAGGCTGTAGCCAGCTGAGGAAAGAGTTTCTGCTGCTGAGTCTGGTGGTCCAGGATTTTTGCTTCCAGGTCACTGAGGGGAACAAAAGTGGGAGATTTAGAAGAGGTTGCTACGTGCCATATCCACCTTCTCATTTCCCCAATTCCATAAAACTTTAAAAACTGACAGATTTTATATCTCATTACAAAACTTGACCCGAACTGACATGAGACTATAATCTTTAAAAATCCCACCTAACACGAATATCCACTCATTTCACTGCAGAAGTATTGACGTTTGCTTATGGGTTCGGCCCTTGTGAGTAAGGTGACAAAATTGCAGCATTTGTACTGTATCATCCTGCTAAAATCTGGAGATTTTTGAATTCTAACACATCAGGTCTCAAGGATTTTGGGTGAGAGGTTGTGGCCCTGTACCCCTAAAGATTTGAACCTTGACTTTTCACTACCCAGGTGCACTTGCTGTGTGCTGGGAAATGTTTTGAGCCTAATCACTAACTCTAAGGATATGAATTTAGATTCGACGGAATCCCAAGGTAGGGACCGCGTCTGCCTTATTTGTTGCTGTATCCTCAGTGCCCGAGACTTTGTCCAGCATGTAGGGCCTGCAGTAACTATTTGTGGATTGAAAGAAGGTGTGAAAGTGAGAAGCCTCCCGTGGCTGATGGGGAGAGACCCGGCCTCTATTCTTTGGGCCAGCAGCCCCTCACCTGGACATGTACTGTTGTTATACCTATGTACTATTATTCTTGGGACATTTCTGCAACCCAGAAAACTGGACTCCAGACAGGACATCATTGGCAACACCCCTGTTCTACAGAGCAGATACCCTCAGCCTGGCATTCTAAGGCCCAGACCAGCCGAGGCTGCCTTGGGTTTGCCAGAGGAAAGGACCTTGGGTTTGCCAGAGGAAAGGCTAAGGGGCCAGTTACACTTTATTATATTTTACCCTCAACACCACTCTGAAAGACCATTCCTGTCATGCCCATTCTGTAGATGGGGAAGCCAAGGGACAAAGATGTGGGATAGCTATAGCTTAAGCTCCCACAGCTAGCAGGTAGTCGAGTTGAGTGTGGCCCCTAGGTCTGCCTGGCATCCAACCCGCAGTCCATTTTGCATCTTACTCCTGGATCCTTGAACCCATAGCGTGAAACACCACCAGACTCTTGGGTTGGATGTTCTCAAGTTCCAGTCTTGGTGATGTTACTCTTTACAAGTGAGGGAACAGATCCAGAGAGGGCAAAGGACTTGCCCAGAGACACTTAGCAGAGTTGAGACAAGAGCTGTCAGGTTAAAGCCCATCCCTCAGTGCCACGAGTTCATTCAATTTTATTCTGTCTGGCTCTGTTCTTTCCTTCCTGTGTTCAAACTGTGTCACCACATGCCCAGGCTCCATTTTGCTGTATCCTGGGTATGTCCATTTGGGACATATTTATTCTAAAAACTGATGTGTTGTTTACCTGAAATTCAAATTTAGCTGGCAGTCCCGTATTTTTATTTGCTGAATTTGGCAACTCTGTGTGTGTGTGCACACATGTGCACATGTGTTCACATACACATATGAAAACAGAGAGTACAGTCAGTACTTGGTATTTGGTGCCATGGAGTGGAAGGAGTGTCAGCCGGACACAGCCATGCACAACAAAATGGATCCAGACTGGGACATACCACAGTTAGATGTTGACATTCATAGCCAAATAGAACCAATTTCAGCCAAATAGAGTCTGAGGTGACAGGTGGGCTTTGCCAGACACAATTACTCACACTCTGACAGAATAAGCTCAGGAGCCACAGTCACCTGCAGCTTGGCAACCGGCTGGCCCATACATAGCTGTACAGGACCTAGTTTAACTCAGACAGACAAACTGAGTCAGGTTTGGTGGTATAGGGCCAAAGACACACGATCACACAGAGCCTGATGGGGTCAGACACTGACAGGCACAGATTGGGCCAGCTGATAAGCTGGAGTTAGAGGGAGCCAGGTAGAGACCCCACAATGTGGCCAGATGGGCCAGGTCCAGGTAAATATTGTATATGCGTTGAGGGGTAATACGTGTTCCCAGCACCCTGTTCTGGCTGAGGGACCCTGTCGGGGGCAGGCACTGTGGGACTGAGAGGTAGTCCTGTCTGCAGTGGTCAGTTCCTGGGCACCCCTTGCCTGGGCCGGAGCTTGGACTGGCGGCGTAGGACTGAGTAGCGAATGGCGATGACGCAAGCCTTCTGCAGCACAGGGAGGATCTCATTCGACAGTATGTTTACCCGTGCCTCCACCATGGAGAAGTAGTTGCTCTGTGCTGTTCCAAGCTTGATGTAGGTGCCATCTGGCGAGACCTGGTGGACCAAGGACAGGTGCTGGGTCTGAGCCTAGGCTCCCAACCTGCCTCACACCCAGAACCGTTTGAGCCTCCATGCTCTACAGGAACTGCAGTCCTCAGACCGCTTACCCTGAGTAAACACAGCCGGCCATTGGCCAAAATGCGTTCATATGGCCATGCTGATTATTAAAACTGAAACATCTATGCTTGTTGCTAAATAGCTACTGCCTCAAGTGTCTTGGTTGACAACTCCTCGCCTGGGACACCCTGAAATTTCCCACAATCCCCAGCTACAGGTAATGCCTGGCAAAATGTGGGCCTCTAGAACTTTCTCTGGTACTTGTCTAGTGTCTCTTCAGTGATGGGTTGTGTCCAGGCCTCGCTGTAGGTAAATATGCATGTCATCCTCACCACCATCCCTCTTCTCTTCAGATTGCCTTGCCACCCCACCCCACGATTGTTCTGCCACCTGATGAGGTGGTCAAGTGACTTGATCAAGATCACGCAGCTCCTAAGCTGGATTTTTACCTGGCTCTGTGGGACACCTGAATCTTTCTGGGGGAGAAATTGTCTCAAACTCAGCTCTATGGAAGAGGACCCAGAGCCAGCAGCAGCCTGTGGGGGGTCAGTGTCCCCTCTCCAGGCAGCGGAGGCCTGTAGCCTCCCCAGACCTGTGCAAAGCGGCTCAGCATGTTCTCCCTGGGGACTCGCACGTGGTCCAGTTGCAGGAAGCCATTGTCCACGTGCTCCAAGTCCATCTTGGGCCCGATGTCTCCAATGGTGATTCCTAGAAGAGAATGGAGCTGGGAACATTCATCAGTCAAGTGCTTGCTGTGTGCTGGTTACCACACACATGCTCATTCCAGCTTCTTCTGAGCTTTGCAGTGGCCTGTGACACTGAGGTTATTTTATACCTGTTTCGCAGGTGACCAAGCTAAGGTCAGACAGGTGCTGACTGTTGCTCAAGATCAGCCAGCGAGTTAGCACCAGGTCTGTCTAACTAGGCTCCTCTCTGCCCAAGGGTGACATGTCCCAGCTTTTCTCATGGACCTCTGGGGCCTCAGGACAGGGAGGCCTGGTGGGGGTGTCCTCCTGGTAGTGGTCCTAGGAGGAATAGCATGGGCTTACCTGGCAGTGGGGTGTGGTCCTGGAGGCTCCGGATGGGCACAATAAAGGCATGCATGCCCTGCTGGGCTCCCGAACAGATTAGCTGGGCCTGGACCAGGGCGTGGGTGGCCGACCGTCCCACTGAGGGCAGAGAGATGAGAGGTCCAGTGTGATCCATGGTATACGAGGACCTGGTGTGCAGAGCAGACAGGCTAACCTTCCCTAACAGGAACCTGAATGTTAGCCAGTCTGTAAAGGCTTAGGAGGACCAGTGTGGTGGCATGGGGAAGGGCAAGGCATTTCATGAGGCAGGATGAGGGTTGGTTTGCTCTGCCTGGGAGAATGTGGGTCAGGGGAGGATCACAAGGAGCCTGGAGGGCGAGGGGCATTTTTCAGGGGAGCACCATGGGGAAGGGTATGCAAGGCAGAGGGAACAGTATGCTCGGAAGCTTGTGGACCGGGTTGTCTTGGAGGCTGGGCAGTGGAGGAGGTAGCATCCAAGACACAAAAGGATGCTTGTTTAGGGTACCCTTCAACTCACATGACCTTGACTCATCCTTGGAAATGACTGGAACCATCCACAGAACTTTAATATGTCTGGCTCTAGAATTCATTGTGTTGGAGGAATTTATGGAGAGCCATTTGGTGGCTGGAGGTGCAGGGGATTCTGCCTAAGCATAGCAGCCACCCTACAATTATATAGACAAAACCCACGCGGGGTAGGAAAACTCAAGGAGGGTCTTGAGGGGACCAAAGCTGTGCACTCCCTTTGGGTGCTCTCTCCTCCAAAGGCAAAGCTTGATGAAGGTTATGGATTTTAATGAAAACAGCCCAAATGGACCAATCCGGGAAAGCTTGGCATCTATTAAAATTTCATTCTATGACAGTCTTTTTCTTTGGAATCAAGGAAACAGGATCTTTATATCAGAGATGCTGGGGTATGTATGTCAGGATGCATGGCAAGCATACTGGTCCTGCATCACAGAGAGATGTGTGCACTGCTGTCCCACTCCCCAGCTGATGGGCACCTTTGAAAAGTCACTTTTCACAGAGAGGGGGAACCTGGGAACCCCCCACTAAGAGTCAAACAAATCTAGCAGGGACTTGCTAAAGGTGCTGTGAGATAAGCGAGCTTTTCTTTTTTTCTGTCCTCAAAAACCTATTAATAAATCACTCTGCCATCAACCTAATTATAATAATATTCAGTCAATTACCATTTGTCAAAATCCAGGTGGTGCCAGACCCTGTGCTGGTGCTTTTCAGTTCTTACAGGGCAAGTATGATGAGTCTCACTTTTCAGATAAGGAAACCGAGGCTCAGAGAGTGGAGAGACTGCTCAAGGTTACTGGCCCGGAGGGGCAGAGCTGGGATGTTTGCTCTGCCTGATTTCAGAGGCTGGTTACTTTCTCCAGTTTTGACGGCAGTCATTCTCTCTCTCTCAGCACCCTCATCTCTCTCACCTCCGTCTCCCTCATTTCTCTCTCCCTCTTGCAACCTTTCTCTCTCTCTCTGCTATTTTCTCACCTCTCCCAGTGTCATTCTTTCTCTTTAGTTGGACTCCTCACATTCGCTGTACGTGTTTTTTCCTTATAAGCGTTCACAGGGCTTGGGTCCCCAAGTGTCACGGATGTGTCCCAGAAGGTGTATTCTAAAATCGAGGAGGAGGGCCTTGGTGGGACCCTCTTTGGGGCCTGGCCCATCACCAAGCCCCAGGGAAGCATGGTGTGGTCGCCACCTGGTGGCCATGGGGAGGTGAGGTGCCGGTGGCCTGATTGGCGCTGGTGGTGGGTGTGAGCCTTTCTCAGGGTCTGGAGCAGTGGGGCAGGAAGGGATGTTTTTCTCACTGTGTAAACCCAGGCCCCTGCACTCTCGCTGGTGGCAAGCCTTGGGAGATGAGAAGGACTGAGATTGTGGGGAGTGCCTGAGACTAGGCCAAGAGTGTGTGTGTTATACACACACACACACACACACACACACACACACACACAGACACACGTGTGTCTGTGTGGGAGCATTTGTGCCTCTGTCCTCATCCTCTAAAGGTTAGGTCAATTTCCTCAGCTACTTCAAAGTTTCTCAGCCACTCACTGATGAAATTCTTCACATCCCACCTATTTTACAGAGTAAGAACCTGAGGCTCAGAGAAGTGAATTAACTTGCCCAAGGTCACTAGCCTAGAACAGGGAATCAATCTGAGGTCAATCTGAACATCAAAGTCACTGATATTCTGCTATCCAGCTTTGCTCTCCCTGGGGACAGATGGGGCTGGGTGATGGAAGGATACTCACGGTCACCTGGCCACCATTTGGTGGCAGTTAGTGTGGGGCTGTGTATCACAAACTCTTGAGTGTCTGCATCATAGGTGGCTTCAGTCTCCAGGCCCTGAAGATATGTCCCTTGGAATCCAGAAGCAGAATTAGACATGGTGCTGGGGTGTGAATCCCACCTGGGGAGCAGTGTCTAGCAGGCCTGGAACTCTTAGGCACCAGCCTTGTATGCAGCCCCGTATCTCTCAGCTGGACTTACAGGCATTTCTCTCCTTTCACACATGGCCAGCCCATGACAAGGGACGGTTGATGACATTTCCGGAAAGAATGACTTGCCCCACTGCTAACTCATAACAATGTATAAATTAGAAAAAGACACCACCCTTTCCTCCAGACCCTGACTGCCACCTGCTGTAACGTTTTCATATTAAAGATACAAATCTATGACTACTGAGACAAGAACGGGCCCTCTGGAACTGTGCAGGACATTGTACGCTGCATGCAGCAGCGCTGGCTCACCATGTCCCAGTTCTGTCTGGGCGTACGTGGTGATGATCTGGAACTTTTCACAGAGTGGGGCCCATTTGGCAATCTGCTCCTCCGAGCCCAGGTTCCTGAGGGCTTTCAGGAAGATAGAGTGTAAACCTAAGCCCAGGTCTCCAGAAATGGCTCTGTGGGAGAGAGACTCTTTGGTGAGTAGCGCATTGGAGAGAAAGGCCCGGGTACTCTAAGCCTAAGCAGGATACAGGACAGAAGGGGCACCTTGAGTCCTGGTTGGGGGATAGTACTGCCTTTGTTGGGGGATAGCTCCTGGGGCTGGGGGTTCTGGGTGATCCCAGGTGAATTTCTCTCTGGTGGGGCTGCCCTGGGAGTGAGCACCTGTAAGCGTAATGTAATTCACAACCGTTTTCCAACCAGCCCAGGCGCTGTGCTAGCATCTGGACGTGGAATCTCCTCCGAACGCCGGCCTCGTAACGCTCTCTCTGGCTCATGAAATAATTTTCCTTCAGGCTAAATTCTGGGTCACTGTGGATGATGCTCTCTGCCGGGAACAGAGAATAGTGAGCTTAGAGACCTGAGTGAAGTTCCTGGCACCTTCATATCTTTCCACCCACTTGCCTCATGGATGTGGAAAGGAAGTCAGACATTACTGTCATTTTACAGATGAGATGACAGGCCCAGAGGTGGGATAGTGACTCGCTCAAGGTTACAAAGCTATGCAGTGACAGAATAAGGACCAGCATCCAGATCTTCTGCTGCCTAGGACTCTTCTTTCCCTTAGATGCGCCGTGGGAATATTGATGTGTTTAAGATGCCTTATAGTCCAAAGGAATGAATCTAGAACTGCTAAGTTTTGAGAGCAAAACTTTTTTTTTTTGTTTTTTGTTTTTGTTATTTGAAGGTAGGACTGCTAGTGAAAGACTCTTCTTCTAAGAAAAATATATGGGCACAAAGCACATGCTCCATTTCTCAACCTCCTCTTACCAACTTCCCTCCGGAGTGCAGTGTTCTGGGCACCTCCATCGAGGATGTTGGTGAGCCGTTCCACGTCGAAGGACTGCCTGCACCTCTCGCTCTCTATGTCGGGGTGCACTTGCCTGCTCCAGGTGTCCCCCATCGACACTCGGTGCACTGGGCTGCCCATCCCATCCTGGATCGGCCTGGTGTCCGAGTAGAGATACAGTTCTTTCCTTTTATTTGTGGTTTTTCTTTCCATAGTTTGTTACCTGTGGTCAACTGTGGTCTGAAAGTATTAAATGGAAAATTCCTGAAATAAACAATTTATCAGTTTTAAGTGTGCACCATTCTGAGCAGTGGGATGAAGTCCCTCAGGTCCCGCTCAGTCCTGCCCAGGACATGAATCATCTCTCTGTCTACTGTCTCCATGCTGTACATGCCACTGGCCCGTTAGTCATTTAGTAGCTGTCTCGGCTATTGGATCGATTGTTGAGGTATCACAGTGCTTGTGTTCAAGCCACCCTTATTTTACTTAATAGTGTCCCCAATGTATAGGAGTAGTGATGCTGGCAATTTGGATGCCCCAAAGAGAAGACATAAATGCTTCCTTTAAGTGAAAAGATGAGTATAGTAGAATAAGCTATTTTGGGAGAGAAAGAGCACATTCATGTAACTTTTATTACAATATATTGTAATAATTGTTCTATTTTATTATTAGTTACTGTGTTAATCTCTCACTGTGCCTAATTTAGAAATTAAACTTTATCTTAGGTATGTATGTATAGGAAAAAACATAACATACATAGGAGTCGGTATTATCGATTGTTTCAGGCACCCATGGGGGTCTTGGAACAGATCCCCCATGGATAAGGGGGTTACTGCCGTACTTCTGGCCTGGCTGCTCTGAGCCTCGAGCGGTGCTAAGAACCTGTGTGCAGGTGCCCAGGGCTAAGTGTCAGCCAGGTGGAGGAAAGCAACTGCTCTTAAATACTTGAGTACCACTCCACCCCCTGGCTCCTCTCTGTGGGCACCTGGCTGTGTGTCAGGCATTGCCTAAGTGTTGTATGCAGCAATTGCTCAGTAAATGATAGTTCAATATGTGTTAGCTAAGATTTGGACAGGATCTGATCGTAAGCTCAGCTTGTGTCACAAGCGTTGCCTGTGGAAACCATCATAAAAAGTCAATGAAGGTCACGCGAGTAGAAAATTAATCTTAGAGAGATTGAGTGTGTGGCCTCTAGCTAGACAGCTGGAGGTGGCCAGGAGTTGGATGGGGTCTGATCACAAAGCACATGCTCTGTTCGCCATGGGGGTACGGAGTTGGATGGGGTCTGATCACAAAGCACATGCTCATGCTCTGTTCGCCATGGGGGTACACGGTGTGTTTGTGTGTGTGTGTGTGTGTGTGTGTGTGTGTGTGTGTGTGTGTGGAAACTTGTGGTCCCATTTATCTAGTCCACTAAGTCCTGGCCTTTTCTGTGAGCCTGGAGCGGATACTGTGGGGTTGAGGCGAGGAAGCTTTCTCTTTGCCTGTGAAGTGTTCCCTCTGGAATCCCTGTGTGTCCACCACAGCCAAGGTGGATCCTTCACAGCAAATCCCCAGCCCCTTAGCAGCCCCTGTTCCTCTACAGCAAGGCAACCACCAGGTACAGTCAGTTCTACTTCTCCAGTCTCGAATCCATCTGCTCCTCCCATCCCCGTGCCTACCGCTCAGGCCACCACCACTTCTCTGTCCTCTGTCCTCCCGGCTGCCAGGGCGAGCTCTTAAACGGCAGTCACATTGCTTCCCTCCCTGGCTTGGAATTTTCTCTTTGGTGCCCACCCCTTGTGGAACGGAGTCTATGCCACTCTGCATCTGCTGTTTCCTGGGTGTTTCTAGTTCAGCACCAGCCTGCAGGAACCTTTCCTGTAACGATGGCACAGCCCATGGGAGAATGGAGCGCCTCTTCAGCGCTCCCATCCAGTGCTGTTAGAGTGGGCAGTAAGGAACAAGTGCTTATGTACTCGAATGTCCCTCTCCCAAGGCAGTGAGTTCCTGAGGGGTGAGGGGTGGGGTGGGGGGTGGCTGGCTCTTTACTTTCTGGGGTCCCAAGAGCAGAGCTCCCAGCATGCTGTAAGTCTCTCCTGCAGGTGTCCACTACTTTGATTCCAGTTCCTCTTCACCACAACCCTACAGATACACTGCTGTTGTTATTACTGTTTTATAAAGAGGACAGGAGCCTTGGGAAGGGAGGAGGCATTGCAAGGTCACATAGACACATGAGGGAAATGGGATTCATATGCAGACTTCCAAACTGATACCCCTGATGGAAGAGGCAAGGGAACTACACAAATTGGGTAAATATTAAACCAGGTTGTATTCAGAGGCTGCTACGTGCTGCTAGACACAGGCACCTGGCTGATCAGCCATTTGACCAGACCAAGAGGAGCCTACAGAACAGAGGAAGGTTCCTGC
>NW_006440638.1:20454686-20458816 GCF_000325575.1 Pteropus alecto | reverse complement strand
TCCTCAGAACTCTAACACTGCATACCCATACCATGAAAAGAAAACAAAGATTTTAAGCTGTAATTTTTATAGGAACTAAGAAACAATTGTAAACCCAATTTCCCAAACACTCAAGGTGTCATTCTCTGACTTATGAGGAGACCACACTGTCTATGGAGCATTATTCCTTCTCTAATAAACTCTCTTTTCTGTCTCTAACTCTGGCTTCTTGAATTCTTTCATGTGCAGAGTCTAGGATCCTCCCTCTCTAGGTGTAGGACCTGAGTCCCTGCTTGGGAGGATTACTCCGTCTCGCATCATCCTTAAGTGGGTGGCTGGTTGTGGGGGTGCTGACAAGGTGCCTGGTATGTTCAAAGAGCCCCCTGGATCCCTGCAAGTTCTCTTGTTTTCCTCTTCCTACCCCAGCCCCTGTCTGTCTCATGCTCCCTCTAATGTAAGGAGGAGGTAAGAGAACTAAATGTTAAATCAAGCTGTATTCAGAGACTGCAATAAACTGATCAGCCCTAAGGCCAGACCATGAGGAAACAAAGGAAGATTTCTACTGGCATTCCTACCAAATCATTTCCTCACACCTTGAAGGGAAAAAGAGTCTTTAAGTTGCACCCTACACAGAATAGAATCATTCACTCCCTGTGGCTAAAACCGCGGGGAACCTATGGATCAAAGGCAGGAATTGCCAGCAGGCCTTTCATGCTACGTACTCTTAACTTTTCTGCTACATACGCTTATCCTTTCACATTGTAGTTCCCTACTATCAAAGGAAAATGGGTAAACAAAGTCTATAAACTGTAATTCACAGAAACTAAAGAACAATGTATAAACTGAATTCCCTCTAGACTTGAACTCAGACCCCTTTCAGCGTCTTTACTGTCTCACTGTAAGTCACTGTCTCCGTCTGTCTGAGTCCCTCTCACTTTCTGCCTCTAAGAGGAGACCACGCTCTGTCTATGGAGTGTTGTTACCCCTTCTCTTACAAACTTTCCTTTTGACTCTAACCCTGGCAGGTATTTGAATTCTTTCTTGTGCTCAAAGAACCCCTTTCTCTTTCGGTGCAGGGCTTGAGTTCCGCCCGTTCAGAGGAATTTGCCCCGTCCTGCATCATCTTTTCTAGCTAACCAAAAAGGGACAGAAGGACATAAACTCGATTCACCCAATCGCCACGGCTCCTCTGGGAGCATCCTCTGAGCTGTACAGATCAACTGGCCTTGGGCAAACGGTTAGCTCTGTTTCCAGGCATGTGGTTGAGGCTAAGTCCTCTAACTGGGCAGGAGGCCACCAGCCGGTCCTGTCTGCTTTGCCTACTTCTCTTCCTCTAACGTCCCTAAAACTCCGCGTGTCCATTGGAATTGCAGAGAAGACGTGCTGAGGGTCCCCTTCGGAATTCCAAGTTAAAAGACTGTGTAGCACCTTTGGGCCACGACAGGACAGGTAAGTCCGGGGAGAGGAAGGGGATTTTCTGTTCCTTCCTCCTGGCCCCTTTGCTTTCATTTTTGCTGGGGGCTTGCAACGGAGGAAGCGGTGGGCCGCGGAAGCTTGCCCTGGCTACTTCCCCAATCCGGCGGGAACTCTGACAAGGAGGCGGAAACACGGTAGCTGCTCCAACTGCACTCTCTCCAACCTCCACCTCTGCCTGTCCTATCATTCTGTCTGTCTTATCGTTCTCTGCCTGTCCTATCCTCATTCTGTCTGTCCTGTCCTCATTTCTCGATTGGCTCTAAGATGCTGGAGCAAACTGCCGTGCACATACCTTTCCCTCAGCGGGGAGGGCCAGGAAACCACTCAGCGCACAGGTCCCCATTCAAGCAGTGCGACCCTCTCACTTTGGGCCCGCGCGCCTCACTGTCAGCGATCGGTCACCGCTCTGAGTCTAGAGTAGGCACACCCATGCCTGGCTGGCTGACCCTGCTGCACTCCCTCCTCCTCCCTTCCGCTCTCCCAGGGGGCACATGCAGCCCAGGAAGGGACCCACCAAGAAGGCAGGGTTGGTACCCAGCTTCAGGCACGGCTTCGGATGCAGTCCTGCACCTGCGGGCCTCTCAGCTGGCAGGAGGACACGTTTTCAGTATCAGGCATCCGCTGAGGCTGCGTCTGTGGTCATAGGGGTTAAGTGCTTTCACCCAATCTGCTCTGGTTCGATTCTCCGGGAAGCTTTTTTTTTTTTTTTTCTTTCTCTCCTCTCTTCTGCCCCTGGCAGAGTGCGCACACACCAGCCACGCCCCATGGGCACCGGGAGGGCAGCTGTTGGTGTAGCAGGCTGCAGCACTTCCTCGCAGCAAGGACCAAGAGGTTCCACCTCCTCCCAGACTAACAATGGGAGAGAGACTAAGAGGTTTAGCTTGTAAACGGTTCTTTGAACTATGATTCTGGCCTACAATTAGATCCTGTCTTTTTGCAAAAGACAGGAAAAGCGGGAAGAAATCCGCTGTGTATGAGCGTTTATGCTCCTTTACCAAGACCCAGACTTATTAGATGGCCCAAGGATAGGAGCGCCTTCCCAGAGACCTCAAAATAATCGGGAATTATCTCCTCCCCCTTCACCCTCCTACTCTGAGGGGGCACTGAGTTCTCCCGGGACCCCATCTATTCCACCATTCCCTGAGGAAACTAGATATGCCCCCTCTGGGAAGCTGCAAATGCTGATGGGGGAATAATAAGAGTACATGTTCCATTTTCTATGCCAGACTTAGCTTTATGCAAAAAAAAACTCGGCAGAAAAAAAAAAAATCGGCAAATTCTCTGAAGATCCTAGCAGATTTACTGATGAATGTGAAAAAACTTACTGTGACTTATGACTTAATTTGGCAAAATTAAAGATCTTGTCAGGTGTTTCTAACTCTCAATAACTTTAAAGGTCTTGCAGATAACCAGAGATGTAAACATAGCTCCTACGCCTGAGGTTGAGGGAACCAGAAAGGAAAAAAAGGGGGCACTTTTAAAAACAAGCTGGCCAGTCCCACAAGCCATACTCTGCCCCCACCTTTTCCCCAGCCTTCTTAAAACTGTCAAGAGCAAATGAAAAATCTCGAGTTCTCTACAGACCCCATCTACTCTATCACTCCCTGAGGAAACTAGATATGCACCTCCCCTCAGAGAAGTGGCAAATACTGATGGGGGACATGACTGCTAATATCCATATTTTTAAGTGTTACGTATATATGTTTTTTGTTTTGCCTCTAGGTGGTATTACCAGTTTAAAATATTTAATTGGCTTGGAAAAAAAAAATTAAGCACTGACTCAAGTTACTTTTCAGAATCACGTGATCTACGAAAATATTTGATACTGAGGCCAGTTTTAAGTTTTGGTTAAATAGACATGCCTTTTAGAGTTATCAACATTAATTATTAGTTAAGTCTGAGTTCACCATTTTTGGCTTCTTATTGCAGAAAAAGCTAAAAGATAAATTAGAATCTGTTAATGAATGCCTTGTACCTCATTAAAAATGTTTCTTAAAAATCGTAAATATAATGCCAACAAAAGCCTATGCTGCTAGAGGTTACAAAATGTATTCATAAATTTGTCAGTCTAAAGAATGTTAATTGCTTACTTTTTAGTTGCCACTAAAAATTGAGGTTCCTAAGAGTTAAGCGCTCTAATTATGATGGAAAGGAAAATGTATGGTTTTGGTAATAGAAGGTATAAAATATGGAGATATATTTTGAAGGAAATTAAAGGAAAGTGGTTTGTCCTAATGTTGGTTATTTCTGAATGAGTAAGAAAGAATAAAGAACGTTGCAGAAGTTTTGTGAAGAGAAATCTTGAAAGAGGAAATTTTATGTGATTGGAAATAAATTGAAATATCAAAAGTAAGCTAATGCAAAATTAGAGTTGTGTTCTCTCTGCTATATAAGACAATGTTTCTTGGACTACTGGTCTGTTACTGATATTATGGAAAGGTTTTCTGAGTAGAAAATAAGGATTCTGTGCTTCATCAAAAATAATGTTCTGTGTTTTATGTTGTCTTAACCAGTTTTCTGAGGCTTTTAGAAAATATACTCATATTGACCCAAGTCTGATGAGGGCCAGACACTCCTGGCTACGCATTTCATAACCCAGGCTGTGCCAGATATTCAAAGGAAGCTCCAAAAGTTGGAGACTGGACCCCAAACCCCACAGGCTGCCTTAGTGTCAA
>NW_006440638.1:20452289-20454648 GCF_000325575.1 Pteropus alecto | reverse complement strand
AAGAGTAGGAAAAAAAAAAAAAAGGCGCAAATTTTAGCTGCCATAATGCAGGGACTATCTCGAGGCAACCCTAGGCAATAAAAATCTTTCAGGCCGGGAAGGCCTTGACCTTGCTTGGCATTGTCGAGACTGGGGCACAACCAATGTGGAAAAAAAAAAAAAAAAAGGGCACCGGAAAGGCGAATGTCCATCCATCCCTGGGAAGCCGGGGATGGGTGGACCTCCTAAGCCCTCAGCCCTTACGACTAGCCTCTCAAATGAGAGAGCTGCTTTCTCCTTCAACAAAGGAGGCCAGAGCACTCGCTAGCTCCAGTCCTAGAGAAATTCACTGCAATCACGACAGTGGAGCCTCAGGTCACTTTTGACATGGCAGGGAGGAAAACTGAATTTTTATTACTTATTGGAGCTAACTACTCTGTCCTGACCTATCCCATTGGGTCTGTCCTCAAAGCAAACTTCACAGTGACGGGAATAAATAGCCTGCCTAAGGAAAGATGATTTACTTTTCCCATTAGTTGTGAGACTGGTACTAGTAATGAAATCCCCCACTGTATGTCAGGACTAGGGTCCAGTGTGGAGAGCCCCTCGTCCCAGGAAATGGGGTGCTGCCAGAAAGGGGACAGCCCCTCGCCTGTCACATAGAGCACAGTCATGGGGAACCTGGTACTAAACCATTCCTAGAGGACCCGCTTCTGGGGCAGGATTTCCCACATAGCAGAGCAGTCCCTCCCTGCGATCTATTAAAAGTCAGCCCTCAACCCACTTGGAAAGAGCTCTACCAAGTTTTGTTAAGCTCCCCAACTGCTGTCAAATTACAAGGAGTCAATAGCTGGGTACATTTGTCTTGATTTAAACCAGGTTCTTATGAGTCCCCACAGGTTCCTCCAGAAAATAGAACGGGAAGTGTGACCTATTCCTGTGAACTCGTGGATGACCTTAAGCTCTTATTCTGAAAATAGATAAATCTACATGTCCCAAGGAATCAGGGGACTTTTCTGAATAATTATTCTTTTAGCTCAGTGTCTATACCACTGCTCTCTCTTCAAACTAATTCCATCTCATTTTATTATATAGCTTTACCTTAAATTAACAGACTGCTATGAAAAAATAACTTTACTGTCAATTACCTCTACTATTAATTATTATTATTATTTTTTTAAGCAAGGCAACCAAGCCTTGGTTGACCTCACAGATTGCAAGGACCTTGTCAGCTTACAAGCCCTTATTTTTTCTATTTTTTATGTCCACGGCATTTGGTCTTCCTAGGTGGTCTCCCATCCAAGTACTAACCAGGCCCGTCCCTGCTTAGCTTTCGAGATCAGACAGGATTGGGCGTGTTCAGGGTAGCATGGCCATAGATTTTACTACTGATTTTTGACCTTTGCCTTTTCAATCTTTTTGTTAAATTTATATCTCTAGGCTGCAAAGCTTCCTGCAACTTCCAATTGCTGAAACAACCCCATGTTCTCTGCCTCCAGAGCCCTTAGAATAGGTTTCCGGAGATTTTTATTCCCAGCAGGCAGGGACTACAGCCCTATTTCAGCTTTGAAGAAGTTACAGAAGACAGACCTTCCTCCCTCAAGTCCCCTTAAGAATAAGGAAATACAATCTCTGAGTGAGGAGAATGTAGGGAGGAGCAAGAGAACAAAATGTTAAATCAAGCCACATTCAGAGACTGCAAAGTGCTGATCAACCCCGCAGCCAGACCACGAGGATACCTGCAGAACAAAGGAAGATTTCTGCTGGGATTGTGAAGAGAAAGTGGCATCCTACACAAAATAAAATCATTCATCCCTACGGCTAAAACCAGGGGAACCTATGGATCAAAGGCTGGGAATTGCCAGCAGGCCTTTCATGCTACATATACTCTTACCTCTTCTGGCTACCTGGCTACCTATGCTTATCCTTTCACATTGTAGTTCCATACTATCAAGGGAAATGGGTAAACAAAGTCTTTATACTGTAATTCACAGAAACTAAGGAATGATATATAAACTGAATTCCCAGAACACTGGGGGTCCCTTCACAGTATCTTTATCTCTCTGTCACTGTCTCTGTCTCTCTGTCTGTCCCTCCGAGTCCCTCTTAGGCTCTCTCACTCTTTGCCTCTGACAGGAGACCACACTTCATCTATGGGGTGTTAGCCTTTCTCTAATAAACTTTCCTTTTGACTCTGACCCTGGTGGGTGTTTGAATTCTTTCTTGTGTTCCAAGAACCCTTTCTCTTTTGGTGCAGGGCTTGATTTCCACACCCTCCCCCGCCCCGCCTCCAACTTCGAGGACTTTGCCCTGTCCTGCATCATCTCCTCTCCAACTGCTGCTGCCTCCTTGCTGTGCTAGAGCACGCTGATACCCCATC
>NW_006440638.1:20444441-20452126 GCF_000325575.1 Pteropus alecto | reverse complement strand
CTCTGACTCTGCTAATTTTTCTCTTTTCACTTGTCCTAACATACAAGACAATTTACTTATCGATTATGTTTTTGTTAATTGTCATCTTCCCTCATTAGATGGTGAACTCCAAGAAGGCAGGGATCTTTGTCACATTCATGCCGTAGCTCTGACATTTAGCACAGGGCCTGGCTGAAAGGTCCTGTGTAGTAAACAAGTATCAAATGAAAGAAAGCAGTGCTTGGTCACCCCACCGGGAGCTGCGGGGAAGGCCATCGCCCAGGTGGTCCAGTCCTCAGAGGTCTCCCAGTACCTCCCCTGACCCTCAGCCCGGCTTGCCTGACTCACCTCTGTCTTGTGTCCACACTGTAGGCCTGGCCTGGCCTCTCTAGCCTTAGGCCGCTTCTGGTCAGTGGCCCAGCCCCTTTCTCCTCCCCTAGAGGGGTGGCACTGCCTGGCTGGCTCTCAGCTCTCAGCCGTTTACTGCTGAGTTCACTGCTTGTTCTCTCCTGTCCCCTCCACTCCCTTCCACCCGTTTCCCGCAGGTGACATGCAGTGCCCAGCACTGGGGCTACCCAGGGAGGATTGCTATGAAGATGAAGCAGGTTAATAGCTTAGCATGAAGCTGGCTGGGCAGCTCAGCGAGTGCCAGCTACTGAACCCCAGCCTTTCTCTCTCTCTTCCTGCCTGTCTGGCCCTGCCTCCCAGAGCCTGGTCCTGATAGAATGCACACACTTGCGCTCTGTATAGAGAAACCCCATAACCCCCACCCAGAGTCCAGAGACCTGCGTTCACATCCTGGACGTGTGACTCTGAGTTACTTCACCTCTCAAAGCTTCCTTTCCTTTGTCTGTTAACTCACAGGGTGTAAAGGAAAGCTCTTGATAAGCTTTAAGCCCCAAGCACTTGTAATTTGAGATTATTACTATTTTCTTGCTCCCCATAAGAGAATTTCTTAATTCCCAGGAATGATGTTTAATGGCGGAATTTCCAATTCTGGGGCAGCCGTGTGACACCGCTGGTTGTACAGGATGCATCAATTTGTTTACTCATCAATGCATATTTTTGAGTGCCATGTAAGCACTGGGGTACCTACAGCGGGAAACAAAACAAAACTAAACTAGACTAGTCCCCTGCACTTGAGAAGCTTCCAGCTGGGGTTAGGGGCTATTAGGGAAGCAGGTGATCACAGTAGGAATGAGCAGGAACACAGGGTACTCACAACCACTTCTAATGAATTTATAACTTTTTTGAACTTTAACCCTTCTTGCCCTCTTCCTGCTCCTGCTGTCCCTAGGGCCCTCCTGCTTTTCCTGTCTGGCTCCTTTTTACTTTTTCATCTCGCCAGAAATGTTAACACTTTCTCGGGGAGTCATCCCAGTCTGGATTAGGAGCTCTTGGACCTGTTTTCTTAGCTCCGAGATTTTGCCCCTTCTGGTCTAATACAAAATAAACATTTGGTCATTGACCCCCAGTTCTTGGCACAGAGCTCCTAAGTGATAAGATTGTCTTTTGTATTTATGGCTGGGGGTCCCTAGATAGCTTTAGGAAGGGAGCTGATTGCTGGAAAGACCAAGACTTAATCTGAGGGTTAGAACTTTTAGCTCCCCCATCCCCAAACCTCTACCGAGGGGAGAGGGGCTGGAGATTGAGCTAATCACCAGTGGTCAATGATTTAATCAATCATACCTACATAATGAAACCATGATAAAAATCTCTAAACACTAGGGTGCGGGGAGCTTCTGGGTTGACGAATACATGGAGGTGCTGGGAGGGTGGTGTGCTGGGAAAGATCGTGGAAGCTCCATGCTGCTCCCCATACCTTGTCCTATGTGTCCCTCCCACATGGCTGTTTCTGAATTGTATCCTTTTAAATAAAGGGGTAATCCTAAGTAAAGTGCTTTTCTGAGTTCTCTGAGTCTTTCTAGCAAATTAGAACCCATGGAGGGGGTGTGGGAACTCCTAAATTTATAGCTTGTAGGTCAGAAGTATGGGTGGCCCTAGGATTTGCAATTGGTGTCTGAAGTGGGGGCAGTCTTGTGGCTCTGAGCCCTGAACTTGTAGATTCTGCACTAATTCCAAGAGTTAGTGTCGAATTGAGATGAATTGTTGGATACCCAGTTGGTGTTGGAGAATTGGAGAATTGGTTGTTGATATGGAAAACCTCATATTTGGTGTCACAAGTGGTGATAGAAAAAGATACCACAACCTTGGTGGCTAGTTTTTTAACTATTGGTTTTTGTCTAAGTCACAAATGAAAACAAGGACTATGTTGCTCATGGTCACCAATGCAGTTTCAACTCTAGCCCAGGGCTTGGCTCAAGGAGGGTCCAACAAATACACGGTGGATGAATGAATGAACAGTTGGCAGGAGCCATCAGGATTCTCAACCCCAAGGGCATAGCCAAGCTTGAGGAAGGACTCTGGAGCATTTTAAAGGTAGGTAGGGGTGTGTGTGCGTGTGTGTGTGTGTGTGTGTGTGTGTGTGTGTATGCGCACGCATGTGTGTGTGTGTGTCCACCCTATTTGTACACCCTTGCATGCCCCAACATGGGATCCAGTCTTCCATCTCAAAGCTGGGGATTCCTTTGGAACTACTTGTGCCAAAAAGTTGTATACTCAGTTGTGTTTCCGAAGTGGTCTCGGTCTTTCTGCCACCTTTCCTGATCTGTCTTGATAGCTCTTGCCATCTTGCACCCTTCAGGAATTCTGAGGAGTTTAAAAGGCTCCTTTCAGATGGTCCTATTGAGAAAGAGTTGCTATGTGAGATGAATCAGTTTCCTCTCTCTCCATGTTTCTGCTCTAAAATTTGGCTTGTTTTTGGCTAGCATTAGTATCCACACCACCCTACCCATCAATCCCCAGACGAATATTTTTGGAACACCGTGGTGCATTGAGCACTTCTTGGGGTGGGATCCAGAGGGGAATCAGATTTCAGGGAGCCAGCGGGGGAGGGGATGTTTATAGGTTCCCTCACCTCCATTGCATAGCAACCCTGGAAAGTGGGCTACATCACCCGGTTTTGCGTAGGAGAAAACAAACACGGAGAGGTGCGTCACTTGCCCCGTTTACACAATAAGTAGATTACAGAACTGGAATTTGAGCCAGGTCTTCTGATGATAAAGACTGGCTTTCAATTCATTTGTACAAGGTCGAGAAAGAAGTCAGGAGACCTGCGGCTCCTCTCACGGCAGGACTTCTAAGATGCAGTGATTCTGGGTAGGTGGCCTCTCCCCAGGGTCTCAGTGTCCCCATCTGTGATCTGGGGTGTTTGCTTACTAAGGGGCCTGACAGCCCTCCACCATGTCCAAAGTAGTGTCCAACTTGTGTTTTGAGGAAGAAGCAGGACCCAAGCTTTGAGAAATTACCCAGCAGGTCCTGCTGGGACTGGGGAGCCCGATCAAATACTTAAAAGGCCATCAGGATCTTCATCTCAAGATAATCAAGATGTGAAAACCATGGCAAAGAGAAAGTAAGCAATTGCCCATCTCTCTGAACAGTAGGGTCAAGGCCACCTCCCCTGTTCACCATCTTGTATACGCCCACTGCCAACAGCAACAGGGAGCCCATGGGGCCCAGGCCCCCCAATCCCAGCAGGACCTGCTGGGGATGGAGAAGGTGTGGTGTGTAATAAAGTATGGGGTGCTACCTCCCCCAAAAATGAGGACCGAGAGAAGGGCAGAGGGTCTTAGGGTGATCAGCTGTGAAGGAATGATTGAAGCCAGACAAGCTTAGAGACTAAGAGAAATAAACAAGTAGAAATAGGACTTGGAGGGGTCAGGTCAGTGACAGATATGACAGAATGGAACTGCTGAGGAAAGGGAAGATGATAATTAACTTTTATTGAGTGCTGTCCATGTGCACGGCCCTTGCCAAACATTTTATATCTGTTAACTCAGTTCTCTCAACACTCTGTGATGCTGGTACCATTGGAACCGTCATTTAACAGTGAGAAGCTCAATGATGTTGAATAACTTGTCCAAGGTCATCTGGCAAGTAGCAGAGCTGGATCCTCTATTCCACCCCCAAATCTGAAGTCTGTCTGACTTTGTAGCCTGGGAACAACTATGTTGTGCCACCTGTTAAGATATCCTTAAAGGAGAGAGAGAAAGAGGGAGAAGAAACTTCTATCCCTTGAAATGTGCCAGGCCCAGGCTAGATACTTTGTTCTCTCATGTTTCAGGACTTACCAGCCATATAGTAGGTGCTCGATGCATGTTTTTCTCTTTCCTGCTCCTTCTCCGAACGTACTGGGCCAAGGGCAGGCACGTGGACCCCTGTGTCCCATTTGGCCACTGTCTTTTTCAAAGCCATGAGTGGTCTGAGGCTGGAGTCTTGTCCCTGGGGCCCACTCTGCCAGATTGCAGTGGGCCAGGCCACCTGCTGACTCGGAAGGAGGAAGGAGGAAGACCATTTTGCCTCAGCATGCTTGCAGAATGTTTCTGGCAACAGATGGGAAAGCTTAAATGTGGGTGCTTTGCAAAACATCCTCTTGCAGCCTCCACCAGCAAATGCTGCCAGAATAAATGTGTGGGCTCCAGTCAGGCACATGTGGGTTCACATCTCGCTTCCACCGCCTGCTGACTGTGTGCCTTTGGACAGCAACTTTGCCTTTCTAAACTTTGGATTCTTCACCTGTAAAACGGAGGTAAGGACAGTCTCGGGGCGGGGGCGGATGAGCAAATTTATATATTTAGCTCAGTCCCTGGCAAGACACTAAATATTCAATAAATACAGATATCATTATCTGTGCCATACATCTGGAAAATGTGGTCCAGCTAATTGTCCAGGCTTGTGACAAATACTGACTGGCAGTCCTGGGGCTTGGATCCAGGCCTGGGCACAGAACAAGCCTGACACTGGCCTTGCCTTTAAGGTCAGGCACCCACTTGGGTGCCAGCCAGCCCAGGGGAGTTGCCGCAGTCCCTGACTGGGTGGTCCTGCTTGCCTGTCCACAAGTCCTTTCTGGGAAGTAGATGGGCACACTGAACAAAAGGGCCAGTTTTGGAAAACAAGCCCAGCCCTGAGTCTTCTCTGGGTGAGTGCCAGCCAGTTATCAACTCAAATAATTGCAACAGGCTGAGATGAGAGCAGGTAATCCCTGGGAAGGTGAGGGTTGTGTTCTTCACCCTCAAAAGCCCAGCAAAAGGGGGCACCATAAAGACAAGGTCTTGGGGGAACAAAGTGTTCGAGGATTGGTGGGTTTTGGGGGGTGCTGAAACATCAGCCATAGGTCCAGTCCTGCAAGGAGGCCGAGCACCACCACACAGGGAGATTCCAGTCTATTGGTTGGCCCTACAGACTGGTGGCTTTGGGGATGGGGATGTGACATCAGGGGTGGGGCCGTGGCAGTGCGTAGACGGTCCTCACTCTAGGACACATGTCAGTCTATGTCGGCCTGAGTCTGTTTTTATAGGCGGAGGTCAAATCCTTCAAGTTCAGATGGACAAATGACAAATGAAAGGTGGAATGTGTTCCCGAATCTTATGACAAAGATCAGGATGGCACAGGGGGCCTCCTCTGAGTCCCTTCTAAGAGCAAGGCCTGGCTATATAGAAAAAACACAGACTTTGCAGACAGACAATTCTCATCTCTCCCCGGGCATTGTTTTGTGACTTGTCAAGTCCCTTAACTTAAGTTTACCCAAGACTTGGTTTCTTCATTTGTAAAATGGGGATGATGATACTGTATTGTCATGGGTGGTGACATTACTGGTCTTCCATAAATGGAATAATCATTACTGACACCCATTCACAACCTTTCAGACACCTACTATGTGCATAGCTCAGGGTTGGGACTGGTAAGGCTGAGCAGAATCAGACAGGGCCTGTGGCAAGGGTACCCTTCAAAGTGTGGCAAGGGTACCCTTCAAAGCTACTAGGATCTGAGGGCACCCACAGGAGCACACACCGCAGAACCAGGGAGGGAAGGTCTCCTCATTCTCCCTCTCTCTCCTGGGTTTTGTACTGGTCTCCCATCGAAGAGGGTGCTCTCTAAACCCCGACCAAGACTTTGGTCTGGTGGGTGTGAGAGCATGTGAAGATAGGGCTAGCTGCTCTTGGCTCCTCATTTAGGGCGGGGTCTGATGTTGGGGCTCCTGCAGCAGCCCTTTTTTTCTCCAAGGTCTCTAGGACTGGGGGATGGCCCAGAGAGTGGTGTGTAGGAGCCATGCAGCTCCGGTGTGTGTCCTGCAGGCACAAATGCCAGTAGATCTCAGGTGTACTGACAAAAGCCCAAGAGGCCAAAGGAAAGCTTCTGGACCAAACTGACATCTCTGGGCCTGGGTCAAAATCGTGGAGGAACGAGGCAGGTGGGTGATGGGGATGGGAGGGGCTGAACTTGGGAGGAGGCTGGGTATATTGCAGCAGCAGAAGGGGTAGAAAGGATTTCTCACTCACTCATTCAACAGACATTTATGGAGCACCTACTATATGCCCTATGCTCTATATGGGCATTGTCTTTTCTTAAAGTTTTGAGTGGAATGGGCGTGGGATTCTTGTTTCTGGGGCCCACTCTGCCAGATTTACATGAGCCAGGAAGGAAGAAGGAGGGAGGCCACTTGAGAATCAACAATAAACAAGACAGATTAAAAACCTCTGCCCTCATGGTGCTGACATTATTGTTAAGAGAGACAGGATCAATAAGTAAAATATATAACATGTTAGATGGTGATAAATGGAAAGAAGGAAAAATAAAGCGAGGAAAGAAGGGATAGGAAATGTGTAGGAGATGCTGAGATTTTAGATGGGGTGACTAAGGGTTCCTTGTTTAGCGAGAACATGAACAAAGACCTGAAGAAAGTGAGGGAGTGGGCTGCGTGGCCCTCCGAGGGAAGAACACTCCTGGCCATGGAATAGCAGGCGAAAGGTGCCGGGTGGAGGGTACTTGGTGGGTGTGAGGAGGCCAGGCTTGCTGGAGCTGCGTGAGTGATGAGGAGGGCAGTGAGAATAGGGCCAGAGTTGAAGAGGGAGTTGGATGTATAGAACCTTCTAGGCCATAGGAAGGACTCTCCTGGGAGCCAGTGGAAGGCTCTGTGTAGAGGAGTGGCACGATCTGCCTTAGATTTTAACGGGATCATTTGCCTGCTCTATTGAGAATAGGCTGAACAGGGCAGGGGCAGAAGTTAGGAGGAGGCTGCTGCAAAATTCAGATGTTTTGTTTCCCACTGTGCCCCTAGCACACGGCATGCTTCCTGGCACAGAGCAGGCACTCAACAAATATTTGTTGATTGATGTATGGATTAGTGATATCTAAATTCCAGTTTTTAGACTGGTACCATGTAGGCTATATGGGGAAGCTGTAGAAAAACAGATCCCAGGCACTGCTGCTGGAGAATCCAATAGGTTTCTGATGCAAAAGAGGAATCTGGATTTTCAGTACAATCTAAAGGCAATTCTGAGCAGCAGAGCTGACTTGCTATGTCAGTTAGGAGTGTTGTCTGGAAGTAACAGAGACTGACCATAGTGGCTTAAATAAAGAGGGATTTATTTTTATTTACAAGAATTCTGGAGGAGGATAGCTGCTGCATTGGCTTGGTCAAATGATGATAGGGTCAATGTCCTTGAGAGGCTCTTGGCCTTTTCCTCATCGTAGCAAGATAGCTGCTGTGGCACCAGGCATCACATCCTCAATCGAAGCAGGAAAAAGGGAGGGTCAGAGAGGTGTTACCCATGTCTCTTTGATCAGGAGAGCATACTTTCACAGAA
>NW_006440638.1:20439534-20444419 GCF_000325575.1 Pteropus alecto | reverse complement strand
GTCCCTGTGGACTTCCTCTCAAATTTCATTGGCCGTACCTGGTTACGTGCTCACCCTAAGCTGCAAAGGAGGCTAGAACAGTGGGAATCTGGATTTACAACCTCTACAGAGGGAGGTGAATAGAGAGGAGTTGGGACTGATCACTGGGGAATGAACAAGGGTGTCTGCCATGGCTCCGCTGGACAACGTGGTATTTGAGGTCCCTTCTTCTGGGGCTTTGTCTCCATGACTTGCTGCTTCCATGGAGCATCCCTGGCGAGTACTGAGTGAAACCCCAAGCATTCCCTCAGAGGGTCTTACTCCAGCCTAGGCACTCTGTCTTGTTTCTTTTCACATGTCTGAACAACAAATAGACCCCCACCAAGGTGGCTTCTTTAGGGAAGTGGTGGTCTTTATTAAGGATGGTGCATCTTTAGCATCACTGTCACCTGGCAGACATTTAAAACAGCATTTCCACATTCTAAGACAGTCACCTTCAAGAGCCTTTTAGAACTTGACTTAAACACATACACTCATGCGTGCACACACACACACACACACACACACACACATGCATGTCTCTATTTACACCCCTTTGCTGGCACCACACACAGGGAAAGGACGATGGCTTTGGTCACCCTCAAGTCACCCAATTAGGAGGAAGACCAGGATGACCCCTTTCCTCCTGTAGTTCCCATCTTTGGTCCAAGAATCAAACAGCACTCCAGTGGCAGCTCTTTCTGGCAGTTTTGGGGGATAAAAAAATGCTTTTCCGGCACTGCCCTGTCATCTTAAATGACAGATTTACAGAGCTAGAGGCAGGGGTTTTATTTTTCAGGGGAAAAAGGAACAGGCCTGGTTTATTCTCTAAATCTTTTAAAATGGGATAGGAGCAGAAGGTTACCATTTGGTCTCTCATGGAGGGATTTTTGAGGAAGAAGCAGTGAAGTCACTGAAGCTGGCCCAGGTGATAGAAACCAGGTAAGGGGTGGGTCTCAGGATCAGAGGCTGAAAATGAAAGCTTGAAGGGGCCAGTCCATAAGGGTGGCTGTGGGGTCTTCAAACCACTGTTTGTATTTCCAGAAGCCTATTGGAAATCATGGTATATTTGCTATATTTCCATAGGCTTTAGGAAAAGGTTACGTGCCCCCCCCCCTTTTTTTTGGCTAGAATTGCATCACAGCAGCGTGGTGAGAAATACAGGTTGGCAATTATATACATCTCTGGCGAAAACCACAATCACAAACCTGACACAATTTGCTAAACTTTAAAAGTCTTCTGAGGCCTGGGATCCCTGGAGTGGGCTGGATAATAAAGAGGCCTGGGGGCTGCAGAGGTGGGTGGGAACCCTCAAGGCAGAAGTCTATGGGAGTTGGGGGGCAGAGATGGCTTCACGATTCATGTTTCCAATATTTAGCGCCCCTGGATGCTCCAGCCTCGCTGCTGTGCTTACAGTGCGGTCCTCAGACCAGGAGCCTAGGAGCTTGTTAGAAATGCAGAATCTCAGCCCCTACCCCAGATGTCCTGAATCAGAAGCTGTAATTTAACAAGATCTCCAGTGATTCATAGGCACAATAAAGTTTGAGAAGCACTGTACAAGACTCTGGGAGCAGGAAGGCTGCAGCTCTAGGTAGGTACGGTTACAAGGCTTGGACAGGGAGGTTTGTGGAGAGGAGAAAATACTGTAAAAGCATAGATGTGGGGGAAAGGCTGGCAAACCCTTAGAAGCTGTCTTTCTTAGTACCCTTCCCACTTGGCATGATGTGGGCCACAAGGCCACCTGTGGGCTGCTTTGCCCTTCCTCACCAAGGACAACTGAACTTGAACCATTTTCTCCTCAGCTGTCTTTCAAGGCAGGTATCCCGAGATGTTCCCCTTAGTTGCCCCACACCTGACTGAAAGTAAAACCAGGGGCAGCAAAGTTCTATGAGACCTTTCCTTTGGGCTGCCCAGAGAAGCAGGGCCCCATGGGGCCTGGGGAGAACGGAGAACTAATCAGACCAAGGAGGCCCCTGTCCCTCCTTCCCAACTTTGCCACAAAAATCTCATCAGGGTTCAGAAGCCCCTTCAGGGAGATGTGCCTTGTGAAAGTTTCCCAGCAGTGGCTTCATCTTGGAAAAGGAGGGGTGAGAGCTCAGAAGGAAAATCCTGGGAGCGTAGGGACCCCAGCTTTGAGGGGGGCAGGCAGGCCCTCTGAGGCAATGCATTTTTACAGGAGCAAGCATGACCATCACAGATATCCCAAGGCCTGGGGCTGCCCGATACAGAAGGACTGGAGGAAGGTGTGGGGGCCAAGGGGGCGCTGCGGGGCGACTGGAGCTCCAACAGCCAGCTCTACAGCACTTTCTCTTCGCTCGTCAGCGTGGTGATTCTCCGCAGGTTTTCCCTGACTTTAATAAATTCAGGGGCATGGTCCTCTTCTTTTTCTGGTGGTTTTTCCAGCTGAAGGAGAGAAAAGCAGAGGTGTGAAATGAGTGGCGCCAGCAGAATTCCAAGTCTCAAAAGCCACTGGGTTTGGACCAAGCGTTCTCTCTGGGGAAACAGAACCAGGAATCAGTTTTGCCACCAGCCTCGTAGCTGGGGAGACAGAGCATGAGACTAAGTTCTCCCTGTGAAGCCTTGTTCAAACTGCTTACCTCATCGGGGCCTCAGGTTCCTCATCTCGAAAATGGGAATGCCACCTGGTGCACAGGGCAGTTGTGAAAAGGAATCAGAATCAACATGCAATAGATTGGGCCAGTGAGGAAACTGAGGTTCAGAGAGGGTAAGCCACTGACTCAAAGTCACACAGCCAAGTGAGCGGCAGGGTGAGGACTCAAGCCAGTGGTGAACTCAGGGTCCAGTCCTCATTTTGCTCAACCTCCTCCCTTTTGCCACCTGTGGCCACAGGCACAGCTCTTCCCTGGGCCAGGAGACATTCTTAGAGGAAGAGTAGGCTGGGACTAGGTGCCTCCCACCCACCTGGTTCAGCCTCTGCTGCCGTCTCAGCAGCTCCTGCTCAAAGGGGCACTGCAGCCGCTTGGCCTCCAGCTCCTCCTTCTTCTTCTTGATGAGCTGGTTCCGTCGGCGGTGCTCCAGGACACGCTGCAGCTCCGGCTTGCTGTCCACACCCAGGCCCCTGGGGTGCGGGAAGTCATCAGGAGACGGTGCCTCCCACCCACCTGGTTCAGCCTCTGCTGCCGTCTCAGCAGCTCCTGCTCAAAGGGGCACTGCAGCCGCTTGGCCTCCAGCTCCTCCTTCTTCTTCTTGATGAGCTGGTTCCGCCGGCGGTGCTCCAGGACACGCTGCAGCTCCGGCTTGCTGTCCACACCCAGGCCCCTGGGGTGCGGGAAGTCATCAGGACTTCCCCCACCCCAGCCAACTTCCCCCACCCCAGCCTCAGGGCTGCACACTGTAGTGCCAACCTACAGCATTATCTTGTACAATCTTCCTAGCAGGCCTGGGAGGTGGAACCATTACTGTCCCATTATACAGAAAAAGGAAGTGAGGCTCCTAGGACTTAAGACACCACCAGTCCAAGTCATAGCTATGACGGGGCTGAGTGAGGATCGGCACCCAGGCCTGTCTGACTGTAGAGAACAGGTTTTATGATATTTCAAGTTATTTTCTCAGGATAGGTTTCTAGAGGTGAAACTGCTGGGTCAGGCTCTTTTAAAAATTTTAGACACATATTTCCATGTGCCCAACCCCCCTTTGAAAACGTTATCTAATTTATACTTCTGTCAGTGGTGTACAAGGCCATCTATTTCGCCCCACCATAATCATACAATC
The DNA here is from genome assembly GCF_000325575.1 of Pteropus alecto. Lineage (NCBI taxonomy): Eukaryota > Metazoa > Chordata > Mammalia > Chiroptera > Pteropodidae > Pteropus > Pteropus alecto. Next base: position 20,440,669 of record NW_006440638.1, on the reverse strand, counting down.
CTTTTGTATTTGAGAATCTGGTAGACAAGAAATAATATCTAGTTTTCATTTGTTTCTTTGATTATTAGTCACATCAAACAGCTTTTGAGATGTTTACCAGCTATTTGCATTTCCTCTTTTGTGAACTAACTATATCTATCTTTTTTTCATTTTTTCCTTACGGATTTATAAGAGATATGTATATATTAATTTTTATCTGTTATTTATATTGCAAATATTTCCCCTGATTTGTCTTTAGGATTTTTTTTTGTTGTAGTGATGTTTTTGACATTAAAAGTGATGACTCTAAAAGACAATCAGACAAATACTCATATAGTAAGTAAAAAAAAAAAACAAAGCAAACAACACCTAGGATACTAAATGTTATCTGCTGGAAGGTCTATGCCACACAGCTGAAAACGAGAATGAAAATCACAGCTTGCACCAATACTAGAAGCAGCCAGCAGAGGGAGCTGCACAGATACTGTAGCCTTCATCCCAGCACTGGTAAACTGGGGGATATTTCCCAGGCCTGGGAGGGGAGGGAGGCTTGGCTTTCCTCCCCTTTTCCACCTCAAGCCTGCCTCTCTCATTGCATCCCCCAGCCTCCCTGTGCCACTCACCCCCCCTCCAGGATTGTGAAACCCCTGCTTGAGACCCTTACCAGGTCCACATGTCTCCTCTGGCCTACCACACAATCTATGCCCCATCCGCACTGAGCTGCCCTGTTTCCTGTCCATTTGCACATGCTCATCCATCTGCCGAGAGCATACCCCATCAAAGCACCTGGGTATGCATCCAGTCCCTCTCTCAGGGCAGGAACATTTCTTCTTGTACCCCCGAGTCTGGCACAGTGCCTGGCACATACTAGGCGCTCAGTAAATGTACATGGAGGGCAGGAACAAAGTGGGTAGCTGGCTGGGCAAACAGGGCTTTTAGACCTTCACGTTTCCTGCTGGTGACCACATGGGGCACCCTCAGCCTTCCTCAAGTCTCCAGGAGCCCCAGGATGATCACCAGGCATGAGGGGCATCTGCCCAAGTCCCAGAAGGCCTGAGGAGGTGCTTTGCCAGGCTGGGGCAGCCGAGTTTCATTCCTACCTTCTGTGGTTCATGAGCAGCTCCCTGTGCAGCTCCTGGTGGCTCCGGGAGGCCTT
>NW_006440638.1:20437424-20439499 GCF_000325575.1 Pteropus alecto | reverse complement strand
GCAGCTTCTTGGGCTTGATGAGCTCTGGGTTCCAATCTCTATACTCCGGCCGGGCCATCAGGCCCCCGATGTCTGCTCGCTCCCTCTGGATTTCTGAGTACATTGAAGCTGTAGAGACAGGTGGGAGAGTTGGTCAGAGCTGGCTCCACAATCTCATCCATCCCTGTGGCCACAGCTGAAGGGCAAGGGTTTGGTGTTAGGTGAACCTTGGCTTCCTGCTACTGTGCAGCCCTAGGTAGGCTAGCTGATTTTCTGAGCCTTAGTCTCTTCTTTTGTGAGACAGAAATAATTGAACCTGTGCACAGGGTTGTCGTAAAGTGGTTTGTAAAGTGGGTTGTAATGATGTTTGTAAAGTGGGGTAGAGAGGTTAAGTGCTACTTGGTTACAAAATATGGGTTGACACACGTGCAAATGATTTTGGCCTGACTTTGAAAAAACAATTTCCCTCCTATAAAAGAAATTATGTTTAAGTTTCTGTTTTTCAATGAGCTCGTATCATAAAAAGAAATATTTAAAAAGAGCAATATGTACTTGTTAAAGTTAATTTGGATCAATGCAGTGATTAAAGAGAATATCACCCCTATTGTCCAACTTCCCTATCCATAATTCCAAATTCCCCTGTGGAAGCCTTCAGCTTTTCTCGTTCTCCAGATCAAAGAAGAGAGTATGAAATCCTGAGACTGCTATGTCTCTAATTACAAAGGGATGGTTGTCATCTTTAATGCAGATGTCTGGCTTCTTGATGGCCTCACTTTCACCATAGCAGCTTGAAATTCATCAATTGACTGAACATCCAGGGCTCCCTCCTCTACAAGCTGATTACATATCTTTGAAGTGCCTAAAAGCAAGGAGGGAGGGAAGGAGGGAGGGAGAGAGAAAGAGAGCGACTTCTTAAGAAAAAAATCTCAAGGAGGTGACACAGCCTGGCCATTAGCTGCTTATAGTAAATTGAGTGAAAATTTAGGCATTGGCTCTACCCCTTTCATGAGTTCTGCTTTTCTGAGGTTGAACCTTTACTATATGCCAGGCACTGGAAGTGTCTGGTCTGGTATGTAGTAGACACTCAATTAACAGTTGTTGGGAATTGATAATAGAAACTTTGAGGTTGTATAGATGAGGAAACTGAGGCTCGCAGAGGTTGGTTTTGGGAAACCAGTGCCTTAAGGCATGTAGTTTCCATGTAGCAACTGAGGGGCTATGTCCCCAGATCACCTGCTAGGCTTCAGTCCCCTCTCTTGAGGACCACAATGGCCTATGAACAGACCTTCACTTCTCCCCCACTCCCTGGCCCCACTGGGAAGAAGATGAAAGCCATTCTCTGCCTGAGTGTTTTTTTTTCTTTTTTCTTTACAGGCGTTCTCCAAGTAAACTAGACAGGGATGGTGGTCTGTGCAAAAACCTGGAAGTGGGTAATAGCTCAGTGGGGTTGGAAAATACAGGATGAGGGGGTTTGATGAGGTGTAAATTGCAAGGTGACATGTTAGGGACTGTAGGCATCAAAGGGGAGACTATGCTTTACAAATGGTTGCACGCCAGGTACATGTTTAGCATCTCTATTACTTCCCATTGCAGGGTGCTATTAGGAAGATTAAGTGAGAACATATTTGTAAAGGTGCTGTGTAAACTGGAAAAAGTGTTAATTATTATAAGATATTTTGGATGTAGCCAGATAAAGTGTCAGAGCATAGAAACATGCCTACTAATTTTCTTTTTCTTGAATTCACATTCTCAGAACTCTTTCTAAAATGAGAATTCTAATTTCTTTTCTTCTCTTTTTCATGAAGCTGTTTGTTTCCAGGTTATAGCCTTCCTAATTTTTTGGTCCTTAAAAAATGATTGTGGTAGTATTTAGTTAAAAATGGGCACTTGACAAAATAAACAGTTGGCTGCATCAATTCCCTCCCTGTTTAGAAACGTGGGTATTTTCTCAGTCTGTGGATTAAATTGTCTGGGAGCCAATGCATTAGAATACCCTGAGTCAGATGAGAGTTTTGAGAATTTTTCCTCCTTCTGCTGCCTTTTCCAATTACCAAGTCCTACCAATTGTTTATCTGAATAATTCTCAGCTACACTCT
>NW_006440638.1:20436606-20437414 GCF_000325575.1 Pteropus alecto | reverse complement strand
TGTCCTTAGCTCTCATCCTAGCTAGGCCATTATCACACCACACTTAAATAACTGCTGCAGCTCCTGGCTACTCTTTATGTCCGTAGTCTCTTTGTGCCCCAAACCTTTCAGAGCTTCATACTTTTCACCAGTCGCACTATTGTGTTTTGCCAAAGCGATAAGGCAGGAAACAGAAATAAGTTGTATAACTTGAAAAGAAAAGGGCAGAATTAATATCTATATAAGCTATCACCATATACCTAGAATTCCCAAATGGATTAACAGAAAAGCATTTGGAATAAATGAGATAGTTCAATAATGTGGCCAGATACAAAATAAGTACACAAAACCAAGAGCCCCTGCATAACAGGAATTACCACCGAGAAAATACACAATAATAAAGTTATTCATTTTACAATATGCTTGAGTTCCTATAATTTGCCAGGTATCGTGGTAGACACTGGACACACAGAGGTGAACTAAGAAAGCAAAGTTTCCACTCTCACAGAGCCGACATTCTTCTACGGAGGCAGACAGTAAACATGTACACAAACCAATAAAAATAAACGATTACAACTTGAGAGGAGCCCGCTGAAGGAACTAGTGGGGCTGGGATAGAGACCAACAGGAGGACCCACCTGCAGCCAGGTGCAGGGGAGGGCTTCTCTGAGGAGGTGCCATTTAAGATCTAATGGTTGAGAGGGAGGAGGAAGGCTGTATGGGGGCAGAGAGAATAGCATGTGTGACTCATGTACCTTGAACAAGCTTGGTCTGTTCAGGGAACAAAAAGGCATAGTGTGCCTGCAGTGGCGTGAGCGAGCGACGGCGA
>NW_006440638.1:20410319-20436556 GCF_000325575.1 Pteropus alecto | reverse complement strand
TTTTTAAAAGGTCATTCTCACTGCTGTGTGGAGGAAAACTGTCAGCAGGTTTGGGAATTTTTTTATATGACTTTAGTTTCTTTCATGGCCAATGGGGCAGTTTCTGTCTCTCAAGGTTAAATTCCAGAGGAAAAAACATCTGATTGGCCAGGCTGAGAACCTTCGGGTCACCCGCTAGCCAATGGGTTTGCTGCCCCTGGGCCAGGCCCCACTGTTCGGTTGGGACTCAGTCACTCTGGGTCGCTCTGAGAAGGTCCCTGCAGTTTCATTTTGCACTGGACCTTCAAATAATGTATCCAATCTTGCACCCCAGGTCCAATCAGTGAGTAGCTCTGGCTCAAAGATCTGCTCTGGCACCCTGCACTCCTCTCTGCGCACCGCCCCTTCTTTTTAAATGAAATCAGCGGTGAGCTGCGGGGGTTGGTGTTTCCCTGAGACCAGGGATACTGGAAAGATGTGGCTGGTTCTTCAGCCCAGAGCTGCAGGCTGGGAAAAACGCTGCCTTTGCCAGTTAATGTGAACTCCAGCAAACAACATGTGTGAGATTTGTGGACGCGTGCGTGCGTGTGAGGTGGCAGGGCTTACAGAGTGGCTGAGCCAGCCTTCCTGCCTCTTAGGTTAATCAAAAGTGGCCTCTGCAAGACCTTCACATAGATGCTGGAACACAAGAGGCTGCTCAACAAAGCGCAGATGCTTGGCCAAGAAAATCTGGGCACTCCTGGGGTCAGCTGGGCCTCCTGGGCGGAGGTAGAGGCCATTCTCAGGGCTGTTCTCGCCAGGGCTCTCAGCCTGCTGGGGTGTCCTAAGAGATCCCAGACTCTGGGGGAAGTGGCTACGATGGGCAGAGTGAGGTGAAGTGAGCATTAGGTCATCTCTGAAAAGAAAAAAACATGGATGTCCAAAGGAAGAGCTGGCAAGGGAGAGGAACAGGTGGATTGAGGAGAAAGTTAAGTGGCTAGTGAATATCCTTCACTGCTTGTCAAAGAAATGCAGAATGAAGTCTAGGTGTATGGATGTTAGGAGCCATTAGGACCTGGATTGAATTTCAGCTCTGCCCCTTCTTAGCTTTGGGCAAGTTTACCTGCCCTCTGCAGCAGTAGTTTGCAAACTATAGCTTTTGAACCAAACATAACTCTTTGAAACACAGCCATGCCCACTCATTACTTATTGTCTATGGCTGTTTTCCACTAGAACAGCAGAGTTGAGTAGGTATGATAGGTGCTCAGGTGATCAGCACCCTTCTTCATGAGGGTGTTGCAAAATAAATGAGGTGATACCTGCAAGGTGTTTGGCAAGTGCCTAGCACAGAGTCAAAGTCTCTAAGTGCTGGCTACTGGGGCAGCCACATACAGCAAAAGGTAAGTTGTGCACTGCACAACCCCAAGGCTTCTCTCCTACAGATTAAACTATGAATGGGGCCCCTGGAATTTCACAGTGTGGCCCCCCGTTAGCTGTTATTAACAATTACTATTAATAAATCCCATTCCTAGTTTCGGATTGAGTCTTTCATCCTCCTTACAAACTGCACGGGTTACATCAGGGATCTCAACCCTGGCTGCACACTGGCATCACCAGAGAAAGTTTGAAAAATACCAATGCCTGAGTCCTATCCCAGGAATTCTGATTTGATTGGCCTGGGGGACAGCTTGGCCTTTGGGATTTTAAAAAGCTCCCCAGGTAATTCTACTCGTCAGCTGACTTATAAACTATGGCGTTAAAAAAAAAAAATCAAGCTTCTTTCCTTTGGCCTGAGTGATTTCAGCTGACTGGTTAGCTTGATTATCATGGGCGCCTCTTGTTAAGGTCACAGTTCTTAGCAGCTGTGTGACCTTGGATGGGTCTTTAACCTCCAGGACCCTCCTCCTCTGTAAAATCCAACAAGGTATCTTTCCATCAGCAGTTTATGCTATGAAGATTGGGAGACTAAAGTGCCTGGCATGGGGTAGAGGCAGCCAGTAGGTGACAGCTAAATTGAGTGTTTTGCATGACTATGAGATGGGCAAATCATTCTCACTTAATATGCAGGCTGTGGGACTGACCTCATTTTTCAGGGGGTGGGTGGATAATAATAGGTCAGAGGAGTGATTAGGAGCTTCTCACTTCATTCTTCCTTGGTTTTGCTGATAACCCAAGAGGTCCCACAGCTCCTCCCCAGAGGCTTCACAGGATGTCAGCCCCACTCCAGACGAGGAGGCTCGGCTGGGATCACTAACTGCTTCCAGGATGAGCTCACCAGGCTACTGCAGCGTGCGTGGCTAATGTTAGGGTGGCAGCCTTGAAACCAAACACCGGAACCCCACTGGTCACAGAAGAGCAATAAGAAGAGATGGAAGGGAAGTGGTGCTGATGGATACCCAGGTCACAGTTCATCCTGAAAATAGCTGTGGGACCCTAAGCTCAGCTCTTAAAGTCACCTTCATCTGCCCTTCCTGTGCTGGTGGTTCTGGCTCTGTCTTTGATGGCATCAATGATAACAAATGGCACATGAACCAGTAAAGCAAACTAGTTAAGGCAGATGTTTTGGAGGATACAGACTGGGTTTGAATTATGGCCACACCCTTTCCTAGCTGTGTGACTTTGGGCAAATAGCTTAAGCATTCTGAGCCCACGTACAGTGGGGATAATGGCAATACCTACTCATGGGGCTGTTTGGAGGGTGAAAGGACATAATGTGCATGATGTGGTTAGCCCAATGCCTGGCAGAGTGATGCTTGCTGAAGGCAAGCTGTGGTCTCCCTGTCCTGAGGGGGCCTGTGGTAAGCACTTTGCATTTGACAAAGGCTCACTCACCTCCATTTGGATCTTGCCATTGCCCTAGGAGGCAGCCAGTGGAGCTATATTATTATCCTCATTCTGTACATGAGAAAAATGAGGTTCCAAGAGGCCAAGCTACTTGTCCCAAGATACACAGAATGAATGACAAAGCCGGGACTTTCATTCCAAATTCGGTGCTCTATCACTCCACTGACTTCCAGGCGCGAAGTGTCTTCCAAGCAACAAGGTATCTTTCAATCAGCAGTTTGTGTCCCTTTTCTCTCTCTGGATACTCAAGAGACAGTGAGAGTCCATTTTATAGATGAGAAAATGGAGGCCTGGTAGCTAGAGGACTCCCAGCCCATATTAAGTACAAATTCTCACTGGGGAGCACCAGCCTAGCCCCAGCAGCTCTGGGCTTAAGCCAGCCCATGGCTGGTCTTTGTTTAGGAGAAGACCAGCTGGTAGCTTTCCCTCCCTGGTATTGGTCAGTCTTCATTCCTCTCCCCTCCCTCCTCCTGCCCTTGTTCCTGTTCAGTGCTGTGTTCAGAACATACCTGGACCTTCCTGTTTCGCCATTTCAGGAGGGGGAGGGGCAGCGGAGAAGAGAATAAGATAACCACCGGCAAAGGAGAAATAGGCATTCAGTAAAAGTGACAAGTGTGGCCACTGGATTTCCCAACACTTCTTGCTTTTTTCCTTCTCTGTGGGGGAAGTGCCCATTTGTATTTCACTGGCCAGTAACCAAAGAACTGTGTATCTGGGAGCCATCTCCACATCTCCCATCAGCCTGTGGCCGATGCCTCTGTCAGGGCTGCTTGTCCACTTGGATGTAACCTCCCTACCCCATGAGAAAACAAACCTCCTGAACATTTTGTTTGGGTCCACTGTGACCTCCTAGTTTGTGAAGAGAAGGTCGAGGTGGGCATTTGGGTCTTGAATCAATTCCAGGGCTGGACATGAAAGGTTCTTAACAAGGCTGGTGGAGAGTGTTGTGCAGTTGATCAAAGAACAAGTATCAGCAGACCAGATATTCCTGCTAGCCCACCAGTGGCACGACGCCAGCTGTTCTACTTGGCAGATGCCGGAGGGGAAAGATCCCAGCAGGTACTTACCGCTAACAGAACTAAGAGCCACTTCGGATACAATCAACCCGGAGACACAGGTGCTGGGGCTGCTTCACAGCTGGGAAACCACCCTGATTTAGGAAAGCGACATGCCCAATCCTATAACCCCAGATTTCTGGTCCAGTCCCAGACTTTTGGCCTCATACTAAAAAATGCAAAAGCTAATTCACCAGAAAGGCAGGCGGTTAGCATGCTAACATTGCAATGTGTCACATACTCTGCTAAACACCTCAAAGCCATTCTTAGATTGTAAGAATTTCTAGACTGTAGATATGAGTATCATTATCCCTTTTACAGATGAAGAAACTGAGGCTCTGAGGGGTCATCTAATTTCCCCAGATCACATGACCAGCAAATAAAGGCACCAGAATCTGAGCTGAACTCTGTCTGATGCCAAAACCCATGTTCTCTGAGTTGTGCCACCCTGTAGCCTGTTGTCTATCAGTTACAAAGAGAATTAAAACTGCCATATGGTGTAATAATGGACTTGGATGAGGTCATATCATGTATAAACTCAGATTCATCTGAGCATTTAGAAGACAGAGATCAACAAGAATGGAGCACTGTATCTTGGTGCTCCCTCCGCTTTGTCTCCTAGCCTTCTCTCAAGCCCGGGGTGCCAGGAGGCACCCTCCAGACATTTCACAGATAGAGGACAACAGCCCGCATACCTAAGCTCAAACAGCTCAGCTCCCCTGACAGCCCACCCCAGTGTTCCAAGGCTGCCCTCCTAACCTCGCAACTCCTTCTGGCACAGCAAGCAGCTCCACAGCAGGTGAAATAGAAGAGAAATGGCCTTACTTCTCCGCAGCGTCCTCAAGAAGGGACCTCGGGAGTGTGTTGCTGGGCTCCTCACTCCACCGGGAAGTCCCAGACTAGCAAGGAGGGCCGCCTCCAAAGGGCGGTTCTTAAAACCTTGGGGATCACAGGCGGCTGAAATGTTCCAACGAGTGAGGCGGCTTTGCATTCCTGTTTATTCTGGTATCAATAAAAAGGAACTGTTACTATAGTAACGGGTATTTCACTTGGTGCACGGCCACTTCCACGATGCAGAACACCGTGTCCAAGCCACACGTTTGAGATATACAAATAAATACTTATTTTGTCGGGTTGTTGAGGAATAAGAAGCGTGCCAAGCTTTGTTCTGAGCGAGGCGGCTCACTGGAGGCATTTCCCTTGTTTCTAATGGGAGGGTCAGCAGGAGTACATCGTGGCCCTTCCCTGATGGAAGGGGAGCCAAGCTTCCTGCTGCAGTGCTGAATTCTTCTGGAGAACGCAGCTCTGGGGTGTAAAGGGAGGGGGAAGCGACACTGGGTCAGTTCTTGGTCACCCACTGATGGGCCAAAAACTCCATACACATTACTTTCTTCATATCCCAAACTTCGGAGAGGAGCCAACAGGACATTGCACAGGAGAGAGTGGGAGTGGGGGAGTGGAAACTGACCGGCTCTGGATCAGAGCAGGGGAGCAGGCGCATGTGGCAGCCCTGATTCGGGTACCAGCCCCTTTGGAAGCCACTCAGAGCCCCTGAGGCTTGGTTTCTGTGTTTGTCAAATGTGGAGAATACTAGGGTAGTTGGGAGATGATACAGATGAGATGACAGTAGTGTAACCATGTAGTCAATGCTCAGTGAATAGACTTTTTCCTGCAGAGAGAAAGAGGCTTCATAGGATCCAAGGACAGAGCCTCAGCATGTAGCGCTGTGCCTGGCAGAACACGCATTCCATAAATCCTGGCTCAGTGAGTGAATGTGCGGGGGTAAAAATAAAGAAGTGTGTAGGTGCCAAAGGCCAACTTGGGTGCTTACAGATAATGGAGGCATTCTACTAATTTCAGAATTAGTGTTCATTTAAAAATTTGAAAGTGCTTTCTAGCTTCTATGATTATCCGTAGACCCCTGGACGGGAGCTGGCATTTACCAGTTAAAATTGTCGCTCTTCGTACCTTTACTTTCTCCTGAAGAGTCTTGTTGTCGGGAAGGGGATGAGGCCCCAGGACATACATTAACCATGAACAAGGGCATTAAAAATGCAATTTTTTTCCTCTTTGGCCTCTATTATGCATTTAACCAACATTTATTGAGTACCCACTGTTATCCTGGCACTGTTCCAAGTGCTGGAGACACAGTGCGAATGAGGCAGATGCTATCTCTGTGATCAGGTGACCTACATTCAAGGGGTCAGGGGGATTAGACAAGAAATAAGGAGACAAGAAAATGTGCTGTGATGAAAGTAAGACTGGGTGAGGTGAAAGGGAAGGACTAGGAGCTTAGGAAGGATGGACATGGAGGAGGTGATGTTTTAGGGAGGCCCGAATGGTGAGGAGTCAGCAGTGTGAACATTCAATAGGAGAGTATTCCAGGGAGTAAGATGAGCTAGTGGAAAGGCCCAGGTGGGAATGAGCTTGGTATGATGGAAAAAGGCCAGTGGGGCTGGAGTGCTGGGCGTGAGGGGAGGAGGGAGACGGGGCTGAGATGGGGGCTAGGGGCAGGTTGTGTATGTCCGGGGAGCCCTGCCCAAGCTGGCCCTCCTAGGGCCGCTTAGAAGGTCACAAGTTCTAGGGGAGGAAATAATTTTCTGGAAACAAGTGTTCCTTTTTGTTTCTTCTTCCTAAATTCTGCTTCTCTTGAGGTACTTGGAATGGTAGCCTCCCCCAGCCTTCCAACCTGCTATGGCTTAATTTTACTGAATTCTGACAGTGGAGAACAACAACTAAATTCTTGTCAAACCACTCTCTGCATCATTTAGAACGAATGTTAAAATGGAATCGCTGGGCCATGCTCTGAGATTGCTGCATTAGAACCTATGAGGGAGGGGCCTAGAAATCTGGATTTTAACATATATCCTCTTGGGGATGTGTTTATATTTGGGCGTTTGAGAATCACTATTCTATGGCATAAAATTACTGGCCCTTCTCCTTTGTCACTATATTTTTGTCATGTTTGTGGCTTAAAAAAAAAAAGCATATATTTCTTTTGCTATCACGAAAAAGCAATAAAAATTACAAATATGAAAAAGAGCAACCTTTTCGAACTAACTATAGTTATGATTTACATCTGGTGCAGTCATGTCTATTTTGAATATTGGAAAATAGAGGCTTTCTGGGAAAATGAACTTTTTAGCAGTTTACTCTGGGTAATGGCTAAATTCAACCTCAGTCGTTGCCTCCTGCCTTGGCCTGTGTGGCTTTTCCTGGAGGCCTTGATATTCTGGTAAGAGGAAGGACGCTGGAATACCAGGGGCCTGAGGGGCAGAATTCAGTCCCATGGAGGATTGAAGTGGGAATCCCAGAGACTGAGCATGTCCCTCCCACACTGCTTTCCTGTCTCTCTGAAGTTTGTTTTCTTGGAAACAAGAGGAGCCAAGAGGAAGGGGAACAATGAAGACCAGGCGAGGCAGTCATGAGTGGGAGCTGGGGAATTTTTCTGCATTTACAGTGAGCTGTGGCTGCAGCTTGCATTAAAAACTCCAAAGAACGTCTTTCCTTTCATTTGTGCCCCCTTTGCTCCAAGCCGACAGGCGTGCCTGGAGCAGCTTATCTGGGCCCACAAACATCAGACAAGAAGTTTCCATGGCAACTCAAAACTTCCTCCTGGCCCTGTATTCAGTCTAAATCACCAAGGCCACTTTTCAAGGCTTCAATGAGGTTTCTGAGAGCCAACCTTCCCCTCGCCCCCTACATGCTCTGCTGAAAGGACATGGGGGGGAGAAGCTGCATTGGTAGAAAAACTTGTCATGGATCCATGGAGGGATTGTAAAAGGAATGAGAGTCGCCTTTACAACAAGTTTGAACTAGGAAGAATTTCCTTGGTGGAGGGATTTCAAGTGTGAAAACAGGAAAGTGAGGGAGTAGGGGAAGAACTAAGAGTCTTGTTTCAGAAAGCTGGCAGTTAACCCAGCTGCAATTAGGCATGGTTAATCTGGTTTCTTAACTGCGGAAGGACCCTGGAGTGCTCCCCCCACCCCACAACCCCCTCCCCGACTTCCAGCAAATTTTAATTCACTTGTAGCCAGACAAGAGATGGACAGTGGATCTAGGGATGGGGAGAGGGGTAAGTATGAGTGTGATTGTGTGAGTGTGTGTAAGTGTATAGAGAGGAACCTGGACAGACCACAGCTTGTCAATCCAAGCAAAGTTCCATGATTCCTGGCAGTGGAGTTGCCAGACATAGCAAATAAACATGCAGCATGCCCAGTTAAATTCGAACTTTAGATAAGCAATGAATAACCTTTTAGACACTAAAATATTATTCGGTGTGTCTCTGAGATTCAAATCTAACTTGGTGCCCTATGTTTTATCTGGCCACCCTGCTTGGCAGGGAGGGATGGAGACTCTGGCTGCTCCTCTGTCTGCAGAAGGGAAGCACAGTCGCTGGCGCCCACAGGCACTTGGGGACGTGTCCCTCTGTGTTGCAGAGAGAAGCTTCCCTCCCTGCCAAGAACCTGGCCCGAGCTCCAGGTAGGATGCTGCTAATGAACCACAGGTGCACCTTTACTACAGCACTGCATAGCTTACAAGGCATGGCCAAGCATGAGTGATTCCCCAGAGGTGACCCTTCCCGCTCAGTGGTTCAGAGCCTGGGCTCTGGTGTCAACACAGATACTACTTCTGGATTCATGGCTAGACAGCTAGGTGACCTTCAGCTTCCTATTTCCTCCTCTCTAAAATGGAGCAGACATTCTCTTGAGGAATAAAGAAGATACAGCATAGGAAGCCCTTCACGCAGTGCCTGCCCCGTAGTCTGGGCTCCAAAGTGGTAGCTGTTTAATAGCATTAAAGTTTTCACCCAAGTGAAAAAAGTGGGATCAAAGATTAAAGTCAGTACAACCTCAGCAATGTAAAACAAACACATGCACCCATGCACACAAACTATGCATGGCAAAGACTAGAAGGAGACATCCCCAATGTTACCAGTGGCTGCTCTCAGTTAGGATTATGGGTAAGGCTTCCCCTCTTAATTCTCAATTTCCTGAAATATTCATGGTAAGCATGGTAAGCAATAAGAGGGGAGCTCTTGCCTCTTTACTAAATGGCCTAGTCGATTTCTTATCCCCAGTCTTACTTCTTGCCCTTCCTTATGTGAGACAGCCGGAGCATATGGCCCTGGGTTTGAATATCAGCTCCACCTGTGATTGGCGGTGTGACCTTAGACAAGTCACGTTACCTTCTGAGCCTCAGTTTCCTCATGTTTAAAATAGGGGTTAGAAACCTTTTATTTGCTCATGAATCTGTGCATCAGTAATTTAGTTTGGATTCAGTAGGCAGTTCTGCTAGTCTTGCTTGGTGTCATTTACGTGACTTTAACCATCTGGTGGCTCGCCGGGCTGGGTGGTCTAGGTTGGCCTCATTCACACATCTGATGCTGGTGGTCAGCTGGGGCTGGCTGAATCACTCTCTTCATGTGGTCTCTAATCGTTGAGGAAGTCAGCTCAGGCTCTCTCACAAGAGATCTCAGGGCAGTTAAGGAAAAAAGGGTAGCTGCATGTCCTTGGGCTAAAAATTCTTAGTGTTAAAAATAAAGTACAGAAAGTCCCCACTTACACTGTTGACAGGTTGTGACTTAAGCACTGTAAGCAAAATGACATTTAATGAAACCAATTTTATCATAGGCTAATTGATACAAACAAGAGTTAAGTTCCTACAGCATCTCACCAATGTTATAAACAAAACAGCATTAACTAAATGACGTTATCCGAGGACCTGCCCTCTCGGAGCTTTTAGTATAGGAGAAGCTGTGAATTAAATAAATAATTCCAAGTGCGATATAAAATATAAAATAAAATAAGGGGTTAATACTACTTACCTCCTGGAGAGGAGGGACATGTGTTTTATTTATCAGTATATATCTCTGTTCCTTGCATAGGGCCTAGTGCATAATAGTGGCCAATAAATATTGGTTGAATGATTAAATGAATGAAGTTGATGAGACGTACAGCATTTTGCAGAGAGACTGGCAACACCAAGTGACCAACATCATTTGCCATTGTTATTAACTATTTTCAGAAGGTGTGCAGTCTTTGGCATGAACAGACCTAAGTCTGAATGTGTTTTCCATCCTTTAGTGGGATAGAAAATGTCCCTTAGCAGGGCCATGGGCAAGCTGCTTAGGCTCTCTGAGTCTCATTCTCCTTATCCATTAATAAATGGAGATGACAATTAGCAGTGACCTTGTAGGATTGTGAAGATGTAATGAGCCAGGGGCACAGTGCCTAAAACAGAATAAGTGTTCCATCCGTGAACCCCCCAGTCACAGGCCTCTGCTCCCTTCCTGGCTTTGTCACTGTGTGTAGTACAGTTACCAAGCAAGTATGTTGCCCCTAGAGTCCAGGGACCGCCGAACGACTCTAATATGTCTGCTAGTTTGGATGGGTTGGGAGTAAAAAACGTTACCTTTGGAGTGAGGCTCATAGTTGCAACTCCCAATTAGAGGGAACACAGGGTTTTGGATTAGAGATATCCCCTTCTCCTCTTTGTGAGAAGATAGGAACTCGGTGGGGACACCTAGGAAGAGGTCTTGGTGGGGGAATTGGTGGAGCTGGAATTTGAAATCAGATTCATCTAATCAGAGATCTCCTTTCTTTCTTCCTGCCAGGGCTTAGCCAGATTTAAGACCCTCCCCCAGGAAGGCGCCGCCAGTCCTGAAGTCTTGGCCAGCTCTTGCTTTTGGACTTAAAGACCTGTTGTTCCAAAGTTCCAAGCAGCAGCTCAGCGGCAGGATCCGCCCCCCGGCTTCTTGCCCCCGGGTGGAGCCAGTCCAAATGAGAAAAGCAATCAGTCTCCGAGCAAAGGTACGCGAGGGCTGGCAAGACCGCGGCAGACGCGGTGCGAACGACTCCCCCCGCGCTTCCCGTTGCAAGAGTCTGCGAGCAGGACTACTGTGTGGCAGTGGGAGCAGAGGGTGCTGCCCAGTGAGCCCCAATCCCTTGACGGTTTCTAATCACGTATCCCTAACTGGCAGGGACCCACAGGACACCGATTTTCTCCTTCCCTAAACGTCGCTGTTGAGCACAAAGTCCGGCATTCTTTCTCTTCTTTCTACATTCCTCTGTTTGCCAAATTATTTGTACACTGACCATATATTACATTTGTTTCATTTTCCTAAATAAAAAAAAAATCTCTTATTTCCCTGAGTAGAAAAGTAATTTGTTTACTTCAAACAAAAAGACATAAGTAGGAGAAAACACATTTGTCATCCAACTCGCATCCTCAGAAACAACCACGTTGTGTTTCCATCCAAATCTTTTTCTCTTTAAATGATACATGTAGAAAAACGGTCCCTCGACTTCCTGTAACTTGCTCTGTCCCTTTCCCCCCTCTAATGTGATACCTCACTGGACAGCAATCATTCCAGTGCTCCTTTTCGCCCACCGCGTGCGTCCTGGGTCTCGCCCATCTCCCACGCCTGCGCGCGCTTCGAGCACTCGTGCGTGCGCGTCTCTGCCTAAGAGACGGGCCAGGAGACGGAACCTCGAAGAATTTTTTGTCGTCAGGAAACTGAGTGCGCGTGTGCGTGTATGCGTGCGTGCTCACACATATGAATAAAACAGTATATCTAAGGGTAGATCCCCAAGAGGAAGAATGTAGGAAGGAAAGAAGGTATGAAAGAAATGAAAGAAGAAAGGGGGGGAAAAAAGAAAAGTAATTAAGAAGAGTGAAAGAAGGGAGTAAAGAAGGAAAGAGAAGGAGGAAAGCAGAGCAATGAAGAAGGACCGAGGCGCCTGGCGGTGGGCTGGCCAAGGCTGGACGCGGTGCAGACGTCGTGCCCTCCTCTAGCTCTCCCCAAGACGGGGGCCACGTGGTCTTGCCCCCACTTACCCGACCTGAGCAGCACGGCCCGGTAGAGCCCCGTGGCCTCGGCGGGCCCCCGTGTCCGCTCGCTCAGCCTCTGCGCCATCCGCCCGCGCGCGCGACTGCCGAGCGGTCACTGAAGGCGGGGAGCGCACGCTGGAGCGCAGTCCGGGGCCGGAGTGTCTCCGCGGCGGTGACGCGGCCCCGAGGCCCAAACCCCGCCGCAGATCAGATTACCTCCGAGGCCTGAGCGCCCGGAGCGGAGGCGCCGCGGTGGGGGAGGGCCAGGGGGCAAGGGCAGGTCACCCGGTCCAGGGAGCAGGCAGTTCGCGGGTAAACGTCCGGCGTGAGGACGGCTGGCTCCGCGGTTCCAGGGTCAAGGCGACAACCCGGCATGCTGATTTCCAGCCTCCACCTCCCACCCACTCTTCTCCATTTCCCTGGCCACTGGCCTCCTTAAATGCTACAAGCAGGTGTGGAAGTCTGAAGTGTTATCCCTGGGATCGGATCCCAGCGCCACCAGTTAATAGTTGTTTGACCCCATGATTTAATTACCTAACCTCGCAGAGCTTGTTTTCTCATCTGCAAAATGGGGATATCTATAGTACTTATCTCACAGTTGTGAGGGTAACTGATATATCTTATAACAGTAGCTAGCACAGAACAAAAGCTATATACTAACATTTTTTAAAAAGTGTTTTAAGGCATCCTGGAATTGGTGGCACTGAGAAGCAGGGGACTTAAATGGGGGAAGAAGGTTGTGGCAGGAAGCCTGTGGGACACTACAAGATTGATTTCTCTGGCTTTGAGGAATCTCTTTAACAGTCAGAGGACCAACCAAAAGAGTCTAAAGGTGGAGGAGCAAAGTCAACCGGGAGGATTTGGAAGATATAAGAAGCTGACAATTTTGATTATCTACTCTGTTTGGTGCTGTGCTAAGTCTCTTCTAAAACAAAAACTAATGTGTACAGTGTGCTTTATGTCCTATTTTGTTTCATCTTCACGACCCTTTAAATTAGAGTCTATTGGCCTTCCAACTTTACAGATGAGCAAATTGAGGCTCAGAATGGTGAAGCGATTTCTCTGAGAAGTGATTTCTCTCATGTGGTCTGACTTCAGACATGGGCCACTCTGCTCTATGCCTCTCTATTATCTTATGGGCTCTACAAAAACGCTTAAGAGTAGATATTATCTTCAGTTTGGAGAGACATAGTCGAGACTCAGGGAGGTGAGGTGGCTTGCTCATGCTCACACGGCTAGCTGGAGGAGCAGAGTCCGTCCCAATCCAGTTCTCCACGCACAAAATTTATGCCCTTGAAATCTAGACCCCCGGAGCTGTCCAGGGTCCTGGATGGCATCTGTTTAAGGCTGTACCTGTGTGGACTAGGGAATCTTGAGGTGGCTGTTGGGGCCTCGGCCACACAGTACCACCTCTCTGTGCCTCTGTGTCCTTTCCAGCCTTGGTGCCTCCCAGGCCAACTGCCAACCAAATCTTCTCTGGCTGGCCCTTGGCCACTGACCAGTCCTAGCTTCTGCTCTGATTCAGAGGTCCCTGTACTTCTCTGCTCCTCAGTCACCACCTAAGAACCCCATGTGACCCCACTTTGAGCTTCAGGGACCTCCCTTATTGGCCAGACTGATAATGTCTCTCATCAACAACCAGTCACCACGAATGCTAGACATTTGGCCTTCACTCTCTCATATGCATTCTTCAGAGGATGAAGTTATATCCTATTTACCATTTTTTCATTTAATCCACTATTTGATCAAGTATGGTTGTGCCTCTTTTAGAAATGAGAAAAATAAAGCTCGAGTGACTTGCCCGAGATCACATAACTAGTTAGGAATGGAGCTGGAATTTGAACCCAGATGGTGCCAAAGTTTTTGCTGCAGGGGGTGGGAGAAGGTGGGGGAGTGGGGGAGTGGGGAAGTGGGGAATCAAGCCAGTTGTTAAAAAAGGAGGAAATTCAGGAAAATTGTGACTAAAGAATATGCATTTACAGAGCATTCCAAAAGGATTAACTCAGGTCGCACCCCCCAAGGAATTCTAGGCGTGTCTGACTTACCTGAGCCATTTAGTCTCTGCTTCTCATTTTCATTATGAAATATGGCCCGAGGAGAGTATTCTTTCTGTGAACAGAAAGAAAGGAGGTGGAAGTGAGGCCCCTCTGTTCCTTGGCAGGGGAGGAGTGATGAGATGTTCACAGTGTCCCTGAGTCTTTTGACCACAGAAGGAATTGGTCACAGAAGGGACTGGTACCTTTCAGAGAAACAAATTCCTATGTCTTTGGAGTGCGTGTGTGTTTGTGTGTGCATTGGGAGACATTTAAAAGACTCATGGTCTTTTAAAAAAAATAGATTGTTTTTTAGAGCAGTTTTAGATTTAGAGAAAAAATTGAGAAGATAATACAGAGAGTTACTTACACCTCGCACTCAGTTTCTCTGTTGTTAACATCTTACACGTATGTAGAGGTACATAGATACAGTATGGTGCATTTGTCACAGTTAATGAACTAATTTTGATACATTATTATTAACTAAAGTTCATACCTTAGTCAGATTTCATTAGTTACCTAATGTCTTTTTTTTGTTCTAGGATCCTATCCAAGATACTACATTGCATTTAGTTGTCATGGCTCCTTAGGCTCCTCTTGGTTCTGACAGTTTCTCAGATTATTTGTTTTTGATGACCTTGACAATTTTGAAGAGTACTGAGATCCATGTGTTTTTTCTTTTTAAGTTGGAGTCTTATCCATACTGTTCTTTCTTTCTGGGCTTCCTTTTCTCTACCTTCCTGGCAAACTCCTCATCCTTCAAGGGCCAGTTCAGAAGGATTTAGAGTTTGGTTCTCCAGGTCATTTCTTAGATATCTTCTCTTCTTCCTCTACACTCATGACTTTAAAAAAAACTCTGAGCCAATGATCCCCTAATGTATATTTCCAATCTAGATTTTCACTCTGAGCTTAAACTTTGATCAACAGGCTACTTGACATCAACACTTGAAAGTCTTAATAGGCCCAACTCATAGTGGCCCAAACAGAACTCTTGGCCACTCCAGCCCCCAACCTGTTCCTCCCCTATCCCCCCATCTTGGTAAGTAACTCCACTCTGGCCCTTTCCCTCAGACGGGGGACCTCTTTGCCCTGTCTTCCTGAAACCACAGTCCTCAGATCACTGAGGCATGGTAAGTTCACCTCCTGAGCTCACTTCAATCCATCCACTTCTCCAAATGCCCCCACCCTAGCCCAGCCACCACTGCAACATGCCTGGATGCCTGCAGTAGCTTCTCTTCCTCAAGCCATTTTTCACACAGATTTCAGAGCAAGCTTTTAAAAAGTAACTCAGACTCTGATCCTGCCCTACTAAAAACCCTTTGGTACCTTGCATTTGTACTTGGAATCAAACTCACGCACTTTGTCCCGGCCTTCAAGGCCTCTGCTACCTGGCCCCTCCTTGCCAGCCTCTCAAATCCCATCTATTTTTTTTCTTCTAATGTTCAAGGGCTTGGAATGCCTCAGTGAATCAAATAAAGGTCCTTGACCTGTGGAGCTGGCATTTTAGTGGGAGAGATAGAGAAAAATACGTAAGTGAAGTGGATGGTAGGTTAGAAGGTGATAGATACCATGGAAAAAAGGAACATCAGAGGAGAATGTGGCTAGTGGTAAGTGCTAATAAATGTCTGCTCAAAGGGTTCTTATTGAGAAGGTGAAATGTGAGCACAAACTTGAAGGAAGCAGGAGAGTCAGCCAAACAGATATCTTGGGGAAAGGTGTCATAGACAGAGGGAACAGCTAGAGCAAGGGTCTTGAGGCTGGAACATGTGGGAATATTCAGGGAAAAGCAAGATGGCCCGAGGGGCTGGAGTGGAGTGGACTCAGGGGCAGTCATATGAGGGAAGGTCAGCGAAGAAACAGAAGCCGCTTTCCCTCACACCCCACACCCAGCCACTAAGAACTACTTGGGTTCCTGGAAAGCCATGCTGTCTCTTATCTGCCTACATTCGTACAAGCTGTTCTCTCTACTCAGGATGCCCTCCCCAGCTCTTCCTGGCTACTCCTTCTTATCTTTTAGTCTCGGCTAAAATGCCACTTCCTGAAGGAGGTCCTCCTCCATCACGTACTCCTGCAGCACTGCAGACTTCTTTTATATTAATATTCACCACCGAACTCTGATTGTTTCAGCCCTATATTCTCCACCGGACAGTACTTGCCTGTTCGCAGCGGTCTCCCCAGGGCCTAGTCCAGAGCTGGGGTAGGATTGGATGCCCAAAAATGATTTACTGAAAGAATGAAGTGAATGAGTGAATGAATGAATGTACCCACATAGGGAGCTCTGGGCTCTATGAGGAAAGTGGTAATTCCACAGAGAGTAAGCCAAGGCCAGAACCAAGGGAGGCCACCTGCTACCTGCACAGGGATTATTCAGGGTGGACGGAAGGGCCTGGATTCTGACGTTTCCCCGAGGTGCTTCCATTTTGAGCCCTGCCACCAAGGAGGGCATAGAAGAGGGATGGTGTTTGGGATTTGGCCAAACCTCTTTTGTGTTTTTTAACAAAGAGATTAAGAGGACCAGTAACCTCACCTGTGAAAGAAAATTCCAGGACATAGAAAAAGGACCCACTCCTGAGGGCTCGAAGGGGCTCTAAGTTTCTTCTCACATCTCCCCAGACAGACGTGGGCAGTGGGGCCGGGTCCCTAGGGCCATGCTAACATTACAAAGCCAGAATTTCATAAGGAGCAGCTCCCAGAACTGGAGTTCAAAGAATTGTCCTGTGCATGGCTGCCAACTCCTCTTGCAAGAAGAACTTGGAAAATCAGGCCAATCTGTGTCCATTAAAACCTCAGTGACCAAGGGAGAGGCCTCTCTCCTTTCAGTGACTGGTGTTTGGTGATTGAGAAAATGTTCACTTGCGTGCAACCACTTGTGAAGGCAAAGCTAATCTGAAAAGCCACCTAGATCTTTTCTGATGTATTATAGATAATTGTTAGTCTTTTTCAAGGATGGTGCTGATAAATACAGCCAATCTTCATTTGTTCATACCATTTAGGGACTGGAAGATTCTAGCTTAGATATAATTTTGCTTAGCGAGAGTTAGCACACATGATACATTACCAGAAGAGATACTATTGTATATTGTATAATATACCCAACTATAGCTGAACACAACTCAATATTGGCTGAAGCCAAAGACATTTGCTTTTCTACTGTCCTTCCTGTTGCCACCACCTGCTTCCTTTATATGCCCTGATGTTTGAGAAAATTTTCTTGGGACTGGTCCTTGGTGAATTTTCATGAATCTGTCTCTAAAGTCTCCTCTTCTTCATTTTGCTGCTGCTCTTGGAGGCTGATGCCTCTGTTTGAGAAGTGTCAAGGAGACCGTGGACCTATAACACATCTACCTTAGTCTTCACCACAGGATGCATGAACCAAATAACACTTATAGGACCTTGCTTTGTTTGTAAACATTTTAATAATTGAGGTATAGCACATGTCCATAAAGCGCACTGATCCTAAGTGTGCAGCTCGATGAAGTTTTACATATGTGTTCACCCACACAACCACCTCCAACATAAATATACAAAACATTCGCTGCACCCCAGGAGGCTCCTTCATGCCTCTTCTTAGTCAATGCCCACCTTCTCCCAGAGTAAGCAATATTCTGACCCCTATCACCAGAGATTTGTCTGTTGTTCTAGAACTTCACATAATTGGAATCATAAAATTTACTCTTTGATGTCGGCTTTTTTCACTCAACAGTATGTTTGAGATTCGTCAATGTCATTGCCTGTCTGAGCAGTTCATTCTCTATTGCTGAGCAGTATTGCATCGTATGCTATATCACAGTGTGGTTGTTGTTCTCCTATGCATGGATAGTTGGGTGGTTTCCTGTTTAGGCTGTGACTAACGAAGTTGCTATGAACACCTTTCTATGAATTTTTGGGTAAATACATTGCTGGTTTCTGATGGGCAAATATCCAGCTGTGGGATTGCTGGGTCATAAGGTAGGCGAATTTTAGCTCTAGTAGATACTGTCAACAATGATTGTATCAATTTATGTGTTGTGCTTTTGTATTTTCAAAACATAGATTTTTTTTTTTTGACACATTGAGGTCACTCTTATGAATAGCTCTTTTGATTGGGAGAGAGGCAGGAGATATTAGCAAAGTTGCATCTTAGATAAACATAGATGGGCCTGAATTCTGACCTTAGGGTCAATGAGGGTAGGATCTTAAAGTATTTGTCCTTGTAACCTAGAGTGAATCAGAGGGAAGTGTGTCTCTGGGTGTCTTTATGTACCTCTTCCCATTAAACTGTAAACATCATGAGAACAGGGACTGTAAGAGCAGGGCTTATTCAGGGATGTTTCTTCAATGTCTAGCATAGTTCCTGGCACACAGGTGCTTAGCAAAGAAAAACCAAGCTTAATTGTTAGCAAGCATTTATTGAGCATTTCCTAGAGCCGGGCACTGTGATAATACTTTATTAATATGGTCTCACTGAAGCCTCATTATAGTGCTTTGAGATTAGGGAAGAATGGAGTTCCTGGTTCACAGATGAGAAAGGAAGCAGAGACCTTGGACAGGTTAAGATACACAACTGGCAAGTGGTGGCATTGCATTTAGACCAGAGGCAGCCTGACTCAGGAGTCTATGGTCTTAGCCACATTCACGTGCATGCATGTGGTGGCAAGAGCTTCTTCTCCCCCCACCCCTACTCCATTTTAGACAAAAGAAAACAGGCTCAGAGAGGTTAAGGAACCTTTTTCATAGAGTCAGCTGGGCTAGCCTTCCCACCAAGCTAATTATTGAAAGTGAAATATTTTTAACGTGGACCCTTGGCTGTTGTCACCTTCTCCCATTCCTCATTTCCAAATCCATGGCCACTGGGCATCACAGGGCCCTCTGTGAGCCTCCGCCTCAGAGCCTCATTCTCACAAAGCCACTTGTGTTGTGTGAGGAAACACCTGCTGCTTCTCTCTCTTTCATCCGAGGGATGGAAAGAATCAAACCCAGCAATCCTTCCTTTAAAGCTCCAGGCACTGTTTGGATAGGGCGCCAAACTCTGGGACTTGTTCCTCTCCAGGGATCCACTTACATTTCACTGGTGTTGGGTTCTGAGCTGAAATGTCTTAATGGGGGCACTGTCTTCCATCAGAGGAAGTCTCTGTGATTCCAGTCCCCAGGGTCCTCTCACCACTCCATTCATTTCAGCCCCTCAGGCCTCAGAGGCCCAGGACACTGCCCTTCTGGAACCCAAGCTGAGGCATTGGATGAGGAGCCACACCCCCGCCCAAGGGACAGAGGGGCAGCCTTCCTCTCCTCGCTTGGACTGGGTGGGTGGGCTGTTTAATTCTCCTTAAAAGCTTGTAAAATAGTTTACACAAGCAACATGTAAATCCATTGCTGCTTTAAACATTGGAAACAAACCAACTGCAGATACATTTAAAAGTAGCATTTCCCCTTACTGTACCCTCTCAACCCCAATCTCATCCGTTCCTCAGTTATCACTGTTTTTGATGCCGTATGTGTGTGTTTCGGTCACTTTTTTTTTTTGCAGCTTGCTTTTTAAACTCTACAGCATGTCTTGTGGATATTTCTATGTCAATACATGTAGGTCTACTTCACTCTTTTAATCTACTGCAGCAAACTGCCCATAGTTTTTTGTTTGTTTGTTTGTTTATTTGTTTTTTTAAACCAACCCCTTTTAGTTGCACATTTAGGTTATTTCCAATTTGTCATTATTACAAGTAATTCCGCTCCAAATATCCTTGTGCTTGCCTCTCTGTGCATGGATATGAGCATTTCTTTAGGGCAGGTACTGTTTAGTAGAAATGCTGGGCCAAAGGTACATATATTTTAAATTTTAGCAAATGCAATTGAACCGCCATCCAGAATGGCTGTACCACTTCACACACCCACCATCACTGTATGAGATTGCTAGATAGTCTACACCCTCATTAATTCTGGCTGTTATAAAACTTTAAGTTTGTTTACTAAAAACTAATCCGTGGTATTAGAAGTCAGGATAGTGGTTACTTGTGGGGACATGGGGGATGGGAAGGAGCATGAGGGGGCTTTTGGGTTGCTGTTGATATTTTATTTCTTATTCTGAATAGTAGTTATGCAGATAATTTTCAGTTTCTCCAAATTCATTGAGTGGTATACTTATGACAGGTGCACCTTTCTAGGCTCAGAAGAGTGAGGTGACCTTCCCAAGATCACTAAATAGTCTGACTGCAATGTCCTACCCTCTTTACCACCCTTTAAGCAGCTTGTGTGACAGGAATTGAGCAAACCATGCAACCCAATTGAGCAAACCAGGCATGATCTCAATTCCTGCAACATCCCACTGAGGTAGCTATACTGTCATCCCATTTTACAGATAAAGGATTGCAAAGGTTAAATAACTTGCTCAGCTTACCCCATTAGTAAGTGGAGAAGTAGGGTTGAGCTCATGTCTGCCTGACTCTAAAGCTGGAATAAGGCATACATTCCAATAGGATGTCCTGCAATGATGGAAATGTCTGATATTTGTGCTGACAATAGAGTAGCCTCTAGCCACATGGGGCTATTTAGCACTGAAATGTGGCTAGTGCTACTGTGGAACCAAAATTTTAGTTTTAGTTAATTTTAATAATTTAAGTAGTCTGTATTGGACAGCGCAACTCTAAGGAGTCAGGTCGGGAGGAGAATAGCTGTAGAGCACAGGCACAGATGACAGAGCCGCTGTCCCAATGGGAAACCATCCAGCCCACAGGAGGGTCCCATTTGTAGACAAAGCCCACACACTGCTAGGTCTCATTTTGGGCACCAGACCCTCTGCTTGTAGAAAGAGGCAGGGCTTTGTAATCACATGTGGCCTAAACAAGCCTCTTCACCTAAGACTCAGTTTTCCTCATGTATAAAATGGATATCAAAATAAGGCTGGTGTTAGGATTAAAGGAGAGAATATACAGTGCCTGGCACATAACTGGCATTTAATAAGCTATTTAACAGCTGTACTGTTATCACAATTATTATTATAGATCTGAGGCTCACTTGTAAACTTTTAAGTTTTTTCATTATATAATCATATTTATGGTAATAATTTGAACAATGCAGATAGGTATAAAGCGTGACCTAAAAAATCTCCAAATACTTTCCCCCCAAATCCCCTTCCCAAATAAAACCACTATAAATAGTTTCTTATGCCCAGGATATATCTCCACTTCCATAAACACCTAAAAACAATTCCAATCTATCCTTTTGAAAAGTGCAAAAGGAATCCCACTAAATGCATTATTCTGTAACTTGCTTCTGTCACTTTCTGATATCTCAAGGACACCTTTCCACATGTGCACATTCAGATCCACCTCATAATTTTCCTGTTCTTACAATGTTTTCTGGTAAAGGTCATTCATGACTTATCTTGCAGGTCCTTACTGATGGACATGTAGTTGTTACCATTTATTTTGCTGGTGTGAATGATGTTTCAATGAGCACTTTGCACATGTCTTTCTGCACCTGGGCAAGAGCACCCAAGTGGAGGGGAAATTCTTTCCAGTAGGATCCCCAAGTCAGTGACTGAGGTATTTTCAGCTATGATAGATCTTTGCATAAATAATCTCATTTTAAAACTCTCAGCAGCACTGGACTTTAAAGGAATGCTCTAGCATGTTCTTCTGAAAAGACTCCTTAAGTCATGCTGATGATTACCCCTGGAATGTATTTGCTGGGTGTGTTAGGAATTTTGGAGAAAACAGATTTTTTCCTTTAAGCAGATCTGGTTTCTAAAGGTTCTGTGGCATAGGGATGTGGACAGGGCCAGGGAGGGGTCTTGGCCAGGGGGCACCTGGAGGTCAGGGAACTGGATCCTTACTAATCCCAGCTTTGGCTGGCTACAGGGGTCGAGGGCCAAAACTCTGCCTTCCTGGGAGGCCAATCCTGTCGGAAGCAGGGCTTTATTGCTTGTGAAATAATGTAGCCAGGGAAGCCGCTGAGCCTGCTGCTGAAGAGGAAAGGGAGCAGACACCCAGAAGAGCCTTGCCAAGGACTGGACAATGGCAGTTCCCAGCAGGCGTAATCCAAACGGCCCACAAACGTAAGAAAAGATGCTTGGCCTCTCCAGAAACCAAAGAAATACACACTCAAGCAACAATGGAGTATTGTTTTTCACCGATCGGATTGGCAAAATTAAAACAAAATGATACCTTGTGTGGGAGAGTGTTGGATACCCAGTGTGGGGAAAGGGATACTCCGGTACACTCCTGGAGGGAGTGTTGATAGTTTTTATAATAGAAAAAATAATTTGTTAATATTAGTTTAGGGAAAAAAAAGAAAGCTGATAACTGTCTCAACTGTATTTGCCAGTCTAAATGCAATTATCCAGCCCTTGCTCTGAGCCCTGAAACTAGACTGCTGGTAATTTCACAGAGAAGGAGATTGAGGCTATGGATGGACACCCTCCCAAGATCTCCTGCTCCACCAGGTGTCCCTCCATCCACTCTCTGGTCTTCGCATTAGCTTCTAGGCTGATCAGAACTTCCAGCCCGCGCTTTTGAAGAAGGGAGACACAAAAAGCCTTTGTGTTTCTGCCGAGGTCCCTGAAGGTTGTCCGTTGATGGAGCTGGTTGCTAGGAGATATTTCTCAAGAAAGTTTCCTTTGGAAAATGAGCTCAGGCTCTGCCCACAGCCCTATGTTATTTTACCTGGGAGAGAGGCATCCAAGCATGTGTTTCCTCCAAGGTATTAGAAGTAGATCCAATTCCTTCTCTCACTGGTTTCTCCAGGCCCCAGTTCAGAGCGTATCCTGGCTGAAAATAGTTCCTGTGCCAGACAAACCCGAATCCTGGGGACAAAGGGCCATTTGAGATGACCTGCCTTCTCTCTCTATTATATAAATGGGAAAACTGAGGCACAAGTTGCTGAGGGACTCACAGAATGAGTTAGTGGCAGGGTCATGATTCACCTTTCTCATTACTGCACAAGGCAGCACTCCACCCCAACCTCCAGCTTTGTATGGTGAGACGGCAGGAACTCAGTGTATGACAACTGAGTACATTTCTCTTTATTAATCTTTGGGTTTCAAAGCATTTGAGGAAGCAAATGATTACTTTGCTCAAAAGGAGATGAGCACTGGGAATTTACTGGGCATCTACTATGTTCCAAACCATAGAGTAGGTGTTTTAGTGTCTTCACCTGTTCAGTCTGACTTCTGGGTTATCTTGGGGTCAATTTCTACTGGCTGTTTCGTTTTTGACTAAGGATCACATTTTCCTGTTTGTAGGTCTAGAAAATTTTGATTGTATACTGGATGTTGTGTGTGATGTGTTGTAGAGACTCTGGATTCTGTTTTCTTCTTCTGAAGAGTGTTAAATTTTGTTTTAGCAGGTGGTACAATTACTGGCCAATCCCTTTGAAATCCTGTGGGATTTGTTTATACTTTGTTAGAGAGGATTCATGCAAAGCTCAGTCTATTTCCCAAAGCCCTAATTTGGCAGGACTCGCCGCTCTGAACTCTCTGTGCCGAGGATCTTGAAGGATTTGGCTTTAGGCTATGTTAGGGCAGGTCTAGAACAGCCCTTACACTAGAGCATAATTCTCACTTTTAAGGCATGGCTTTTTTGGCATTTCAGCACAACACCTAGATGGAAGGTCTCTCTAATGACTGAGCCATTTACCAGCAGTGTTACCTTACGTGAGTCACATCACCTCTCTGAGCCCCAGTTTTCTCATCTATAAGCAGGTGCAGACTTGGAAGAATTAGAGCTAGTGAATGGAAAGCGCCTAGCGTGGGGCCTGGAATAGAGTAGGTGCTCAATAAATAATAGCCGTTAAGAGTTATCATGATTTTTAATTTTCTTCATTCATTTTTCTAAATTTTCAATACCAATCATGGATTACTTTGGTTAATAGAAAAAATAATTTTGCTTAAGATAATTATGGGGAGAATTGATTTGTCTAAGAGCTCAGAGCTAGTCAGCGGTAGAAACAGATGAGAGCCTGAGAATCTTATGGAGGGTCTTTCCAGAACAGCCCCTTTCTCATACCTGAAACAACAGTAGCAGCAGCAATAACTACCTTAAGAGCCATGCCCCTTGCCTGTGCCAAACCTGCAAGGTTGTGTAATTAGCCCCATTCTATAGATGAAGAAACTGGGGTTCAGAGAGGTTGAGTCATTTGCCCAAAGTCCCATAGCTGACAAGTAGCAGAACTGGGATTTGCCTCCTGCACCTGGAAGAAACCACCTAGTCCACAGCACCCAAACCTGGCCTGGATTCTCCCTCCCCAGACCCTCATGGAGGACATAGGGGACACCTGGGTTTTCTGGAATGGGGCAAAGGCAAGGAAATCAGCAGTGAGGCCTGGCCCCAGATCCCATTACGCCAGGGGAGATCGTGTTTCCCCCGTTCTGGCACTGTGAGCCGGGCAGAGAAGCGGGCAGGCAGCCACTTCCCTGGTTCTTCAAGTAGAAAATTACAGGTGCCCGAAATAGCCTGGGCATTCTTTTATTTATGAATAAGCAGCGAGTCTGTGGCGCTGGAGTGGTGTGTGTGTGGGGGTGGGATTATAGATATTTCTTTCCATTGGCCACTATCCTGGGGTCTGTAGGGATTCCTCTCTAAGGGGACTCTCAGAAGGTGGGGGAGCTGGCAAGAATGGGGTGGGGGCGTTTTCAGGGTATAGTCATGGAAAAGGAGACCTGATGGCCCCAGGAGCTGGCAATGGCCCAATCCCGAGGGCCTGAACTCCCAGGGGATGAAAGGATGAGATGGCAGACATGGGTCTGTCCCAGCTACCACATCCTTGCCATGTGATCTTGGGCAAATGGTTTAACTCCTCTGGGCCTTCATTTCTTCTGTAAAATGGGATGAGTCCTAAACTCACAGGAAAGTTAATTTTCTTCTGAGCACAAACTTAATACTTGCTCATTATTGACAATATAGAAAATACAAAAGAAAAGAAAACCCACAAAATGACCACTTTATCCCTCCATTGTCCCTCCCCAATTAAGACAGGATAAACATTTGAGATATGTCCTTCCAGTCTTTCTTTCTATGAATGTATAAAAAAATGGCTGGTAGAGCCCAATACCTGAGCCACAGTGTTCTAAAAATGGAACCCTCACTTGGAGTCAGTCAACAAACCTTTACTGAGCACTGCCCTAGGCCCTGGGGTAGCTTAGAGGCAGGTTTTCCCAACATGCCCCACATCCTCCTTCCATTTCTCCAATCCTTTGGCAATAATCCCCAACCCCGAGTCCCCACTCAGAGCCACCTGAGGGGTTGTGAGGAGGGAAAGCCATTTTGCAGGTCCCAGACGTGGATGTAGGGCCAGAGTTGGGGCCTGGAGTCTCCTTGTGGAAACATCTGTGACTTTCCCTCCAGCAGGCCTTGTGCACAGAAAGGCTGGCATGGGCATGGCTTGCTGACTCTCCCTCCTGGAGGGTCGATGTGGGAAGCTGTTGTCCTCTCCCAGGGCTACGTCTTGACCAATTAATACGTAAAATGCTTAGAATTGGTGCCTGGTACACAATGTGCAGCCAATACATCTTAGCTCCAGATATGATTATTACATCATTATTATTCTGAGCTGGGAGTGAGACCGCCTGAGGCCATTCCCTTTTGGAAAGTGATTTGTAATGAACCCAAGGAAACAGCAGCAGAATCACTTGCGGTCTGGAAACGATAAGATAACACTTCTGTTTGTTAGGTACAGCACTGTGGGCCAGACACTGTGCTGAATCACCTCACTTGCTGCCTACAGCCCCCAGACTAAATGGGCATCTTTCGTCCCTGAGACTCAGAGTTGTGAAGTCACTCTAGCAAGGCCACACAGCTGGCAGGTGGCAAACAGGTTTGTCTGATGCAGGATCCCTCATTCATGAGGCTCGGCCTGTTGGGATGAGGAAGCCTGTTCCTGGCCCCTGGGAAGCTCGCTGTCTAGTGCAGAAGCCCCAATTTGGAACTTTCCCCCAAGTTCTCTGGGTTTGCTGAATGGTAGAGGCAGAAAGCTGTGGGCTCTGCGGTCAGACTGTCTTGATCTCTACTCTGACTCCTCCTGGCTTAACTTCTCCGAGCCTCAGTTTCCCATCCAGAAAATGGGGATAATAAAAGTGTTGCTGAGAGGATGATGTTAGATAACATACAGCTCTTAGAATAGGTATGAGCCATAGTAAGTGCTCAATGAACCCAGCAGTTAATAACTTTATCACTGATGTTATTCCCAGGGGGCACACTGAATTTTTCAAGAACAACCTTCCTTTCCACCCTGATACCCCCTCCTTAGGGTTGGATACCTTAGGGACATTACCTTCCTATGAGAGATGAGCTTGGAAGAGGCTCTCTGTCCCTACCCAGCCCTTCCAAGATGCTCAGCCTCCCATGGCTGCCAAGCCCTTGCCTTGGGATGGTGGAGCCTTTGCCAGGCAGCAGTCAGAATGTAGGTAACTTCAGCCTTTATGCCAATCTGAGGTCTACATGTCACATCTGCCAGACAGCCTTCTGGCTCAGCTCTTGCAGGCACCATGACTCTTTGTAGCCTGTGGCACTCAGGGAGGCAGGCCAGGGCTCTGCGCCAGGAGGCTCCT
>NW_006440638.1:20389154-20410282 GCF_000325575.1 Pteropus alecto | reverse complement strand
GAGGTCACCCTGGGGCATCCCTCACTCTCTCCAATGTTCACCTGGCTGAGCCTGGATGAGACATCCCTGGAAAAACTGCCACTGAAACTTTCCACTGACTCTGGCCTGACTCTGGAATGGCAGGATTCAGAGGAGAGGAAGCCTGTGGCCATTTCAGACCCGAGCCCTTAGGTGCTCTGGCCCAGGCTGGACTCACAAAGAGGAGATGTCTGGAACACACAGGTTAAAAATAATTCTAATGCCACCAGGTCCTGGCTATGGGATTTTGGAGTCCTGCTTAAGGCTTTTTTTGCATTAGTGAAGCTGAGGGAATTGGCCTTTAATTTACTTTTTTTTCACTGTCCTTGTTTAATGTTGATATAAAAGTTATTTTATTATAAAATGAGGTGGGAAGGTTTCTTCATTTTCTATTGTCTAGCAGACTTTATATAAAATTAAATTGATGAATTCCTTTAAAGTTTAATAGAACTCACTAATAAAACTGATGGTCTCTTTGTGGAAAGATTAACTAATGATTCAATCTCTTTAAATGTTATTAACTATTTAGGTTTTCTATTTCCCCTTAAGCTAATTTTGTTCAACAATATTTTCCAGATGTTTCTAGAAGGTTAAAAAATTTACAGGCACAAAGTCGGCAATATCATTCACTACTATCTTGTTAAAAGAACTAACTTTCGGCCATATTGCTCTTCATTATCATACATTTGTTTTCTACTTCTTTAGTTTCTGCTTTTATTTTTATTTTTGCCTTACTTCTATGTTTTTTGGATTGGTTCTACTGTTCTTTTACCAACTTCTTAACTTTGACTTTTAGCTCATTAAATCTCAGGCTTTTTTCCTAGCTGCATTTTAAGGCTATAAATTTTCCCTTAAATACTGTTTTAGCTGCATCCCACACATTCTGATATATAGTATTTTCATTATCGTTTTGGTCAAAAGATTGTCTTGATATATTCTTTGGCCAATTTAGACGTGTTTTATATCTTCCAAATGTATTTTAGTTTCTTTTTTAGTTGTTCATTATTATCCTTTAATTATGTTGTAAACATACACTATGATGTATATGGTGTATGTTTACAACTGATTCTTTGGTATTTGGATTTTGCAACCTAGAATATCTAGGTTTTGCAACCTAGAACATGTGGTCAACATTTGTAAATACATGAATGCTTGAAAAAAAATTTATAGGCTTCTAAATATGTCTTTTAAATCAAGTCTGCTGTTTTTAAAAAAGAAAGCAAAAACCATAATGAGATACCAGTATACATCCACCAACTTCACAAAAATGAAGATGTTTGAAAAATAGAAGGTGTTGGTAAACATTTGGGGCAACCAAACACAATGCCAGTGGGAGCGTGATTTGCTATAACCAGTTTGGCTTTATCTAGTAAAAGTGGGAGTGATGGTAGAATACTTCACCCCCAAATATGCCTCTTTGGCATAGGGTTATTTTGAGCTGAAGACACTTGAAAAACAGTAGGTGCAAGAAGAGTGCTGTGACCTCCCCTTTTCTTTCTGAAAGCAGGAGATAAAACTCTCATGTGAAAGATGCCCTCCTTATACCAGGAGGAAAGAAATGTTCTTATCACCAGCCACAGGAAATTGAGACTGAGAGAAATCTACATGAAGAGACCTTGTTGAAATAACTCTTACCTTCCTTTAGTTACCCCATATATTTGTTACTTTTCCTCAGTTGCTATTCTTTGTTCAACCTGGTATATAAGCAGTGGAGCCTATCTACTTTTGGGGTCTTCATTTTCCTATAGGGACTCCATGTACACGTAAAAAATCTATAAGCTTTCCTCCTGTTAATCTCTCTTAGGTTGATTCAATTCCAAGGCCCAGGGGAGACCCTGAGGGTAGAGGTAAAGCCTTGCCTCCCCTACAGGCGAGAATGTATGTGCCCTCAGACTCAGTGGTCCTACTTCTTGATTGATACCTGAGAGACACCTGGACACTCTGAGACATGCACAAAAAAGTTCACAGGAACAGTTTTAAAATGGTGAAGTTCTGGGAACAACCTGAGTGTCTATCAGCATTAGTGTGGGCAGATGAATTGTGGCATATTTGTACAGTGAAACACTAGTCAATCTTGCAGATACTTTACAGATACACACAACAATGTGCATGAATCTCAGGGATACATAGTAAATGCAAAAAGCACATTGTAGGTGAGGACACACACCAATCCCATTTATGCAGAGCTGGAATCATCAACAATTTATAGCTTAGGGTTCTGTCATCATATCTGGGAGGGAAAGTGGTGACCTCTGAGAGCAGGGAAAGGGGAAGCATTGGCAGGGGCCCAGAGTATTTCCAGGTAATGGTCAGGTGCTTTTTTCTTTAGCTAGCCGGTCAGATATACATGGGTGTTCGTTGGCCATGCTTCATTATACTTTATGTATGTATGTTTTCCAAATAGTCTTTTGTAACTATTTAATATTTAGTTAAAATAATTTAAAAATTAATAATAATAGTGCAAAAATTATTTACCTGTCCAAAAATCATCTCTGAGGAAGAATATGACAAATATTATGCAAGTAATGTAGGGAGGAGGCATGAGAACTAAATGTTAAATCAAGATATATTCAGATGGCCACACTACAAAAAACCTACAGACCAAAGGAAGATTCCTACTGGAATTACTAACAAACCAAAACCATTTACCCATACTGTAAAGGGTAAACAGAGTCTTTCAGTCATACCCTATATTCACTCCCTACTGCCAAAAGGCATGGGAAACCTATAGATCAAAGGCTGGGGATTGCCAGCAGGCTTTCTCATCTCATACCCTTACTTTCATACTGTATATCCATACTATCAAAGGAAAATTGGTAAACAAGGTTTAAACTGTAATTCATAGAAACTAAAAATAATATGTAAACTGAATTCCCTGGACGCTCAGGGTCTTTCTGGTTGTGTTTTCTCTCTGACTCTCTGTCTCTCTTGGCTCTCTTACTCTCTCTGAGAAGAGACTACACTCTGTCTATGGCGTGTATCCCTTCTCTAATAGACTTTCCTTTTGATTCTATCTCTGGCATGCCCTTGAATTGTTTCCTGTGCTCAGTCAAGAACCCTCCCTCTCTGAATGCAGAACTTGAATCTCCATTTGGGGGGATTCGCCCTGTCCTCCATCACAAGGACTAATTCATTCGGCACCCTTTTCCCAGGAAAATCTGAATTAAGTTATATAAAATGACCCAGGTGGAGATTTGGGAAGAAGAAAAGTAACTAGCCTCAGGTGTGGCTCCTGAGCAGGCCTGGTCTGGGCCCGCCTTGACCGGGGGCTGAGATAGGTAAGCCATGGGTCAGACTTGTTCTTCACAGGTATTCCAGCTCCTGGGACACCCCTCTCTCAAAGTCCATGAGTTTCTTCTTGATCACTTCATGGAATTTAAGTGATAATTCAAGTTTTTAGCCCACTGGCTGTCAGAAACTACATCTCCATCATTTTGAGATCTTGCTTTTTCTTCCTCTGCTCCAGGGCTGTTGGCGGGTAGAGGGCTTACGTGTGGGGCAGGGGGAGGGTAGTAAGGCATCAGGAAGAGGTAGCTGATCCTTGGGGACATCTCCATGCTGATACCCAGTTCTAGTCATGGTTGATAGTACAATTGGTTTTATGATTTTCTGGGAGCTGATGGCGAAGGCCTGTGATGAAGGGTACCTATTCTAACTGTCATCAGTCAGTCTTTCATTGTGGCTTGTACTGTCTGTCTGCCTGAGCAAACTGACTGATGAGTGGCCCTGGGCTTGGGCTCTCCTCTGCGCCCTAGGCCTGAGGCAGCATCTGGCACAGAAGTGGATGTTCAGGAAATATCTGTGGAATGAACGAGTGAGTTCCCTGCATGGTAGCTATGGGTTCACACATGCCTATTATATGTCAGACCTGTGCTAGGTGCTGAACATCCAGAATCAGTGACAGGTAAGGTCTGTGCCCTCATGGAGCTGACATGCTGATTGGGAATAACCAAGGATGGTGGTAAGTTCTATGAAGCTACTGCAGAACTGGGGATCAAGATGGGGGGACTTTAGCGGGAGGGGTCAGGGGAGGCTTCTCTCAGAGCTGAGATGTTAAGGAGCCTGGGAAGAGCCAGGGAAGAGTGCACAGGTAGACTTTTGCTACATTGTACATTTGCCACGAACATTTGTCACATTGCGCACTTCAAAATGACCTCAAAGTGTTCCCGAAACCTCAGGTGCATAAGGAAAAATCCCTGGGTTATCCCCTCAAACAGCATTGCTGCCTGGTTTTTGGCTAAGTTCTGCAGGCTCTGGGTATAACGCCCCAGTCCCCACCCTGAATTTTCTTGGGACCAAGATGTCACCAAGACCAAGCCAGGCTCTCCCAGCTTCCCCCGGGAAGACTCCCTCATTGTTTTTGTCCTCCTCTTAGATTTCTAGGTCACAGAAGAAAAGTTCCAGCTCCTTGCCCTTTCCCTCTGCCCCACAGCCTGAGATCTGATCTCTCACTTAAACAAAGCCCCTCGTTCATCTCAGCTTAGGAGACACAATGTTCTGAAAGCAGATCCCTGGGGCCCAGCAAGGGAGCTGCGTTTTTGGGTTTCTGCCTTCTCAACAGCCAGCTTTTGAATTGGCCCCTCCTGCTCCACCTCCAAACCCTTTCATGATAGAAATTAAATTCTTCTGATCTTTAAGGCCCCTCTTCAGTGCTGCTCCCAGTGGGACTGAAGCCACAGCGTCCAGTAACTCTACCCAGTAAGGTGAAGATTTACTCCAGCTTGAGATGCACACCTTCATTTTGACACTTAAAAAACAAGTCACTGAGAATGTGGGCTGTGGGGCCAGATGTATCTGGGTTCAAGTCCTGGCTCTGGCACTTGCTGCCTACGTGACCTTGAGCAGTGAACTCTTCCTCTCTGAATCTGGGTTTTTGTTTTGGTGAAATGGAGAAGTCATACCTTTGTGGCTGGGTTTATGGTGAGGTATCCATGTGGGATTTCAACTATTAAAAAGCATATTTATTTTTATCTTCAGGAAGTACTCCCTTTTTACAGGCGAAAAGGATGGAGGCCTGAGAAGAATTGTGACTGCTTAAGCTTTTGAACTGTTTGGTTGGTTATGGTTCATCTCGTGGGTGTAGGTCAAGGCTGGGCTGCGTCTTGCAAGTCCTCTGCAAGCCCTTGGCTTTTGTGCAGGTGGGAGGAATCTGGAGGCCACTTGCATTAACTCAGTGATCTCATCCAACCCCTTTATGGCTGTGAAATGGGGATAACAACCCAGGCCAGGGGTTAATGACATCGCATGCTTGGAGTCCTGGCCCTACATCCTTTGGTGGGTGATGGTTCCCACTCTCCCTTCTTCTCCCCTGCCTGCTTTGACAGTGGTGGAAATTTGAAGCCTAGAGAGGGAGATGGTCTTGCCCAGGGTCATTCAGGGCCTCTGAGCAAAGGCTTTTTCATATTAGCAGACTGGGAAGACTGGACTAAGAGGAGGTGTATGAGGTATGGAAAAAGAATGAAGAAAATATTCTTCTCTCTACCATCCAGGAAAGAATGTTTGCCCCTGGGGCCTGAGGATGAGGTAGAGGTGGCTCTTCTGGCTCCTTTCCCCCTTTCCTGCCAGGAGGCATTAAAACACCTTGGGGTGAAAAAGAGGCCAGGTGGGCACCCAAAATGCGTGGGGAGCAGAGGGGCTGAGGTCAGGGAGGATAGGCTTGCGGTTGCCTCATTCTGGAAAGTTTCCCAGGGACTTTCTCTTTGAATCTATGTCTGTCTCTGTCTCTTTCCTCTCTCCCAGTCTGTCTTTTTCTTTTTCTCTTAGCTCTATTTTGAATCATTGAGCAAAAGAAAGGAGAGGGAAAAAAAGTTCTTGATCAGAGTCTGAGGCAGACACACAGTTGGAGTTTTTTTTTGGGGGGGAGAGGTGCTGTTGCAGGGTGAGTGGAGGGCTAGATGGGGAGTGGGGACTTAGGGCCCCACCTGAAGCAGCCCTATGGCGGTCCCAACTCCAGAACCAGAATTAGGAGGCCCCATGGGGCTCAGGAAGAGGAGCTGGCAAACCAGGAGACTCTTTCAGTCCTTGGGACACACCATACTCTTCAGGCCTCAGCTTTGGCAGATGCTACTGTGTCCTCAGAAACTTCTCCCAGCCCCCTGACCTGGTTAATCCTTCTTCATTCTTCAGATCACAGCTTGGGAATCCAGGAGCTTCTCTGGATTTGTGGTCCCCCTTCTGTGCCCTGAGTCTTCTGTGTTTCCGTCATCAGAGCACCCAGCACCTGCCCTGTCATTGCTAGTGACTGCTTTCTCTTCTGCTGGGCGGTATACCCTGAGGACAGGACCCGAGTGCTGTTCATTGGTCTGTCTCCGGTGCCTGGACCCTGGTACCCAGGAGGTGCCCAGTCATCGCTTGCGGAAGGAATGATGAGGAATCAAGGAGGATTTTGCATTCGGCCAGGAAGATGTGCAAATGGAGTCTCTCTCTCTCTCTCTCTCTCTCTCTCTCTCTCTCTGTCTCTCTGTATCTCTCTGTTTCTGTCTCTCTATCTGTCTCTCTCCGTCTCTGTCTGCTCTCTGTCTGTCTGTCTGTCTCTGGTGGATGCTGAAGGCAGGGTGGGGAATGTAGGAATTTAGGTCAGAGCCTTAAAGCTGTTAAAGGGAAAGGAGGAGATGCGTGGAAGAAAGGCCACCTTTCCTCCCAGCCTAAGGTTCCGTGTGGATCCTTTTATGAGCTTGGCCTTCAACCCCACCCTTGAGTTACTCCCATGGGGACCTAGCCTCCCTCTCTCTTTCACTTCCTTCCGCAATTTCTTGAGCATCTATTCCATGCTAGATGCCGGGGACACAGTGGAGAGCTGAAAATCAAACATAGTTTCTCTTCCCTTATGGATCATCACAAGATTAAATACGAAATTACAACGTGATCAGTGTGGTGGAGAGAGTGTTGAGAACATAGTGAGCTTTGCCGTAGTCTGGGGAACTCAGGGGGAGTGGTGGTGCCACGGGTCCCTGAGGGAGCTTTACCCACTTTTAATCTCTCTGGCCCCTTCCCAGCTACCCCTGATAATCCTCCAGGCTTAGTAAAACCTGAGACCTAGTTATGCAAACGCAACTCTGAGACAAGCTTGCCCCCTCTCTCCCCTTACTTAGGTCCCCTCACCCTGCGTAGATACACTCAGCGAAGTCTTCCTAGAAGCGTCAGCTGAGCTGGCATCTTTCTTCCTTTTCTCCTTTGATTTCTTTCCCTCCCAAGCCAGGCTTCCAGCCACAAGGATGGAAAGGAAATGTTTTAATCTTGGAAGAGGTGATTGCAGGGCTATAAGTGACATCACTGTGTATTCACAAAGCAACATTCATTTCTCTGAGCAGACCTAGCCAGTACCTGGGTACAAGGATCCACAGGTAAAGGGTGGACCGAATTTGCACCCCTGCTTAACCCATCCACTCATTGACTTTGTGCAGTGCCCAACTTATACCTCTGTTTGACGCAGCCCTGGGCATTCAACTCTGGAACTCAGCTTGGGGAAGCCAAGGGCAGAGAAGAATGAAAGCCCTGTGGGTGACTTTGGGGGACAGGAAAACTTCCCTTTCTCTGCTTCCAAAGATCACTCTGCCCGCTTTCAAATGCCCCTTTCAGCTGCTGCCAGTACGTCCCCCATAGCTCTCCCACCCCACCCTCTGTCCCTGGGCTTCCCCAGGGAAGAAAGTTCAGCTCCAACTTTTCCAAGGGTTTCAGGCCAGGCCATTCTGAGGGTGGGGTGAATGAGATGGGGAGGACAGTCCACAGTGCAGGGAAGGACAATATGTTTACCAGTTTGCTCAGCCTGGGGAAGAAAACATTCAGGGACTTTCAAATCCAGGGGCCGAACAGATGGAGTAAAAGGTGGGGTGGGGGTGGGGGAGCTGGGACCAAATGATGAAGTCAAGGGTTTGGAAAGCCAGGTTCACAATACCAACATGTGTGCTTGTGCCTAATCCCAGAACCCCCAAGAACGTGGCCCTCCACACTTAGCTGTCCCCCAGCTGGCGCTAATGACTGGGGCTGGCTCTCTGGGCATGTGACCTGTGCAGTTGCAAATGCACTCATAAGGCTCCTTTGCTTGAATTAATGCTCTGCTGTCACTGTCTTATGACTTGTTATTATTTTTGTACAAGGGGCCCCGTATTTCATTTTATTGCATCCTGCTAAGGACAAAGTGACTAGGTCAGTGCCCTGAACTTTATCTCTGGGCTTCAGTTGAAAGGTCTGAAAAGGTACCCACCTCCTTCCAAAAGATCATTGGAGTTTGTCATTTTTACCATGGTTGGGAGGGGCATTGGGAATCATTTAATTCAACCCCTCAGTTCCCAGATGGGGAAACAGAATCGAAGAGGAAGGAAGGTGTCTGAGGTGTTTCAGGCAATTTCTCACTTAATCCTTACAACAGTCATACCAAATTTGGTACAATTTCATCCCTATTTTACAGATGAGAAACTGAGGCTTGGACGTCACCCAGTGAGCGAGGCCAGAGCCTGGACTTAACCCCCGGCCTCGTCTCCCCTGGCTCTCATGCTTTCCAAAGAACCCTGAGCCCGACGCATGGGTCCCAGTTTCCTCATCCGCATCGTGGGTGTTGCAGGGTGGTGGGAGGATCTGAGATAAGTATGTGATGTGCCTGGCCTGATCAGTGTCACCTGGCTGGGCAGATGTCAATGCAACCCCTTGGCCCTGCCACTTCCTTGCTGGTGATCTCTGAGCCTCAATGTCCTAGTCTATAAAATGGGGATGACAACAGTAGCCCTCTCACAGGGCGTTTGTGAAGAGTATGTGAGAAAAGCAGGTGGCGTGTCTAGCTCATGGCGGGGTGCAGGCCTCAGGATGGGCACTGAGGCCCAGAGCAGGCCCGAAGGGCACAACAGCTCATCTGTGAGTGTTACTCATCCGAGACTTGGACATGGCAGCCTCTACCTCATTGTTGGGGTAGGGAGGGCTGGAGGGCTGGAGGGAAAGCATGTGAAGGCACCTAGAAGAGTGGCTAGCAAGGGTGGGTGCTCAATACGTGATATCCTTTGTCCTTATCTTCCCTTAGCTTATGATGGAATATTTGTCAGGTATGCGGTCAGAACTCAGTGTATACCTGGTCCAAGAACACTTACAAGAACAGGTGGGCCAGTGCTGGGCCTGGAACTCGGAGACGGGCTGGGTTGTGAGTAGGAGTTGGAAGGGCAGTCCAGGCAGGCGCTTGGTATGAGCCAAGGCCAAGGGGCTGGAGTGATTCTGGGAGACAGGGCTCAGTGAGGAGGCTGCTGGCAGGAGCAGAGCTCTGCTTTCGTTGGGAGTGGGGCGGGGGAGGGGGAGTGGTGGTTTCTCCCTTTCTCCCCATGGGCTCCTGACAACCTTCACCTCTTGTCCCTGAGCCTCCCATCCTGAGCCCTTTGGGAACCCAGCTGTGGACTCCCCACGGCACTGAGGAGTGTGGTGCTTGGCCCCAGCTCCCTTCAGAGAAGCAGTCTGAGGCGGTGTGCAGAGTGGGGGCCGTGGCGTGGCATGGACAGAGAGCCTCCTCGGGCCCCACCGAGCTGAGTGCGGCAAGTGGAAACTAGCCATCATCGGCATCATCGGCAGGAATAGTTGTTGGGGAAGCCAGTGGGCCCAGCCAGCTGTGCGCCTTCTGGGCTCTGAAAGAACAAATGCTCCCTTTCAAGACATTTATCAAAGTTAGCCGCATTGCCCATATTTTTTCCCTTTTGTTTCAGCCAAGGAAACTTTCTTCTAATGAGGATGAACACCAAGTGATGAACGTCTTGGCAAACATCAACAGTCAGGATACATGGTTTGTTCAGGGAGGTGGAAAACCTGGGCGGTACTGAGTTTGGAGAAAAGTTTTACAGAATGCCAAGTGTCCAAGACTTCGAGCGTCACACTGTGGACTTGGGGGCACGCCCAGCCCCTTCTCTGCTGAAGCTCCCCTTTCAGCTTCTAGAGCAGCAGTCACAGTTCCACCCACCATCTGCTGAGCACCTGCTGTGTGTCGGGCACCCCACTTCATCCTGGTGCGGAAGGCGAAATCATCATCTCGCTTGACGGATGAGGAGACTACGGCTCAGAGAGGTTAAGCAGGTTGTCCCGATGGGGGTCCATGGCGGGGTCTGAACACCGTTCTGCCTGCTCAAGAGCCCACTTTCAGCACTGGCAGTGAAGGTCACTGGCTAAGAGCCAGGCTCTTTAGGCTGCCTGTTTCAAATCTCAACTCTACCACTTTCTTGCTGGGTGGCCCGAGTTCCTGTTTAATCTCTCCTTGCCTCTGACTGGTTGGATAATAAAAGGACCCACCTCCAAGAGCTGTTAGAAGATTTAACTGGAGAATTCGTGCAAAAGCTGCAATGCAGGTGAGCTGTGGTCAGTAAT
The DNA here is from genome assembly GCF_000325575.1 of Pteropus alecto. Taxonomy (NCBI): domain Eukaryota; kingdom Metazoa; phylum Chordata; class Mammalia; order Chiroptera; family Pteropodidae; genus Pteropus; species Pteropus alecto. Next base: position 20,399,935 of record NW_006440638.1, on the reverse strand, counting down.
ATATGTATATTTAGTATCAGGGTATCATTTAGTATCTTTTTTTTTTTTTTTAAGTAACGGCCTCTTTCAGAGTAGAATTAAGATCATGGCCTGAGGTATTGAACTTGTGTAGGAATAGCCTGTGGAAACTTGCGGGTATTCCCCTCCTGGAGGACAGACACGGGCTGCTGAGTGGGGGCCGAAGATGGAGTGGCCAGACCCTGTGGTCTCCCAGCACAGGGAAGCAGGTATCCAGTTAATATTCCTGTGAGAGGCTGGGAGCGGCAGCAAATGAGGATGTGATGGACAGGGTTCTGCACTGAGAGAGTGCACTTAGTGGGCAAGAGTAATCTTCAAGAGGCAGCTGGGTCCTGCCCGTCATGGTGCTGGGAAAGGAGACCCACTGCCTTCCCGTGTGCTTTTGGGGTATGGCCCGGAGACGCTAGGCATTGTGGACAGCCCTGGCTGCATGGCCCCGGGCAAGTCCTTCCCCTCTCCCAGCCTCAGTCCTCCCAGCTGTACAATGGGGAGGGCCTTGGACCACATCACCAAGGGGCTAAGCTAAGCTGTTATTTTATGACTATGATTAAACTGTAATTGTGGGAAGAGGTCTGGGAAACCCTTGAGGACAGTAGAGTGACCTTTATAGGATACGCTAGCGGGAAAATAAATGAACGGGTGCTGGGCAATGTTCCACACTGAGGCCAGCTGGGCTGTTGCCTCAGACAGCAAGAGAGAGCTGGGCGTGTGGGGGTTGGGTGCGGTGGTCCACAGATGGGGGAGTTCCAGAGGGCGCCCGGTCTGGGCATGCCCACATCCCTTCTCTAGGCTGACTCCACCACCGACCAGCTGGGGACAGTCACGTTTGCTGGGCCCCAGCTTTTTTATTTGCCATTGGGTGTGACATTGATGGCCTCGCTGGCTCAAAGAAACAGTTGTGAGGCTCAGAAGAGAACGCGGGTGTGAGAGGATCCAATTTAGGAAGAGATAACATTGACTAAGTACCTGTTCTGTCCCAGGCATGATGTAATTTAGGTTTTACAACACTCTGAGGAGGATTGTTAGCTTTAGCTTATTGAGACAGAATCTGAGGCTCAGAGAGGTGCAGTGACTTGTCCAAGGTCACAGAGGATGTGGAGGCATTGACTCAGGCCAATCTGACTCTAAAGTCCAGTTCCCAATCACTGTGCCCTGCTACCTTCTCCAAGGGGTGGGGCTTTTCCCTGAAAGCAGGTGAAGGGGCTGGGCCCAGGGATGGGCACAGCTTTCAACCTGGGGGCTACTTCTGACTGACTGGAGGGTGAGTCCTGGGAGGCTGCATTGAGAAGGATTCTGAGGTTATCTAGGCATAGTGGGTAAGGGTGCAAGAATTGGTTTGTGATGCCTGCCATGGGTGAGGGAAGAGAATGAGGCAGTATGTGGGCCATATTTTCCTATTCCTGGGTTAGACCTTGGCTAGGATCTTTTCTAGGCCTGGGAAGCAGGTCTCTAAGGTGACTCTTTCCTCATATTCACCTTCAGCACAGATAGGATCTAGAGACTGAGCTCATTTCCCTGGGAGAGGGGAGGAACAGGAAGGGTGTTTGTGAAAGATGGGATTGGTTGGGGCTAGGGCTCAGGGCTTGGCTGGGAAGGCAGTTCTGGGACTCCCTGTGGGCTGAGTCAGAAAATTTCCTTGCCCCTACTGCAGGCAACCCACACTGGCCCCTGCAGGCATGAGTGGGCATTGTGTGTGGGGGGGGCAGTGACAGCCCCAGGACGTTAAACTTTTACGATAATGCTGTTAGGGGGCACTGAGGGGAGGCGGGAGCAAAGGCCAACACTAGGAGACCCCTAGGTATTATCTAGCCCATCATTTGCATTTTGCAAATAGGAAAACGGAAGTCCAGAGAGCTTCCTCCATGGGGTCCATGATGTATTTTGCTTTATGTTTGAAAAATGTGGGATGGGCTGGGTTGGCAAAATGTTTGGACTTGAGCAGAAGAGGCAGAATCCCATCCTTTCTCCCCACTAGGGGCACGACCCTGGCTAACAAAACACATCTTGCCTCTGAGTCTCAGTTCCCTAACTTTAATGTACTAGGTCATCGAGGGTTGTTTAAAAATCGGAGCCCCTATTTATTGGGGCCCTCTGGGTGTCAGGCAGATGCTAAGCCCTTTATAGGCACCACCTCATCCAGCCTCCCGTGCGGTGGGTACCAGCCCCACTTCACAGACCAGGAGCTGAGAGCCAGAGGGGTTCAATTCCTCACCACAGTAGGCAGGAGGAGGAGGTGGGGCCCGGGTGGGCAGCCGTACTGCGGGGGTCACAGTCCTGGGCCAATGTGGGCTGTGAGCATGTACGAGAATCCCTAGAGCGTTGGCGAATAAACTCAGATTCCCAGAGACTCTGATCCAAGAGGGATGGGTGAGACCTGAGAAGGTGACCTTTAACCAGCCCCCTCCCACACCCCATCTCTAATGCCGATGCAGGGGGTCTACTGACAACTTTTTTGGAAACACTGTGCTTTCTACAAACTCCCCAACTGAGAGCCCAGATTTCGAAGGTGCTGGATAATAATATGAAGAACATTCTAATAATAGCAGAGCATAGCTTATACGTAGCCTACCATGCGCCAGGCACTGTTTCAAACACTTTGCATATTTTAATTCTCACCACAAGCCTCTGAGACGGTGGCTACCGTTGTCCCCAGTTTACAGATGAGGTTCACTAACTTGCGCGTGGCCCTATATTTGGTAAGTCGACTTATCTATAAAGACTCTTATTTCTTTGTCCTGCCCCTGTGTCCACCTGTGCCGACAGACACTCCCCTGGTGAAAAGGGAGGGGGTAGGCAGGGGGACTGCGTGCAGGGAGGTAGACAGGTGTGTGTGTAAGACCAGGGAGCTGAGAGGCCCGGCAGCCCCTAGGTCCGTTCCGGAGATGGAGAGATCAGGCACTGACTTTGCCTTGAGCCACAGCTAGTTTTCTAGAAGCAAATCTTGGCCGTGAGCTCAGGGAAGGAGGCTGGTGGGCAGTGCTCGGCTGAGGCTCCAAGAAACTGGCAGGTGGGTGTGTGAGGGTGTCCCCCGGGTGGGTCCAGTCTCCCTTCCCGTGTCCAGGGTCCCAACAAGACCCTCGGGGCTCCTACCTTCTTCCCTTGGGCTGCTCCCATGGCATGAAGTGGGCACCAGGCCTGGGTGGGCTTCGGGGGCCGGGCTGGAGGTCCTTCCTGCTGGTGCTGATTTCAGGAGCTGGGGCCCGAGGGGTTCCCTGGGCCAGGGTCCCCCGTGCTGTCGCGGCTCATTCTCCTCAGGCACAAAGGCGGCTTTCACAGCTGCTGCTAAGCCCGGAGCTCCTCAGACAGGCTTAGGGCGATTGATCCTGACAGAGGGGCCGGTATCGGCAGGTGGCCCGGACGCCCTCCTGGGGTTTCTGTGGCTCCTTACCTCCCAGGCCCCTGCCTCTCTCGGGAAGGGAAACTGAGGCAGCTGGGGTTGAGGAGAAGCGAAGCAGACCTCTTACTGTGCTGTAGGCAGCTCAGGCGCGGCGGGTGACATCCTGCCGGCCCAGCGGGCAGGACATGGCCTTCTTGCCAGGCTGGGCTCTGCTCAGCAGACAGGGAGGCTGTTTGGGGTGGCCCTGTGGGGCTCAGGGCAGGCCTACATGGGGATGTAAGCCTCAGGCTGGACAGCCCCATTAATAATAGATTTTTGAAGACACTTTTGGCCAGGGCTTTCCCAGAGCAGAGACTCTGAGAGCAGAATACTTCATTCAACGGTGCAGCAGTCCAAGTGAGGAAAGCCGAAGGGCAGCTGGTCTGGGCTCAGGCCAGGAAAATGTCTGGAGGCCAGACTCTAGGCCTGGGGCCAAGTTCTTGAAGTACCCCTGGCAGTCCCCTCCTCTCTTTGTCATAAACATGGGGCAAGATTAAGACTGGAATCATCTTGGGCTTGAGTCTCTGCTCTGTTTTACACAGCTGTGTGACCCAGGGGACATGGTTTGAGTTCTGTGAACCTCAGTTTCTTCTTCTGTGTGTGTGGGGTCAGATAATCATACTGCAGAGGGTTGCTCTGAGGGCTGAAAGGGGAAAGTGGGTGCAGCTGAAGCCATCGTTTTGTTAAAGCATAAACCAGATCATGTCATTCCCTGTTTTATCACCTTCCTCTTGACCAAAGGGCAATAACAACAGCCCCACCCCATGGGGCTGTGAGGATGAGATGAGGTAATTCACGTAAAGCTCTGCACAGAGCATCTTTGGACCACAGCAATTCTCCAGAGAAGTTGGGTGCTACGGTTATGATGCTGTTAATAATTGTGACAGTAAACCCACTGCCATCGGCAAGTCCCAGGCAACCAGTCCATTAAGCACAATACCATTCCTAAAAACTGGGCGGGGCGGGGGCGGGGTGGGGGGGGACTTGTCCCCCTCCCCTTTCCTCTAGGACAGTGCCTGGCACAGAGGAGGAGGTGATGTTGTAAGAAATGGTAGCTGGTTGTACAGTCAAGGGTTAGGTGTTCCAGATCTGGCTTTGCCCATGGAATGAAACCCCCCAGGGTTCACACAATGATCACGGCTCACACACACGATCTAGCAAGTCCTGCTTACCTCTCGGACCTCATTTCCCACTCACCTCTCTCCCTGACAGTTCCCGGATCAGACCACCTTTCCTCTCACCTAAGGACTGTTGCACTCGCTGTTCTCTCTGCCTGGAATGTTTCCCATCTCTCTCCCTTTACTCTATTTCTTTTTGATCTTTGCATGTTTCTTTCCTTTTGATCCTCTAGGCTCAATTATCGCCTTCTTGAAGAAGATTTCCCTGTCTCCCTATGCAAAGCAGCTTCCCAGGCTTTCTGTTTATTACCTTTTCATAGCATTTAACAACAACTGAAATGATATTATTTCTGTGTTCGTTGTTTGTCTTCCCCACCTGTAATGGCAGCTCCACAAAGGCTGGGACCTGGTCTGTCTTGTTCATCAGGTTATACCCTGGAATTAGAATAGTGCTTGGCACACTGCAGATTATAGAGGATTAAATAAAACAATCTAAGTATGTAGAGTGCTCGACGCAGCCCTGACTCATCACGAATGCTCCCTGAGTTGCAATTATTAATACTGTTGTTATTGTTGTTGCTATATTTCCCTCAGTACCCATGCCCCCTCGGGCAAGCAAAAACGTGGATCTTCCTTCTGAGCCTTCTCCTGGGTCCAGCCAGCCCCTGCCACAGCTGCTCTCCGTTCCTTTTCTTCCTGTTCCAATCATGCCTGAGGTACAGCTTCTGATTCTCTGTAGTAAGGAGAGTGTCCACAACATCGTAAAGGGCAATGACAAAACTGGCAGTCAGCCGGTGCAGGAAAAATGCCATAAGTCAACCCTGAAGATCAAACTCCTTTGGCAGCCATCCCAAAACTATGCACAAGCTTGGCTATTGGTGGGATGGGAGGAAATAAAAAGGAATTTTACACATTTATTAATTTTTTCCCCTCTGCTTGGAGTCCTGCTAAAATATGACTTATGAGCTACACTAGAAGCCTGGTTGACTGGGGGCCTCTACTGGCTGAAGGTCTGAAGCCAGGCTTCTTGCAGGATATGTGTCCAAAACGCAACATTTGGACCCCATGCCATGGGCAAGAAGAACGAGGGTGGTGGCCTTGGAGCCTGGCACAGGGCCTGGCACAGAGGAGGTGCTTGAAATATAGACACAATGGTTTATACAATGACTAGTTGGTGGTGAATGAGCGAGGACCAGGTATTCTAGGTTCAGCTTTGCCTTGTCTCACTTTGTGGCCTGGGCAATGTTCTTAGCCTCTCTTTCTCCACCTGCACAATGGGGATAGACATTTGCTTATAGAAGGAAGCAAGGCTTGCAAAATGTGGGAGGGTTTTGAAAAAACGAGTTCCAAATCTCTCAGATCTACTTCCTTTCCACCTCTCCCAAAGCAATGATGGTAGATGATGAGAAAGTTGACTCAAAATGTCTGCAGAGGCATTCAGGAGGAATAAGAGGAAGAGGAGAGAGAAGAGGGGAATGAGGAAGGGGGAGGGGAGGAGGAATGGGGGATTGGACACTGTTTACCTCAGTATAGTTTTAGGGCAAATGTTTCTGAAGAGTTGTTTCTATAGTGATGGAGATAGACTGGGATTCCAATCCTTATTCTGAGGCTCCTTAGCTGTGTGACTTTGGACAAGTCACTTGATCTCTCTGAACCTCATTTTCCCCGTGAGTAAAAGGGGATAACAATGGCCCCAACCAAAGGGCCCGTGAGGACAAAATGAGGTAATTCATGTAAAACTGCGCAGAGCATATTTGGACAAGAGCAATTCTCCAGAGAAGTTAGGCGATGTTTTTATGATACTGTTAATAATAGTGGTGGTAAATCCATTGCCCATTCGCAAGTCCCAGGTAACCAGTCCGTTAAGCACACCTTTCTCAAAAACTGAGCGGGCTCCAGAAACCTTGCCACACTTCCCTTTCTAGCTTGGGCTGCCACCTAGTGGCGAGGATCAGAATTACAGCCACTGGAAAGATCCTGTGGCTGAGAAAACCAATAGATAACATACATTCTCCCTCACCATTCCATCCTGGGAGAAAGGAGAGGCAGGTTGGTGGGGAGGGGATAGAGAAATAGAAGCCCCAAATTCTGAGGCTTTGAGTGGCTTGCAGAGATTCCTGAAGGCTTGTCCACTCCGATGATGAGAAAATCAGCCCCCAAGTCTTACCCATTTTATTTCCTGAATGTCCCTGGGACCAGGCCCCTTTTTTCCATCTCCTGGTCCTGGCCAGCACCCTCCCTCCTGGGGTGATACAGCAGCCTCCTCACTGACCTCCCTGCCTCCATTCCATTCTCCATACAGCAGCCAGGAGGAATTTTTTTTTAACTGCAAATCTCTCAGTGTGTCCTCCGTGGCCCCTGGACAAAATCCAGGCCCCTTTGTCCAGCCAACAAGGCCTTTCAGGCTCTCACTCCTGCTCGCTCTGTCCTTACCACCTGCCCTCTGCCTCTTCCAGTGAGGAGGCTGCTGTATCATCCCAGGAGGGAGGGCGCCGTCCAGGACCAGGAGATGGTATGGGGATGGAAAAAAGGGGTCCGATCCCAGGGACATTCAGGAAGTAAAATGGATAAGACTTGGGGGCTGATTTTCTCATCTTCGGAGTGGACAAGCCTTCAGGAATCTCTGCAAGCCACTCAAAGCCTCAGAATTTGGGGCTTGTCTTTCCCTCTGCCTCTTCCAGCTTCCAGGCCTTGTTCATGCTGTTCCCTTGGTTGGCACACACCTCCTCCCCGTCTTTGCCTGCCGGACTCCTAAGCATTCGCAGGACTGAGTGTGGCAGCTGCTTCCTCCAGGATGCCTTCCCTGATCCTGCAGTCCTTTCCCCAACATAGCCTTTATCAAGCTATATTGCCTCTAGATCTGTGTCCCCCCCTACACTATGAGCAGGGACTGTGCCTGATTTCCTCCCCACAGTATCCTCAGTGCCTACCCAGTTCCTGACACAAATCAGGTGAGAAATAACTGTCGAATGAAGAAACTGGCTCTTAATGGGTCATAGAGTCAGTGACGTAGACTCAACCCTCTACAGCTATTTTTTTGGACTTTCTGTCTTGCTCCAATCCCAAGGTGACCTGGGGATCCCTGCAGTGGTCACAATGCCCTGGAAATAATGCTGAGAATCTAACAGGTGTTTTCCACTTTGTGATGCCCCCGCCATCAGGGCCCAGGGTGCCTGGCTCTGGAATGCTGTCTCCTTGGTAGATTTTGGTGGTACAGCTGATGGGCTCCTTTTCCATAACCCCATCTGGAGGATGAGCCACCTGAGCCCTGCGTTTAGTAGAGGAGAGACAGGCAGGAGTGGGCATGACTCGCAGTCTCGGCCTCATGCAATAGCACGTGGCCTCTCCCACAGGCTCCAGGTGGTAGCGGCAAGTGCATCTCCTTCGCTCTGGGCTTTTCCTTATTGAGAACTGATGGTTTAATGACAACAGTTCCTGCAGGCAGGTGGTCTTGTCTCCTAGTCAAGGCCCGTGCTCAGTTCTATCCAGGGGGCCATGCCCACTGCCTCTCATAAGATGGGTCCCCCGGAAACCAACTTTGGGATAAGGATTCCTGTGCAGCTGATTTATTAAGGACTGGCCCCTGGGGGACATGGATAGGAAGTGAGACAGAGAGATGGGGAAGGGGAAGCAATCAAACAAAGGGACACTTTCAGGCGAAGTCCCAGCTTCAGTTCGATCCCATGGGGAGCTTTGGAGCGTAAATTAAGCCTCACGGCTGTCCTGCCCCAAGGCAGGGAGCTGGCCAGGAAGTCATTAGCTATGGCCCATCCTGGGGTGACATAAACTCTGGCACTTTCTGGTCTCTATTCTTTGCACCTGTGAGCAGAGGAGGAGCGAGTAGCCAAGGACGGTTCTCCAAAGATGAGCACAGACTGACCGGTCTCAGCAAAAGCTGCCTTTCTAAGCTCCCCAGTCTCCAAGAGACCCTTTCCCCAGTTCTCTGATTCATCCCCACTGACATTTTCTCAATATTCTTTAGGGTGTTGTGCAATGCAGCTTCTAGAAGAGTACCATATGTCTTCTCTTATAACCAGAGGGCCACCCCATGTCCTTTTAAAATAGTGACCACTGCCAAGAGCTCTGCCTAGCCCTGTTCCTGGCCACGAATTCACTTTAGCAGTCTTTATTGGTTCTCTTTCAGTTTCATAAGGCATTCTTGCTCGTTGTAAAGAAAAAAAAAAATCCAAACATACAGTGGTAGTTTATGGTAATAATGGAAATTTCCTTCCACCTTCCTTCCCAGAGTGAGTATCTGGCCAGATATTTGATTTATTCTTTTCCTCTTCATTGAAAACTTTTGGCGCTGTGGCTATTTTATCACATCTAATGCCTATGAGCCCCTGAGAGACAGGTCTGGCTGGCTTTTCTGTTCAGCTACACTACCCGTGATAGGTTAACTACCGGTTAGAACAGAAGTGAGTCAGTTAAGAGAGAGGGAATGGCTCTGTCCGGGTCCAGGGCTTGCGGAAGTTCCCCCTGAAGTTTGACTCAATTAGTCCTGGGGGTGGGAAAAGAAGGGCATGGGGGGTCAGCGGCAGCCCTTTGTCATCCCTGACTTCAGGTGTGGGTGGAGGGCCTGGCCGTTTGGAACAAAACGGGAGGAATGAAGCAAATTTGTTTGCTATGCAGAGCTGCCAAGCATTACCTGGATGTGGGCATCTGTGTAGGTGGTTAGTTGGCGGCTGCCAGCAAACTTCCCCTTTAATCCCTGAGAGTGATCTAAAGTGGGTGGGGGAGGAGGCTGCTACGGAACTGGCAGCGTGGCTGGCTGGGCTCCCTCCTCAGCCAGGCCTGCTCAAAGCCGTTCCCTAAGGCTCTGAACATTGATCTTGACCCCCACTGCAACTGCGGCCCATATCCCAGCCTGCCATGGCCCCTTTCAAAGTTTCCCACACTCTGTCCTCTCTACCCCAGGCCTCTCGGCACATTTGAAACCCCCAGGGCTTGGCAACTGTGAGCTCCACACCGGTGAGTGCACAGGCCTTCAGTTTCTGCTGTTCCACGGCTCAAGGCATTTGCACTTGGGGCGTGGGCATCCTCTCCCTGAGCCTTGCAGTGTTCCTGGAACATACCCCAAGAGCCTGAGTGTTTTCTGCTCCTAGGATTTGGTCTAGGGCCCCTTGGCTTTTCTCAGAGACCCCAGGTTGGAGTCTTAGCACCGTATCCCTGGGGCCTCACCACTTCAGTAGGCTCTCGCGGCTGGTATAGACGTCTCTTGGTTCAGGAATCTCTGCGAAGCCAAGGTGGCCACTCTGCCCCACAGAGAGCAGAGGAGAAGGGCCCAGGAATTCACAGGGGCCCCAACACTAGCAGGCCTCGAACAGCAACCAATGGGAGTTGGTGCATAAGCGTCCCAGCTCCCTTAGCCCTGACCGACAGGTTTCTGGCGTGGATGCTCTACACCGATTCCTGGGGGGGTCCCTGTGGGGTTAGCGCCCCTCACTCACAGTGGTAGTTGAGTTAACAATACACCCTTTATTGGCTCCTTCTCTTCCCTGTCTTATTTCTCCCATCTCCTTTGGCGTTTCCTAGAATCGCTTCCTAAATAAATCTCAGGGGCTGCTCCTGGGCAACCCACATAAAAACAGCTAGGATGTTTTCCCTGAAGCTCGCCCCACAATCTGGCTATTCTCTCCAGCCTTTGTCAGATCTCCCCACTTCCTCCTCTCTGGCTATCATTCAAAGCAGGTGAAGAGACAACGTTCCCGGTGTCTGGTCCTCCAGGTGTGTTCCCGTGGGTCTCACACCTTATACCGAGAACCGCGGGTTCTTTCCACACCTAGACGAAATTCCTATGAGATCGACCTCTTTTTCCACCTGCTTAACCAGGTTCCCGGAGCTGTCACCGACCTGTTCAGACTTGTAGCCCAAGCAATACCAATCTAGACCATTTCGACCCCGGGGGGAAATGCTGCATGCTGAGTGGTCAGAGAGTTCTTTCAAAATCAGTAGAAATAATATTTAATTGTGTCCGGCTGTGGGCAGTACATCTTCTCTTGGGGGAGATGGTCCGCAGTTCCCGTGGGAAGCACACTTGTTCTCTCCACAGACCACCTGCTCCAGAAGGACGCTCCGAGGATGGCCTCCTCTCGGCAGGAAGCCTCAGCCCACGAGAGGGTTTTGTTTCTGTTCTATACGAGGACCCTCGGCACTTGCCGTGCTGCTGCTCCTGCTCCACTCTCCTCCTCCACTGTCCGTTGGCTCCTGCCAGTTCACCTCGCAGCAACCCAGGAAGAGCCACAGTTGCCCTAACATACCCTCTGGGG
>NW_006440638.1:20347502-20388052 GCF_000325575.1 Pteropus alecto | reverse complement strand
GGTTAGCGCCCCTCACTCACAGTGGTAGTTGAGTTAACAATACACCCTTTATTGGCTCCTTCTCTTCCCTGTCTTATTTCTCCCATCTCCTTTGGCGTTTCCTAGAATCGCTTCCTAAATAAATCTCAGGGGCTGCTCCTGGGCAACCCACATAAAAACAGCTAGGATGTTTTCCCTGAAGCTCGCCCCACAATCTGGCTATTCTCTCCAGCCTTTGTCAGATCTCCCCACTTCCTCCTCTCTGGCTATCATTCAAACAGCAGGTGAAGACAACGTTCCCGGTGTCTGGTCCTCCAGGTGTGTTCCCGTGGGTCTCACACCTTATACCGAGAACCGCGGGTTCTTTCCACACCTAGACGAAATTCCTATGAGATCGACCTCTTTTTCCACCTGCTTAACCAGGTTCCCGGAGCTGTCACCGACCTGTTCAGACTTGTAGCCCAAGCAATACCAATCTAGACCATTTCGACCCCGGGGGGAAATGCTGCATGCTGAGTGGTCAGAGAGTTCTTTCAAAATCAGTAGAAATAATATTTAATTGTGTCCGACTGTGGGCAGTACATCTTCTCTTGGGGGAGATGGTCCGCAGTTCCCGTGGGAAGCACACTTGTTCTCTCCACAGACCACCTGCTCCAGAAGGACGCTCCGAGGATGGCCTCCTCTCGGCAGGAAGCCTCAGCCCACGAGAGGGTTTTGTTTCTGTTCTATACGAGGACCCTCGGCACTTGCCGTGCTGCTGCTCCTGCTCCACTCTCCTCCTCCACTGTCCGTTGGCTCCTGCCAGTTCACCTCGCAGCAACCCAGGAAGAGCCACAGTTGCCCTAAAATACCCTCTGGGGCACACAGCCCTCCAGCTCCAGTAGCTCCGGCCAGCCCTCGTATTTGTTTGTGTCTGGGTTGTTCTTCAAGTACTAGAGAGAGACAGGAGAGAGAAACGTGGACAATGGAGAAGGCTGTTTAGGACTCATACCTGCATTTGCATTGTGCTTTAAAAATCTAAACGCTTTCATTCACTTCATTCTCATCACTGCCCCATGAGGGGGGTGGTGTTGGATATTACTAGCCCATTTCACAGATGGGGAAACTGAGGCTCAGAGGGGGATGCAACTTGCCCAAAGTTTCAGGGATGGGATCAGAGCCTAGGGCCATTTCACAGATGGGGAAACTGAGGCTCAGAGGGGATGGGATTAGAGCCTAGGGCTGGGGGAAGGGGGTGGAGGGATGGGACAAACACCAAGCGTCAGGCGGGGTGGTGGTGGTGGGGGTTGGTGCTGGAGTGCTTTAGCCCCTCTCCCAAATTCTCTATCACCCCCTCTAGGACATTCCAAATAATGATAACAACAATAAAAAGAAGCATCCTAGCCCTAAGAAGTACATCCTATTATCCCATAATACAAATGGGGAAACTGAGGCACAGCGGGCCAAGGTAATTGCTTATGGACACCCTGTTGGTAATATGTAATAGGAATTAAAATTAATAATAAATATATGAAGAGAATAAAATCAGTTAAGATTACGTTTCAAGTGCTCAGGCTTAGTTCATGGAAGAAAAAATGTAAATGGCAAAATCTACCATTGGGATAATTGTGGCTAACCCTTAGGAAGAAAGAATAAATTCTAGATGTTGTTTCTCTGAAACCCAGATTGCCATGTTTGGGAACAAAAGACATGATGGTTTTAACTACAGCATGGTCTTTGATTCATTTTTGAGTGATAGGTCCCAGTCAGCTGATCATAAATTTCAGATAAAAGATGGTGCTGAATTTCCTCTACTTACATGGCTCCTCTGTGCTGTCTTGGCTCAGTTTTGATGGGTCTGGAAGCTGTGCTTTAAGGAACTCTTCCTAGAGAGTCCCGCCCTTCCCCCCTTCCCCCCAACCTCCACAGGGGCATCTGGAGACCCTGGCTCCTGCCTCCTGTGCTCTTTACCCAGAGGGCATAAAAGGGGAGCCCTCTCCTTTCCTTCTCTAGCACAAGCTACTTGAGACTATTCCTTATTTTTAAAAAGTAATTTCTCATCACCCAAATACGGTTTCTTGGAAACACATATGTACGAATTTGGCTCACATTTTCCAGACAAGGCAAAAACCCTTGCAGCCCCATCGTGGTCCCCTCCCTAGAGTTCAGCTCTCGGCCTCTTGACTCTACCCCTTCTCTGTCTCCGCAGCCCCCACCCCTCCAGGCTGCTGTGTCACCTCCACCCGGCCTCTGGCTGTTCCCCTTCCACAGTCCTCTCCACGCTCAGCCAGCGAGGCCTTTCTGAAAGTAACCAGGACAGGGGATCTCTGTGAGGCAGCAGACCTGGACGAGAAATCCATCTGCGTCACTGAGTAGCTCTGAGACCTGAGCGAGCTGGTTAAAAACCCTCCAAGGCTGAGAATCCTCCTCTGAGAGATGGGATGATGACTGTACCGACCTCACAGTGGGGGTTAATAAGACCCTACGGGGAACCTGCTCTGCTGCTCCTGTATAGAACAAGCTCTTGCTGAATGCTAGGCTTTCCTATTATCAGTCTGCTCTTGTCACTCTCCCTCCTAAGCTTCTCATAGCTCCTCATTGCCTTCAGAACAGAGTCCGTGCTCCTCATTGGTCCTATATGTCCAAACCATGGACCCGTGGCTCTCCAGGTCTTGAGTCTGGGCAGAGTGGAATGTTCTCACCACCATGCCAGGAAGGTCTGGCCAGTTCTCCCAGGTCTCAGGATTGCTCTGAGCTGGGGATGCACAGATAGGGACTGCTATCGACAGGGCGAGAAGGTGAAGCATTTCCCTGGGGGCCCCGACCCTCTGTCAACTCCCCCGTCTTCCTGGGAGCACCCCTCAAACTCCACCTCTGGGTGCCTCCCTGGCCCCCTCTGCTTGGGACACTCCATAGTGACTCTGGAGCCCCATATCGTGGACCCCTCCTGACTTTTTCAGCCTACTCAGGTGGGCTCTCCCGTGTCCCCTTCTTGGTGCAAGTTCACCTCCATAGTGAACTTAGAAGAGGCCTTGGTCTCCCCTGGTCCAAACCCTCCCCTTTACAGGAGGGGAGACTGAGGCCTGGGGGAAGGAGGGGCTTGGCTAAGGTGGCAGCTGCGACCAGAAGCCAGGCATCCTGCCCCCTGTCCTGGATTCCCCTCCTCACGCCTCGCAGGCTTCATCTCTACATTCATTTCTCTTTCTTCCATGCCTCGCTTTCCTTCCACCCGTCTTTTCTCCTTTTCTTTCTCCTTTGTTGGCGCTCATCTATGTATCTGTGCATTTATAAAATGGTCGAGGCTGCTTCCTGCTGGGGGATTAGCCAATCGGGCCACCCTGACCCCTGAGGTGGATGACGGCCAGGTGACCCTCCCCCGCTCATCTATGTATCTGTGCATTTATAAAATGGTCAAGGCTGCTTCCTGCTGGCCAATCGGGCCACCCTGACCCCTGAGGTGGATGATGGCCAGGTGACCCTCCCCGCACTGTCCTGTGTGTTCTTCCCAAGGCCCCTCCCCCGCTCCCCCACCCCCGTCCTTGTCCAACCATCCCTGGCCACTGTCCTCCCTTCACTGGGATGAGGAGGCCGCCAGGAACCCACCTGCTCAAAGGGGCTCTTATTCTTGATGTCTCTGGCCCCTAAGAAGACCCAGCTGTCCCGGAAACCCAGTTGATCTGCATAGGAGCTGCCCAAGTTGGAGAAGAGCTTCCTGATTTCGTCATTCATTCTGTAAAGGACCAGAAAGGACCATCAGGCAGCGCGATGGGAAAACGAGTTCCTCAAGCACTCGGCCCTCCCTCCGCCACGAGCAGGCCCCGCTGGAGAGTCGCCTCGAGAGGGACAGGGCGGAGGGGACAGGATTCTTCTCTGAAGGCCACCTGGAGGGAGCTGGAGGGGTGTTAGAACAGTTTTGCTTTCATTTACAAATGCAATATATGTTCATTTGGAAAATACGGAACATCAGAAAGTAACTAAAAATTACTTACCGTTTCAAACCCCAGACATAATCATTGTCAAATCTTAATATATTTCTGTCATGTCTTTTTTCCTCCGTGTACTGGGGAGTCATACTAACCCTTTTGTACCTTGCTTCCCGCCCCGCCACCCTCCATTGAATACTGAAGGATGAGCATTCTTCTATGTCCTTAAATATTTTCTACATCATCATTTTTGCTGAAGTAAGTACGTCCTCTTTTAGGTATATGTAAGGATGTGTCATCCATCACTGTCACTATATGTCATGATTTCTGTAGCTAGTCAGTTATATTGGACCGGGAGAGTGTGTCCAGTTTTTCGCTGTCGTAACTAACTAAGGCTGTGGTGATTCTCCCAGAACATCTCTTTGTGCACGTGGCTGGTTATTTCCTTAGGAGAAGTTGCCAGAAGATGGAGCCGGGAAGAGAGCGGGAAAGGGCACGCAGGGTTTGCGAGCGTTTGGTTTGCTTCTCCCTTTAACCTGGCAAGCGGAGGCTCCCACTTACTTGGTCCCTGGGTCATCGTAGGAGGCCACTAGCACCAGCTCATCCTCCAGA
Organism: Pteropus alecto; assembly: GCF_000325575.1. NCBI lineage: Eukaryota > Metazoa > Chordata > Mammalia > Chiroptera > Pteropodidae > Pteropus > Pteropus alecto. Next base: position 20,383,559 of record NW_006440638.1, on the reverse strand, counting down.
ATTTCTTTAAGAAATTTCACCAGGGGCATAGCATCTGGGGGAAGAAGGAAAACAAGGTGCCGGTCATTCAGGGGAAAGACTGCTGGTCACTCTCATCCTCTCCTACTGCCCTAATGACCCAGGAGTGGCCCGGGCAGGCTGACATCTGAAGATCAGGGGCCAGAAGGAGGCGGCATCCTGGGGTGGAGCCCCCCTCACTGAGTGAGGGCATCTTCCTTTAGGTGGTCTGGGGCCAGTTCTGGAATTTGAAAGTTCCTCAGGCGATTCTGACGGATAGATAGCAGGGGTGACAATTACTGATCTGAGGGACACTGGGGCCTTTCGCCCAGGGGACAGAGCACAGTCATCTCTCAGGAGCTCTGGGCTCTTTGTACACACCCCGCAACCCCTTTCTATACTGGTTAAGAGCTCAGCCTGCCTGTACTGACTATATTTATCTTTTAATTAAAGTATAGTGAACATATAATATTAGTTTTACATGTACAACATAGTGATTGGACATTTATAAACCTTACGAAGTGATCACCACGATAAGTCTAGTAACCATCTGTCACCGTACAAAGTTATAGTATTATCTAGTGTTATCGACTATATTCCCTGTGCTGTGTACTACACCCCTGTGATTTATTTTATGACTGAAGTTCGTACCTCTTATTCTCCTCCACCTTCTTCACCCATCCTCCCACCCCCTTCCCTTCTGTCAGCCATCAGTTTGTTCTCCATGTCTGAGAGTCTGTTTCTGTTCTGTTTGTTTGTTTTTAGATTCCATACACAAGTAAAATCATATGGTATTTGTCTTTCTGTGTCTGACTTATTTCATTTAGCATAATACCCTGTAGGTACATCCATGTGGTCGCAAATGACAAGATTTCATTCTTTTTTTATGGCTGAATTTCATTCTTTTTTTATGGCTGAGTAATATTCTATCGTACTCATACATATCATATCTTATTTGTCCGCTCATCTAGTGACGAACACCTAGGTTGCTTCCGTATCTCGGTCACTGTAAATAATGCTGCAGTGAACATAGAAGGGTGCATCAGTCTTTTTGAATTAGTGTTTTGGATTTCTTCAGAGGGCACATCCACTGGGACGTAGGCAACTGGGGTCAACTGGGGTCAACTGGGTTCACCGAGAGAGAACTTTAGGCTCCTTCAACTCCCCAGCTCGCATCAAGGAGCAAGGCTCCATTTGTATCTTTCACACTTTCTAGCACTTGGCAATTGCGAAATCTCTGCATCTGACAGAGAGCAGGCCTAGGCACGGGCCTGGTGGGGGGCGGGCATCAGCTCCCTGCTCACTTCTAGAACACTGATTTGTTTCTGTTGTGCTTATATTTTTGATCAAAAAAGCAATAACGGCTTTCTACTTAGGGCAATGATATAAATTCTTTTTTAAAGATATATTTATTTACCTTAAAAAAGGGGGCTGATTTAAAGAACAATATTAAAAATGCAGATGGTTCTCTGGGTATGGTGTAACCTGTGTAAGGAGCTCTTGAGTGGTCAGCGTATGGGCAAGTCTGGCCTAGTGGGTGAAGCTGGGGCTACGTCTGCCAAACAAGGAGGAATAATAGACCCGCTCATGGCGTTTTCGTAAAGATCAAATGTGACGACGACGCGGGGCATTTAGTCAGTACATTACAACGGAATTACAATCATTAGTAGGATCAGCTGCGTAATTTTGGGGGTTCAGTGCAAAATAAGAATGTGGGGGCTTCTGTTAAAAAATTATTAAGAATTTCAAGACTGTGATGGCAGAACTTCCTGAGCGTCCTCTAGGTGTGAGGCCTGCGTGACTGCCTGGCCACAGACCACTCACCCACGAAGCCACCCGATTCTTAGTGTTCCGTGAGGGTGCCTCGGACCTAGGGGAGAAACCAAGCCCCCTCCACACAGGACAGAGAACAAATGGAGGCCTCTGGCCCTTGGCTCACGGCCCGGCCCCTCTCTTCTCGCACTGTCTCCAGCTTCACCCTGCACCGGAAGGGCCTTGCTCGCCTGCATGTGGACATCCCAGTCGGCCTGTGTAAACTCCATCCACGCCACACTCCCGCTCAGCAACAGCCACCCTATGTCCACCCCTCAGTCCTGGGGTGTGCCTGCAGCTTGGGGGCACACCTGAGGAGGCCTGTGTGGGCCCTGCGGCAGGCTCCAGGCAGCATATCTCCTGGCCTGCAGACCCCACCGGCAAGGTGGGAGGCGGCTGGAAGATGGCTGTCACAGGACCTTCTGAAGCCCCAGGCCCAGGCAGGGTCCCAGCTGCCCGTCTGACAGGGCGGTGCTGCAGATCTCCCCCAAACATGCTTCGGCTGTGACTCTTGGGCAGCAGGTTCCCATTCCCCACATTTCAGCCCCTCTGTTCACAAAGCCCAGAGGTCTCCTGCTCTCTGCTGCTTTCTCCCATCTTAGGGCCATGGGTTTAGGTGGGTGTAGTAGTCAGCTAGGTTTTCCCTGGAGGTGGAGGCAAAGATGGGGGATTCAAGAGAGAAGGAAGCCAGCTGATTGGCAGCAGCAAGGCCCCTTCCACTGTGCGAGGAGCTGGGGTGAGTAGGTCACATGCCCGGCAACCTGCGATGCCCGAGCCCGGAGCTGGCCCTGTGATTGCGGGGACCTGGGAGGGAAACTGAGTACAGCTGAGCTCTGAGAAGTGGGCTGAGTTCATCTGTCCCCATGGAAACCAGTCCTTGTAAGGCCCAGACCTCATCCTGGCTGCAAAGAGCCATCCTGCTGCTTTTCATTCCTTGCCGAGGCTCCTGTTCACTCCTTGCTGAGGCAGGGTTGCCAGCTGGGCAGCGGGTGGCATACTGGTCCCGGCACTAATTCCACACATTTCAGAAGATGTCAGGAGTGTCGGGTGAGAGTTGTGCCCCCACCCACAGCTTTGCCAAGTGACCTGGACCTATAGTCGGTATATCATAACGAGGAAGCTGCTGACAGGAACCTAGGTGTTCCGGCCTCCAATTCAGGTAGGTCAGTACTCTGTTGCTGGGCTTTGCTCAGGGCAAGGAGGACTGTGACTTTCTAAGAGGTGGCTCTGTGCACAGAGAAGTTCAGAATTCATGTCCGTGCAGAGAGGAGCAAAGACAGCGTCGGAAAACTGCAGAGAGCTTGGAGCCTCAGAGCTGTTCCTTCTGGGCCTTGGGAGGCCTTGTCCTGTCCTTGGGCCCACTTAAAGACCCTTGTAGCCTCAAAATAAAATACCCTCTACCTAGCAGAGTAAACAGGGCTGTACACCCTCCTTAGCACTTTGGCTGCACACACGCCTGGCCTCCGATTGCTTGCACCAGCGTTTCTTTGCCTGAAGGTCTCCTTTGGCCTCTAGATCCTCTCTTGTACCCTGGGGCAGGCCAGAGTGTGAGAAGCTCCAAGGAATCAGGGGCGGGACCCCCCTACCCCATCACCGCCCCAGTTCCCTTGCTCCTCTGGGATGTGTTTGAGGCTTGTGTTGATACTGGCTCCCAGGTCCCAATGGCCCAAAATGTTCTGTGGCTTGATAACACACTGTACTGGCTGCTTTCCTTTCTCTGTCTTAAATCCCCTCTGATGTTTCCTGAGAACACTTCCTCCCAGACGAAACATTGCACTTGAGTCCTTGTCTCTGGACCTGTGTCCAGGAGCCCAAGAAGACAGCAGAGAGGCATTTCGAAGGCGGCAGGACAATGCGAACTCCCACCATGTCTCTCTCTGGTTGTCTTCTGTGAAGTCGAGAGCCAAGAACCCTGGCACTCCGCTAGCTCTCCTGCCACAGGAAGGAGCTCAGCCCACCCACGACTTCAGTGCCAACAGAGGTGCCTACCTCCAGAATACATGTCGAAACACTCCTTTTTCAGCACCATTCCCGTGGATCCTGAGGGATGAGAGAGCAGAACTATTATTTTCCATAATGTGTCATTCTGCTTGTCATTTTGTGGAAAACTACTACTCTTTAGTCTAAGGTCTAAAGATCGAATAATAATGGAATAAAATCAGGTCTGATCAGAAAGCGTGCAGGACTGAGTAGGTGCCCAATAACTATTGGGCTGATCTGAGAGGTATAAGAACGTAATGGTGGAGGGTCTCTGGAATCGAATAGAATTCAACCAATCTGGTCTATGTTATGCCTTATCATTTCCTAACGCACGACTTAGCATTCTGACCTCAATTTTTACATCTGTACAATGGGCTGTGGGAACTAAATAAGATGTATTTAAAATAGTCAGCATACAAGATAAAATTTAGCTGCAAAACAGAAATGAAAATAACTACAATTGTCTTTATTATTCCTGCCTAAAAACGAAATCTGCAATTTGACTCCTCTGACTCTTGAAGGGGAAGCGATTTTCAGTGGGCTGAATCATACTCAGTGTCCTGAGTCCAGTAATCTCAATGGTGTTTGTGGCTTTTGCAGAGGGTCCAAGTCCTATAGAGAAGCAGATGTTCTGGAGGAAAATTGCAGTTCTCACCTTCTACCACTAGATGGGAGTGTTGCAGAGGGGATGGCGGCTCTGCATTTCACCACCAGTCCCTCCCTTCCGTTTCAGTTTGTGGATTCCTGAAGAGGATGGGGCCAGGGGCCAGGGTAGTGACAGCTCTCCCGCTGGGTGGGTGGGTAGGGGGAGCTCACATTACAGCCCCTCCCAGATTCTCAGAGCCACTGTTGCCAAGCCCTTGGGGCACTTCACCTGGAACCCTTGGAAAGGGGTCTATAAAGCTGAGAAACTGTTATCAGGTGCATTCGTGGATTTTTCTGGAATTAGGGGGAGGAGATGTAGTTTGAACAGTTTCTCAGAGTAATCTCTGCCCCTAAAAAGGTTAAGAACCACCCATCTTTAACAATCTTTTTGTTGTTCTGGCTCATTATGCCGATGAGGGCCTTGACCCTGAGAGTGATTCCTCGGGCTTCCCCACAGCTGGCGTGTAGTGTGTGCTGCACACATGCTTGGAGACACGTCTAGTGTAGGGAGGTAGTTCTGTTGAGTGATAGGACCTGGAGCCAGCCAGATTGGGTTAAAATCTAGATGATTCAATTGCTGTGTAACTTAGGGCAAGCTGCCTAACCTCTGAGCTCCTGTTGTCTATGTAGAACAAGGGCATACTGAGCATGGTGCCATTCTAGCATGATGAAATTAAATCAAATAGCTAGCACGTAGTAAATGCTCAATAAATGTTAGCTTTTAGTGTTATTAATGGTTGTTTTTATCTTTGAGCTTTGTGAGGGGTGGGGAAGGAGGCCTCCATCTGGGCTTATCTCATGAGAGACTATTCAAGAGGTCTTCTCTCGCAGTGGTCCACTTGGGGAGGAGAAAACCAGTAAATTTCAGCCACGTCAGTGCAGCCGGAGCTGTTTCCTGCATGCCTGAGGTGTGCTCTGAGACCAGTCTGAGAGCTGCCTGCATGCCTTCCCTACAGGAAGGAGCCACCATCAGAGTGAGTCAAGCCTTCCTCTCCTTAGAACTGTGGAAGAGGCCCACCCTGCTTGGCCTCCTTCCTCTCCCAGCCCTCACCCTTCCCAAGCTCCCAGGAAGTTGGCCAGGGCTGCCCTGTGATGCCCCCTCTGGACAAGGCTCCATCTTTGCTCCAGGCCTTGACATGTCTGTCCCCTGACCCTGCAAGGTTTCTTGACAGGAGAAAATAATTCCTCTAGGGGCAAAGGGTCAGGGTTCCCGTCCTACCCTGTGCCTTCCTAACTGCTGTTGTGTGGTCATATGGTCGTGCCACACGCAAGCTTCACCCTTTCCCTCCCGAGCATCCACCATGTCCTTTTCCCATCTGCCCTGACCTTTGTCTCAGGAAGTCTCTCTTAGATCCGGGGAAAGGGCGTTCACTCCCCATCTCTGAGCTGATGGCACAGAGACACGCCGTGGCTGGGGCCTGACCACCTGGTCTTTACTGATCCCTGTAAACTTGCTCCCTCCTGAAATGTGTCCCTGGTTCAGGCTTGGCTTGCAATTGGCCTCCCATTCATCGTCCACTGGAGATGCAGGGTTAGGGAGACTGTGGGCCTCCCCTTGGGTTTCCTCGTCTCCAGCTTCCCTACTCCAGGCCTGAAGGAAGTTTCTGTAATGCAGGGCGGGGCCTTTCTGAGGCTCCCTACTGCCCTCTGCTTCAAGCCAACACTTTGCAGCAGGACCTTCAGCCCCTCACCCTCTGGTCCTGCTGGCCTCCCCATGCCTCTCACCACTGCCTGCTTCCGTGTTGCAGCCAAAAGACCGTGTGGGCCTATGTTGGAGTCTCTCTTCTCCTTCCTCCCTTCCCCGTCCCCTGCACAGTGTTCCTCCTGCCTGGAAGGAGCCTCCCCCACTTTTCTCCTGGTCAATCTCTACTATCCTTCAGGCCTCAGTTGACCATCACCTCCCTCTAGAAGCCTCCCCTGACTACCCATGCCCCTAGCCTTGTGTCCCAGCTCCCAGAGCCGTGCCTCCTTCTCCTTCATATATGGTCACCACACTGTGATTGTTTGTGAACTTCATGGATACCCACAGGGGGTTGTGAAGCCAGGGCCTGCTCTTCTAGCTAACAGCAGAACCCCCAGTGCTCTATACAGGGCCTGGATCATAGTAGCTGTTGTTGAGATTGTTGAATGAATAAAGGTGTGCACTCAGCTTGTGATCTCACATTGTCGTTTGTTGTCCCGTATGGTTTCACGTGTGTTGGTTTAAGCCTCAGGGTGACATTGAAGATGGGGTCATGTTTCATAGAAAAAGCGTATCCCACTGGGACAGGCTCACATGGCAGGGGCCCGGCCAGGACTTCCGTAGGTCCGGGTCTTTCGGACCTTCTGTTCCCACCGGCCAGCCAGGCCTCCCCTCTTGACACCCCCGGGATCATGGTAGGAGCTGAGCCAATGTTGGTTGAATGAAGGTACAACTACCTTCTCCCCGCCCCTCCTCCCCAGTGCTAAGAGTGCGGTGGGGATGTCTGGGGGCGCGGATCAGCAACTCACCATTCACCAGGGCAATGTTCAGGCCTCTGCCCACATTGTTTTTCACAGGACTCATGATCCTGAAGAAGAAACGAGAAACAAAACAAAATACAACAGTTGGTCCCGAGTGTGGAACGAACACTATGCTGTTGCGACGCTGGAACTCTGAGGGGACCACGTGACGTGATGCGGAAGCATCGGGAAGCGCACAGAATAATTTGGACCATCTGTTTTCTCCTGCAAACGAGCGGTAGGCTAGATTCTCTGAGGAGTCTCTCATGATGTGTTTGGACCAAACAGTCTGCTCAGAGGAGAGGGAAGGGCCCTGCTTGGGACTCTGAGGTGTTGGAGGCAGGACCAGCCCACCTCATCATGCCACGAGGAAGGCAAAATCCAGAAGTTGCTGCTATCCTGTGGTGTCCAGGATCCCCACGTGGAGCCCAACTGTGTCCCTACCCGCCAGCATCCGCACTCCTGTCTCCTGGTGTTCCTTGGGGAATACTGTCCCTCTCCATCTCGGCTGGGTGGTTTTCAGGACTTCTCCCTCAGGTGTGGACAAGCAGAGCATCCTGTGCCTCTGGCCACAGTGATTGGGCCAGGCGTGGTCATGTGACCCGGGCCAGCCAATGAGATCCAGTCTCGGGATTTTCATAGGGATAATTCAGATGGGAAAGCTCTCCTCCCTGTGGGGTGCTAGGTTGGGCTAACGTGTCAACCCGGATGGAGGCCTCCCTCCTTTACCATACGACAAAGCCTATATTCAGTAGAGAAAACGAAATCTAATGACAGAGGAAAGCAGAGCTGAAGATGGTGAGAGAGGGAGCTTCGATGACATGGTTTGAACCCCTGGCTCCAGCTAGTCCCGAAGCCCACTGCCTCTGGCCATTTGGGTGCGTGAACCACTAAGTTCCCTGCTTTGCCTAAGCAAGTACATTCAGAGTGCTGAATAAAACACCTGTCTCTGGCTTCTTTTGTAGGATTAACTTGCTATCCTATCTGGGTCTTTCTCTTGCACCTGGGTGGAAGTCCTGGCACCTGCTGCATCCAGGCTTTGATGCCTGGATCTTGATCTTGAACTCTCCCCATAGGCGTCCCCTTTCATAGGAAGACCCGCATGTTGGCTGTCAGACAGACTTGAGTTCAAATCCTAGTTCTACCACCAGTTAGGTGGGCAACCCTGCCTGAGCCTCAATTTCCTCATCTTTGCAAAGGGGAAAATTATAGCCTAGGAGTGTTGGGGGATTGAATGAGATGATGTTTTAAGGACTTAGCAACATGCTGGCAGACACGGAACTGTTAGGATTATTGTTATTTGTGACTCACCCACCAAGAGCAAAAGGAAGCCTGTGGCAGGTGTGGGCTGGTCTCAGGGCCTGTGCCCCATGGCCTCTGAATTAGCTAATGAATGGATGAGGTAAGAGAAACAAAACACAGGAGTCCCTCTGGTACTTACATGTTGTCTTCAAAGCATATGGTGGGACCCACGACGTTGGCGGCCCCGCTGCAGATTTTAAACGCAAAGAAGTTGGCTGGGCAGGGCCTGCTGAGGTTACACTTAGTCTTCACGACCCCTGGGGAGGAAACAGGCCACCCTTGGCAGGGGCTGTGTGTCGGATCACCATCACTCCAGAACTCATTTCTGGGCTTCCTGTCACAGCCCCAGCGCAGTGCCTGACTTAAAACATAAGCCCCCTAGTATGTGCACATGCAGCAATGAGTGTTGGTTAAGAGGAGTGACTGTGATGAAGAGATTTGCTTGAGAACCTTTTTTCTGGGGCCACAGCAGCCTTTTGAGCTCCCAGATGCTCCTGTTGACAACCTCGTGGGGGGCCTTAGCATGGTAGGTAGGAGCATCTCTCACCCGCGGTTTCTCTCGGGTGAGTCTTCAACCTCCATGCACCTCAACTTCCTTATCTGTGAAATGGGAGCACTATGGCGCCTTCCCCACTAGGTTCTTGTGAGGAGTAAATGAGCTCAGGTTAATATTGACAATTCTTCTTATCCTCATTCAATCATCACTCTCTTACTGAGCACTTGCTATGGGCTGGAACTTGAGATACAACAGGGGACAGGTAGGCTGAGCAAGCCCTCCCATTCAGTACTTAGCACGGTCCTTGAAACCCACTGAGGACTCACTATGTGGCATCTCTGATTGTTGTGGCTGCTATTAAGACCTGTGTCCTCTCCACAAGGTCCTCACAGGGCAAACCCAGGAGGCCCGTGAAAGGCAGGACATGTTGATGGAAACTCCAAACACAGCCGCTGAGCTACTCAGCCCTCAGTGGACTATCCTCGAGCTGGGAGGTCAGCCATGCTCTCAGCCTGGCAGGTTCTAATTTATATTAATGCATGTTTTCAACACCACCTGACAGTTGGGAAGGTATGACTGGGCAGGACTGGTAAACACGGGATTAGAGAAAGTTCCCCTGCAAAGGGAAAGCAGTGGTTGGGCAGCCTCCCTCTCCTCCAGCCCCTGTGCCAGGCGTCTGGCTGAGCCGTGCCACTGCGTGCTTGGAGCATACCCACTGGCTTGGAGCCCCACCTCTGGCCACCTGCCCCAGGCACACCGTGTGCTAGACACTATGGCAAGCGTTTTATATTTATGATCTTGTTAAATCGTTTCAATAGCTCCTATGCCTGGCACAGAGTAGGTACTCAGTAAATATTCTCTGAATGACCACACAGAGTATTTGGGTGAGCTGAGCCTGAGGCTGGGAGGCTCGCTGTGGTCGGGATGATTACGTCTCCGGGGCTCTCGCCAGCCTATAGGGAGTTTCTATGTGAATCATGAAAAAGCACCGCCCGCGGGGGGTGGGTGAGGGGTGGAACACAACCCCCTGGTACAAGGCTTGGCAAGCTCGTGGCCCCAGGTGAAGGCGTCCCTTCGCACCTGGCTGGATTTTGGCACCTTGGCTGAGCGGGCAGCCCTGGTGGTGTGTGTGTGTGTGTGGGGGGGATGCCTGTCCTAGGCTCTCCTCCCCCTCCCCCTTGAGTTTCAGCACACCCAGAACTCAACCAGGATGTGCTCGCCAGCGGGTGAAATATAGGGGCAGAGACACCCCTGAGGGGTGCTCAGGAGAGAGTGGGCATCCAGGCGTGTGGCTCAGGAAAGAGGGAGCTGGAGAGGGGGACATGACTCCCCTTTCCCGTCCTCTGGACAGGATCTCCACAAAGGGTCCTTTGGCCACCTGCCTCCTCCTGGGGAGATCAGTCCCCTCTTGAGACCAGAGGTTCTCACCTATGCGGGAAAGGCTGTTCCAGGCCTTGGGGAACCGCTGTAGAGTTTGCCCAGAGCCTAATCAACTGCAGCTAAGTCTGATAAACCCCACGTCGATAGGCCGGATTAAGCAGGTTTTTCCCAGAATTGATTTTCTGCCCATTCAGTTTTCACGGTCAAGCTGAGGGATGAAGGGGATGATGCCCAGGAGTCTCAGCCCCTGGGAGGCAGGGGGTTTGCTCTCTGGGTTCTGGCTTGGGGGCCGCCTCCACCAGCTGCTCAACCCCTCTGGGAGCCCCTCGTGCTGTTGCTTAGGGTGTAAAATTGAGCACTGGAGGAGGGTGTAATCAGAAAGCTTGGGTTGCTGCTCTTTAGTAACCTGCTATGTCACTTGCCAAAAATCTCTCCCTTTACCTTTGCCAACTGTAAAATGAGGAAATTGGTTTAGATCAGGGCTGTCAAATAGGTGTCCTCTTAAATGTCAATGGATCTACTATTAGAGTCTTAACAATAAAGCTCTTGAGGCTGCCTGTGGGCTTGGAGGGAACGAGTGCCGGGATTGGTTGGTGAGGTCTACCGTGGGAGCAGCCGAGGTGGGAGGTGGCACGCGTGCTTGCGTTTGCCCTCCTTCCGGCTGATGAGTGTTCGTTCAGCACCAAGATGCTGTGACTCTGTGTCTACCTCATAATATAACTCAGGAGGCTTCAGGGAGATGGGGTCCAGGTGTGGGCTGAATTGCTGGTGTTGATTTTTACAGTCTTTGCTCTTTTTCGATAATCTCTCAGTACACTGGGCCTCCCATACCCCCTCGGTCAGGTAAAATCCCATTCCTGGAGCTGCATCCTCTTCAGTCGCTACCATCTGGGGTTGGAGGCAGTGACCTGGAGGTGTTGCCCCTTTTGCAAGGAGGTGTTGAGAGGGTGGACTGGACCAGATGGGGAGGTCAACTCCCACGCCACCACTCACAACTACACTGCGTTGGCCAAGAGGGTTCAGCTCTCTGAGCCTCAGTTTCCTCATCTATGAAATGCAGGTAGTTATAGCACCTACGCCAGGCTGCGGTGAGAATCGCATGAGGTGCCTGTAAAGTTCCAAATACCGTGTCTGGCACACAGTAGGCACTCGATCATTGTTCCCATTGTCCTCGTCATAACTCTCTCTCCCCTCTACCGTCACACCTGGGGAGCTGGGGTCCCTGTTGTTCAGACATCGGCAGCATCCAGCGTGAGAGGCTCACACCATTCCTGTTCTCCCAGTGCTCGCTCCCCTCTCTACACCTCACGTTCCTAACTCTGCAGCCAAGGTCCCCCCACTGGAGCCCCAGCATTCCTTCCCCTAGACCTTTGCATAGGCCCTTCCTGCCTCCTGAAGAGCTACCTCCTCCTTGGTGCCTTCTCTGACCCCGTCCCGTTGGAAGGGGGAGGGGACTTCCTGGAGCCCCGAACATTTTGTCCCCTGGCTCTTCTATCCCAATGGACAATCAGCACCCCCTTCCGCTAGCCTCTGGGGCCCCCCATAGTGCGTGACATGCTGCTAGTACTTCGGAGCAGGAGCCAGGAGTCAAGTTTGGGGTCACTGCTGTGGTGATAATAAGCACAGCCCCCAGCCTCAGGGATACCAATCAGATGGGCGTAGTCAGAGGTGGAGTGGGGGTGGGGCACAGTCCAGACTGCAGAGTAAGAGAATTGGGGGAGGGGGACGGTTGAGCTATTCCTATCAGTCTGAATGGCTGATACGGGGTCACCCCTGCCACAGGGCTTGGGGGCTTCAGAAGGCATCATTGGACCATGGGAGGAGAGAGCTGGACAGACTCTGGAATTGGAGATTTTTCTGAAACCTGCAGGGCAAGGAGGAGAGACCCTGGGTCATCGTGCCCCAAGGCAAAGGGGAGAGTGGGGAGGCACTCACGGGAGTCCTTGGAGACTGAACCTGTTGGAGAGAAGACAGAATCTGGTTAGAGAGAAAGTGCCTTCAGCCCTCCCCTGCTGAATGGATGTTGGGGGCTGGGGCCAGGGGAGTGGGAAGAGGGGAATTTAGAGTGGTGTTGGCCTGGCTAAGCAGAATCCACTTCCTGTGGCAGCTGCTGAAATGAACTTAAAGTCGCATCTCATCTGGGGATCCTCCCTCACTTGCCACTGCCACCCCTTCACACACACACACACACACACACACACACACACACACACACACGCACTCCTACACATATACATATGCACAGGTACACACGCATTCAAGTATGCACGCATAGAAGCATGCACACGTGTACACAGACATGCACAGAAATTTAGACACACACAGACACACATGAGCACACTCATGCATGCATGGACAAAAACGCACACACACACAATTCTCTCATGGTTACAAAGAAGCGGGGCTCAGTTGTGAGACCTACTAGAGCTTGAGCTCTGACTCCTGGCTGTGTGGCTGGGTGTGACTTCTCCTTGACTGCACAGCGGAGGCCATCACACCCACCACAGGCTGTGGAGAAGGTCCAGTGAGGTCAGGATGGAAAAGCCCAGCCCAGAGCCTGGCGCCCTGGCCTCAATGAAGGGAGGAATGTGCAGCTCTGGCTGTTCAGCCATTGGAGTGTCTTCTTCCTTGCTTCTCCCATCACTGACTGCACTGGGCCATAGGGCCCTTGTTCATTTCCTGACATCTTATTCACACTGTCTTCTGGTTGTTTCTGCAGTTCTACATCAGGTGTCCCACCATACTGGCAGTAAGTCCTAGCAGACAGGGCCCCCAGTGGCCACAGAAATTCTGGGGGAGGGAAGTCTCCTATTTGGGGAGATCCCCACCTGACACGCTTTTAATCTGGCCCTCAGGGAGCTGTTCTTCCTAGAGTGTCCCTACCCTCTGCCTCCAAGGCCCCAGGAGTAGGATGGGACCTACGCTGGGCCAGTCATACATAATATTACATTTCTCTGGAGACAGAGCTTTATGCTGGGTTGATATATGGCCCTGGGAAAGAGAGAAATGCCTCTTTCAGCTAAGCTGGAAGATGAGCATCTGGAGAGATGGTTGCCATACACCCACCTTAGAAAGCTGCCCATGGAATGAGGTTAAATAGCAACGGGACATAGAGACTCTGAGACTTTGTGGAGGCACCTAGATCCAGCCACACCTGAAGTCTGACATCCATGGACTTCCCAAATACATGACACAAGACATTCCATTTTGTTTAAACCGGTTGGAGTTGGGTTTGTCACTCCCACCTGAAAAAACCCTGCCTAATTTGCCAGGTAAATCAGGAGTTCTTAATCTGATTTCTGTGCTATGAACCCCTCTGGTGGTTTGGAAAAGCCTATGAACTCCCCTTAGAATAAATTTATTCTCACTTCTCTTGGTAGAGTTAGCACATCCTACTGTAACAGACTGCAACTTATGAAATCATAAAATAGATTGAATTAGAAAGAAAACCAGCTGTATACAACAAAAACATTAAAAAAATTTTGTGCTATAGCCGTATATATGCTTCTATATTAATGCATTAAATATAAGGTGGGGGTGTGTGAAACCGGGTTAGGAACCTCTGAAGTAAATGAATGTCACCTCATCCCGTGCCTGAACACTAATGGGTTTCGATGGTCAATTTTCCCACTGGGTACATTTCCTGCCACTGTACACATTTCTCGAGACTGAATCAAGTTAATTCACTCTTGTGTTTGTACGTTCTGTAATTAAGTCTGTTTGTTTTACCGACTCAGACTATGAGCTGGGGCTACATGTTCCTCATTTCGGGGTCCCTGGGACATAACATAGGTAGCCATTCAATGATCGTTGATTGGAGATAGTTGGGTTTTGAGACAAACAATTTCTAGGGTCTCCTTTTAAACGCTGTATCCTCTCTCACCTCAGTCTGGGGCTCTTTCCTCTAGAGGACACCCCTGAGCTCCACTCCTGCCCTGAGCCTCCTTCACTGACCTGGGCCCACCTTCTCCAAAACCATCAGCACAGCCAAATCAACCTCTAGCACATAAAAGCAATGCCCTGGGCCTGGAGACACGGCAGCCACCTCATATCTACATCTACAAGGGGGAATTGGGCATGTTTCTTAATCTCTCTGAGATTTTCTTTTCTCAGACCACACGTAAAGCCACACCATGGATCACCCCATGGGGCATTTGTGCAGATTAAATGAGACTATGCATGTAAAGCAGCTAGCCTCCATCACCCATCCATCACCCATTCATCATCCATCATCCACCCATCTATCCTTTCTCCATCCTCCATTTATCCATCTATCATCCATCCATCCATCCATCTTTATTTCATTTGTCAAATGTTTACTGAGCATCTGCTCTATACCAGAGAGAGAGATGGATGTATATAAATTAAATCTTTGCCTTCAGGAAGCTCACATTCCAGAGAGTGCAGATAGACCACAATGAAGAAAACGAATAAATAATGGACATAATCATGTATGAAGATGATACTTTGAAGGAAATCGGCTGACATGAGAGAGTCTAAAGTAGGAGGATGGGGGCATGGCTGTGGCAGGAGAAGTCAGGAAGGCCTCTCTGGGGAGGTAACATCTGAGCAGAGACCCGAAGCCTGAGAAGGAGCTGGCCACAAGGAAATCCGCACGAAGAGGGTTCCACGCAGAGGAAAAAGCAAGTATAGGTGGAAGCCACTCAATGCACAGACAGTTTTCTCCCTTCTTCCCTCCCTCCCTTTTCTTCCTTCCTCTGTTTTTCCTTTTTTCTTCCCTTCTTTCTTAGGTCACATTTCCAAAGTGGCCTTTGGTGCACAAGTTTTTGCTAGGACTTTGGAACACTTCTGTGTTCCCCACGGGCTCCAGGCTTTCAACAGACTGAGGGTGTACTTGCCTCCCCCCCTCACCCCCAATGACTAGGGTCCCAAAAGCAGGCCTATACCCTGCCATGTCTCCTGGGTCAACCAGGGATGGAGGGAGGAATAGGCCTGGTCCATAGGCCTTGTCTCCAGAAGTGAACTGCACTCACCCAGCCAGCGGGGCAGACGAATGTTTTTTATGCTGAAGCTGGTATAGCTGTGAATAAAGATCCACAAGGTGATCAGGAAAAAGGTGAAGGCCAGGAAGCGAAGCAGACCTGCAGAGCAAGGAGATGCTGCCATGAGACCGCGGCCTCAGACCACATCGCAAGGCCATGTAGCAAGACGATGTGCAAGTCCTTGCCAGATCCCCACCCCGAACCCATGTCATGCGACCCTACATTGTAGGTCCACACCACACCCACACTGGGGGCCAGTCCATGGCCCCCTGAGATGAGATCAGTGTGAATCTGTGTGACGGTCAAATGGTGAGACTGTGCTGCGAGGTTACCTGGTGGGACAGCTGGGAGAGAAAGTTAGAAATGTACCTTCCTGGAGCCCTCCAGAGGATCTTTAGGGGTGTGGTCTGGGAATCTGCACTATTATCCCACGCCCTGAGGTGGGGCCTGAGAGCTACAGCAGGAAAGCCGGTGGCAGGCTCTGCCATAGACAGCCCTGGGAGGCGAGGCCTGCCCCTAGGAGTCTGGAAGGCTGTGTGCAGTGCTCAGGGCAGCCACTCACTGCTGTGCTACCTTGGGCAGGAGACTGGCCTCTCTGAGTTGGAGTCCCTCAGTCACAGAGTAGACATGGTAACACCCTTACCACCGAGCCCGTGGTTTGTCGAGAGAAATGTTATAGTTGTCACCAGTAGGCAGCCTCCAAGGTGGCTTGGGGGGTTGGAGTTAGTCCCCCACACTTTCTATCAACTCCCTCTGAAAATCACCACAAGTAACCACACAGTGCTCTCTACAGGAACACACACTGGTCATGCTAAGGTGGCCGCCCCTGCCTCACACATGGATTGCTCTTTGACCTCCCACCCATCACTGGGAAGAACGCTACACCCAGGATAAACCGTCCAGAGCTCCCCGTTCCACTCCCTTTCCTCACTATTCCACGAGGGCGGGAAGCGGGCTCCAATACACTTTCCAGCTGCCTTCTGAATCAAATCCAACTGTCTGACCAAGTTCCCTTGTTTCTCACCTGACCTTCGTCTTGGTATCCCCTTCTCCTCAGCCCTGCATTCAGCTCTGTGACCTTGTGCTGGTCTCAAGCTACTTAGGGTAGGGGAGAAGGCCCCCTGAGTCATGAGCAGGGGGCTCAGGTCTGTGGGGTTTCTCATCTTTCAGGGCACAGTATGGCTGCAGGCACCCAGAATTCCTCTTGGGGATCAGCTCACATCATCCAGCACTCGTTTTGTGCCAGGCACTGTGTCAACAGCTTTACATACATTATCTCATTTCATCCTCAGAGTAACCCTCTGTGTTGGATACTACTGATTATCTCAATTTTATAGACGAGGAAACTGAGGCTCAGAGAGGTGGTCACTTGGCTAGTAAGTGGGACTTGAAACCAGGGCAGTCAGTTGACTCTAAAACTTGTGTTTTTAACTCCCTCACAGCTGTTTGGGAATATAAATGAATTGTATTCATTTCCTGTTTGGTGCCTCAGTTTCTCTCTGTGTAGACTAGAAGGCAAAGGCTTTTAGTGCCCAGCCCTGTGGTATGAGGATTCTAGAAGAGTCTTCCTCAAAGCAAATATTTTGTCCCTTATCAGGTGTTTCCAGACAAGGAATCCCCGTGATCTCAGCCAGGTGGGGTCACTGTGCCGAAGCTTCTCCAGCCCTTCATCCTAGAGACAGGAAGTCACCTCTTCCACTCTTCCAGGCTCGCCCTGGATTCATTTTTTTGGAATTCTGGCCTGACTACTTGCGAACAGATATAGCCAAATGACCTCCGAATCAAGGATGGGCAGACACTGCTGACGGAAAAGTGATTCCAAAACTAATTTTGGACCTCAACCTCGAGCCTTAGAATCCTCAGAGCCTGGCCCTACCTGATACTCTCATCTTGTCCAGGTGAGGGGTGGCTTGGGGACAGCGTTAGCCTGTGGAGAGAAGAAAATCAAATTGGAAACTGGAATCTGGGATCTGACAATGAGTAAGACTGAAAATTAGGCTCGGGTGCCTCTAACCGAGCAGATCCCTGTCCTTTCAGTTTGGTTCCTCTTCATCTTCCTCATGAAACAGGGCAGCCGTTTTCTTCCTCCTTTCTCTGCCTCCACTCTCCTCCATTTGCTCCCGAAATTTTATATTCAATATGTTTTTTTTCAAGGAAACAGAGGAAAGTGCAGTCTGCCAGCTACCGTCTCCTGGAGAATTGATTTATTCACTCATCCATCCATTCATCCATCCATCCATCCATCCATCCATCCATCCATCCATCCATCCATCCATTTGTTCGTCTGTCTGTTCGTCCATCCATCCATTTCTCCCTTCCTCCCTCCAGTGAGCCAGGAGACATTGAGTTAGCTAGCCACAGGGAAACCATCAGGGAGCAGAAGCTCAAGAGATCTTTGCTGATGTAGCAAAATGAAAAGTAATCGGGACCTGAATATTATAGGTGAGTTTTCACCAGGCACCATACATGCATTATCTCCTTTAATCCCCACAATCCCCGCTTTTAGGGATGACTAAACTGAGACATGGTTAAGCCCGGAGTTATTCAGCTTGCAAGGGTCAGAGTCAGAATTTGGATGCAGGCCTCAGGCTGCCCAGTACCCACAGGGTCCCTCTGCCAGTGCTTTTTGTCTCAGAGGAGAGTTAAAATTGGTTTCCTTCCTTTTTGAGTCCTGAGAAGGGGTAGGGTCATACCTGGATCCACCTCTCCCCTGTGCCATCCCCCAGGGCTGGGTAGTTACTAGTGATTTGGCAGCTTTGAAAACCCCCAGCAGGTCTCTAGAAATGCAGGGTTGCAGAGAGGGGCTGATGGAAACTATCTCAGGTCTCAGACTCCCACAACTAGCTGGCGGGTCTCTGATGGCAATGACTTACTCCCACCTCTTTTCCTGTCCCCTCACCACCTCGGAATATTCTTTTTCCTAAGAATCTATCTCAACAGACATGGTGTCCAAAGCCCAACTGCCAAAGATCCAGATATGAGATAGGAGACCTGGTGCTGAGATGGTCAGGCTGGGGCAGTCCTTGAGATTTAAACAGCAGCAGCAGCAGCAGCAAATGCAAACCAAAGTCTCCTCTTGAGAGTAATAAAAATCCTCCCACCCACTCTGGCCCTCCCCCTCTAGGGTCTTCCAGGTAAGGAAGCTGAGCTGTCACCTGGGCCCACCCACAGAGATTTTGTAGAACTTAACTTCTTGAAATTCAAACGACCAATTTTTTTTTTTTCAGACACAAAAATATATTGTGTTCTTCAATGTTTTCAAGATGTGAGGTTCTCGGATGTGGTCCCCCATTTGCAGAGGATCTAGGAGAGCTGGGGGCTGGACAGGATGGAAAGACAGGGACAGAGTCAGACAGAAGGGAATAGACAGACAAATGGACAGACGTGGATAGCCACAGAGCAAGCATGTACACTGACTAGAGAGACAAAGATAAAAGACAAGGGCGAGAGGGAGATGGCAGCGATCAGAGAACAAGACGGGGGTTGGGTGGGGAGAGAGAGACACAGACGAGAACAGAGATAAACTAAAAAATATGACCTGTGTACACCCAGATTTAGAGGTAGAGAGAGAGAGACTGGCATTTAGAGAGTGAGAAGAGATCAAAGGCAGAGAGAGCAGGTGAGGGCACATACCTGGGCAAGGGGCTAGCTTCTTGCTGTCATGCCCACCCAAGCGAGGAGTCTGGCTTCTGAGCGGGGGTGGGGAGGGACAGGTGGCGAGGGCTCTGCCAGCCTGGTGTCCCTCTTGGCTCACTCCCAAACCACCCACTCAGCACTTGTGAGGCTTTCTGCTCTCCTGAGTCCCCAGCCAGCTCACCTTGCCAGCCTGTGTGTGCTTTGGAGTTGGAGCCCAGGACTGACCTGTTGGGGGTGGGGAAGGAGGGAGAAAGTCACCAGGGACAGGTATGTGAGCAGGGTGGAGCAAGAATTTCCTTTACAACCTCCAAACCCTAAACAGTTTATTTCCTCCTTGTTCCTGATGAGACGCTTACAACCTGTTATTCAGGTTAGAAAGTTCTGGGGCAAGGACATGGGGAAGGATAGCCTACTGTCCTGCATGGTGGCTTGATGGGCCCAGGCACAGATATGGTGGCCCTAGGGTGGTGTGCGATCACAGATAGACGGGGTGGGAGGGTGGAGTGTGGAAAGTAGGGGGTGGAAACGGGGGTTGGAGAGGTGGGAGGGTACAAATTGCTGAGAACTGCCTCGCTTCCCTGACTGGAGAGCCCATTGTCCGCCCTCACTATCCTTGAGCCTCTCTCTTTGTCCTGCCCATCCCCCTGGACTCCTTCTGATTTCTGGGAGCAGGTCTGGCCAAGTGCATAAACCCCCCTTTTTTTCCCATGGCAGGCAGGGCTTGACTCCTGCAGGCCTAATACAAGTCACAAACTGAGGAAGTATTTGAGTATTTGGGGACTGAATGAATTAGATTCTTACATAGTCCTGGAAGGTTAGGATGATTAAACCACCAGCTAAAGAAGAAAGCTGAAGTTCAGAGAGGGCAAGTGACTTGTCTAAGGTTGCACAGCCAATTTTGGATTTTATTCCTGAAGCATTCGCTGAGCACTCATGGGAAGGCAGGCTGTGTACCAGGCATGAGGGATATGGCTGTGAGCGAGACACTGTCTGGAGCACCCTGGGTCTTTGCATTGCTAGTCCCTCTGTCTGAACACTGTCCGTTTCATCTGCTTCTTTGCCTGGAACACTCCTCCTCATCCTTCAGGTTTCAGTGTAGAGGTCACTTCCTCTGAGAAGCCGTCCCTGACCCTCTAAGTCAAGGTTAAACACTTACTTGTGGTCCTAGATTGGGAGACATCCATCAGGATACCCCATCCTGTCCAAAGGGGCTGCCATCCTGTCCAAAGGGGCTGCCAATTATCTGCTAAACTAGATAATCTGTGAGTCTGGGGCTGCCAGAGTCCCTTCCTCAGCCATTACAACACATCATCTCCTGTCGTAGACAAGTCCTACCAGAAGATGCAAATACAAGGGCTGAGCAGTGGGGGCAGTACATGTAGTTTTGGTCCTGAAAGAATCAGGCAGTAAAAAGCCTATGATGTTGGGAAAGAGGATGGATTTGGGAATTAGACAAACTTGGGTTTGCCACTTGCTAGTTGTGCGTTTTGGGGCATACCTCTCTGGCCCTTGGTTTCCTCTTTTGTAAAATGAGAGTGATCCTATTTACCTCTCTTGAAAGGGATGTTGGGCAGAGAGTTTACCTCTCTAGAAGCGATTCGCTGGCCTGATGGCATCTGTCCCAACTCTTCCCTGTTTGCAGGCCCCAGTCACCCTGTGGCTTCCTGTTAGTGCACCTCCACCACAGGATTCCTACACAGATGTTTGTTCTTTCTTCGGAAACAAAATGCCATCACAGTATCTCTCTGCCTGATAGTTTGTGACATTTCTTAATGGCCCTATGGGAGCTGGAACATCAGCTTCTTACTGTTTCCCAGAGCCCTCTGTACAAACAGGCCTTTAGGCTCAAACGTGACCTTTCCTAGAATCCAGATGGATGGAAGAAGACTTACTCTCTTTCCTGGATGGAAGGGTTGGAGAGAGCATCTTGAATGGAGAAAAACGTGGGTATTTCCCCAGCTTAAATCTGGCCCAATGGTCCCTATTGCTCTTAGGATAAAGGCCAAAGTATTTCATGTGGCTTATAAGACCTTTCAAGATTTGACCCTGACACGAGGGCGACCTTGCCAACATCAGTATGTGCTGCCCCTACTCACACTTGCTCTAGCCACCCATAGCTGCTCTGAGTGAGGCTCTCTCCTTCCCCAGCTTTGCACACGCTTTTCTCTCTACTTGGAGTGCCCTTTCTGGCTTCCTTCACTTGGGCAACTCTTCCTCGTCCTCAGGTCCTTACTCAAGCAGACCTTTGCTGTGGAAACAGAACTCAGAAGCGGTTTCCTAACTTATCACAGGGATCCAGCCAACAGTCCCTCCAGAATCAATCCTAATTCACAGGTAAAATGGAAACTGAGCTCTGTCAACATGCTCTGCTTCTTCCCTGATATGGGCACTGGTCACGGGTTTGACTTCGCTATCTGTTTACCAGGTCATTTCTAAAAGGCTGTGAACTTGAGGTCAGATATGGAGCTTGATGAAAGGGTTGCAATTAGCACCAGCTGTAGCTTTATGGCTACACTTTTATTAGATTTAGACTTTCTGTTTTTCCAGCACCTGCTGGCAATCAGATTTCCTCCTCTCTGACCAGAGCCACACCTCAAATTACTGGCCCAATGCCAGAACCCAGGACTCCACGAAGCAGGGAAAATACCATTTAGATACACCTGGGAGGAGAAATGGCAAACGCATGGCACGTGTGCTGCCTCTTGATCCGCCTGTGCCCATGGAAGACATCAACAACTGATCATGATCTTAACCCCAGAACCTTTTCAACATAGCACTTTAGGCAGAAGCAATCAAGTTCCCCTCCTATATTAGAGGTTTACTAAAGAAGGAAATAGGGGATACTCACCATTTTAGGACATACCCTTATTCTTCTATCACAAGAACACGTGACACTCACCCGAGGGCTTTCTCTTGGCCCATCTGGGGGCAGCTGGGAGAGCCAGGGAGTGCATGCCCCTGGGAACAGCCCTCAGCTGGTATGGTTAAGAGTTTGAGGATAATGCCCTAGCCTTCTCCTCCCTAGATGGGTGTTCCAAATTTTGTCCCTTCCCTCCTTCCACCAAAGTCACGCATTGAGGTCTTACACCTTGGTACCTCGGAATGTGACCTTATTTGGAAACGGGTTGCAGATACGATTAGCTAAGACAAGGTCTGTAGGGTAGGCTCCCAATCTAGCACGACTGGTGCCCTAACAAGGGGAAATTTGGACATAGACTCACATCCAGCACCATGGGAAGTCTGGAATCATGCCGCTGTGGAACTACCAGAGCCTGGGAGAGGGGCTCCTCTCCTGGCTCCTTCAGGGGGAGCTCGGCCACGCGGACACCTTGATCTCAGACCTCCAGCCTCCAGAACTGTGAGCCAGTACATTTCTGTTTAAGCTGTCTAGTCTCTAGTACTTAGTTACGAAGTCTGAGCTGACTAACACAGTGGGTCAGACCTGAGGCCTGCTCCATTTTTGTCACCAAGAGTCCCGCAGTGGAATCAGCCTCAGTTGCTCACAGTAACCTGGTGGCTATAACACCCTTTATAATAGGGGTTCCCAACCCCCTGGCCGCAGACCCCTGTTAGGAACCAGGCCGCACAGCAGGAGGTGAGTGAGCGAAGCTTCACCTGTATTTGCAGCCGCTCCCCAGCACTAGCATCACTGCCTCAGCCCCACCTCAGATCAGCAGGCATTAGATTCTCATAGGAGCACCAGTCCTTGGTACCAAAAAGGTCGGGGACCGCCAATTTATAGCATCTTGCCCTTCCCTGTCTCACTTCCCCACTCTCCTGCCAGTGCCATCTGGGGTCACTTCCCAAATAAACTACTTTCCTTTGTATCTTTTTCTTGAGGCCTACCTCTGAGGAAACCGACCCGAAACAGCATAGAATCTACCTGTCCTTCCGTCCCTTGGGATTCCCAGTCCTGGGCTCCCCGTCTTTCCACAGCACCATCCTTCTCCTCACTTTCGACCGAGGGCTCTTCTGAAGAGGCCTGGGCAGGGGCCTCTTTGTTCCTTCCTAGGCCACACGGAGAAGCCCCTCACATTTTCATTAACCTCTGCCTAGGGGCACAACCTGTGTCATTCCACCCCCAGGAAGGCAAGCCGTCATCTGCCTCCACATCCTCCCGGGGGCATGTTTTTCTGACTTTTCTTGTTTGAACCCCAGGCCCTGAGAACCCCTCCCTGCACTTCTGTCAGGAGAGAGGGACCAGACTGCTTTCTTGGCGAGCTCTTAAGCAAGACTTGCTTTAGCTGATAGTAAACATAATAAATTACAAAGAAAATAAAAATAGCTATTTTTAGAGTACTTACTATGTACCTGGAACCAGGCTAAGAATCTTACATAGACATCGCACCAACCCCTGTGAGTTGGATACACTACTGTCTTTAGCTCATAGGAGAAAGCAGAGACCCCAAGAGAGTAAATAACAGGCGGACGATCTCATAGCTGTGGTAGCAGAGCTGGGTTTCACACCACCGACCACAGACAGCAGAGGTTGAAAACAGTGAGCATGGCGGCCGGCAGGCCTGAGACTGACCCTCGCTCACCATGTCCCAACAACGAAGGGAATGGGCTTCGAAGAGAGAGGCCTTTGTGCCTATAGGAATAAGGCTTGACTCTTGAAAAAAGTAGGTGTTTTAATTGGCGCTCAAAGGATGATTCTACACCAAGAAAGCGTCCTGGCCTCAGAGATAATGATTAAACGCCACTGAGGGCTCGCGTTTTCCTTCATCTGAGCAACTGAACATTTGGGGCGGGGGCGGCAAACACGAGCATCTGTGCAGCCACTCTGCAGCCCCCACCCGTGGCTGACCTAACGCAGGGAGCACAGCACTTCCGGCTAAGCCCGCGAGAGGGCGCAGGTTCTTTCCCGTGTGAGATGTATTTGCCATCCCTGGGGCGGGGCCTTCTCGGGGCGGAGCTGGGGCCAGGTGCAGCTGGGTCCTCTCCACAGCACCCGCCTTCAGGAACCAAAGGAAACCCAGTGGAGGACGTGGCTCACACCTCCCTCTTCCCACAGACAAGCCTGAGACAGCACTCAGTCACGAGCTGAGCAGGTCCTAGCCCTTCGAGTCCACTTGGTCAGGAGTTATTTGTGGACCTCTGTTATATCATTTTAAAAAATCCATCTCAATTATTCACCCTAAAATATTACCTGAGAATCTCCTCTGAGTGATTACTGTGCTGGGGAGTGGGAACAGCACAACCAAGAAGGTCCCTCCCCCTTCCCCCCTCCCCCCTTCTAGAAACACGCAGTGTAAGGGTGCAGAAACAAATGTGTGGGTGGTACGCTAGCAGGTGCTCTAGCAGGGGTTCCTTCAGGGAAGCTCCCGGCCTGGGGGTTTATCAGAGAAGACTTCCTGGAGGAAGTGACATCTAGGCAGATGAAGTTCTCCGGGAAGGCGTTTCAGGAAGAAAGAACCGCATGAGCAGAGGCTTGAAGAAGAGGCAAAGCATGATACTCTGCTTTGAGACAAAAGTGAAGGGGGGAAGGGGACTGAATCATTGGGGTCTTAAGGACTGGAGTAATGGCTCTGGGCTTTGTTAGGAGGGCAATGAGAGGCACAGGAAAACTTAAACAGGGCCAGCGATGAAACCTCAACTCAGCTTAGATAGAAGAGGGAGCACTTCCTCCAGGAAGCCTTCCTTGACCCCTGGCTCCTGGCCTTTCCCTGGCACTCTGAGAGTTCTCCTATTAAGGCACTTTGTGATGCTGCATGGTCAACACTGATTTTTGGCCTGGCTTCCCTTCCAAGCAGTAGCTCTTGAGTGCCTTCTTTATCCATGTCCCTGGTTGCTAGCACCAAGGCACATAGTAGATATGCAGTAAGTGTTGTTAGAGGGAAGTGGATGGCTTTCTGTTTGGGAAAGAAAATAAGGGAAGAAAAAAAAACTAAACGAACAAAACAGGAGCTGTTCCCTCTGCCCAAATTGTTACTTCCTTTTTACCTCATGCCCAACATTTTTCTCCAAAGCTGAACGCTGTCCACGAGACCTGCTCAGACTTTAGAATCTAACTAGGCTTCTCCAGAAATTCAAGCTCGGGTGATTTCCCTAATCATCCCTAGAAATTCTGTGCGCTAAATGTTGTCACCAAAGGCAGGGGGGCACTACCTATTTTTTCACGAGCTTCTTTCTGTTTTTTTCATCTGTGGGAGGGAGTCATTGCCAGGTATGAATTCTGCATATGTGGGTGTGGGAGAGGGAGTGACAGGGCCTGAGGGAGGCAGACTCAGGAAGAAAGAGCTCGATTGAGGCAGAGAGACGTGAACAGAACAAAGAAGAAGCAGAGACGCTAAGAGACTGCAAGTGACGCACACACATACATCATGGCTCAGGGAGGTTCCTCAGAGTCTGGCCTAGAAGCAGGGAATGTTAACCCTGCCCAGACCCATTTGTCCCTTGCCCCGAGTTTCCCTGAACATTGACCATCATGGCCCAGGCTTATGTGCAGTAATCAAAGTAAAAGAGTCTGCTTTTCATTCTCTAAATGGTCCTTCTTGTAAACTCTCAGTATTTACAGGCCATTATTGATCATGTCGTCAATACAGAGGGAGATAAACAGCAAATAAATCTATAAACAATAAGTCTAGTGGCTCCAACAATTTGTCCCAGTGACATTTATTTTGGAAGGAAATAAGCCCATTATTTCCATGATGCCCTGTTTTAATCTTATTTATTGGTTTTAATGGTTTTCTCCAGCTCCAACCAGTGGTAGAATTATTGGGCCGTGTAGTGCCACACAGCAGAAGATGCAAGAAGCTATGAGGAGATGCAGGATTTTCAGTGCTCTTACTCCTCAAGTTCCTAGGACGTTTCCCAGGACAAGATGACAGGCTCTGCTTTGAGACTCCTCCTCGTTTTAACTGACTTAATCCTACAGCAGCTCACTGAGAAATTTGGGGAAACGGAGGCACAGAGCTGTCAGGTGGTAGGAGTCAGAGGAAGAAAGGATCTCAGAGACAAACCAGGCAGAGAGGAACCCAGAAGCCCACACTCTTAACCACTTTGTTCTACTCCTCTAGACCAGGGTTTGGAAGTTTTCTGTAAAAGACCAGAGAAGAAATGTTTTGGGTTTTGTGGGCAGTATAATTCTCAGCCACAGCTACACAAAACTCTGCTATCGTAGTAGGAAAGCGGCCGTGGTCAGTATGTAAATGAATGAGTGTGTCTGCATTCCAATAAAACTTTATTTAAAAAAAAACAAAAACAAAACAGCTGGTGGGCTGGATTTGGCTGTGGGCCGTAGTTTGTGGACCCCAGCTCTGGATATGGCCCCTCTTAGCCTAAGATTGACATGAGCCCTGGAGTTCCCTTTACCGGCCTTCAGCCGTCCTGGGTTTGGTTAGCTATGGTGGTGGAGAAGGAACTAATCCAAGGGATCAGAGAGAGTTTCTAAGATTCTGTCCCTCCTTACCAGCTAGTGTCTTCCTCATGGGTCCAATCTTTGCTTTGCAGGGCTCAGCTGACTGCACTCTCTCCTCATGTGGGCTTTCAGGGGAACTTTCCTCCCAGTTCACCTGACTGGATTATCACCTGAAGGTACTTGCTCAGTGCCCGACACTAAGGAGGCCCTCAGTAAATGGCAGCTGTACCCATATTTGCACCTTCAGGTTTGTAGAGGTCTCATCTGTTCTAGGAATTGCAAGTCTGTATAACATGACAGTTAAGAGTGGAGCCTTTGGACCCCTGTCTAGGTTCTGCCATGAGTCTGTGGACACAAGCCTCTCTCAGCCTGCTTGTCTTTACTTGGCCATGCAATCTCTAATTCAGTGAAGATTAAATGTGAGAATACACTCAAAGAGTATGGTATGGAGGACAAGCAGGCCCCTTGTTCTCTCCCTCTGTGCTTTTACCCCTCCCTCCCCAGGAGGCAGAAATCCCTCCAGGATCAGAGAAAAAATGGGCTCAGAATAAGGAATGGGTTCCTCCAGGCCCTGACAGACAGCTGGAGAAAGGAAGAGGTTGTATGGCCAAACATGCAGCTGCTTCCTCCCCAGTGACTGGGGAAATGGGATAATCTGAGGCTGCTGGGCCTCTTTGGGCACATGAACCCGAGAGGTTAGTTTGTGCCTCTTTGCTGAGAGTCTGGCTATGAGTCACCAGAGAGGACTACCTAGATCAGGGAGGGGCTGCTGGAGCATCTGGATTCACCCCTGAGCCATGGCAGGCCTGCTATTGGCCTGTCTGAATCACGTCGGTGGGTCAAGCATGAGGAAATTCACCTCAGACCCAGTGGGTAATTTTATTCCTGTCCATCAGAGGCAGCTGGGTCTTGGCATCTTTGATTAACCAAGATGGCAACCTCCACAATGAAGTCTAGAGCATCTTGGGAAGGCATTGGGAGATAAGTCCTACCTAGGGAGGTGTGGGGTCCAGCGAGCTCTGAAGGAGAAAGAATCTTACTAATAATCATAATATTGATTCTAATAAATATTATTATTCTTAGTCTGTCTGTTCTGAGCCCTGTGTCCTTTCATTTAATTTCTCTCAACAATCTTGAGAAGCAGATTGTTTTATTAACAGCATTTTACTCATCAGGAAGTTGGGGCTTCGAGAGATTAAGTGACTTGCTCAGGTAGAAAGTGACTTATACAAGTAGAATGACTTATGCAATATTGTCATTCATTACTTTAGAAACTAAATGGAGTAGGGATGGTGGAAGCTAGGGTGTGGTGGATATCTGTTACTTTGGTCATCTGTACAGCATCCGTCCTCCCTTCTTCTGGTGACTTCCCTGACTTTCCTTTGGGACCTCTCCCAATCCTTGCTACCATCATGCAGTTGGGAAGGGCTGGCCCCATTTCTGGCTCCAGGGGTGACCACATGGCTCATGCTTAGCTGATGAGAGCGGTCCATTTCTTGGTCACAAAATAGGCTCAGAGATGGGCAGGTGACTCAAGCTGAGGAGATCAGAGCCCTCCCAGGATTTTGATGGATTTGCCAGGAGAGAAGAGCTGCCTTTCTGTTGGGGTTGCTAAGTCAAGACAACTTAGAAAGGAGCTGTTGGTTGGTGTCTTGAGGAGAACCTGTCGAGAACCCATTTGAGAGTAAGACAAGGGAGAAAAGAATCCCAATGATGGAGGACAGAGTCCTGGAGATGCCATTTAAGCCCAGATATCAATCCTTGCCTTAAGTAATAATTATCTCTGGACTTTTCCATTATGTGAGCCAATATAGGTCCTTTATTGGTTGGGCTGGTTTAGTTGTTTTTGTCACTTGCATCCAGAAGAGTACTACCTGATACATAAGGATTTTCTCATTTTAAACCCTAGCTACAACTGCAAGGAAGACTCAAATTAAATTCCCACCTTACCCCCTCCATTCTGAGGTTCGGACATCCTAGACTTTGGGGAGGCCTAAAACTTCAGGCAGACTCTAGGCTTCTGCCCAGCATCTTTAGCAACCGTCTCCTGATGGCTTCTCTACCAGGAGCCACATCGCTCCTGACATCTTCGTCAGAAGACTGTTCCTCTAAACAGAACCGATCGTATCTGCAGAAAGATCGAAGCCCTTGGCATAGTGCCTGGGTCTCAGCCTCTCTCTCGCTTTGCTGGTTGACTCCCAGCTCCTACCTCCATGCTTCTGTTCGTGGCGTTTTCTCTACCAGGGCTGCCCTCGCCTCTTCTCTCCCAGGGAATCCTATACTTTGCAGAATGTCGCTTCCTTTGTGATGTCTCCCTGCTGTGGCCCATTACTTCTCTCTGCAATGCATGATCCCGTAGCTGGACTGCCTGGGTACAAAGCCTCTCCCTAGCATTTATGGCCCTGCCATCTTGCGTAAATTTACCTCACTTTCTTAGGCCTCAGACCTTCATCTGTGAAACAAGGATAATATGACCTACCATGTAAAGCTGTTGTTATACTGAAGTGAGATAATTCACGTAAAGCACTTGACACCATTCTAGACACCTTCATATGAGTTGCCTATTATTATGATACTGATCACATAGAACTTGTTCACATGTCTCTCACCCACTCCCCCCAGTCTGTTTACTTTGTCATTTATCTACTATTTCATCTGACACACTGCGAGCTCCTGAGATGGTGTCTAATCATTTCGAAATGCCTAGAACCATGCATAGCTCTTAGCCTGTAGTAGTGCTCAGCTCTGACCCCAGCCCCATCCTGTATTCTGTACCTACTAGGTGCCAGGCATCTGGATAAGTGCTTCACATCTTTTTCTGAATTCACATCAGTCAAACTCCAAGAAAGTTATTAATGTGCCCATATTTTTTTGACATAAGGGAGACTCAGACAGATGAGGCAGCTTGCCCAAGGTAGCACAGCTAGAAAAAGGGTAGAGCTGAGACCCAGACTCCAAAGGCGGAGCTCTCCTCATTACTTCTGCATCTTATCTCCCTAGGCCATACCCTTGGGGGCCACACCTTGACTTACTCACCCTTGCTTCTCAGAGCCTCCCAAAGCAAACATATGGCCTTCTCCAAGGGGCCTGCCCTGTGGGAGTCCAGGCTGGCCTGGGACTGCCGCCCCTCACACAGGCTGACAGCTGCCCACTAGAAGCCATGCCAGGATGAGACCAGCCCATCTAATATTAGCTGGCCTGGCATGGCTCGAGGTGGGCAGTCACCAGCCTGGATGGGGGGATGGCAGATGCACTAGAGCAGACAGATAAATGGACAGATTTAAGCAAACACTGGACAAAGCCAAACTACTCCTCACAGCTGTGCTTGGCCTCGGAGTAACCACTTCGCTGACCTTACCTCTTACTACCAGCTTCTGCCCTCTCCGTGCATAACTGGCCCTCCTCCTCCCCTCCTCCTTCTACCCCTTCTCATAGATTCTGCTGTGCACCAAATGCTTATCTCCCCTGCCCTCCTGCCTCCGCCGACATAACTTGGCAAAATTAATCTCAGAGAAGTCTGTCCTGACTCCCAGGCTATCTCCTTTATGGCACATGTCAAAACTGTTTTGAAATGACTATCTGTGCAAGTTGTCTTTTATTTTCTGGCTAGAACCATACCTGTTTTGTTTTCCTGTCTTGTTAATCATTGAATCCTTGTCTCTCTGACAAGCAGTTTCAATGAATGCTTATTGAAGGAATAATCTGGAAAGATACTCCTGTGTCAGCTCTCTCCCAGCCATGGACTTAGGATCAACCGCATCATGGAGGAAGTGCTGCAGAGTGGTGGGAGCACAAATACTGCAGCCACACTGCCTGGGCAAATTGTTTAATCCGTCAGCACCTCGGTTTCCCATCTGCAAAATGAGAGCCGTAATGGCGCCTTCCTCACAGAGGTGACGTGAAGACTAAATGTGTTGTGATATAGAGAGTACTTAGCGCAGAACCTGGAACATACTAGGTGCTATTGTATGCGTTCCAGTGATTATTATCCTACATGCCTGGACAGTGAGAACTACAGGGAATTAATACGGGATATCCAGACTATCAGCCCCATTTTACAGATGAGAAGATTGAGGCTTAATGAAAAGAAGGGATTAGGCTGACATGACACAGGCAGGAAATCTCTTAAGACCATGCACCTTTGTTGTAACTTTTCAGTTCATTATATTCTGAGAAAAATGAATGTTGGGGCCAAAGAACAGCATTCCTTCTTTCTTCATTCATTCTTCAAATATTTATGTGGCTCATAGTTGGTGGTCCAATGTGTTTTTTGAATGAATAGATAAGTGAATGAATGAAGAAATATCATGAGGCCTTTGCGATTAAGGAAAAAAGCCAGCAATGTGGGCTGTGAAATCCCTGGCTTGCATACTCCACTTCATTCTTATGCTGATGGCAGACGTAATTAATCAATCATGGTGTATCGTCGCCCTGAGCCTGAACCCAGCCTCAGAGTCCTCCTCACGGTCTACCATTAATTGACCAGATTTGGCCCCTCAGATGAATTCTGTGTGCCGTTCTCAGTCTGACCTCAGAAATCTCTTTTGATTATGTGGTTTCCTTCTTCCTCTCCTTTCATCTTTCTCTCTTAGACTCTTTTACTTCTTATTTTCCACCCATGCCACCTCCATTTCCCTTTCTTTCAGTAATATAGATCAGAGATATTGCCGTTTGCATTCCGATTGAAACTTACCTGAGGGCTCGAAGCTCCCACTTCCCTGTTTCAGTGGAGAAGGTGAGAGGGCTATCTCCTTTATGGTACCTTGGATCCCTGAGCCAGCTGGATCGCCTTCGGTCAGCCTGTTGAGAGAGTCCACACTCCTGGTCTCAGAGGGGCTGGAGCCTCCCAGGTGGGCCCTTTAGATGCAGCAGGCCCAGAGGAAGAGGGACAAAGTGCCTCATATGCACTTCCTGGTGGGCCAGCTCTTTCTGGCTCTGCCCGGGCTCTGCCCCACTTCTGGGAGGCTTGCCATAAACTCTCCCTGCCTTGTTAATCTCACCAGGAAGAAGGAAGTGAATGTAAGGGCTCGCTGGCAGGAAATGAGTCTAAAGTCTTGCCTGGCTGAGAAACCACCTGGAGCTATGGCTAGGGCCCAGGCTGTGAGTATCTCTTCCTCAGAGAGCTCTCCTGGTCTTGGCAGAGGAAGTTTGGGGTGGCAATTTGAGCAACTTAATCAGGAATGATATACTACAATTGCTATCTGAAAACACAAAACAAAACACAACAGAACACCCCCCCCGCAAAATAAACCAACCTTATGCTCACAACCTCTCCAGGCCTTGTGGGGTGCAATGGGACCTGTAGAGTGAGTTAGAGAAGGTACTGCTACCTGCTCTGAGGTGGTGGGCCAGGGTGGGGGCTGATGAAGGAACCAGGGAGGAGATGAGCCTGGGAGGGGAGACACATACAGGCTATGGGTGGGGATGGGGCAGCAAAGGAGGAGGGGATCATAAGTGACTGCAGATCGTGAGCCTGGATGGTGGAAAAGGGTCCCCCTTGATCAGGAGCGAGGAAAATAGGAAGAGGAAGTGGTCTGGGGAAAAGATTCTGGATTTGGCTGGGGGCACATGGAGTTGGAAGTTAAAGCTGAAGAGAGAGGGAGGGAGAAGAGAGTAGGGCCAGTATGTGGTAGAATTTCAGTGCAACAGCGAATGCAGTGTTTAATGCCTCTCGCTCCCCAGGACACGAGGGGGCATTTAGAGGGGCTCAGTGTCTCCCACTCCCGATAGAGCACCTTCAGGCTTGTCACTACTCATGATTCTCATTTCTGAGAACTTATCCCCTTGGGATGAGTTCTTTCCCAGGAGGCACCGAGTTCTCCATGGGCACCTGGGGGCCTTTCTCACTTGTTTGCTAGCTTCTGGTGTCCAGAAGCATCTGGTGCATCAGGTGATTTCTAACCTGACTGTTTTCAGAAAGGATGTGTGGCCTCCTTGAAATGAATATCCAGGGACATGAGGTGAAATAGCTGCTTGGAAGATAAAGACAAATCTCTAGAAGCTGGTGCTAGGATAAGGTTCCTGGGCACTGAGGTGGCCCCCAGGCCTGTGTTCTGGCTGCCTAGCTGGTCCTTGGGGAGCGGAAGTGGGCTCCCTAGGGGCGTGTCCCAGGGCAGGCCATGCTTTCCTGCATCCTGACTGGTTTTGGGCCTGACCTTGTGTCTGCTCCTGCCTCCTTTCCTCTCCTCTCCCCTGTCTAGACAGTTCTGCTTTAGTGTCGCTTCTTTGCTCTACCCTCCTTCCCCGCCCCCGGTCCCCCACTTTCCAAAGTAAACAAGCAAGTCATTGAATTAAAACCCTGGTAAGTTCTACCTAGCAATTCTATTCTTCTTCTTCCCTCTTCCACTCTTGAGGACCCTGGAATACATTGTGCCCCCTGGATGCTCTAGGACACTCTTCCTAGCTTGTCCCTATCAACTGATTAGCAACCTTAATTCCGTCTGAAATTTCGATTTCCTTGTGCCAGGTAACTAATATTACATATTCATGGGCTTTGGGTTTTAGGACTTGGACATCTTTGAGGACAATTATTCTGCTAATCGCAGGTGTAATCCTGTTTAATTTTCTTTATAGCATTTACAATAGCCTGAAATTAAATTTCCTGAATATTTTTGACTTGTCACCCATCTTGCTTGACTGGAAAGTGAATCTTTGAGGGCAGGGGCCTTGTTGGTGCTGCTCACTAGAACAGCACCTGGTATGCAGCAAGTACTTAATTATAGTTTGCTGAATGAATGAATGACTACTAGCTCATTTATGCGTTGGTCCAAGAGCCAGGAGCTGTGACTCCCACTCTACCTTGAGCAGTGTGTGACCCTGGGCCTTCCCTCCCCTCTCTGGGTCTCTGGCTTCCTCACAACAGCCCTGGGAGGCAGGGGAGGCCCAGGGCATCCCACCTAGAGCTCACGTCTTAGAGAAGCTGATTATACCATAGTGAAATCATCCCTTAGCTATCTTTCTCATGGCAAAGCCCTCACTGAAGCACAACCTGAACAAGCCTCGGAGGGCACAATCTCCCCAGTGTTCACTCAGAGAGGAATCAGCTGGTTCTCGGCATGGGTGCTGCTTTCTGTACATGCCAGGGGCTGCCTGCCTCCCCCAGCCAGCCACACAGGTGGACAACACAGGCCCTGTAGTAGATGCTCAATAAACTCTGACTGTGATTTTGACACTCCTGGTGAAAGGGGCCAGGATGCCTTCTCTTCTCTCTTGGATGAGAACACTGAAAGAATGGGAGTTTGTGTCAAGTCTGGTTTGGCAGGAGGTCTTGAAAGTGAAATTATTGGTGTTGGACAATTGATTCATTTCCTTGGTTAGTGTTGGTGCTAAAGGCCGACCTAGCGGCCAGCAGGCAGTGGAAACGGTCTCCTTTTCTTCCATTGCTGACAGACTCAGGCAGCTGCAAGCACTCAGGGGAGCGACTGTAACTCAATAGCATATTTCTCTTATTTAACTATAAAAAGAATACAATTCCGTTAGGAAATTTTGGAAAACACCGAGTAGTGTAAAGGAAAAGATATCAGGCAAATATAACCTCCCTTTGGGAACAATGTCAATATTTTGGCCTATTTCCTCCCTGGTTGTATGATGGAACTCTTCCTGTGCATCCAGTTTGTACCCTTCTCTGTTCACTTATCATCATAGCTGAGGCGTTTCCCATGTAGTTGAAAACCGGTAGATGTGACTTTTTAATGACTGCGCACTATCACATGTTACAAAGCACCATCTCCATTTACTCTCCTCAGCTGCTGGTCATTTGCATGTGTGTGTGTGCACATGTTTATAAATGCGCTGTAATTAATTTTTGCAGGCACATCTTGAGACCTGTGTGCACCTTTATTTCCTCCCTTTTTAAAACAATGGGACCAACAAGTCTAGCTTCCTATCCCACAAAGCTTTTTGAGGCAAAAAAGGAGAAAACTGATATCAAGGTGCTTTCAAAATCATGGGGAAAAGAGCCATTCAAATGGAAGGGCAGATTTTGAGCACAGATTCTTCAAGTACCATCTCTTCAAGGGGTGTGTGTGTGTGTGTGTGTATGTTCCTTAACAATTGGAAGATCCAATGAGTGTGGGACAAGAAATAATAGTAGCAGTATTTATGAAGCACTTACTATCTGCCTGGTGCTCTGTTAAACAAGGCACATGGATAATCTGAATTCATCCTAACAACAACCCTCCAAGGGAAGTACAATTATTACTTACAAATGAGGAATCTGAAGCACAGAGAGGTTAAGTAATTTGCCTATGGAGATACAGCTAGCAAGCAGGAAATTCAGGAGTCGTGCGTGCGCGCGCGCACACACACACACCCCTCTGAGAGCCACAAAGTCTGCAAAGAGGGCACCGGAAAACTGTAGTAGCACCTTCCCCGGGGCTTCAGAATATCAGCATTCTCTGAAATAAGGTGCTTTTTAAAAATTGAGCATATCCCTGGCAGGTAGACATACTAATCTAAAGATTATTTCCCCAGAGCTTGGGCAGTTTCTGAATTAGAATGCTTCACTCAGGGCAAAAAGCCTAGAGGAACAGAATCCACCCTCCGCATGTCTGAGACAAAATGGCAGAGTGGTGTCACTGTGTATACGTACGTGTGTGTATCTTAGTGTGGGTAGCCATTAGTGAGTAAGTGTATGTTGCTAGGGTAACAATAAGCATGTGTATGTGTATGTGCACAGAGGTTCACAGATGTGTGTGTTTATATAAGCTGTATTTGACTTTCTGGGTACCCAAAGGCAAAAGAGTTGGTTTATTAACAAAATAAATGTCCACCACACTGTTTTGTTTTGTTTTTTTTTTGTAGTTCTAATCTTTGAGAAGAAACAGGACTAGACCTAGGCAGGGATTTCTTTGTATGACCTTCAGCATCATATTAGAAGGGTTTTTCACAGTAACCACGGGCCTTGATCACAAAAGGAGCCAGGTGTGTGCTGAAGCCATGGGAGAAAGGCACAAAGCATTACTATTAAGGGCGCCATCAGTAAACTACCCACAATTTACAGTTCTTCACACCCTCGTTAATTGACCAAATCCAATGTGGCCACATGTGCCTTGTGCCTTGATCTGCTATGTAATAAAATCAGTGCCTTGGCACGAGAGACACAGCCAATGATAGCATACAAATAGAGTTAGAAATTTCTTTTGCAAGTATTAATAATTCATTTCTTCATTCATTTCTTTCAATGCTACTGCTATTCCTTTGAACAACAATGACAACGAACAATGGGAATAGAAGTCTTTCCATTGATGCCAGGACTGGAGTGGGCAGCCGGGCAGAAGCTCTGGGGCTTGGAGGCCTGGGTCACCAGCAGCCTGGCTGAGCTGTTCCTCTGGCTGGGGCAGGGACAGAGTGTCTGAATCAGGTCAGAAGTGCAACATAGGTCTCACTGAGCTAACGTCAAGGTGTCATAGAGCTCTACCCCCTTCTGAAGGCTCCAGGGGAGAATGTTTCCTTCCTTTTTCCACTTTCCAGAGGCCACTTACATTTCTTGGCTCGCAGCTCCTTCTCCCATCTTCGAAGCCGGCAGTGTTGCATCTCGATGACCTGTCTTCCATCCCTCGCCTCTCTCTCTGACTCTCTCTTCTGTTTCTCTCTTCCACTTTTAAGGACTCTCATGATTACTTCAGATCCACCCGGATAATCTAGGATAATCTCCCTAATTTGAAGTCAGCCGATTAGCAAACCTTAATTCCATCTGCAGTCTTAATCCTCCTTTGCCATGGAACCTAACATATTTATAATAATTGAGGTGGGGAAATCACTTCAAATGTTTTAAGAATTGTAAAAGTAATGCTCGTTCATGGTAAAATATTCGAAACAGTGCAGAGCCACATGAAATAACCATTTAAATGCCCACTTTTATCCACTCTCCACAATAGAACCACTGTTCACCATTTCTAAGTATCCTTCTAGAATTTTCTATGCACATACAAGCTTATGCTTGTATATCTTTTTTGTTCTCTTTC
>NW_006440638.1:20331595-20347406 GCF_000325575.1 Pteropus alecto | reverse complement strand
CTTTCCCTTTCTGTTCCTCTCTGTTTATCTCTCTTTTGCCTGCTATCCAAGTAGCAATCTGTCAGTTCACTCATCCATTTCAGCTGGTATGAATTTTACTTCACACCATGGGTATAAGAAATGTCATATTTCTTTATTTTTCTAAATCAAGTTAAACCTCACTCCAAACCTCCACTTGCCAGGGCACTGAGAACTTCAATCATAATTCGACTTCAGTACCAACATTAATTCTGGAGCTCCCTTCATGCTTCCTGGTTGCCAAAAACTGGAGGTAGGGAAGGGCTTAGTGGTGTTGTGGAAACAGGGTCTGGTATCTACTTCTCTTTCCACATAGTCACAGATTTCTAAAGAGTATTCTGCGTAAGATTCCACTTAAAACAATGTAAAGAAACAGACACATATATAGACAGAAGACTGCAAGAAATACAGTCAGTACCAAAAGCGATTTTAATTTTATTCTTGACACAAGTCTTTCCCTCCTTGTATTTTCTACACTTTACAATTATCACAATGATGTTCATTATCAATACTCTACATCTCTACTAGCCCTTCCTTTCAGCTGAGTGAGTGCCCTGTTCCCCAGGACCACAGAGCCCTTGGGCGCAGTCCTACTTGGGTGTGGGCACAGGTTTAAAAAGGCAGATAAACGCTTAGAGTGTGAACTGCAGGCCACCCTGCTTTTCTAGGCTGTGGGGAGGGCTCAGGTGGAGTGGGGAATCCAAAGGTCTGGAGAGGAAGCTGCTGGCCTTTATGAGCACCTCATAGTTTTTAAATTGGGGCTCATAGCTATTGTCCTTTCATTCAAAGGGGAGGACTTGCCCCTCCCAGCTTTCAAGCAGCCATGCTGGCTTGAATCTGCAGTGGAGTCTGGCTTCTCCAGTGACTGAGGGGGAAGCAGAAGCCTAGGGAGCCATGGTGTAAGGTGAGTGACTCAGAGCAGCCCTTCCAGGAGCTGGGCTCTTAGTGGGTGGGCCACTCAGGGAGTGGGCTGGTGGGCCTTCTCCCAGGGACAGTCCAGGGAAGGCAGACACTGAGTACATTTGGGAGTTTCTTCATTCTGGTTGGATCCAGGCACCTTTGGAGCAGGGAAGGGAAGGCGATACTCAGGTATAACCAACCCTTGTGACATTCATCCATTTCGCTATTCACCAACAAATATTTAATGAATATTTTTTCTGGGCTAGACACCAGGCTACGACCCTTGGGTAGAATGAAAAACAAAAATAGATCTGTCTCCTGACACAGTCTGGGGTAGATGCCATCGGAGGGGCTCTGCTATTTGTTTCTTCATGTCTATCTTGTTCTTTGCTATAATTCTCATTCCCAGAATATAGTAGGAACTCAATAAAATTTTGTGAAAAGAATGAAAAATTTGTTTCCTTTAGTTAGAAACAATCTAACAGCGAAGAAATCTGAAAATTGAATGAAATGGAAGAATTTTGTTCTTGGTTCTTAAAGATGCTCCATTACCACCACTGCCATCATCATTATCGTCATTGTAACGGATATGGATGAGGCCTTATGTTCTCCATACTTTCCTGTCATGTGTATATTTTAGCTTCACTAAGATGACTGGAGAAGATCCAGCCTCACTCATTGCTTTAGCATATAGGCAGCCTACTTGCTTGGATTCAAATTCTGACTCCAGAAATGTGAGCTTGCTTGGGAAGTCAATTTCTCTTTCTGAGCCCCAGTCTCCTACTCTGTAAACTAAGGTTGATAAGAGAGGTGCCCTCACTGTGTTGTCATGAGGATTAAATGAGATATGTGGTGGGTAAAACTCACAGCATGGATCCTGGCTCAGAGGAAGATGCTTCCTCTCTGTCAACCGATGTCTTTTTTTTTTTTTGTGAACTGCTTGACTCCACTGTCCTTCTCCTTTGCAGGATGTCCTGATGGATGCTAAGGACCTGCTGCCTCTGGGGCTGTGGTCCTATTTCCTAGGCTGAGGAGAGCAATGGAACCAGGATTCTCAGGGGGCAGCAAAGGGGACTCCTTGACTGGAGCTGCTTTCTCAATGCCTTTTTCCTTATTCAGTTGGAAGGAGGCCCAGTGTTGGGCAGCCTGTGCCCAGGTTGGGGAGAGGATGATGTGGGGAGCGGGTGTTTTACTTCAGCCTGTAGAAGCACACTCTCCCCAAAATCTAGTTGCCAGCAATGACCTGGGTCAGAAATCTACCTCTCAACCTCTTTCACTTAGAGAGGGAGATTGCTCCCCTTCCTGCCTCACAACTTCATCCACACTCTGGTGATTTTTCTGAACTCACTGATAGTCATGCGTTCGTCTCCACCACTGGTGTGCTGATAAATGTTCAGCACTCCAAGAAAAAAACGTATACACATTTATACATATATAAGTTCATGGTATAAAGGATGTGTATTAAATAGACATTTGTTATTTAAATAAAATGAAATATATAATACTCTCTATTATAAATTCCATATAGTCATCAACTCTCACATAATACTTTCACTCATTTTTGCCATCTTATTGTATTAGCCAATTCATGGTTGCAATTAAACCATGATTTGGCAAAATTAGACTATGAATACACATTTGATTACTTTCTGATTCAGCAAAGAAGTCTTTCAGGTCATTGAATGAGCAAGTATAGTTCTGTCATGAATGTTGGTTAATATTTTCATTTATGTTAGTGAGTAAGATGAAAGCGAAACATTAAAGACATCAAAACTTCACCTGATTGTTAATGACCTGAGTGACATCTTTTCTGAATCAGGTAACAGTTTTTTTGAATACTGGAAGACTATTTCCTCAATTTTTTGTTCAGTTCAAATGTAATGGCTACAGACAGGACACACTTTTACGTTTACTGCATTATCGACATTTCTCCATCACCTTCTTAAGTCTAGATGATCAACAAAGCAATCAGTCGAGCTCAGATCTGTAGTGTTTGCCAATTTCTGTGGTGTCGATATGCACCCTACGGCCAATTTCAGCCACCATTTCGAAATCACAAGTGTGGCGCTAGGAAGACATGCTCGGTTGCACATGGCTACCTAAAACTTCTGCCATAGTATAAAATAGTGTATGTAACTTCAATAACACAGATAGTGGTGAAATGTAGCAAATAATTAGGATCTGATGAGTTTTGAGTATGTATTACCTTTGTTTTTAATATGTTATTTAATAAATTTAAATAATTTGACTTTTAATCATGGCTGTGTTTAACAACTGGATCATAAGATTATTGAAAACTTGACATTTGGCTCTGGTGAATCAATAGGAGCTAGCTCCAGCTCTCCCTAATCTGACTGACACCTCAGGCTGAGCAGGTGCCTGCCACAGTGTCAGCCCTCTGGAAATATGTGCTCACGAAGGGGTCACTTGCATTATCTGTCCTCCTAGTCTGTAAGCTCCGTGAAAGAAAGACAATATTATAGTCATTTTTGAATCCTCAGTCCCCAATACAGGGCCTGGCACATAGTAGGTGCTCAGCAAATTGATGAATGACCAAGTTTACACCCTTAGGTGTACTGAAGCAGAAATGACCCACAACTGCCACAAGTAGTGCATTACAGAGGGGAGTGTTGATGAATCTCTGGTTACTGTTCCTGGGTTTAGCACATATTACTGCCTGTGTTAGTCGACTATTGCTGCATAATGGATTACCACACTCTTAACAAACAACACGTAGTTATTATGTCCAAGTTCCTCTGTGTTAGGAGTCCAGGCCATTTTAACTAAGTCTTCTGATCAATGTCTCACAAGGCTGCAATTAAGGTGTTACTTGGGTGGCATTCTCATCTGGAGGCTCATTTGGGACAGAATCCACATCTACGCTCATTCATATTGTCATGTGACTGAGGTTGTCACACATTTCCTTGTGGTTGTCTGACTGAGGGCCGCAGGTGTTAACTGGCTGTGGGCTGGAGGCCACTTTCAGGTCCTGGAAATGGCCCTCCATCCCTTGCTGTGTGGGATTCCTCATCACAGCTTCATACTTCATCAAGCCCACAAGGAGAATCTCTCTCACCTCAAGAAGGGCACAGTCCCTGTTTTAAGGGCACTCGCATGATTGAGTCAGACACTCTGTGGAAAATCTCTTTTTGGATTAACTCAAAATAAACTGAAATAGACCCTAAACTAAAAATAGACCTTAAATCAGCAAAGTCTCTTCACCTTTGCCTTATTCTCTTAGCTAGAAGCAAGTCATGGTTTCTTCCCACACTCAGGGGAAGGGATTATATAGGACATGAACACCAGGAGGTGGCAGTCACTAGGGATTGTCTGCCACACTGCTTTGTATCCCTGCCCTCAGCCCCATCATGAGATATGGCTTTAGCTCTTGAGGAGCATCAGCCAATGATCTCTGCATTCTCTCATTGAGGTGTTTGATCTAAATAATTTTGGTACTTATCTAATGCTGTGTTGGACACATAAGAGGAGACAAGTGGTTTCCTTGGCACCAAGATATCTGGTAAACCTAAATACTTCTGTACTTCTGAGACAGGTGCCGAGTGTCCTATGACATCAGGAGGCTTCAGGAAGAAGAGATCACCAAAAACAAACACCTCAGGATTAGGAGTAAAGGTCACAGTGGTAGGCAAACTCTTCTTGATTTGACTTGGGATCGTCATGATGATGAGAGGAGGCTGTGAAATAGCGCAATGGAAGAAGTAGGCTCAGTACTTGGATAGATGTCCTTTGACATGCACTCCAGTATCAGGAAGGCAGAAAACGTTCATCATTTTACTTCCGTGGGGCCACTGGAGAGGCCTCATAGCATCAGTGAATTCAACCATCCTGTGAGTTCCATCGATTTGAATTTTATAGTAATACCCTCCAACCTTAAGGAGACCCAGATTTTGAAAAAGCGGCTCCGATACTACTCACAACTACAAAATCGGGGTGTTTGCCACTTCATTCAGTGTTTCTACAGTAAACACTTATTGATCTCCAACTGTGTGCCATGTGCCGCAGAAGGAATGAGCGCTAGAGTAGAAAACACGCTTGCCCTCACGGAGTTCCCAGTCCTGTAGGAAGCCAACAAAAGAATTATACAACCAAATACAGTATGGAAAAATAATATGGAGAGTGCTGCTTTAGGTAATATAGTCTGGAGATCTCTTTAAGAGAAATGGCATTTAGGTTGAGATCTGAAAGATGAGAAGATCTCGGCCACTCTTTGGTTTAATATATTAGTTTCAGGTATACAATATAATGGTTAGACATTAATATAGTTTATGGAGTGATCCTCCAATTACTCTGTCACCCATCTGGCTCTACACATAGCCATTACGATATTATTGACCATATTCCCTATGCTATACTCTACATCCCCGTGACTATTTTGTAACTACTAATTTGTACTTCATCTCTTCACCTTTTTCACCCATTCCCCAAACCTCCCTCCCTTTGGCAATCACCAGTTTGTTCTCTGTATGACCTCAGTCACTCTTAATTGAGGGAAGAACATTCTAGGAGGAGTGACCAAAGTATGCAAAGTCTTAGATTGGAAAATTCTTGGTGTGGTTAGAGTGTAGTAAATGGGAAGGAAAGGGGGTGCTGAATGAGGGGAGCAGGGGCCAGATAATGAAGATATATTTTGGAGATAGACTTGATAGGACTTGAACTAGAGGATGAGGGAAAGGCAGCTCTCACGAATGATTCAGATATTCACATGAGAACTGGTGGAGCCAGATAATGAGATGGCTCCGACTCCCACATTGCTGCTCTCTTTCATTGGTATAAACAGTGGTTTGCTGGTAAACTGGCTTCTCCTTCTTTCCACAAAAAGCCCTGATTTATAGCATTTGCTGATTTCCATGCTATAAATACTCTCACCATAGCCAGCTTCCAGCTATCAACCAGCTTGCAAGAATCCTGAAAGTTAATAATCAGATCTTGGAGCCCACAGGAGCCAGTGCCAGCACATCAAACT
This sequence comes from Pteropus alecto, assembly GCF_000325575.1. Lineage (NCBI taxonomy): Eukaryota > Metazoa > Chordata > Mammalia > Chiroptera > Pteropodidae > Pteropus > Pteropus alecto. The sequence goes on along the minus strand of NW_006440638.1, from coordinate 20,341,504 downwards.
ACCACCAGGTCTCAGCACGTTCCTCTCTTGAGAGTGATTCTCCAGGTGGTGGCTTCGAAGCCTGGGAGAGCTCCTTCCCTTTCCATCCCCTCTATGCCTCTGTTTCTTTGTATTTTCCTATAGCCACTTGAGGTGCCCGCCCCAAAGAAACACACACCATCTCATTGCTGACTGCTCTCAGGGAGCGTTCCATAGGTTTAACAACAATTGTCTAATTATGTCTTAGAAGCTCATTCCAGAAAAAGCTGATAGATAAATTAGTGCAATTAATTAGTCTTTAAAAGCAATTAGGAAAACCCAGGCTGTCTTAAGAAGCCTTAGTCTAGAGAGTATGTCTAAGTGAACTTGTTGCAAATGGGGAGAAGCAGGAAGGAACCGCAGTCTCGGAATTAGCAGAAGACGGCCCCTGAATTAAGTCCTGTTTCATGAATTCCCTTTTACGACACTCCTTTAGAACTTCAGCCTCAACATGTTCCATCAGCATCCCCCATTAATCAGTTTCTCTTCCAATTTTCCCATTCATGCCTAGCACACCACTATTACCCCAGTATCTCAAGCTCAGGATGTTGGAGGCAACTTTGACCCAGAAATCTTATTTGTCTCCCACATGGATTCCACATTATGGTATTCTCATATCTATCTCCAGCATCTGTCACCTGGTCTGTCTCAGGCTCTAATCCATTCTCTGAGGCACAGCAGCCCAAACTTCCTACATGGCCTGCAGGACTCTGGAGGCACGCTCATCTCTCTAGCTGCATCTCATGCCACCAGCCCCAGGTCGTCTTGCTCCAGTCATAGGAAGTATTCAATTCCTCCAAGTTCCCATGTTCTCTTGCCTTTACATATTCTGTTTCCCTGCCTGGAATACTCCTATTGGATTAGTTAGGATCAGTTAGGTTATATGGTGATAATGAATTAACTCCCAGATTTCAGTCACTTAACATATTAAAGTACATGTCTCATTCCTTTGAGGTGCCGAGTGGGTTGGGTGGTCCTCCTGCATGTGGAGAAGTGAACTTCAAGGTCACTGATACGAAAGAAACAGAAGTTAGAAGAGGCATCTGGTTCTTAATTCATTATGGAGGTATCACAGGTCATTTTCTCTATTGTCCAGAATCTGTCACATAGTCCCAGCCTAACTGCAAGGAAGGTTGGGTAATGTAGGTGAGCACATGGGATGCTTGGTGAGCACCACTCCTTGGTGCCACAGGTGCCACACTCTTCTCCTCTTCTGACCCATTCTTTGGGTTGTCATGAAAAGTTAATTCCTCTGGGAAGCACCCTAATTCTCCAGCACTGGGTCAAAGTCTCCTTCTATGTATGACTTATGCACACCCTTAAGCTGGCATGCATCCCCCTGCATTGTCTGGCCAGCTGCCGATGGCCTTTGCTTGGCTGTGAGCTCTGTAAAGGCTGGTGACCCACTCTGTCTCTTACTCAGTGCTGACCTCCCCCCAGTGCTCAGTACAGTGCCTGCCATTTAGCAGAGCTCAGTAGATAATCCTGGAGTAGAGAGCCCATCCTTACTAGGCATTCAGGGCTCTCTAGGATCTGATTTAGTCCACAGCACTCCTCCCTGTCTCTCTCACCCAGCTGCTTTGGATTTTAGGTCTTTCATGTAAAACTTGGTATATAGCTCTTGGACTTTGTCAGACAGCTCCAAATCAGATTGCCAGCTCCAGTATTTACTGGTTATAGGACCCTAGACAAATTACTTCATTGCTCTGTGCCTCAGTTTCCTCATCTGTCAGATGGATTCTATTATAACTGTTTAATTGTGGGGAGTCAATGAAAAAGTGCTTTTAAAGCGCATCGTCATTATTATAGAGTATGGCAAATACCATACTTCACTGATTCTCAGATGCACATTTGTTTTTATCTTTTAACATATATGAAATCAACGCATCTTACAACTGCTGTTAAGAAAACGCTGTCTTGTTTAGTTCGTGGCTTTTGTTCTTCATGGTATGTGAAATACTGGTGTGTCTTAGATTCCATGACTTATGAGAGTTAACTATTATTTTTGCCTCTTAAAATGACCTCCACCCCTGTTAAATTTCATCAGCGGATGTTTCTCTCATACTTCCAAGCCTTTTGATCAAAATGAGGGTGAAAATTCAAGACAAGGGTACCTTCCCCATTAGCACCTCATAGTGGAACAGGTGTTGTAAATTTTGCCTATATCTCCTGACCAGGAGCCTCCCTGCTTTTCTCACATGCACACTGTGTCTCTTTCTTTTGAATTTCTCCCAGTATAGCACTAACCAGAGTCTACCCTGAGTCTTATTAAAAATTTATTTACTAAAATTAGTCGCATCTAATTTTTAAGCACTGACAATGTGCTATGTTATGTCCCTTAAATATATTATCTCACTGAATCCCCACAGCCCATGAAACAGGCATTATTTCTAAGATGAGGAAACTGAGGCACAGAGAGGTTTGATAACATGCAAAAGGACACACAGCCAGAGAATAGAGGAGCTGGAATGTAACTGGGCTCTGTCTGATGGGAGACTATACTAAACAGCCTCTCATATATGCCCGATTCATCTTGGGATCATCCATGGTCTATAGCACGTAGCACAGGAACCACCACACAAGAGGTATGCAAATCATCTTATTTACTAGTGAATGGAAGAGGCCATATTGGATTGGCACCTTAGTATGGCTAGCAATGTAAATCCTTAGTTTTCCTTCTCATATCAAAAAACCATGTTAGAGTCCTCTGACCTTTGCCCCAAAGAGAAAGTTTCTATTTTTTTAATTTATAGCCTTTGTCCTTCCTAAAGCCATTCTGATCAAATGTTCCCACTGTTCTTTTTTGAATAAACCCCACCTACAACTCCTGTGCAATCACATTATGTCTCAGCCGATCCCAGTCCAGGCAGCCCTCCCAGCTGTTTCAGAAGCATCTCCATGACAGCAGCTGGTACGATTGGATGGCTGCCCAATAGCACTGCAAGGAAGAACACACTTAGAGTTACTGAAAACACTTAAATGTACCATTCGTTCTCCGCCCCAACTATGCTAGTCACCACCTCTGAAAGCCAGATTGATATAGCCTCCAGAGCTGTTGAGAAGGCGGATTTTCTTATCTGTGACCTCTTGGCTTGCACATATGAGCATGGAAAGTCAACCTTTGCCCACAAGCAATGAGAGAGCGTGCTTACAGAGCTTGGAAATGATGCCAGATTCTTTCGTTGTGGGGCAGGGGGAAGATACAGTGGTGTTGGTGAACTTATTTAAAAATGGCCTCCAGGGGCAAGTCTAATGGGGACATCCACCCATCTCAAATGAAGCCCCCTCCCCTTCAGGCAGCTTTGGTAAGCACTGATGAGGTCTTGGGGAAAGAGGGAAATAAAGAGAATGAGCATTCCAAAATACCTTTGCCTTTAATGTGGGAGCAAGATGGCAAGGGAAGTAAAGGCTACAGTCTCAGGACTGTAGCTCACGCTGGGTCCGGAGTCCTGGATTATCTATTGCCCAGACAGGCTGTGGAATGGCCCAAGGCTTTGGGCCCTTCTCCTGCTAGTTCTTCCTTTATTTCCTTTGCTTCTTGGTCTTCTCTAGGCATTTCTTTGGGAATTTTCTGTAGAAAAGAGGTAGCTGTGGCAAGTTCTGTCCATCTGAAGCAGTTTATGGGTTTAACTTTGTCTCAGACCTCTCATGAGCCTTCAAAATTTAGGGCTCAGGAGGAAATGTGCCTCCGCTAGGTGCTACTACTCTCTGGGTGTTCCCCACTCTCAGAAGTGTTCCCTTGGAAGCCGGGTAAACTCTGGCTAACACAAAGAGAGTTTCTGATGCTGGTGGGGGGTTGCAAAAGAATGAGGTGGGCTCTGGGTGCTTGTAGACTCTGACAATCTATTCATCTCACTGTTTATCAACCTACTCATGTTGGTCTTTCACCAAATTATGGTGGAGAGGAGTTTCCTGCCTTGCCTTTCCTGCTAAATATTGCCTTTGTCTACCCTGATTTGCCTCCTTTACATTTGACACCTTCTCCTTTCTATCCAAGATGGGTTCCGTGGCTCCCATCCCGGTTCTCAGAGCTTTTGTCATAGATGCTCTCATGAAAATGTAGAGAGAGAAGCCTAGAGAAAAAAAAGACAAGAACTTAGTTGGAGAGGCTGAGTTGAAATAGGGTATAAAAGGTTGGGGATAAGGGTGAAGGAAGGAGAGAGAAAAAATGTCCATGAATCTGGGGCGGAGGGCATTGGGGAGTACTTGGCTGTTATTAACTGGCTCCTCTTTCAGGTTTCCTGAGAAAAGCAAGTTAAAAGAGGAATTCTTTAAAAATTTTCTCTTAGAGGCTGGCCCTCACTTATCTGAACATAACTTTGTAGAGATTGGGCCAGAAAGGCCCCTGAATATATTTCATTACCTCTACCGTGCCAGACTCTGAGGAGCAAATATGAGAAGAAATGATCTATGCCCTGAAGGAATTCATAGAAATCAATGATTTTAAGAGGTTATGATTCCAAGAATCTAATATTTCAGAACTCCGTATTTCTAAAATTCATGACCTCACCGAGTGCGCTGGACAGTACATTTCCAGCACTTGAGATGGGGCAGAATTTCTGCAGGAAGGCGGTCCATGTCTCTACTTCTCTCTTAGGAAGAAGAGCCTGGGTTCTGAGGAGGTTCTGAAACCAAAGTCCTGCTGCCTGGTGATAGGGAGGATCCCTATCGCCAACTCAGGGGATAAATTTTCCTAGGACAGAAAACTCAGGTGGTAAACTCATTACTCTGGCTCCATTTCTGGTCTTTGACCCAGCTCAGCTTTCACTCTTGGCTGCCTCTCCATATGCATTTGGCCGCTGGAACAATTCTTAAAATTCATTGTAGAGGCCAACCTTGACCTAAATCCATAAAGAAAGCTAAGTAAATTTATTGACTTGGGTCTCGTTTAGACTCTCTGTTGAATGATAATAGTTTATTAGTTTAGCTAAGCCCCTGTCCCTTGATGAGAAGTGTTCAAGGAAAATATTGATCGAGAGGGCTTATGTGTATAAGATTCCCCAACACTCATTTGTGAGTCTCGATCTCCTAGGGACCAGCAAAAGTGGCTGAGGTCTCAGCAGATGGGTAAACAGAACTTCATTTAATGAATGTGTCAGTTGTCTCTTTTTGCTTAACATTAGTCCTTTTTATTTTTCTTTAGCTTTTATTTTTTACTCATTGGTCAATATTTTGGTTTACTTTTCCCTAACTTATATGGATATTATAAATGTGTATCCAGCACTGGTCTACTTTGGACTGTCTTTTGCTAGAAATTATGACCTTAGTCTCTATGATTCTCTTATAAGTAGTTAAAAATAACAACCAGCCCTGATATCTGATTATCATTTTACGGTTGACACATTAGTTTCACTCGCTTTGCTCAGCTTACTCCTGTGAAGCGGGAGGCAGTATAGTCCAGTGGTTAGCAGCATAATTTTTGTGATCAGAGAAACCTGGGGCCAAATCCTGGCTTGATTATTGGCTAGCAAGTTGTTTAACTTTCTCATTAAATCTGAGGATTTGGGAGAATAGATCAATTATATTTAGCCTACTGCCTGGTACATGGTTGATGCTCAATGAGTGGATTGTTGTTTCCATTCTACAGATGAAAAATAAAAATATAAAGAAGATAAAGGACTTGCACAAAGTCATACACTCCCAGTTCTGGATTCTTTTCTTCTCATGAGGCTTCCTGGCATTCCTCCATGAGGACATGCACCAGTGTACCCTGATGCTTGAAATCCCCTTCAAGGGATGAAGTCAACACTCACCAGTGCATTGTGAGATTATCACTCCATGTTCCCCAGTGGGATGAAATGCAGTGTCTGGGGAGGTATAGACTTTACCTCTCCCAGCCACCTAGTCAGTGGTTTAGCTTATTCCCACCTCCTGTCCAGCTGAGTAAGGCCAGCCAGTACTTGGTGGAGATCTCATCCCTTATGCCAAGACTGGAAGTGAGTTCTCTTGCTTCTTATTTTGCTCCCTACAGCTCTGCCCTTACCCACAAAGAGTAAACATTAAAAACAAATGTTTGACTTCAGTAAATAGTGCTGGGAAAACTAAACAGCCATATGTAAAAGAATAAAATTAGAGCACTAATTTATACCATACACAAAAATTAACTCTAAATGGATTAAAGACTTGAATGTAAGACCGAAACCGTAAAATATGTAAAAGGAAACATAAGCACTAAGCTTCTGGACAGCACTCTTAGTGGTGTTTTTGTGGATTCAACTCCAATAGCAAGGGAGAAAATAAAAGCAAAAATAAACAAATAGGACTGCATCGAACTACAAGACTTCTGCATAGTGAAGGAAACCATTGACAAAATGAAAAGGCAACCTTCTGAATGGGAAAAGATATTTTCAAGTCATACGTCCAATAAGAGGTTAATATCCAAACTATATAAAGAACTCATATACCTCAACAAAAATAACTAAACAATCTGATTGAAAAATGGGCAGAAGATCTGAATAGACATTTTTCCAAAGAAAATATACAGATGGCCAACAGGCACATGAAAATATGTCCAACATCACTATTTATTAAAAAAATGCAAATCAAAATCACAATGAGGTATCACCTCATACCTGTTAGAATGGCTATCATTAAAAAGACAAGCAACATTTAGTGCTGGAGAGAATGCAGGGAAAATGCACTGTTGGCAAAAATGTAAATTAGTGCAGCTACTATAGAAGACAGTGTGGAGGTTCTTCAAAAATTTAAGAATACAACTACCATATGATCCAGGTATTCCATTTCTGATTATTTATCCAAAGAATACAAAAACACAAATTTGAAAAGGTATATGCACCCCTATGGTCATTTCAGCATTATTTACAATAGCCAAGTATGGAAACAACCTAAATGTTCATCAATGGGCGAATGGTTAAAGAAGATGTGGTATACACACACACACACACACACACACACACACACACACACACACACACACAGACACGGGAATATTATTCAGCCGTAAACAAGTAAAATTCTGCCATTTGTGACAATATGGATGGACCTCGAGGGCATTATGCTAAGTGAAATAAGTCAGAGAGAGAAAGACAAACACTATGTAATTTAACTTATCAGTGGAATATAAAAACAAAAACAAAACAAATGAATAAACAAACAACAAAAACAACAAAAGGCAGAAATTCATAGAGGCAGAAAATAGATCAGTGTATCAGAGAGGAAGGGAGTAGAGGGAGCATGAAACAGGTAAAGGGGATCAGTTGTGTGGTAATGGATGGAAGCTAGATTTTGGTGGTGAGCATGATGTAGTACATACGGATGTTGAAAAATAATGTTGCATCCTTGAAACTTATATAATGTTATAAACCAATGTTACCTTACTTTTAAAAATAAAAATAAAAAACCAAATGTTTGAAAGAATGCTTGTTCACAGAGCTGGATGGCTTTAGGCTATAGGGAGTAATCGTTACCAAATACATTTCAGTCCTAATTTCCTTATACGAAACACGTGTTTCACTGTTGGGTGTATTTTCTTCACACAAAACTCACCTTTATCAGAACTAGGAGTTACCCAAGTTTTCAAAAGGACTTAGCTTTCCAATTGGCTGCCAACTTGTACCTTTGTTCATGGAACCAAAGAAAAAGTAAGCAGGAGGGACCCAGCGATGTTTGGAGAAGGGGAAGTTTTTATGTGCCTTTTTTTTTTTTATAGGCGGGTCTGCTCCTGAAAAATGAGAGGCCTTAAAGGCCAGGTGTTCTGGATGAAAGCAGTAGTAAAAATTTCCAGACATTCTTGCCACCTGGAGGGGAGAGTGCCTATGTACTTGGCTTCTTCTGTCACCTCCCTCCTTCTCTTCCTCCACCCCTCACCATTTCGGGGACTCCATATTGGGTCCAAGGTGCCTGATGTAAACTCATTTTATTGCACATTATGGGATCTGATCACTAGGGGAGCATAAAATGTAGGTACCCAAGTAGCTCTGTAACACTCAAACTTCAGATTCAATATTGGCATTTTATGCAATCTGCTCAGGTACTTCCTATTATTAGGAGGTGGCACATGGTGAGGGCTAGGGGTGTTTTGTGTTCTTGTGTTCATTGGTCTCCCACATTTGTCGACTTTATTAATGGGTCCTTTGGTAACTCAACCTTGGTATATTAGCTATCTAGTTGTTGTGTAACAAATTACCCCGAAACTTAGCAGCTCAAAAAGACAATAAATATTATCTCTCACAGTTTCTGTGGGTCAGGAATTTAGGAACAGCTAAGCTGTGTAATTCTGGCTCAGAACCATAGGATTTCAAAAAGAGTTTGCTATTGATTGAACGTGTGTGTTCTCACCAAATTCATGTGTTAAATCATAATCCCCAAAGTGATAGTAGTTGAAGGTGGGGACTTTGGGAAATGATTAGGTAATGAGATGGAGACTTAATAAGTGAGATTAGTGTTCTTATAAAACAAGCCCCAGAGAGCTTCCTTACTCCTCTGTCATTTGAGGACATGGTGACAAGATGGCTGTCTAAGAACCAGGAACGGGGTTTTCAACAGAAACCGAATCTTCCAGCATCTTAGTCTTGGACTAAGATGGACAAGAACACGGCCTCCAGAACCGTATGAAATAAATTTCTGTTGTTTATAAGTTATCCAGTTTATAGCATTTTTGTTATAGAAACTTGGATGGGTTAAGACAAGGTCATAGTGAAAATATTGCCTAAGGCTGCCATCATTTGAAGTTTGATTAAGGTTGGATGATTCTATTTCAAGATAGGTCACTCACAAGCCTAGCCAATTTAGTCTGGTTGTTGGCTGGAGGCCTCTGTTCTTTGCTTTCTTGGTCTCTCTATAGGGTTGCTTGAGATCTCCCATGACATGGCAGCTGGCTTCTTCAGAGAGCATGATCCAAAAGTGGGCAATGCAAAGCTACATATTTTATGTCTCAGCTTCAGAGGTCACACTCCACCATTTTTGCAATGTTCTAATAGTGACTGACACAGCTTGGCTCTATTCAGTATGTGAGGGTACTACACGTGGGTGTGAGTACCAAGAGGCGAAATTCATTGGGATTACCTCAGAGGTTGGCTACCACATTTGGTTTACACATTTTACAGTTATATTTTCCATCTTTTCACTATTTCCCTTAGAAGCGTTCATTTTAGACTCACACTTGATTATATCTGCACAGAAATTTTTCTACATGAACCTCCATCCGGTTAGGATGTGTGGGGGACAAGGGCCTCTCTTGAGACCATAGAATATATAGAAGAGGTACAAACAGGTCTGTTATTGTCTGTTTATCTGTGTTTCTCAGGACACAATGTTGGTGTTGATGGAGATGAACACAAAACATTTACAGAAAATTACAGGCGGAAAATAAAATGAACCAAATTTAATTGAGCATTTATTACGTGCTAGGAATTATGCTAAGCAGTTTATATACTCATGTAAATGTGTATACATGAGGCAGTGTTGTTATTAAATTCTCTCTCTCTCTCTCTCTTTTTTTTTTTACTAAAAAGAAAATCAAGGCACAGAGATATGAAGTACTAAATTCTCTCTCTCTCTCTCTTTTTTTTTTTTACTAAAAAGAAAACCAAGGCACAGAGATATGAAGTATCATAGCTTAAAGTCCTACAGTTAGAAAGGGGTTGGTGGGGATTTGGACACAGATAGTGCATTTGAGGGTCCATGCTCTGGTATTTCCCTACTCATCTTTCATCACAGTGAGAGGTCAAAGTCAGGGCTGAAACAGAACTTGTTTAGCCCTTCAGGCAGTGATTACTGCAAATCATTACTTCCAAATCAGGCTGTACCAAAAATATAGCCCGAATCAGGGGGCTTTTTATAGGACCAATATGTTTTACACTTTACAAATCAATTTCTGGAAAATATTTTCTCTAAATCAGAACTCTTTTTAAAGAAAAATATTTTATCTCC
>NW_006440638.1:20324611-20331583 GCF_000325575.1 Pteropus alecto | reverse complement strand
TTTCCCTCCATAAAACAAGATATACTACTCATTGCAGAAAAATTGGAATGCAAATACATACAGAAGAATTAAAAACCACGTGGCCTTGCCCTCCAGAAAAAAAACCACTGGAAACACATTGGGGTCCAAACTGTGTCCCCTCTTCTGGGTAGTTATTACATATACCTGCTTGAAACAAAAATGGGCAAAAGTGAGAATTTTAACAAGAACATTATGTAGTCACATTCTGATGTGTAACTATGCCCATGGGTTGATGCACAATTAAATGTGATATTTTGTTTTGGGGGATGGAAATAATTTCTTTCAAGGCACTGTTGGCATGTGTTCACTTAAATAAATTGACTCTTCCATAAGACCTGACTCTTTGTCAAGGCCAAGGTCACAGGCAGAGAGAAAGAGGAAGAGAGAAAGGCCCAGGGAGGAAGGAAAGTTAAGGAGGGGCATTTCTTGTCTCAGTAATGGAGTACCTGCCCCCTGTCTGCTACGGAAAGAAGCCCCACTTATTATTCTTGAGCTGCGGTGCTCAGTTGAGCCTGCAGAGGCTTGAGTATTGTCTTTTACCTGCTTGGAAGCTCCAGAGGGTGAACGGTCTATGAATGGTCTAACAACAAGGAAGCTGTAATACCTGTCCTGGGTGACTAGGGACAGTAAATTCAATTAGTGATAATTGAAAAGGGTTTTATAATGCCCTTGGGTGATGCACACTAGAGTAGGAGCTCTCTCATCCAGTATAATTGAAACTTGTAGTTAGAGGTTAATCAAAACAACAGTTAAAGTGGAGAATTGGCTGAAAGGAGCAGCTAGCACACTAAGAGCCACGGAGAATGTTTAGAATGGGATAGGCAGGTATCACTGTGAGACTGAAGGTGCGAGTTAATTGGGTGGTCTGGGTGAGTGTGGGTCAGTGAACAGAGTTTTCAATGTATTATTATCCTTATTTGATAGATGAGGATATTGATGCTCAGAAAATGTAAGATGGACACTTAAGCTAAAATGCTTTTTACCATTTTTATTTTAGCTCTGATTCTTAGAACAATCTCTTCCTTTGTATATTATCACGTTTTTCCTGAAATAAGGGAAGTGATCTGTCATATACTAAGTGCCTATAATGTGCCTGACATTTTGTACACTGCATTTTTAATTTTTACAACAATGCTAAATTTGGAACATCGTTATCTCCATTTGTGGGCTGAAGAAACTGAGATGAAGAGACATTCTGTGATGTTGCTGAGGCCCCACATTTAGTAAGTATATTAGTTTCCTAATTTCCATTATAACAAATTACCACAATCATAGTGGTTTTGAACAACATGAATTTATTATTTTATAGCTGGGTAGGTCAGAGGTACAATATAGATCTAAAATCAAAGTTTTGGCAGGGCCGCATTCCTTTCTGGAGGATCTAGGGAAGACTCTGTTTCCTTGCCTTTTCTGGCTTCTAGAAGACACCTATATTTCTGGTTTGTGGTCCTCCATCTTCAAAATCAGAAATGTGGCATTTCTCTGAACGTTTTTCTGGTCCTCAGATCTCTCTTTCTTTGACCACAGCTGGGGAAGGTACTCTGCTTTAAAGGATTCATATAATAAGATTTGGGCCCACTCAGATAATCCAGGAAAATCTCTTATCTTAAAGTTCTTAACCTTAATCACATCTTCAACATCACATTTGTCATACAAAATAACACATTCACAGTTTATGGGGATCAGGATGTGCACATCTTTTGGAGGATATTATTTTGCCTACCATCATACGAAGCAAAGGAGTTGAGATTCAAATCGGACTCTGTTGATATTAAGATTTACTATACAAATACAATCATCAAGGCAGGATGATACTGGAGGAGGGGCAGACACAGATTAATTGAACTTAACAGATTCCAGAAATAGACCCATACAAGTATGGTAAACTAATTTTTGACAAAGGTGCAAAATGGTGAGAATATAGTCTTTTCGATAAATGGTGTTGGTATAACTGGACATCCTTAGGCAACAAACAAACAAACAAACAAATAAATAAAAACAAAAAACACAGATGAATTTTGACCCAAGCCTCATGCTTTGTACAAAAACTAACTTGAAATGGTTCATAGATCTAAATGTGAAATGGTTCATAGGCCTAAATTTACAATGTAAAACTATAAAACTTTTAGAAGAAAATAGAGAAAAAATTCTTTGTGACCTAGACCAAGAAAAAGTGGTCATAGACATGACACCAGAATCACAACCCGTAATAGAAAAGAATTTGGAAGATTGGACTTAATCAAAATTAAAAGCTTTGCTCTGTGAAAGTCCCTGGTAAAGGATGAAAAGACATGCTAAAGAACAGAAAAAAAATATGTACAAGTTACATATCTGATGAAGGACTTGTATCCAGAATATACAGAGAACTATCTAAACTCAGTAGTAAAGAAACAGTAAGGAAATGATCCCAATGGAAATGGACAAAAAACTTGAACAAATGTTTCACCAAATAGGGATACAGATGGCAAATAGGCACATGAATATATGTTCAACATCTTATTCATTAGTCAAATGCAAATTGAAATCACAATGAGGTACCATGGCACACCTATTATGATAGCTAAAATAACAAAAATAATGATAATACCAACTGCTGACAAGGATGCAGAGAAAGTGGATTATATATACTTTCCTAGTGGGAATGAAGAATGAGCTACTCCGGAAAATGGTTTGGCATTTTCTCATAAAGTTAAGTATATATTTACCATGCAATCCTGCAATCATACTCCTGGATATTTATCCCAGGGAAATGAAAACATTATGTTCACACAAAAACCTATACACAAATGTTCATAACATTTAGCCAAAGATAGCCAAAAATTGGAAGTTGCCCAAATATCCTTCAACAGGTGAATGATTAAACAAAAGGTGATAAATTCATACAATAAAAGTGATGTCAGAAACATGGTGGAGTGAGAGCCATCTCCAGATCTCTCTCTATGAAGCAACAATAAACAGAACTTCTAAAACTCAATAAAATCACCCAAACTGCACACCAGCATGTCTGAGCATGGGATCTGCACATAAGAGCTACTACAGGACAGAACCCCGAGTGTAGGGTGGTGGACTGGGAGAAACAAAGAAGCTTCCTCTCGCAGCCAGAGAAGGTGTGGTGACTACCCTGAACAGCCCTGCTTGGGAGAGCTATGAGCTCCACGAATCTGGTGGCAGGGCCCAGTAATCAGGGTAGAGAACAGAGAAGCAGGGATGGCAGAGAAACAACAGTTGATTTTTACCAGCCGTGGCTGCAAAACCGAGATTGAGCCACATCCCCCATCCTCCAACCCAGAGGGCCCCTCCCCCCATATATTCTGATACCGAACACCGCAGAGCCCCAGGGGAATCTGAGCAAACACTATCGAAACAGTCACTAACACTGACAGGGACTGAGCCAGGGTAGTGAGCATGATTAAACATTTATAAGAAAAAAAGATATTATTAAGACTTTATTAACGCAGGGATCCAAGAGGCTTAGACTCCACCACCTAGAAACCAAAAGAAAAACACCTTCATTGCAACAAGCTAGAGAGACCTTTATATAATAAATCTTCTTTCTGGAAAAAAGCAGAATATACTTCCATTAATGCCCAGTGGAGAAATAGTCCATAAAACACCATAAACAACCAAGGCATCTCAGAAAGAAAGAGAAAAATCTCCAGAAAATAAGCTTACAGACATAGAAAAATGCGACTTAAATAACAGAATTCAGGATGGCACTTCTGAAAAAACTCAGTGAGTTTCAAAATGAGTCATATTAACAATTTCAGGAATTGAGAAAACAACTAGATGAGCAGAAAGAGTTCTTTGGCAAGGAGACTGAAACACTCAAAAAGAACTGAATGGACCTTCTGGAGATAAAAAACACACTGCAAGAGTTGAAAAGTGAAATAGCAAGCCTGGGAAATAGAGTTGACCAAATGGAGGAAAGGATCAGTGATATTGAAGACAGAAATCTAGAAATAACTCGGAAGAAAGAAGAGAGAAACCAGAGAATGAAAAATAATGAAAAAGAAATACAAGAATTAGCTGATACCATCAGAAAAGGAAACATAAGAATAATGGGCATTCTCAAAGTCAAGGAAAAGGAGCAGGGATTAGAAAGCATTTTCAGACAAATAGATGATGAGAATTTCTCAAATCTAAGGAATGAGCTGGAGCTTAGAATTCAAGAAGTCAACAGAACATCCAATTATCTCAACCCCAAAAGGCCTTCACCAAGACGCATTGTATTAAAATTATAAAAATAAATGACAAAGACAGAATTCTTAAGGGAGCCAAGGAAAAGAAGATGGTAATCTATAAATGAAAATCCATTAGGTTATCGTCGGACTTCTTAGCACAAACCGTACAAGTCAGAAAGGAATTGAATCAAATATTCAAACTATTAGGTAAAAGGAGCTACCAGCCTAGAATAATGAGACCAGCTAAGGTCTCCTTTAGATATGAAGGAGAAATAATGACCTTTCCAGACATACAAAAATTGAGAGAATTCTCCACTACAAGGCCTGCGCTACAGGAAATACCGAGAGGGTCGGCTCACCTAAAACAAAATGACCCCCCCAAAAAACCCCAAAAAACCATAATTAGGAGTAAGGTGACTAGCAGACTGATAGAAGCAGAGGAGTGCAACCCTTACTAAGAATAGGGCATTAAAATCTTAAACAATAAGAAGAGATTTGCTATAGCAAGATAGTAATGAACGTTCAGCATACATAGGGACAAATTAAGACAACAATGACTGAAAAAGAGAGGATTCAAATTCACAAAGAAGAATGGAGATAAGGCATGCGCAGAGGAAAATGGACTACTGCATATATATAACCTTTACATATTTGTAATGGTAACCACACACAGAAGATTCAGAACTGAAGTATATAACATAAAACAAGAAGGACCAGAAGGAAAACCCACAAAAGCCAACCAAAATAAAGAAAACAGAAACACAAGGACAAAGAAGCAATGGAAACACTGAGCTACCAGAAAGCATAAGATAAAATGGCTGTAAGAAGACCTCATATTTCAATAATCACCTTAAATGTAAATGGACTGAACTCACCAATAAAAATGCACAGAGTTGCAAAATGTATCAGAAACCAAAACCCAACATATGCTGCCTCCAGGGGACATATCCCAGATCCAAAGACAAATATAGACTCAGAGTGAAAGGGTGGAAAATGACATTTAAGCAAATGGCATTCAGAGATAAGCAAGAGTAGCGGTACTACTATCAGGTGAAATATACTTCAAAATAAAAAAGGTAAAGAAAGATACTGAGGGACACTTCATAACGATTAAGGGAATCATGCACCAAGAGGACATAACACTTATTAATATCTATGCTCCCCATGAAGGAGCCTCGAAATTTGTAAAGCAATTACTAACAGAACTAGAGGAAGAAACAGATCAAAACACTATCATAGGAGGGGACCTAAATACTCCACTGTGGGATATGGACAGATCATCCAAACAGAAAATCAATAAGAAAATAGCATCCTTAAATGACACATTAGACCAGCTGGACATAATTGACATTTACAGAGCCTTCCATTCCCAAACAGCTGCTTATATATTCTTCTCTAGTGCACATGCAACATTCTCAAAGATTGACAACATACTGAGGCACAGAGATACTCAATAAATATAAGAGGGTTGAAGTTATACCAACCACATTCTCTGATCATAATGCTTTGAAACTAGAGATCGGCTGCAAAAAGAAATCAGGAAGAACCACAAATACATGGATATTAAACAACATACTACTGAATAATAACTGGTTCAGAGAAAAAATAAAAAAAGAGATTAAAACTTACATAGAAACGAATGATAATGATAGCAAAACATATCAAAACTTTTGGGACACGGCAAAAGCGATCATAAGAGGAAAGTTCATATCATTACAGGCCTACCTTCCCAAACAAGAATGAGACCAAACAAACAACCTAATGCTTCAATCTTAAAAAACTAGAAAAGGAAGAACAAATGAAGCCTAAAGTCAGCAGAGAGAAAGAAATTGTCAAAATTAGAGCAGAAATAAATGAAATAAATGAAATTGAAAACAAACAAACAAACAAGACAATAGAAAAAAATGCAAAGAAAAGCTGGCTCTTTGAGGTTAATAAAATTGACAAACCCCTGGCTAGACTCACTCAATAAAAGAGAGAAAAGACACAAATAAATAAAATCAGGGATGAGAGAGGAAATTACGACAGACACCGCAGAAATACAAAATCATACAAGAATACTATGAAAAAGTATATAACACCAAATTTAATCACCTAGAAGAAATGGACCAGTACTTAGAAAAATACAATCTTCCTAGACTGAATCAAGAAGAACTGGAAAATCTAAACAGATCGATCA
This sequence comes from Pteropus alecto, assembly GCF_000325575.1. NCBI lineage: Eukaryota > Metazoa > Chordata > Mammalia > Chiroptera > Pteropodidae > Pteropus > Pteropus alecto. Next base: position 20,325,202 of record NW_006440638.1, on the reverse strand, counting down.
GCAGTATGGAAATTGAAACTATCATCAAAAACCTACCAAAAAGTAAAAGTCCAGGACTAAATTGTTTCACCCGTAAATTCCATCAAACATTCAAAGAAAATGTAATACCTATTATTTTCAAATTCTTCCAAAAAATCAAAGCGGAGGCAGTATTTCCAGACTCATTTTATGAGGCCAATATTACTCTGATACCAAAACCTGGTAAGGATAACACACGAAAAAGAAAACTAGAGAGCAATATCTCTCATGAACACAGATGCAAAAATCCTAAATAAGATACTAAAGAACCAAATACAGCAACATATCGAAAAGATTATACACCACGACCAAGTGGGCTTCATCCCAGAGACACAGGGATGGTTCAACATAAGCAAGTTGATTAGTGTGATACGACACATAAACAAATTAAAAAATAAGAATCATGATCATATCAATAGATGCAGAAAAAGCCTTTGGCATCCATTTATGATCAAAACAATTCACAAAACCGGTATAGAAGGAAAGTACCTTAACATAATAAAGGCCATCTATGACAAACCCTCAGCCAACATTATACTTAATGGTGAAAAACTAAAAACCTTCCCTCTAAGA
>NW_006440638.1:20319985-20323023 GCF_000325575.1 Pteropus alecto | reverse complement strand
CTGTGGTACATATATGCAATGGAATATTACTCAGCCATAAGAAGAGGTGAAATACTGCCATTTGCAACAACATGGATGGACCTTGAGATAATCATGCTAAGTGAAATAAGCCAGACAGAAAAAGTTGAAAATCACATGATATCGCTTATATGTGAGATATAAACCTAAAAGCGACAAATGAACAGGACCAACAGAGAGTCATGGACATGGACAATAGACTAGTCATTACCAGAGGATAGGGGTGATGGGGGAGGGAGGAGGTTGACAGGGTAAAGGGGGTCAAATATGTGGTGCCAGAAAGAAATCTAACTATGGGAGTGAACACACAGTGTAAATACACACACACACACACACACACACACACACACACACACACATATGCCTTACTGTTAAAATTTATAGTTGAAACTTACTGAATTTTGTTAACCAGTCAGCATAAAAATATAAATTAATAAAAAATTTTAAATAAATAAGTAAATAAATGATCTACAGAGGCAAAAAAGTTCATAGAACAAAATACTATCAGTAATAAAAAGAAATGAACTGTTGATACACCAACAACTTTGATGGATCTCAAGGATATTATGCTGAGTGAAAAAAAAGCCACCATCAATGGTTATATGCATTTACATTTATAGAACACTCTCAAAATGACAAAATTATAGTGATAGTGACCAGAGAATAGTAGTGGTAGTGAATGTGACTATAAAGGGAGAGCATAAAGTAATTTCTTTGTGGTGGTGAAATGGCTGTGCTTCCTGATTGTGTTGGTGATTGCACAAACCTATACATGTGATAAAATTTCATGAATCTATACACCAAAAAAAGTGCATGTAAAAACTGGTGGAAACTGAATAATACTTTAATGTTGTACCATTTTTTTGATAATGTGGTTATGTTAGATGTTACCATTATGCCATGTGAAGTGTACTCTGTACTGTTTTTATAATTTCTTGTGAGTATCAATTTTTTTTTTTTCAAAACAAGAACTAAGCAAATGAAACTCTAAAACAAGATACCCTGGGTCTTTTCACTTCATGCCTGAGCTCTGTCTATCTGGCAGTGATACTCTCCGTCTGATGCTTCATTATTTTTGCTACAAAATATGAACTGAAAAAGAGAGTAAACCAACATTTTGATGCTCCATCTGATGCTTCATTATTTTTGCTACAAAATATGAACTGAAAAAGAGAGTAAACCAACATTTTGACTAAAATGGTGTTTTTTAAAGAGTCCTGTTGAACATTAATTCATCAGGAATTCATGTTAGGCAAGATTAAATATTCTGTGTTCAGGAAAATTTAAGAAATCCTGGGTTAACTAGGTTTCCTTATTGAAAGACTTCTTTGTAGGACATAAACATATATTATGGATCTCCAAGAGGGGGCTATAAAATACATCAATTTCCTAACTTTTTGTCCATAGAATCTCTCCACCACCTGCCCTGCCTCTGGGTATCCCAAGAGACTAGAGATCCATGTGCTTGAGAAACATTGAGCTTGTCTTACGGTTTACCACATGGCCAGATCTGTAGTCATCAGATAAGAGGAAAGCAAGGAATATGGAGTCATTTTCACTTTGGAGCCAGGCATTTGGCTTCAAGCACTGGATCCTCTCTATCATTTGTTATATGGTGAGTATAATAGAGTATAATAACTTACAGGAGCTATGTTGGAATGAAAGTTAATATTCATTGTGTGCAAAGGCCTGAGTTTTATTTTTTTGATTCTTCACTTTGAAGAGAGACTTTGGAGAGAATTTTTTCTCCCTTTTTTCATTCTTAGGGTTGGAGGCCCTCATTCCCATCTGACAGTGGGAATTGGATGGACTGGAGAACGGCTATCGATCCACCTTAGAACATGAACATGAAGAGGTGGGCTTGGGAAAGTGGGGTGGAGGGACACGAGGAAGCAGATCTAGGAGAAGTATTTTCTGATGACTACAGAACTGGCCATGTGGTAAACCCTAACTCATGAAGAGTGAATCTTGGAGATGGAGGAGATACTCTGAATAGATTGAAGAAGTCACCCCAAATCTCTACCTTTCTGTACACCTTTTCTGGTTTATAACATATGTCTAGTGCATTAGTTATCTCTCATTGAATAACACATTGCCTTCATATTTAGCAGTTTAAAACAGCAATAAAACTTACTACCTCATACAGTGTCTGTTGGTAAGGAATTCAGGAGTGTCTTAAGTGGTTCTGGGTCATGGTCCCTCATGGTGCTGTCATCTTCTGAAGGTTTGTTTGGGGCTGGAGGATCTATTCCAAGATGGCTCACTTTCATAGCTGGTCTGTTTATGCCGGCAGTTGGCAAGAAACCTGTTACTCACCATGAGGACCTCTCATAAGGCTGCTTGAGTGTTCTCACAACACAGCAGCTGGCTTTTTCCAGAACAAATGATCCAAGAGAGAGCAAGGTGGAAGCTTCAATGTCTTTTATGATATAGTCTTGGACATCACACTCCATCATTTCTGCAATATCTTATCGTTTACACACATCAACCCTATTCGATCCAATTCGATGTGTAGGGGGTTACTACATATAGCATGAATTCAAGCATGAAAGAATCATTGGGGGCTATCTTAAAGGTTGGCTACAAAAACCTATAAAAGCTTTTTATAGCCAGGATATTAAATGAACATCCTTATGTGGATTAAGAGTTCTTTTTTGGCTAAGTGCATGACCATTTTCTAGAGGTTCTTTCACTCTTTCTTTCTACAAGAAGGGCATAATTCTGAGGTCACAATTTGACCATTCAGTCAACAGATATTTATTGATCACCTACTATGTGCCATCAGTTTGCTTAGGACCTTTGCAGAGGGTGCCCTAATAGACAAACATATCCCAGGAGCATAGTCAGGAACCAGACAGACAAGCTCAGGAAGAAATACTGTCTCGATTCATGACAAGACCTGCACATTTGCCATTCATCCTAATCAGTCTATTAAGTAGGGGCCTCAAAAAATCACATCAGCCTGAACAGCACTTCTGCCCTCTATTCCAAGCCCTCTATTTGAGGACTTTATTTCACGT
>NW_006440638.1:20313734-20319951 GCF_000325575.1 Pteropus alecto | reverse complement strand
CCCTCCTCTCTCTCTGATCATAATTCTTTAGGTTTCATTTCAATTGGAGACAGGTACCCTCCAAACCACACTCCTCATATTTATCAAAGCTAAATAGTTTCCTGCTGCCTTCTATATTTCTAAAAGCAAGCTCCTTTTACCTTACACAGAGAGTCTAACCTGAACGAGAAACTGATTAATGCACAATTTACCTCTTCTCCCAGGTTATTTATGTCTCAGTCAAAATTCTTGGTTGCCAGCGAGAAATGAACTCTGGCCACCTTCAGCATAAAAGAATTTATTAGAAGGACATAGGAGTTCTCAGAATTGATAAGTGGCTTGAAAATCAAGCTTAGGAAATGGGTACAAACCCTGGGCTTTCTGCAGGGCCTGGCAGCAAGGGCTGTGTGGTCAGTGTGCTACTGTGATAATGTCCCTTCCACTGCTCCTCTTGTCCTTGATTCACAGCCTTAAGATTCAAAATCCTAGGAAATAGTATTTATTTGGTCTGGTCAAGGTCAATACTGGCCCTAGGCTCCAGCATTGGGAAGAAGCAAGACTTACCTATTTTGTCAAAAACAAACAAAAAACAAAAATAAAAAAAACAGAAATGTTTCTACATATTTACTAATTCCCTAAATGACACTTGTGTTGCCACACCATTTAAATTGAAGCTCTTCATTGCTCTTGAGTAGTCAATTACTTCATAGTCCTTAGGATCCACCCCAACCTTGTATTTTCCATAAATGAGCCCTCCAAATTGGCAAACATTCTCAAGAAGTGCTTCAATTGGATATTCTGTTAATTTACCAACAATCATCCCCTAATGTCATTTATTACAGAAAATCAGATGTATATACCATGAGCAGAAAAATATTGATTGCTGCCCTCTAAACTTTTAATATGAGTGTTTGATTTATAAATTATTCTTTCATTTCATTAATTAGAGTAGCAAGGCATTCTCTCAACCCAAGCTGTGGTGCTGAGAATTAGTGTGACTTTCTCATCAGTAATTTTAGGTAATGATTCATTAAAATGAATTTCTTGCCTGGTCCAGGTTTTACATCCTACTGTAGCAGGAGCTTCATGCTTGCTGGGTTTTTGGTTGACCTTTGGTTGACCTCTACCTTGCCCAAGAATCCTACAGCTTCATTCAGAAGAGCATTTGGTTCTAGTTGGTTCAAAGGGCCTGTAATTGTCTAAATATCTGTCCCCAGCTTGGCTAGGGGCTAGGAGCACAACTAATTACTTATAGAATGATTGAAAGAACGAATAAGTAAACAAATACTTTCTGTTTTTCAAGGATCTTCCACAGCATGCATCCTGTTCCATCTTTTAAAACCTCCCCCAAAATGGAGAAAAGATAGCCTGGTTGATCAGAGGTAGGCCCTAGAGTTAGACACCATCCTGTCTTTGTTATATACCAACTATGTGATGAGGGGCAAGTAAAGGTACCTCTCTGATCTGTTTTTTCATTAGTGAAATGGAATAATCAAATTTTCTTTCTCATGGAGCTTACTTTGTGGTTGCCCTGTGAAGAGGGCAGGACAACCTTCTACCCAAATTGCTTCAGATATTGAAAATTATGTCACAGATGAACCAAAGGGTATAAAAATATTTATTGCATCACGAGACTTTTTTGGGGTGGCAGAGCAAGCAGTGCCCAAAAATGGCTTGAAGGGGAGGTGCCCCTGGCTTTTTCTGTGGCTAAGGGTGGAGCTGGGTGAGAGTTTCCACACATGGGAAGAGTTTTCATGATTCGAATTTCCCCATGGGAAGGAAGTGTCTGGGCTCTTCCCAGGTCTGGGGCAAAGGGAAATGAGAATGGTGGGGACTTGAAAGCTGTCAGTGGGCAAACGTAAAAGGTGGAATCTGACAATTATATTGTCATGAGAAAATATCTGCTTAAAGCACTTAGCATAGTGTAGGGCTAAGTAAGTGTTTAATAAATGGATAATCAATGCAGTGATTGCTTTAATCCTTTTAATAAGCTTTTGTATTTATTATCTCATTTCCTTTTTATATCAACCCAAGAAATTGAGAGACCTGGTCAGAAGTCGATCAGGTACAAAGAAAATAGTCAATAAATGATAGTCACTGACATCACTATCACCATATTCCCATTATCATCACCAGCTTTTTCATCACTGTCACTACTGCCACAGTCATCAACAGCATTACCAACCTGGTGATCACCATCGTCGCCAGCAGTGCCCCTATATTGTCACCAGCAGCAGCAGCACCATTGCCATCATCGCTATCATTATAAGGTTTCCCTTAGATTGTCTTAGGTTGGAGAACTATATTTTCTGTGTTGTTGCAGACAAAATGACATTAGTAACAATTTGTTACATTAGTAATAAATGTAACAAATGTAGTAACAAAAGCTATTAGTAACAAAAAAAATATAGGCTCGCCTAGCTCGAAAACAAAAAATTTAGTCTCTCAAGTAGCAAGAAGTTCAAGATGGGTGGTTCTCAGGAGCTCAAAGGCGTCTTTAAAGACCTTTGTTCTTCTTTTCTCTTTTCTGCTCTGCCATCATCATTGCATTACCTAGTCCTTGGCTGGTTCACAATATGAGGTAACAGCAGCATCAACATCCCACACAGAAATGTGTGTTTTTGTAGAAAAGGAGACTGTTCCTTCCAATGGTTTCTTTTTATCATCAAGTACAATATTTTACAGAATTGTCTCTCTACAGCCCCCTTCCTTAGCAGTTTCTTCCGTTATCCCATTGGCTCGAATGATGTCACATGGTCATGCGTAAACCCATTACTGGCAAGGGGCATGGGTTAGCCCAATCCCAATTTACTCCCTGGGTCTGTGGAGTGGGTACAGATCCTTTGAAGTTTACAGGTTGTGTATGTCAATCCAGCAAGGAAGAAGGCAGGAAGGATAGCGGGTGGCAACCAACAGGGCTTATTGACTAAGCTCCTCTGCCAGACAGACAGAACATGGTGGGACTCTTTCCTTTAGTCGAGGTAAATGATGATCTATCTTTACCAAGCATCACTAGGCTGTCAGATAGAGAAACTCACTCCAACAAACCGAAGCGGGAAAAGGAAACTTATTGAGAGAATACTGGGATATATCAGAGTCTTAGAGAATGCAAGAACCAGGGCAAGCCTGAAACCTCATTCTAATGCTCTACCATCAGTGTTTCTCAGTTCTCAGACATCTGGACACTGAAGAGTTGCATACTCCCAACTTCTCTCTGGGTATCTGTTTCATTCTTCTCTTTCTGCCAACTTGTGTTGTCTGCTGTGGTCTGCCCACACCATGTCATCCTTGGCTTTATGAGGCCTTCTGTTCATAATTCCAATGGAGCTGATTGCAGGTTCTTGAACCAATGTGGTCCACCAGTGTTCACTCCTGTTCCAATGGGCTGACAATGGATGTTGGGTCATGTTGCTACTCGGTCACCTTGCCCATTCAGCATGGGCCACATGAGAACTTCCTCTGAGAAGAGATCAGAGAGATTCTTGGAGGTTGTCAGCAGTGAGGAAATGACTACTGGAGAAAATATGGGGCCCTTTTCTTTTGAATGGCTAAATAAATACCCTGGACTCTGCTCATCACAGCACTAGCCATGCCTCACCTGAGGGACCAGATTGCACAGTGGTGGCTTCCTCATATGTGTAATAGCTAGAAAGCAAGACCTACGTAGATTAGTCCCAAAAGGGTGTTGCATTGAAAAGAACACAGTTGACACCATTAAAAGTGCTTTTAAAAACAAGTTCCATTATTTGTATTATTGTGAGCACTCTCGAAACAACAAAAAGTCCTCACTGATATTCTTGAAATCTTTTTTCCCCGGCTTTACTGGGGTATAATAGACAATCAGTTGCTCATATTTACATTTTGCAATTCAATCAGTTTTTTTTCCCAATTATAGTTGGCATACAATAATATTTCAGTTTCAGTTGTATAGCATAGTGTTTAGAGATCTATATAACTCATAAAGTGGTCACCCCACTAAATCAGGTACCCCTCTTACCCCTTACATATTTTTTACAACATTGTTGACTATTTTTCTTATGCTACACTTTATATCTCCAAGACTATTTTGTATCTATCCATTTGTACTTCTTAATCCCTTTGCCCTTTTTCATCATCCCCCTAATCCACCACCGACCTCCCTCCCATCTAGTAGCCCTCAAAATAGTCTCTGTATCTACAAGTTTTTTTCCATTTTTGTTGTTATTTATTTTGTTCTTTAGATTCCACATGAACGTGAAATCACGTGGTATTTGTCTTTCTCTATCTGACTTCATTCAGCTCCATACCCTCTAGGTCCTTCAAGGCAATATCGTTTTCCATCCCATTCCTTTTAGTCTGTGTGTCTTTTAATCTGTAGTGAGTTTCTCATAGGCAGCATATGTAGGGGTCTTGTCCTGTTTTCTTATCCATTTGTCTTCCCTATCTTTTGGTTGGAGCACTTAATTCTTTTCCATTTGAGGTGATTGTTGATAGATATGTAGTTATTACCATTCTTTATTCATGTTTTCAATACTGTGATACTGGCTTGGTGTTGACGAATTCTTTTAGCTTATTTTGGCCTGGGAAGCTCTTTATTTGTCCTTTGACTCTAAATGATAGCTTTGCTGGATAAAGTATTCTTGGTTGTAGATCCTGGGTTTTCATCAACTTGAATATTTTGGGCCAAGCCCTTCTGTCCTGCAAAGTTTCTTTTGAAAAATCAGCTGCCACTCTTATGGGAGCTCCCTTGTAGGTAACTAATTGCTTTTCTGCTTTTAAGATTTTTTTTGAGGACTCTCTGATCTTCCTGGGGTTGTATGTCTATTTCCTTCACCAGGTTAGGGAAGTTTTCCATCATCATTTCTTCAGATATATATTCAACTTCTTGTTCTCCCTCTTCAGGTACCCCTATGACACAAGTATTGTTACCCTTAATTTTTTCCCATAGGCTCCTTAAATTATTATTATATTCTTGGTTACTTTTTTCTTGCTGTTCTGATTGGGTGTCCTTGGCTTCCCCATCTATATCGGTGGTTTGATTCTCTTCTTCATCCACTCTGTTGATTCCCTCTAATATACACTTCATCTCAGAATATGTATTCTTCATTTCTGACTGGTTCCTTTTTATAATTTCCACTTCCATTTTCATGTTTTTTATCTCTTTGTTAAAATTCTCACTGAGTTCATCTACTCTTCCCCTAAGTTCACTAAGCATCTTTACAACCAGTGTTTTGAACTCTGTATCTGTTAGATTGCTTGACTCCATTATTCTTGGATTTCTGTTCTGTTCTCTCATATGGTTTCTGCTTCTTTGTCTTCCCATTTTGGCTGCCTTTCCATGTCTATTTCTATGTACTATGCAAAGCTCCTAAGTATCCCGGTCTTAGCATGGCTTCGTGTAGTTAGGTATCCAGCAGCACAGTCCTGAGAGGGGTTCAGCTGCAGGCCAGTTTTAACCCCAGCCTCTACGCCTCCGAGGCCACCTGTTAAGATTCAGCAAGCAATCCACAGATGCTGTGCTTATAGTTGCCTCAAGAAGCCATGCCAGAAACCGAGGTTAGCTGCCCTCAGTGTGAGTCTTGGCGCTGCACAGTAAGGGGCACAGGACTCACCGAGGACACAACTGGATGTGACTTGGTTAGGGCTGCGAGTTGAGGGAGGTGAAGTTTCAGGGAATCCTCTGGGTGAAGAGACTTCTGTTATCCAGTTAGATGACATCTCAGCTATGACGGCGCTGTGTCTGCACACTGGCAGGGGCGGGGAGGAGAGCTCAACAGAGGAACAATGGATACCACCAGCCCCTCTGCCTGGGTGGGAGAGCCTCACCTTCGGCCCTTGCTTCGACAACTCATTGTCCCCTGTAAGTCCCTGGCGACCCTAGGGCAGCCGACCCAGAGCTGGTGCTCAGAGTGAGCAGGTCTGTCACCATGGAAGTCCGGTTGTGGACATGGCCCTTTTAAGAGGAACGTCTGCTGCTCACGGCTGCTGCTGCCATAGCCTCCGTCCCACTCAGCTGCTTGGGACCAGACCACCTTGCATCTTTGCCCTCTCCTATCTCCAACCATTGCAGGATGATTTCTTATTTCTCTCCCTAATTGTAGGGCTTCTGTTCATCTAGACCCCAGGTGACTCTGCTTGTTGTTTGCTCTGTGTTTCTATTACAACTTTGATGTGGTCGCAAGAGGGGATAAATGAAACTTCTATCATTTATGCCATTTTTCCCAGTACCCCCTTGAATTCTTGTTTTATACATCTACTA
>NW_006440638.1:20310816-20313690 GCF_000325575.1 Pteropus alecto | reverse complement strand
AATCCTTCACAAACAAAAAACCTGAAGGTTCCTTTAGATTTTGCTCTTGACAGCCTCCTGTTACTCCTGCTTCACTCTTTTTTTCCCTCTCAATTTTCCATCCCCAAACCCAGACAACTCACATGGCTGGGCCAGGCCATCCTTGGAGGGTAGAGTCAAGAAATGAGCTGCAAGCGTTAATTTTATGTGTCGATTTTACGTGGTAATCAGATATTTGCTCGAACATCATTCTGGATGTTTCTGTGAAGGTGTATTTTGGATAGGGTTAACATTTAAATCTACGGACTTTGAATAAAGCAGATCGCCCTTCGTAATGTGGATGAGCCTCATCTAATTGGTTGAAGACCCTACAAGAACAAAGAAAGAAGGAATTTTGACAGCAGACTGCCTTTGGCGTTGAACTGAGACCTTTCCCTATGTCTCCAGCTCTCCAGTCTACCCTACATATTTTGGACTTAACAAGCCTCTGTACTTGCATAATCCAGTTTCTTATAATAAATCTCTCCCTCTCTCTGTACACACATCCCGTTGGTTCTATTTCTCTGGAGAACCCTGACTAATACATTGAGCCAAGCCTGAGCCTTCTTTTGTAGGCAGGGGGTGAGGAAGTCTGAGAATACATTTATAGTTAATATTGGTGACATCACAGGTAGAAAGATTCTGGAAACTATATTTTGTTTTCTTCAGCAGCAAGTCAGATTTCCTGCCCTGAGCAGATTCCTTCCTCTGGCAACGCTGAATACCTAGCCAGCTGCACAGACATTGTGTCCTTTCTATTCCTTGTGTCCTGACCCCATTGATAACCTCTAAGGGCCCAATCTTGGCTCTAGATCAGTGGTTCTCAATAGTAGCAGTTTTGTCTTCAGGGGACATTTGGCAAAGTCTGGACATATTTTTGGTTATCACAACTGGGAAGCAGGTGGTGTGACTGGTATCTAGTGGGCAGAGGTCAGGATGTGGCTAAACGTCCTACGGCCCCACAAATAATTCTCCTAACAAAGAATTATCTGGCCCAGAATGTCAATAGTGCCAAGATTGAGAAACTCAGATCTAGGTAATTAACTAACCTATAAAACAGGCCTTCTTTTCAACCCTAACTTCTAAAAGATATTTATTCTTTCCGTCTCTGTCTCTCCCTCTCCCTCTCTCTCTCTCTCTCTCTCTCACATACATACACACATATAGTCTCTTTTTTCTAGTGTCACTTTATAAGCTGAGAGAATTATGACAGGGACTGGAGAGACAGCATTTTGTTTCACTGTATCTCTGTGCTGTAACACCTCAGTGCTCACATCCTGGGGCCTCTGGTGCTCCAGCATAAAATCTATGAGATTTAAACGTATACTATGAAATAGCATATAAAATATACAGAATATGATCTGGCAAGGTCCTTTCCCAATGTCCTACCCTGCACGAAATTGCCAGGCAGTAATTCAATTTCAGGGCTTTTGTCTTATTAAAATAGGTGTGTGACGCCACCCAGGCCCTGGACTGAAGCAGTTAGCAGTGGGCATTTCCTTCTTTAGATAATTGTTATTTTGCCAAAAATGAGCATTAAAGAGCTTCTAAGGTTTTTAATGATGGTTTTGTTTGCCTTGGAAAGTGTGGGACATTGCTGCATAATGATAATAACCATTATCTTCGGGTTTATTCTGGAATTAATGGGTTATTATAATGCTGTGGAAAATTATTTTGCAATAAATGTTAAATTTCATTTTTTTCTTAGCATTCTCTCTCTTTGCCACATGTTCAGTATTTTCTTCTTCTGCATTAAAAATGTGTAAATACCAGACAAATGGGCTTTACAGCAAGCTGACAAAGACAGCTGTTTCCTTTACCATTTCTGACATGTATATTTCCCATGTTAATTATTAGTTTGCATTGGGGAGAAGAAATGGTGCTCAGTATCTTTTCTTAATAGAAGAAACTTGATGAGATTTATAAAATTTATTTCTGTGGGGCTCACATGCATCAAAAACTGGCCATTTCCACAAAATGTTCAAGTTTGATCAGGTGGATTGTCATGGTTTCAGTCACCAATGTAAATCTTTTTTTAATTCATGAATTATTTATCGCCCTGGCAGGGAATACTCTGTTGAGCTGATGGGACTGTTTCAGAAGAGTGTTCAACATTGGCCAGATCTGTCTCTCAGATTGGCAGCAGTTTCTGTGTGGTGGCTTAAAGTTTTCAAAATCGGTTTGAGGAAATACACAGCTTTCTGCACGACTTCTCCTCTGTATTTGATTCCTCCTCCTGCTCTCCTATCTGAGACATAATCACTGAATGCTTCTGTTGAACAGTCAGAGGCCTAAAAGTGAGTTCCTAGGATGAAACAACCAATGCTCAATCAGTGAATATTTACTGAGCACCTCCTATGGTCAGACCCAGTGGGCGACACGGAGACACCATGAGGTCCCTGACCTAGAGAAGGTCACTGTCCACAATCTCAGAGTCTTTACAGCTCAAACTCTTTTTAGCCCTAGGATGCTGAGATAACACAAAAGACTGGAATGACAAATCAAACTTGCAAGAATCAGAGGTCTTATCTAGTATCCAACTTCACTGACAATTTTAAGGAAATAAATTATTGCCAGGCACAGGTGAAGCAGGGAGAGGCCAGGGCTCATCAGTGTAGTTCCAAGGCCCTCTTTTGCTGAATTAGAATGCTTCTTCCTCCAGAATTAACAAATAAAATCTCTAAGCAATGCTTGTGGGGGCAATACTTACAAATAAGAGAGCTACTTTGATCACAAAGCATTTCAGGTAAGTATAAAGTTTACATGACATCATCCAGGTAGCCATTGCCCATAAATCTATGGATTCCAGATTTGTCTTCCATAAGTAATCCAGATGACTCAGGTATATCCTGCTGA
>NW_006440638.1:20295267-20310756 GCF_000325575.1 Pteropus alecto | reverse complement strand
TAAATATCATCTGTGTTTTCCAGAAGGTCGGTCATTAGCATGTTCATGAGGGGATTTGATTGGGTCACTTTTCTTTCTTTCCCAAAGTATCCCTTGAAGAGGAGGAGAATGGGTTGCAGGTGCCATCACTTGTCCTTTCCAGGTGCCATGATTGACCAGCAGTGTCTGCAGGTGGGTATGCAGGGGGCTTGGAAGAGAGGGTAGTGTGTAGTCCTGAGCATCTCTGTATAAATGTACCCTGTTTGTGTGAAGTCTTGAGTGAGCAGTGAATGGCTGAAAGTCATAACTCAGTGTGGTAGAGAAAAGACTCAAATCAGGATCCCTGAGCTCCAGGGCTTTCAGCTGCTATTCTTGTATATTTCAGTGGTTAAAAGTTCAGATTCTGGAGTGGAAAAACCATGCATTCTCTACTCCTCACCAACTGTGATCTTACTCATGGTCCTGAGCCTTTAGAAATTCAGAAAAAGGGAACATTGCCCAGGGCTTACTCTGGGCCAGAAGCTAGGCTCAGGGCTGTATACCTACTACCTGATCTAATACTCTCCATTGCCCTATAGGGTGGGTCCTATTGTGATTCTCGTTTCGTGGACAGGGAAATTGAGGTCCATAGAGGTTAAACGACTCACCCACGGGTGTGCAGGGCGGGTGTGGAGGGTGGTAGTCAAAACCAGACATATTCTTGACTGAGCATTTCATTCTTGCACTTGGTTTGATTAGAGGGTCTGCTTTTGCAAAAGTGGCTTCATTAAGATTGCCAGCCATCATCTCTAGCCCCCTTCCCTCCTTACAGTAAACAGTATGAGTTTCCAAGTGGTTATTCTTAATTTCCTATCCTATGGAAAGTGAATTGCTGTTAAAAGTATAAAGCAAGGTTTTTAAATCAGTAAAAGGAAAAAATTGAAAGTGTAAACAGAGTTGAGAATGGATTTTACATATCAAGACACTGTGTTGAAGCAACATTTATACCGGTTTGCTGGCAAAGATCTACGTATGCCGGATGACCATCTAAATGCATGGCACCGCTCTGTAGTGGGATCTTGTGGCAAGAAGAGTAGCATGAAGAAATGGAACAAACCCTGACTTTAAGCCTGTCAGGACACCTGTGACCCTGGTCCAATACCTTTACTTTTCCCCTTTTCCCACCCCAGGCCTCTGTTTCTCTGATGGCCTCTGAGCAGGACTGCTTAGTTCTGCCAGCTCTGATCTGCCATGCGACCCTCTAATAAACGTCTGATTGTATTTGGGGAACACAGATGTCTCACAGATATTTTGGGGAGTGGCTCTTTATCTTTTTGGATTCTTGATCTCACTTGGGAATCTAATAAAAACTATAGATCCTCTTTCCAGTAAAATTTACCTATATTCAACATTTGGCTCACAACTTCAGGCTCACAACTTCTGGCTTCCATTTTGTTCACTCTCTACTGCTCTCTCACGTGCTCTCTCTGATGGAAGCTGGCTGCCATGTTGAGTGGCCCCATATGGAGAGACCCACGTGGCCAGCAAACAGCCATTAGAACTGAGGCCCTCAGTCCAATGGCCTGTGAGGAACTGAATTCCGCCAACAATCATGTGAGTGAGCTTGAATGCAGATCCTCAGCCCGGCCTTAAGATGGGACTCAAAATGAGACTGTAATTCCAGCTGACACCTTGATTGCAGCTTGTGAGAGATCTTGAGGCAGAGAGCCTTAGCTAAGCTGTGCCTGGATTCCTGACCACAAGAATGTTTATTGTTTTAAGCTATTAAGTTTTGGGGTAATGTGTTACACAGCTATAGATAACTAATACATTCATAGTCTGATTCCAGGCACAAGATACCACACAAAAGTCCAAGAAGCCTCTGAGAGGGACGCTCAGTGGATTCTGTCTTTAAGAAGTATGAAAGCAACTAATATAAAATCATATTGAATGCAACTGTAATCGAAAAATCAAAAAAGGGACAAAAGGTAAAAAAAAGAGGGATATAAGAGGTTGAAACTCCCAGGTATAAAAACAAATAAGTCATGGGAATGTGGTGCATGGCATAGGAAATACAGTCAATAATATTGTATATGGTGTCAGACAGTTGCTAGACTTATCATGGTGATCATTTTTTAGGTATATAAATGTTGAATTGATGCAGGACAGGGCAAATTTTCCTGAGTGGGGGGATACTGAGCCCTGCACTGAAAGAAGAAGAGGGTCTTTTGGCAGAGAGTATAGAAAGAATTCAACACAACTGCCCAAGTTAGAGTCAAAAGGAAAGTTTATTAGAAAAGGGGTAACACTCCACAGACAGAGTGTGGTCTCCTCTCAGAGGCAGTGAGTGAAAGGGACCCAGAGGTTTTGGGAATTAAGTTTATACATCATTCTTTTAGTTCCTGTGAGTTATAGTTAAAGACTTTGTTTACCCATTTCCTTTGATATGGGCATGCAATGAGGAAGGGGAAGGGGAAGAGTATGTAGTAAGAATATGTAGTGCGAAAGGCCTGCTGGCAGTTCCCAGCCTTTAATCCATAGGTTCTCTATGGTTTTAGCCATAAGGAATGAATGATTTTATTTTGTGTAGGGCAGACACTTAAAGACTTTTATTTTTTTTTCCCTTCACTGGTGTGGGAAATGGGTTGTTAGCAGTCCTAGAAGAAATCTTCCTTTGTTCTGCAGGTGTCCTCCTGGCCTGGCTACAGGGCTGATCAGCGTATTGCAGTCTCTGAATGAAGCTTGATTTAACATTTTAATTCTCTTGCCTCCTCCCTACATTAGAATAACTATGGTGTACACCTGAAACGAATACAATATTGTATATTAGCTATATTTTAATAAAAATTGTTTAAAAATCACTTAAAAAAAAGAAGTATGAAAGCAGCATATGTCTTGGGATCCCAGCCTGGGGGTAGCAGATGACCTTAACCTCACAGGGGTCTCATGCTGCCTACTGCCAACAGTAGGCCTCCCATGGGTGTCTGAGACCTTCTGGCTTTTCCTTCTTAGGCTATGGCTCTGTTCTATGGTCAAACACAATAGGAAAAGAAAGTTGATTTGCTTTCATCATTACGAATGATAAAGTGGTCATCAATTCATCTCTCCAGGGAAGAAGTTCTGTAGCCATTAAAAAAGGGTGACCTTTGAGCACCCTGTGGATGTGACATATTATTCCTTTTGGCTCCCTAGTCGGCCGGTGAGAGTCATGTCACAAGGAGCCAAGAGGCTGCAATCTGGACAAATGGCTCTGGGCAAACTGGTGGCTGTGATGAAGGGCAGGTCATCCAGAGGTTGGGCATGCTAAGCTGGATAACCATCAGAGAACAAATCATGACAGTGGGAAGACATAACGTCAACCACCATAAAGCATGGAAACTACCCATAAGGCTTGGAAGGGAGGGGGACTTGCCTGAGGATGCTAGCACAGGTGGGGCAAAACCTTCATTAATTTGCAAACCTTTATGGCCCTGGGGATCCATCCAGACCCTGACCTTCATTAATTTGCAAACCTTTATGGCCCTGGGGGTCCATCCAGGAGGAGGCCATCTTCCACCTTATCAGCTGAATATTGTCCTATGAGTGGTGGGAAGGTCCAGCCTGAGGAAGACGGGAAGGAGGCAGAAACACTGTGTACTTTCCTCTAATATATTCCAGGGTATCTGCATTTCAACAGGAGACTCAAAGTTAGGGGGAAAAAAAATCAAGATCAAAGGGAAATGAGCTGCAAAGCTTGTTCTCTATTCATCAGTGTCTCTACTCTTGGCTCCAGAAATCACCATCCCTCAGAGTTGCCCATGCATCAGCTGGGGAAAACAGGAGGATCAGTTAGGCATATTCCTTTATGCTGCCTGCAAAGAAACCTGATTGCAGGGCTTAACTGAATGGAATCGAGGTTCTGAACCTTTTTTAGCCTTGATCTTTTCTGGCAGTCAGGGGAATCTTGTGGAGGAAAGTTTTTACATGAATGAAAGAAAATAAAATAATAAAAAATAAAATAAAACCATGAAAGAAACCAATTATATTGAAATAGTTATCAAAAGATTTTTCAGAATCCAAATTTGGGATATAGTAATATATATGTTTTTTAATTAATGTGTTAAAGAACTAGATCAAGCAGTAAGTCTAATAACAAACCACTAGAATTTTAAAATAGTGATAATTGTGATGAATCAAAATAAAGGCAAAAATTGTTAAAGGAGAACATCTGTAAATTCTATCGACAAAGTCACAGGCATTGCTGATACTGCCCATCTCTGTTGCCCACATTCATAATGGAAGGGAATACTAAATCTCAATTAGAGTTTTGTGAAAATGAAAATATAACTTTTTCCCACTCAGGTTCATGAAACCCTGAATTTTTTCCAAGGATGCTTTGGGATCTATAGATCTAAAAAAAGAAGCTTGTTGTTCTGGTGTGGAATGCGTTCTGGAAGTTGCAGTTCAGGCTGGTGCAAACTGCTCAAGAAAGAATCAAGGGCTCAGACTTCTGGCTCCTTGTTCTGATATCCCTAGGATGTGACTTTTAGCCTAATGGTTGCAAAATGGCTGCAGCACCTCTAGGCATGTTTCTGCATTTCAGTTAGGAAGAAGAGGAAAGAGAAAGAGAGGAAAAAAAAGGTATATGCCAGCTGACTCTGTTCATTGCTATCCGATAAACAGTAATTTTCCTGGAAGCCCTACTGTATTTACTTCAGTTGATACCTTATTAGCCAAAACTGGTGACTGAGTTATCTCTAGCTACATGGAGAGAGTATTCTAACTGAGTACATTGCTGCTCTAACCTGGATTGTGTTAGCAAGACAAAGGAGAGGAAGATATTGGGTAGATCAACCAATGTTGGCTATGACTGGTATCTGACTTTTTAGTAAGTTCTCTTATAAGTTTCTGATTTCCACAATTCCCATTTGGATTGGCTATGGAGAAGTTCAAGGTTGGCCTCATTCATTCATTCATTTATTCATACGTTCATTCAGTACTTATTGAAAGCTAATTTTGTGCCTGGTCTGATTAGACATTGGCTCAACTGTGTTGAACAAAACAGCCAAGGTGTCGGTTCACTTGGAGAGACATGATAAGAAATGTAGTAGGATTACAAAATTCACTAATGCTACACCCAGATGGTGAAAAAAATGCCACTTCTTTATTTCCTATCACCTATCTGATCTTCTCCATAACCTCCTCCTGCTGGGGAAGGACAAAGCTTAAAGGAGCCAATTAATAATATCTCAAACTTGTATGGTTTCGATGGTTTCTTTTCAGTTTAAGTATCCAGTTTGTTCAAAGTTTACCTGCCTCTGTCAGGAAACCCGATTGGCTCCCATCCCAGAGTATGTGGAAAGAGCAGGGGCCTGCTACCTGGTCCTGAAATGGTAAGGCTTAGGAAGCCAGACTCCTGACTTTCCCTGGCCTTCTAGTCTGCATTCATTCTGGTGCCGCAGGGTCGGGGCAAATCAGCCTGAGAGCTGATCCCACCCAGAGGAGTGAATGTGAAGTGGGCAAGGACCCTGCCCCAGGAGCGCCATCACCTGCCTAAGATACCTCCTCATTCTAGGGGCCTTGGCCCAGAGGGAGAAGCCCCACCCAACCTCCCTGTGTGTTTCTCTTTGCCTCCCTTCAATCATTGGGACCTGAAAGTGTAGGCAATTCACTTTACTGCCACGTCCTCAGTTCTTTCTCTCCTGGCAATGTGAGAGTACTCTTTTCTGTTCCACTGGCCTGGGATGTTAAGACTGTGTTAGAAATATTGGTCTCTTCTACCGGCAAAGCTAAGCCAGTAGGCTTCGATTAGTTTCAGCATTTGCAGCAAGACGATGATACTGAAAGCCAGGATAACAGGAGACTCAAAGTTATGTGTGTGTGTGTGCGTGTGTGTGTGCGTGCGTGTGTGTGTGTGCGTGCGTGCGTGTGTGTGTGTGTGTGTGTGTGTGTGTGTTTTCGCATTGGCAGGAGGAGGGGGGAATGGGGATTAAAAGACATTGCTTTGCTATTTGTGGTATATCATCACTATTACTCAAGGAGATAATGCTTATAAATTGATTTTGTGTATGAGTGGGTGTGATGAACACTTGGCATCATTGCTCCAATAATAATTCAATCAATCGATAAACAAGGAGGCAGGGCAATGTTCTGATTAATTCTCTAGTTAATCCAGAGTTAAGTTGAATTCCCTTTTAAAAAAAATTATTTATTTATTTTTTTATTTGGTGACATTGGTTAACGAAATCCAGTAAGTTTAAGGTGTACAATTTAACAGTAAGGCATATATATATTGCATTGTGGGATCCCCTCCTATAGTTAGATTTTTTTCTGTTACCACGTATTTGACCCCTTTTACTCCATCTACCTCCCTCCTGCCACATCCTCCCTCCCCTCTGGTAACCACTAGTCAATTGTCCATGTCCACAAGTCTCTGTTTGTTTGTCCTGTTCATTCATTGCTTCTAGGTTTATAGCCCACATGTAAATGATATCATGTGGTATAAGTTGAATTCCTTTTTGTTCCAGAATTGTAATGCAAAATCCCTCTAAAATGTTTGAGTGTCCTCCCTTTTCCCTCTTCCTTTGTTGACAGTTGCTTGTGGGGACTCTGAAGTCACTGTCCTGTAGGTGGGGAGAGGAAGTTGGAAACTGGGCTAAGGGCAGCCACTCCCAGTACCTTTTTTGGAAAGCTACTTTTTTTTGATTCTTGTCTTGACATAAGCTTATTTTGCCATATGACCCTTTATTCTAAGTTAGGGAGACAAAGTTATGTTTCTGGTGAATATAGTTCTAGTGAAGGTAGGTCTTATTATGCTGTCGACTCTGTGTGGGCAGCATCTATCTTGGGCATCAGCTTAAGCGCCTACCTGGCACATAATAGATGCTTTATAATTCACTTAAATGAATGAATGAATGAAATGTGTAATGACTCACGTTAACAAATAGTTCACTATGCAGGCATGGATATCTCATGCTCTGGGAAGATTTTTCAGCTGCAACCTTTTGTGAAATAGCTCTATCTGATAAAACAGAATCTTACCTGGTTGGGGCCAGACTAGAGAATCTGCTCCCATCCAATTCTCTTTCCTCGATTACACTCCTGGCTGGGAAGCTGTGCCTCTCCAGAAGAACTGGAACTCAATGCTTGGCTTCTCTCTCTTCAGAGAATTGGCTCAGGATCCCCTGTGTCATCTCTTCTGAGTACAAGGCTGCAAAGCACAGTGGTTAGGACCATTGGCTCTGGAGTCCACATCCCAGCAGCGCGACCACCTGCCACACCCCGCCTCTATCACTACGTGCAAGCCGCTCTGGCCTTCTCCCTGCCTTTGAGCCTGCCAAGGACAGTCCTGAATCCAAGCCTTTGCAGCAGCTGTTTTCTTTACCTGGAAACCTCCTCTCCGAGTGGTTGCCTCCTCAGCATTCAAATCTCTGTTCAAATGCATCCTTGGAAGGGCTTTCCTGACCACACTCTCACCAGCAGAGACCCTCTTCCCTGTGAGTTTCTCTATATCTGGTTTCCTGTTTCTCTTCCAGCACATTTCACCTTCTGCTGTTGTCCACGTGTTTATGTGGATTCCCCACTGGCATGTAAGTGCCACGAGGACGGGGGTTTTGACTGCGTTTTTGCCCCTTTTAAATCCCCATTGCTCAGAACAGGGCCTGGTACAAAGCGTGCATTTGAAACCTACTTGTTGAAATGAATGGAGGAACGAATAAAATTGTTTACACTCTGTGAACTTCAGTTTCCTTACCTATCAAATGGCAATAAAAATACCTTAGAGTGTTGTCATGAAGCTCATGCATGGAAGTGATGGCTTTGATACAAGCTCTGGATACAAGATGGTGAATATGAAGACTTTCTTGGCCACCTAATCTTTTCTGATCTCCAAGGGTCAGTAAGATAACTCCAGACCTTATCAACAGCTCTGACTTTGAGCTCTGCTGTGTTGACAGGCAGAAGAAATATTCCTGTAAACAACTGAATTGCTTGAGGGATAGCACCACCACTTGCACATTGTTGTTATTTCAAAGCTAGTGCTTTGAGGCATTAGGAAACAATCTGCTCCAAGGCATTCCTCCAGCTAGGCATCACAGCTCAGACTATAACTTCACTGTAAGAGTGTCTTCCCTCTTTAAGCAGAGGATCACTAAATTTAAGAGCGTCAAAGTGCTCTCGACGTTACATACAACTTAATTAGTGCACTCGATAATATTAAACAGTCTATTCACACTGAGAAATATATTTATTCTCTTTTTCCTTGGCTTATACTGATGAATCCCACAACACACTGTAAATGTAAGTTACAAAGGAGTAATTATTTGCTCCCGTTGTTAAAAGAAAGGAAGAAATTGAGACCTTTGTCCCCACATGCTTGGTTGAGATGGAGGACTCAGGGGGTGTGTGGTGGGGGGAAGGGCTTGGTGGGAATCTTATTTTCTCAAGAAAGCTTTCCCAGATTCCACCTAGGTTAAAGCTCCTATTTTTCTCTTGCAGAGCCTTCTTCCTTCAACACTTGTACCCTCTAAGTTCGTGTTTATCATCGGTTTCCCCCTCTAGATATGAGTTCCAAGATGGCAGAAGTGGGATTGTGTTCCCACCCATAACACAATGTCTGGTGGATATGAGATGCTTGATAACTATATAAATCTATTCCAACAAATGTTTATTAAAAAATCTTCACTGGGCCAGGGATTCTATAATTGTGTGTGGGGGGTGGGGATGGAGGAGGCTTATAATGATCATCAAAAACAGAATTTCTGACTTCATTTACAGTAAAGATGAGAAGATCTATATTAAATATTAAAAAATTGCAACCATTATACTGCCCTTTGTCCTAAGAGTGTCTATTCTGGGAGTTTGACCTAGTCAGGGAGCTCAGGAAAGCTTTTCACAAAGAAATGATGTTTAAGCTGTGTGATATGAACGATGTGTGTGCATTAATAAGCTGAAGAGAGGAGGGAGCAAGCAGGGGCTAAAGCCCTGGGCAGAGGAGCTCAAGAACAAGTAAAGCAGGCCACTGTGGCTGGAGAGAGAGGGGTCATGTGATCTAGATGAGTCTGGAGGGAGGAGGACTATACCACATAGGGCTCTGATGGCCATGACACATAGTAGTTAGTATGTTGATTGAATGAAGGAATTTTTCCAAAGATGGCTCCCCTGGGACCTCTATTCCTTTCTGAACACTTTCCTTTCAGAGAACCAAGATAGGAATCCCAACTGGAGATTGCCATGCTCTGGACATCTCGTGGCTGGCTATATTTTTCTAAGAGAGCTGCAATAGTAGCTCCAATCCCTCCTGCTCTTTTGCAATGTGGTCTTGCCATATTCCCCTTGAACCTGAACTGGACTGAACTGTAACCAATGGAACACAGTGGGACACGAGCTATGTGACTTGTAAGACTAATTCAGAAAAAATTATACAGCTTTCACCTGGTTCTTGTGGCACTTTTGCTTCCTGAATGTTCCTTCTTAGGGAGACTCACACCACGTGGAGAAGTCACATATAGATGGTCCAGTCAATAGCCCCAGTTAAAGCCCAGCATTCAAGTCACCCCAGTCCAGACACCAGACAAGTGCATGAAGAAGCTTCCATATGATTCTAGCTGCCAGATGTTTGGTCACCTCCACCCACTTGAGCCTTTCCAGGTGAGGCCCTGGATGCTGTGAAGCCGAGTTAAGCCATCCAGGTGCTCCCTCTATGAATTTCTGACCTGTAGAATCTGTGCACATAATTTTACACCATGTAGGTCAGGGGGATGGGGGGATTGTTATACAGCAGTAGGTAACCAGAAAATATGTCAAGAAAGCCATGGTAGGTAACTCTGCCAAAGGCAGTGGGTGGCAGCTACCATCACCTAGACTCCTAAAGTCGGACTGGAATTACAGCTCACAGGGCTCTCAATTCAAAAGCCCACCTTGCTCCCCTTTCAGGCAGAACCAAGGCAGGAAAGGCTATTGAATAGACAGGGCTCTCTCTCAGAGTTCATTTTTACTTTTCTCCAGGTGTGAAAGTCACACACTGACTGTGTCTGTCTGCCTGAGTCCTTATTTAATTGTTATTTTCGGATCAGTTGTTTTTGAAAGATCCCCCAGCTGATACACGCTGCTGGTATTTTGCCAAGAGAGATAAACAGTCTCAGCTTGTACTGCAATTGGATTCAGTGTTAGCAAAACACAGCAGCTGCCTCCCAGCTGCCCTGGAAATGAAATACCTGGGTGGGCTGTTTCAAACTCACCTTTCAAATCTTTACCTTGCCAGTTTTGGTAACATGGCAGCTGCCATGTCCGTGACCAAGAAATAAGGTTTCTACAACCTCAAACAGCTGCAAACTCTGAAAGAGAAGCGGGTGAGCAACTCACCTTGATCACCCCAAATACTAGCGATTATTTTTTTCAACTAAAATATGGAAACAAAACCTGATACTAAGCAAATGTTCATTTTTGTGGTCTTTAAAACATGTTATGAATTAAATTGAAAATCAAAATTACTCAGCACAATAATAACTGCTTACCAAGTGTTGTTATTTTGCACATCAGGTGGTAAAATTGTAACTGTGAATAAATTGCTTATAGTAAGATTTCCCCCATTTAATGCTGGCGTGGCAGATGGGCTAATAAATATGCAACACTTTGTACCAACATTTGCAATTTCAGGGGGTAGAGACTCCCTCCTTTCACACAAACAAATGCACAATCATCCAATATTATACTTTTTAATGGAAAAACTTAACTCATGTAATGTAAATAGCATTCCACTTTCAACAATTTTACTAGTTTAACAGCAGTTATAATGCGGAAGAACATATTGGCTGCTATTTATGTTATCTCTTTGCAAGAACATCTTCTTTCTTTCTTGGAAACTTTTTTGACTTGGAATTTAGGAAACATTCTTGCAACTTTTTTGGCAACTAAGGGGGTGTTGATAAGTAACAATTTATTATATTGTCCTGTTTGCTTCTAATTGATGTGAGGCAGTGTGAGCAAAGGTCAGAAGCGGGCTGTGGTGACAGGCAAGCCTCTGACTCTCATGAGCTGGGTGACCTTGGGCAGATCCCATTCTCTCTCTGGTCCTCAGTTTTTGCATTTGCCAAGTGGGATAGGAGCGGTACACCCTTAGGGCCAGCGTGAGAATTAAATAATGCAGGTAATAAGTAAGTGGCCCACTGTAGCACTCAATGACTATTGGCTTTCATTACGATTAAGGTGGATGAGTGGAGTAGAGTTTAATAAAAACCTTTTTTTCTGAGGCAGGACAACTACGATTAAAAATATACTTGTGACTTCTAATGGAAGAGACAAGTTCCTTAAGCACACATTTTTCTTGCTCTGGTGTGTCTAACATGGATATAAGGCAAACATTCACTAGTTGGGCTCAGAAAAGAAACATAGCTACAAAGTCTTCAGTGCAGGATGCTGTGGTTTAATCCCTCTCAAAAGAGGGGCTTTCGGGGTTTTCTGTGGAGAGGTAGGGGGATTGTCAGGTTGGTCTGTGGTGGTCAGGTGCCTCTTCCTCCTCCCTGCTGGCCTGCTCAGGGATGAGAGCTCTCACAACACCTCATTTGTTGGCCCAAAGACAGTAAGAGTTACCTCTTTGGGGAATGGCAATGAGAGGAGATGGTGTCAGGTAGCTAAAATCTTGGGAGAAACCATGGTTGGGCCTACGGCCTAGGCCTCAGCAAGCAGCCACCTAAACAGATTTGTGCAATCTGCAAGCACAGTTGGGGGAGTCTCAGAAAGAGCAAGGCCACATTTTGATGGCGGTGAGAGGAACAGAGGGGCTAGTATTATCATCCTGGAGAGGGGGCTACCCAACCATTCACTAAACATTTGAATTATGTTGTTATTAATGACCATTATGGCAATTAAGCTTGGTAAATACCAGCCTCTTAGAAGTCCAAATAATTGCTTTAAAGACTCATCAGTTTAAGATTAAAATAAAATTATCTATATTTTTATCATAGACACAGAGAGAAACTTTTATTTCTAAAATGTCCTCAACCTCTTTTATCCATAAGGAAGGCAGATCAATGAAAGTTCCCTAGCTGTACTTGAGAGTTAGGGTGGGAACACTGACTAGGGACTTGGGATGGGGTCTGATGTTTTCAACACCATTTTAATCCCAGGATTCACTGAGTAAGGCACATGACATCTTCCAAGAAATAATTGTGTAAGGTAAATAATTGGAATTGCAGAGATAAAATTCTTAGCTCCAATAAAAGATCAGCGAGAACCAAGTTCTGCTGTAGAAACACACAACCCTCAACTCTAAGCTCAAAACAGTGAAGGTTTGTTTCTTGCCACACTGCATGTTCTTGCAGTAGGCAGGGAGGACTCTGCTTATCATAGTCTCTTGAGGATGCAGGCTGACAAAATGAGGCAGGTCTCCATGCCAGAAGAAAAAGAGAACTCTAGAGGGGTTCTCATTGGAAAGATCTATCTAATCACAGGGGACAGGAAGTGCAAACCTACCATGTTTTGGGAGGCAAAGAGCTGGAAAGATTGGTGAGTAGCATTAGTGACAACCACAATCTAACCTTCTGTTCACCAAATGATTGGTCCACACACTCTCTTTCAGGTAAAATAAACTCATCCTCTCCCCTCAGGGAGACATCCCCCTAAGTCCCATTCAATCATAGTGTCCAGCTCAAAAAGCAGAGTCTTAGGATAATGGAGAGTAGTCTCTACAACAGGTCCGGATATGGCTTCCGTTAACCCAGATATCTATGAATTAAAAAAAAAAAGAAAACAAGTTACACGCGACACTTAAAATATAGTGGTGGAAGAAGGACAAAATAAGTGCAATGAAGATGAAGCAGCCTCCAGTTCATGGCAATTCCAAATCTTGTTAGCAGATGCTAAGGGCCTTTGCTCTGGGTGTGGGAAATATTCCTTGATTAAGTCTGGAAATATTCCTTGATTAAGTCTGTTCCCAAGTCCAGTTGGCTCATCCTCTGGAAGGTTTTCCTCTGTCCTTAATCTCCTCAGTCACATCTGAAGAAAGCATTGGAGAACATGCCTTCCTTGGGAGCTGAGTTCTTTTGTAGCCTGCTTCTTGCCTGGGGGAGGCTAGAGGTCCGAGGGTGATTTCAGTGTCTAAATGTTTTTAGTCATAAACAACTCTCTCAAAACTTAACTGGCTTCTTTTTTATTTGATTCTGATCAGCTTCATGTGCCCATAGTTATACTCATGGTTATTTTCAACATATACCTCTCTCCCTCTTGACTTGAATCTGTTGGGCTCAAAAGGAAAACCATACTCTTTGTCTCTTTTACAAGGCCATTTTGTTTTTCTCATTTTACGACCCAAGCTGATGGAGAAGACAGCATCTTGAAAATTGCAGTTACCAAATGAGTGACAAAGTGTGCTAGCTCTTAATTTCCCAACTGGAAGTGACCCTTCTGTTCAAATTTTGTTTGGCTAAAGCGAGTCATGTAGCCATACTTCTCTTAAAGCAGGCAGCAGAGTACAGTCAACAGAATGCAGACAGGGTGCAGAGAGAGCTGGAATAATTAGTGACCACAACAAGTTATTGCATTTTGATGAGCATGTACCTGCATAAATAGAAAGTGATTAGTGAGATTAAACTGTACAAGTAGTGGATTTTATTATTCTGGTGAGTATCATACATCCAAAGTAGCATGTTTGGAAAACACATAAAGGGTACCATGTACCTGTCTTGAAGGTTCTACAAGGGGAAATACTTTTGGCTGTCCTGTTGTAGAGGTAGTTGAAAGAAGGTTCAAGTGTTCATGATACAGAAGGAAGAATTCTTGAAAATTGGTTTTTCTATGGGATTTATGCCAAAGACTAAAGAATTTTGGCTTTTTTTTTTTTTTTTGGTATTATTCAAAGGTTTGAGGTGGATTATAAAAACTTCATCACATGGATGTGGTTTCAAGGTCACTCAAACAGTCATATAGAGAAGCCCATCTCCTAGTCTGAGTAAAGAGAGGCTTCAGATAACTGCAACCTGAGATGAAGTTTTGATTGTAACCTCATGAGCAACTCCAAACCAGAACTGCTCAGCTAAGCCACTCCTGAATCCCTAACCCATAGAAACTGTGAGAGATAATCTTTAATCTTGTTTTAAGCAGCTATGTTTTAGGGCAATTTGTTATGAATCAATCAATAACTAATAGTCTTTTAATTGGTATCAATAAATGTTTATCACTTTCTGTGTAGAAAACTTGCACATTTTTATTAGATTTATTCCTAGATATTTGATGGTTTTTGATGATCTATCAATAGAAATATACTTCAGGTTTCATTTTCCATTTTTTGTGTCTGATGGATAGAATAACAATTGATTTTTATATATTGACCTTGTATCCAACAACAATAGTAACTGATTCTTACAATTTAAAATAATTTATCTATAGATAAAATAAGTCATTTTAAGAGTTTTTGGAGAAACATGACAGAGTGAGAGATGTCCCCAGATATCTCCCTTTGAAACAACAATAAGCTGAACATCTAAAACTCAACAAAAAACAGCAAAACTGCACACCAGCACGTCTGAGCATGGGATCTGCACAGCAAAGCTACTACAGGTCAGAACCCCGGGTGTTGGGTGGTGGACTGAGAGAAACAAAGAAGCTGCCTCTCACAGCCAAAGCTCCCTGTAGGAGGAGGGGGAAGGGAGAAGGTGTGGTGACTTCCCTGAACAGACTTTCCTGGGAGAACTTGGAGCTCCTTGAGGCTGGAGGCAGGGCCTAGTCATCAGGGCAGAAAGCAGAGAAACAGGACGGCAGAGAAAAAATTTATTTTTTCCAGCCACGGTTGCAAAATCGAGGCTGAGCTGCAGTCCCCATCTCCCAACCCAGAGGGCTCCACCTCCCATATTCTATGAGACTGAACATGATGGAGCCCAGGGGAATCTGAGAAAATGCTACCAAAACTGTTACTAACACTGACAAGGACTGAGATTGAGAATAGTGAGTGCGATTAAACATCTATAAGAAAAAAGGCATTATTAAGGCTTTATATAAAGCAAGGATCCAAGAGGCTTAGACGCTACCTACTAGAAACCAAAAGAAAAGCTCCTCTTTGCAACAGGCTAAAGAGAGAGCTTTATATAATAAATCTCCTTTCTTGAAAAAAATGCTAAATACACTTCCATTAATGCCCAGTGGAGAAATAGTCCATTAAACACCACAAACAACCAAGGTGACAAGGCATCTCAGAAAGAAAGAGAAAAAATCTTCAGGAAAATAAGCTTACAGACATAGAAATATGCAACTTAAATGACAGAGAATTTGGGATGGTACTTCTGAAAAAACTCACTGAGCTCCGAAATGAGTCATATCAACAATTTCAAGAATTGAAAAAACAACTAGATAAGCAGAATGAGTTCTTTAGCAAGGAGGTTGAAACCCTCAAAAAGAACAGAATAGACCTTCCGAAGATAAAGAACACACTGCAAGAGTTGAAAAATGAAATAACACACTTGGGAAATAGAGACGACAAAACGGAGGAAAGGATCAGTGGCAGCGAAGACAGAAATCTAGAAGTAAATCAGAAGGAAGAAGAGAGAAACCGAAGAATGAAAC
>NW_006440638.1:20284412-20292613 GCF_000325575.1 Pteropus alecto | reverse complement strand
GCCATTTATGATCAAAACACTTCACGAAATGGTGTAGAAGTACCTTAACATAATAAAAGCCATCTATGACAAGCTGTCAGCCAACATTACACTTAATGATGAAAAACTAAAAACCTTCCCTCTAAGATCAGGAACAAGGCAGGGCTGTCCACTATTGCCATGGCTATTTAATATAACATTGGAGGTCCTAGCAAGTGCAGTCAGGCAAGAGAAAGATATAAAAGGCATCCAAATAGGAAACGAAGACGTCAAACTGTCACTATTTGCTGTTGTCATGATTCTCTATATAGAAAACCCTAAAGACTCCACAAGAACACTACTAGAAACAATAAGCAAATACAATAAAATTTCTGGCCACAAAATCAAAGTTCAAAAGTCCACAGTTTTCCTATACTCTAATAATGAAGTGTCAGAAAAAGAAGTGGAAAAAATAATTCCTTTTGCATTTGCAACAAAAAGAATAAATGCCTAGGAATAAACCTAACGAAACATGTGAGGGACCTATATAATGAAAACTACAAGACCCTATTAAGAGAAATTGAAGAAGATACAAAGAAATGGAAAGATATTCCGTGTTCTTAGATTAGAAGAAACAACATAGTTAAAATGACCATGTTACCTAAAGCATTATACAGATTTAATGCAACTCCCATCAAAATCTCATCAGCATTTTTTAAAGAAATAGAACAAAAAATTATCAGATTTATATGGAAGCACAAAAGACCTCGAATTTCCAAAGCCATCCTGAGAATAAAGAACGAAGCTGGAGGCATCACTCTGCCTGACTTCAAATTATACTACAAAGTGACAGTAATCAAAACGGCATGGTATTGGCAGAAAAATAGACACATGGACCTGTGGAACAGATTTGAGAGTCCAGAATAAACCCATGTTTATATGGGCAAATAATTTTTGACAAAAGAGCCCAAAACATACAGTGGAATAAAGAAAGCCTCTTCAATAAATGGTTCTGGTAAAACTGGAAAGCCACCTGCAAAAGAATGAAACTAGGCTGTTGTCTATCACCATATACCGAAATTAACTCAGAATGGAGTAAGGACCTGAATATAAGACCTGAAGCAATAAAATGCATAGAAGAAAACATAGGAACTAAACTCAAGGACTTAAAGCGGATTTTATGAATTTGACCTCAAAAGCAAGGGAAGTAAAAACAAAAATAAATGAATGGGACTATATCAAACTAAAAAGCTTCTGCTCAGCAAAAGAAATAGTCAACAAGGTAAAGAGACAACTATCTGAATGGGAAAATATATTTGCAAGAAATGTCTCTGATAAGGGCCTAATATTCAAAATATATAAAGAACTCATACAACATAATAATAACAAAAAATAACCAAATCATCCATTCAAAAAATAGGCAGAGGATCTGAATCCTTCTCCTTAGAGGACATACAAATGGCCAACGAATTTTTGAAAAGAGTCTCAACATTGCTAGCTATTAGGGAAATGCAAATCAAAATCACAATGAGATACCCTATCACACCTGTTAGAATAGCTATAATCAACAAGACAAGTGATAACAAATGCTGGAGAGGATGCACTGAAAAAGGAACTCTCATACACTGCTGGTGGGACTGCAACTTGGAACAGCCACTATGAAAACAGTATGGCAGTTCCTCAAAAAACTAAGAATTGATCTACCATAGGATCCAGCAATCCCTCTACCAATTATTTACCCCAAAGACTTGAAAACCCGTATCCAAAAAGATATTTGCACACCGATATTCATAGCAGCATTATCCACATTTGCCAGGACGTGGAAGAAAGCGAAGTGTCCTACGATTGATGATTGGATAAAAAAACTGTGGTATATATATACAATGGAATATTACTCAGCCATAAGAAGAGGTGAAATGCCATTTGTGACAACATGGATGGACCTTGAGATAATCATGTTAAGCGAAATGAGCCAGACAGAAAAAGTTAAAAATCACATGATATCACTTATATGTGGGATATAAACCTAAAAGCAACAAATGAACAGGACAAACAAACAGAGATTCATGGACATGGACTATAGACTAATGGTTACCAGAGGGTAGAGGGTGGGGGAAGGGCAGAGGTAGTTAGGTAAAGGGGTCAAATATGTGGTGCCAGAAAGAAATCTAAGTATGGGAGGTGAACACACAGTGTAAATATATATATGCCTTACTCTTAAAGTGTACAGCTGAAACTTATTTGATTTCATTAACCACTGTCACCATAAAAAAAGAGTAAATTTCAAAAATTAAGTTGTTTTAAGATACCGTACATAGGTGTTAATTTTAGTAATTTATCTGTAGATTCCCTTGGATTTCTTATAAATCGATATCATCTGCCAATAATAATAGCATTGTGTCTTCTTTTCTAACTCATATGGCTTTTATTTATTTTTCTTGCCTTATTGCACTGGTTCAGAGTACCAGTACAATGCTGAATCGAGGTGGAAATAGTGGGCATTTTTGTGACATTCTGAATCTCAGGAAAATTTTACAATCTTTCAACATTAAGTGAGGAGTTTGATGTAAGTTTTTTTTTGAAAATACTGTTTTCTAGAAAATAGTATTTTGTAAATACTATTTATCAGATTAAGGAAATTTTCTTCTGTTCTTAGTTTCTAAGGAGTTTTATCGTAAACATTGAATTTTATCAAATGCCTTATATTACATCTAAATGATCATAAAATGTATTTTTGTTAATATAATAAATTAAATTGATGGACTTTTGAATGTCAAAACAAACTTGCATTCTTGAAATAAACCTGACTTTATCATGACATTGGTTTTATTCCTGTTTATATATCACTGAATTTGGTTTCCTGATATTTTGTTTAGGATTTCTGCATTTAAGTTTATAAGAAAGAAAATCCAGTAATTTTTTTTTGTAATGTTCTTGTGAAGTTTTGATATCAAGCTTATGCTGGTCTCATAATATAATTTAGTGTTCTTTTTATTTCCTGGAAGAGTATGTATATAATATTAGTGTTATTCCTTCCTTTTAAATATTTGGAAGAAGTCATTAGTGAAGCTGAGTGTGTCTGAAGTTTTCTTTATGAGAAGATTTTAGATTACTGATTTGAGTTTTTAGTAGTCATATAGAATTTTAAAATTTTATTAACGAATTCTTGTGTTACTTTGGTAAGGTGTAACATAAAACTCTAGGAATTTATCTATTTTCTCTAAATTTTCAAATATATTGTCATAACGTCAAACATAATGTTATCTTATTTTTAAAATGTGTATAGGATCTCTATTAGTAATATCCCCTTTTTCATTCCTGATATTGATAATTTTTCCCCTCTTTACTTTTATTTTTGTCACAAATAGTCTTATAATAGTTTTATCAATTTTACTAGTTTTATTTTTTACACTGAACTATTATTTTGGTTAATTCTTTCTATTGTAAGTTTGCATTCTAATTTATTAATTTCTTTTTTTTATAGTTCTACTTCTCTGCTTAAATCTTCATCTGTCATCTAATGCTTTAGAAATATTATTCAGTTTTTTTAGAGTCCAAGTCTGATAACTCCAATATCTGAACTTCCTTCATCTAGATCCTCCTTATATCTGTTTCTATTTTTTTTCACTTCTTGGTTGTCAGTCGTTTTGGCTTGTCTCCTTGTGTGGATAGTGTTTTAGGCATTAAATTTTGGAAAAATCGTAAAGGCTAATTTGAAGCTTTTAGACGGCATTATCTTCTTGTAAAGAGGATTTATATTTGCTTGCCTTGAGCAGTTAAGCGGTAGATTGCCTAAATCCAATCAGAAGTTGGAAGCTGAGTTTTCATGTCTGTGAGACCTGAACTTTATAACCAGTTCAACCTCTATAACTAGGTTATTGCTTTTTAGGGGGTCTCCTGTAAGCTGGTGGTGGTTAACATAGCTTTTCCTTATTGGTAGTTTCTGAACTTTTATCTCTCAGGGAGATAAGATTCCGAAACCTCTGCTCATGTTCTCCGGCTTTCAGCAAAGGAAATAGTAGTACCAAATGTTGAAATGTCCTGTTTTCCCATTGTTCTATCTTCTTGTCCTCTTGAGTTCTTACTGTCATGGTAATTCTCTGATGCCTTCAAACAGATTTTATTTTGTTTATTACTATGGACTGGATGTTTGTCCCCTCAAAATCCATGTTAAAGCCCTAATCCTCAATGTAATGGTATTAGATGTGGGGCCTTTGGGAGGGAATTGGGTAGATGAGGTCATGGGAGTGAAGTCCCCATGATGGGATTGGTGCCCTTATAAAGGGATCAAGAGACCAGAACATGTGCACACTTTCTCTTTCTCTCTCTGTCTCTCTGTCCATCTGTCTGTCTGTCTGTCTCTCTCTACCATGTGAGGATTCAGAAAGAAAATGGTTGTTTGTAAGCCAGGAAGAGGGCCCTTATCAGACACTGAATCTGCTGGTAAGTTGATATTCAACTACCCAGCCTCCAGATCTGTGAGAAATGAATGTTTGTTGTTTAAGCCACTCAGTCAGTGATATTCTGTTATAGCAGCCTGAACTAAGACAGTTTTTTTTTTTTTTTTTTTGCTTTCCACCATTCCTGGAAATTAAAATCCCCTGGAGGCTTCTGAGCAGACAAGTGACTCTCTATATGTTATGTTTCAAAGGGTTAATTCTGGCTGCCATGTTGAAAATAGATTGGTGGTGGGGCATTGGAGCAAAGGTCAAAGCAGGCAGTGCAGCTAGTAGGCTATTGTAGTGAGACAATGAGAGAGGAAAGTGGTGACAATGGTGAGCATGGTGAGTGGTAGTCAGCTTGTGGATATACCGAGGGAAATCTGAAAGTGGGGCGTGAGAGAAAGGGGAGATCAAGATTGTTTCCAAGTTTTCTGGTATCAGCGACCAGAAAGATGAATTTGCCATCAGTTGACATGGGGAAGGCTATGGTTGGAGAAAGACCGCGAATGAAGCTGGTTTGGTGAATTTTAAATGTTTATATTCGACAAATTTACCTTTTCAATCTTCCCAAGTGACAAATGCAATGTCATTGGGCTATTCATAGAATAATTACAGAATTTATTTTTTAAAAAGTAAATCATAATACATTGCAAGTGAAGTGGTTTAGTAATGCAAGTTCATTTTGAAGATGAGGGATGACTATTTTCTTTGCTGGAGGCAGTGGCGTGTCCCTATGAGCATGTGTCTAACCCCACTTGGAGGTAATGAGAATGCTTTTGTAATCATGAGACCAACCTTGAATGATTCTTCTGCCTCTGTCATGCCAGCCCCTGAATATAAAGTTTATTTGATTATTGACATGATAAAAAAAAAACCTCATCATATCCTATTCTGGAAATGGAAGAGCTAGAGACTTTTGAGGAGAACAAAACTCAAAGCACTGACTTTTAGAAGAGGTGTATTTTTGAAAGTTCTTTCTTGGATGTGACTGTATCTCTAGTCAGTTATAATCTTTGTCATATAAGCAGTAGGAAAAGGGAATGGGTGTGAAGGGGTCTAGGTTGACTCCCGTCATCTCATAACCCAGCTCGGTTCTTTTTATTAGTTGTGAAGCTCAAAGTTAAATCCTTCAACACCACATTTCTTGATATTTTCACTCCTCTGAAAATGTGTGTAAGTTAAGATAAGAAATGCTTCGGGTACTGTTAAACTTATACACGTATCTGCTGTATTATGAATTGAAGGGCGCATTTCAGAACAAGCGGAGAACTGATTATCAATGATCTTTTTGTGCCAACAAAAAGGTGGTAGCGGAGGATGCCAGGTTACTATAGAAACACCAGGGGAATAGGAAAAGTATGAAGAATGCCTTGTGGAAAAGAAATAGATTTTAAAAATGATACTTGCACACCATGTTTAATGTTTTCCCTTTTCAAAATGTGTAGATAATAGGTAGGAATGCTCCTAATATGCAAACATATCGATAACTTTAGAATGTATTTAGGTATATGTAGTAAATGTCTCATGGACTTAAAATTTTTTTTGTAGACTCTTTTTTATTTTCTTTTTAGTATAAGTTGCAACAGATAAAGAGGAAAAATATTTTTTAAGCCACAAGGAGATAACACCTAAGCAAAAAGCAAAGTGTCATGACGAAGACTTTACTAAAAAGCGATGTGGATTTCAGCCATCACAAGATCAATTGCTGGTCCGTAGTGCTGCCCACATGGCAGTCGTGAGACTTGACATCAGCTAGGCCTGAAGGGTCCCTGCATTACCACTCGGGCCAGTTCCTGAACCTGCCTGTGCCTCTGCTTTCTATTTATAAAGTGGGATAATAACTATTTCAAAGAGTTGTTATGAGAATTAAATAGAAAATGTGTACATACAGTTCGGTGTGATGCTTCTCAACACAGCAAAAGCTCAATAAATGGTTGTAGGGATGACAATAAAGATGATGACAATTGCCAGGAGTCATTTTCACACAGAGCAAAGCTTTGAACAGAGTCATAGTCCAAAGTCTACCCTAATGAATCATTAGGTTAAGTGAGTGAAATAGACAATTTTTGCTTTGATATGTAATCTGATGATATTTGTAAAATTCAGGTGAGTAGAAATGCTATATGAGTACCATAGAAATGCATTTTAAAACCACCGAGTCTTGAATATAAACCTGAAGCAGTAATTGTTATGATAAAGATGTAGATGTTTATGGAACGTGACCATGTGGCAGAGTGACACCAGAACCTCAGGTGGTCTAGGAGGAATTGAGATGCTTTAAATGCCCTTTATCATTTTAAGTGGATGCAATGATAACTTTCAGAAAGTATTATGAGGGATTTATTGTGCACACTGTTTGAGAGGCTGTGTATAATTTTTTTACAGCTTGGTATTGGAAATGGAAATAAAACCTGGCGGTGCTGGAATTAATTGAAGTGGAAAGAAAGTAAGAAGAAAAACGGCTTCTCACCCTAACGGGTTTATAACACCCAACATGGCATAAAACCGTGGTGAAAATAGCTACCGAGGGGGACTGTGAAATTCCCTCCCCTTCGCAGTTGTTGGAGGCAGGAACTGCCACCAAAAGGAATGGAAAATTGTGGATTTTGAAGACAGTGGTATTTCTTTGGTTGTTGTTCTGTATCTATAATTTGGGATTAAGTTCTAGGTAGAAGTTTTGGGGAAAACATTAGAGAATGTCTGACCTTCAGAATAGCAAGTAAAGGCAAAGCTAAAAATGATTATTCCTATTATTTCCTAACAGAATCTTATCCAATTATTAGAAAAATCCCATTAATTTAGACAAGGGAGAAGAGAGCCAGACCGAAATTACACAAAATCTGGATTACAGACTGTTTAAACATGTAATTTAATAATATTAAAATTCTTCATATGTCCCAAGATACAAAGTGTATTAACAGATAAAATGAGATGAGAAAATAAAATGAGACTGCTTGGCATAATCCTACACCACAACATGAAGAATAAAAGTAGAAACCTTTAAGATACATGAGTTGCTTGGCTTGGAATTGATAATTTCTGAAATCCTTGTTTTAAAAAGTTGCTGCTGATTGGGTCTTTACATAGGATGGAGTCTCTGAAAATTCATAGTGGAGTCAATTATTTCAACCAAATGGGTCAGAGCCCCGTTGTTACAAATATTGAATAAATACAGCTTTAAGGAATTTCTGGAGTGTCCCTTTTCCAACTGCATGGCCCCAGGTATTAAATCTGTAATCAATGTTGGCTGTATTTCCCCTAATTTTTAGGAAATTGCTAGTTTTCTTTATAGCTTATTGCATGAAGTTGATGTCCCTATTCTTTTAGAGTACTGATAAAAGATTTTTTTAAACTTAGTCTTATAGAAAAGTATGAAATTCTAACTTAACGTATATAAAAGCATATAGGTACCATTCATACTTTTAGGAACAATACCATAGCCATTGCATATCACCATAGGTCCAAGTCTGAGAGCCATTGGTCCCCTAGGCATAAGCACAAATAACAATCACAGTAGTGAACATTTACTGTGTGCTCGCTACATGTGAAGTGCTTTTTCTTGGATAGTTCATTTATCTGCATCTTGTATGTCTCCGAATACTCCAGCTTGCTGGGGTCAAATTGTCCTTTAAGATTTTAGGGTGAAAAAAAACTAACATATGGTCTCACCCCACAGATGGTTGTCACCCCATTCACACTCTACAAAGATCCTTGGTTAGGGGCCTATGGTCTTCCAAGTACTCTCTGACTTGGTTATTGCCATATTGTTTTTTTGACCTCCATTCTTCCATTCTCTTCCTA
>NW_006440638.1:20270117-20284391 GCF_000325575.1 Pteropus alecto | reverse complement strand
TCTCGTCTCTGCCTGGTGTCACTACCCCATTGCATGGCAATTGTCTCAATTCCTTCACAGCCCCAAAGCACCTCCCATTCAGGGCTGTGTACAAAATAGACTTTACAAAAGATTTATCACTCTAAAGGTAGTGACTTAAGCAAAGTTTTTAATTAGCAGTGTGTCTCTTATAGTCTCGTATTTAGAAATATACCGTCGTACAGAAAGAGTAAAAGCTGCTGCTCTATACCTTTACTCAGATTGGAAAACATAGCATTTTTATGTGGAAGAAAAACAGATCTGACTTACTAAGAGCAAGTATAAATGGGATGGCTCCAACTTCCTAACAGTCTTTAATGATACTAAGTCAAGAATGGTTTTGTGAACTGATAAATTCTAGTTATAGAATACATACTCAGACATATGCAACACAATAATTTCAATAGCCTAAGATAGTGGCTCCCATTACTTGATAAGTGGCTCCCAAGACTTGTCACAGTCACTTGATAAACCTTCTTCCCTCTAGTAATTTGGAGCTGGAACTGAGATATGTTCATTAACATAAAATATGATACCCAGGAAGGCGAATGAGTAGTTTAGGCTGATATATAAACAAGACAGACTGAAGAAAGCAAAACAAAACAAGTCCCGTTTTCCATTCTAGCAGTCATCAACCACACAGAGCTAACACAAGTTGTCAGAACATTATTGGATCTCCCATAGATGAAATCTGTCAAGCAATGGTTAGTTTGTTGGTTGAAACTGTTGAATGTCACTGACCCCATAATCCCTTGGGCATCTTCAAACTGTTCATTTTGGTAGCAGAGGAAGTAAAGAGTGAAGGTAAAAATGAGGAAGGAGAACGGGTTAGGCCAGAGGGTCTCAGCTTTGGCTGCTTTTACACATTGTGATGCCCAGGTCACAGCCCAGCCCAGAGGAGGAAGAAATCCCCAGGGGTGTGACCCAGCCAGTAGCATTTTTTAGAGTTCCCAGATAATGCAATCTGCTTACAAGATTCAGTTTTCAGATTAGACTGAAAGCAATAATTAGCAAAATGTGGAAAAAGATCTCAAAATTTATAAGAGAAATGCAAACTGTGATACCCTTTAAGGTTATAGAAATTGCCAGGGGTAATATATTTTCCAATTGGAACAAATTATAACAGAAATCTCTGGAATTAATTCTTTTTCTATTTATCTGGAACTTGAGGCATCTTATAGAGTCTGATGTTTAGCTAACAAAGGGAGCCATCATTTCTTCTTTAAAGCAAAAATTTTTTTGATAATGGCAGATGTTCTTGGGAAGTACCTGATGCGGGAGGATTAAAATCTTTTGAAATAAGCAATTGAAAAATATTATAAGTATATTGTCCAGACCTCGATATGAATTTTAGAAATATTTAAACATCAAAAGTCAAAGAAAAGACAAGTATTAGGGAAAAAAGGATATTCTGTTTA
This sequence comes from Pteropus alecto, assembly GCF_000325575.1. NCBI lineage: Eukaryota > Metazoa > Chordata > Mammalia > Chiroptera > Pteropodidae > Pteropus > Pteropus alecto. Next base: position 20,282,955 of record NW_006440638.1, on the reverse strand, counting down.
TTAGAATTAGCCCACAATGGGATACTATCAATTTCTTTGACCAGCCAAAAGATTTTAAAGGAAAGAGAATCTCTCTTCAATTGAGTTGGCTAAAAGGTTTGTAAGTTTTCAGGGTTTGAAATATCTGAATCCCTTTTGCACATAGCAGGAAAAACAAAGTGTGAAATTTTGATTGATTTTCTTTACTTAAGATAATCTTGAATTTTGGCAGGCATAAAGCAAAATTGGGGATGCTTTTAATCCCATCTCATGATTTATTTATAGATTACTGAAACTACGATTAATAGAAATAATATTTCAGAATGGCATATTATCAGAAATAAAGAATAATTTACCCTCCTGGACTTCTCAAGCCAAATACTTCTGGATGATTGTGCTTATCTCAATTATTAAGGCGCAGGGGCATACCCTCCCTGCTGCCTGCCTTTGAAAGTATCCTTCACAGCAGATTAAGAGATACGGTAGTCCCCCTGATCTACAGTTTCACTTTCCTTCCACACTTTCAGTTACCCATGGTCAAACACAGTCTAAAAATATTTCTGGATAACTCCAGAAATAAACAATTCAATAAACAATTCATAAGTTTTAAATTGCACACGATTCTGAGCAGCATGATGAAATCTCACACTGTCCTACTAGGTCCAGGCCGAGAGGTGTAATGTCCCTTTGTCCAGGCGTATCTGGGCAGTACATGTGACACTTTCAGTTACCCATGGTCAAACACAGTCTAAAAATATTTCTGGATAATTCCAGAAATAAACAATTCAATAAACAATTCATAAGTTTTAAATTGCACACGATTCTGAGCAGCATGATGAAATCTCACACTGTCCTACTCGGTCCAGGCCGGGAGGTGAAATGTCCCTTTGTCCAGGCGTATCCGGGCAGTACATGTGACTGCCGTTAGTCACTTAGTAGTCATCTTGGTTGGTTATCAGACCTGCTGTCATGGTATCGCAGTGCTTGTGTTCAAGTAACCCTTATTTTAATTAATGATGTCATATTCACATAACTTTTATTACAGTATATTGTTATACTTGTTCTATTTTATTATTATTATTGTTAATCTTACTGTGCCTAATTTATAAATTGCACTTTATCACAGGTATGTATGTATAAAAGAAAAACATATAGTATATATAAGGTTTGGCACTATCGCAATTTTACTGGGGTCTTGAAACGTATCTCCCTTGCATAAGGAGGGACTACCATAATTTTCTCTGGTCCACAGGTTAGAATATTGGCAATAGTTATTATTTAGGAGCAAGTTTATATGCTTAAATCTTGCCAGTTTCAGCATAAACACTGACAATGATAAGTTGAGCTGATGAAAACCGATCAATACAATTTCCCACACTTCACTTCTATAATGCTTCACAGGATTACAGGTGATTAACTACAGAAGAATACGTCAGCTGTAAAAATTAGTGTTATCTGCGGCCCATGTTTATTGGTTATTTAATTTTTATAAGTCAAATTATTTTGACTTAATGTGATTTTAAATTATATTAAAACCACCCAAAACCAAAGCAAAATATTCGTTAAGATGTAAAGCGCTGATATTCATGACAAATGAAACTTTAACTTAGATTTATCTTTTGTCATAAGTTAACTGTATTACCTACAGTTACAAGTTCGTGTAATTTAAAATATGAGAAAGAAAATTCTTCATCCTAGGTGACCAGAGCCTCTAACTTAAGAAATGTTCAGCTTCAGCAAACCCTGTTTTAGATAAAAGTGAGTCTGAAGGGGCTATGAAATATCTGGGCAAAACAAAACAAAAAGCAAAAATCTACCACCACCAACAAATAGTGCACACATGCGTGTGTGCACACTCACCCATACACATCCAACCAACCAGACTTGGGGGAGACATTTCTGGGAGTTCTGGTGGAGTCAGGGCTTACAGGCACTGGAGCAGTAATTTACTGCAGTGTTTCTCAAAGGAGGTTCTGTGGGTGGGTAAGTCCTTTGAGATGCTGTATTGAAAAAGAGTTGTGAGGACAGAGAAATTTGAGAAGCGCTGCATATCCTACTTTTCTTGGAGATTCTCTATGCATGTTAGTCTATTAAAACCACTGGGAACTTCTCCAGTAAAGACAAACGACTATTTATTTCCAATTCTCCAGTATTTTCAAACATCGTTTGATCATAGGCTTCTTACTCCCATTAAATTCATTAACCTTGAATGGAATTTGTTTCTTGGAACACACTTTGGGAAATGCTGGTCCTTGATGTGAAAGGCTGACAATGGAGGGAAGAATCTGCACAGCGCAAAAGAGAAGGAAACACAAGTGAGAACCAGAGAATCTAAACTCTGGCAGGGCGCTAGTGTCCACTGCTGCATACTGTACAGTGTCTATGATGTCATCTTGAATTGACATGAGGAATCACAGATTCCATATCCCCACTGCAACTGAGTGCCTTTGGACAATTAACTTCCCAATCTGAATCTCACTCATCTCAATTGTAAAATCAGAATTTAAATAAGTAATCTTTATTATCTTTTCTAGGCCCAATTAGATGATTCTTTCTCAACTATCATAATAGAAGTAAAAAGAAAATAGGATTTGCTTGACAAGAATTTTCTTTATAACCAACTTTCCTGGAATATAAAATAAGTGATGTTTGTAGAAATCCTATAATACAGCATATGTGGATAGATGATTCTTAATTTTCATTATTTTGGCCATTTTGATTGAAAATTGAGTCACAGGATGCACCCTGGAATAAATCTAGTTTTAGTACTGTCGTTGCTGTCATTAAATTTTTTTTTTTAATAGAACAGTCCAGAAACTTTCAGCAGCTAGATCTTTAATTAAAGCCAAAGGGCAACTTTAAAATTAGTTCTTTTAATTAATTGTCCTTGAGGTTGTACAATCTGTGACTACCCTATTCTTGGCTATTAAACATGGTTTGCACTTCAAAAAAAAAATTAAGATGTGGTTGAAATGACTGATTTAAATGAAATTAATATAAAAACATGGAGAAATACAATAAGGCAAATTATTTTGCAAAAGTGTTTATGTATTTTGCATATGTGAGTGTTTTCCCTTAATAGAAAATAAAATTAATTGGAGAGAGAACTTATAATTGCCAGGGAAGCTAAATCATCAATCTGATGCCACACATATCAGCTGACAGTCATTTTCCATAATTTCTATTACCTGGGCTCTGTAATTAAATAATAATTTAGAGATTGAAGACTTAAAGCCACTTGTAAATTGCATCCTGAATTATATGAAAAAAGAAACTGAATTAGTTCCAAAACTGATACCAAATTATCTTAAGATGTATTTCCATATTGAATCAAACAATTTTTTTCATTTGTAATAGTCAGTTTCAGATATAATGTTCAGTACTCATTTGATTAGAAAAGTAGAAATCGGACTTGAAAATGGAAACTAATAATAATATACACTCATCTCCACCGGTACAGCTGCCATTAGGCACAACTTCTGTCCTCTCATTATGTTGGATCTAATCTATAGCGATGGTTCTCAATCATGACTGCATGTTAGATTTGCCAGGGAGAGGTTTTCTGATGCCCAGGTTGCACCTGAGACCAATCAAATCAGATTCTCTGGGGGTGGAACTTACGCACCACTATTTTTATAAAATTCCCAGGAGATTCCATTAAGCAGCATAATTTGATAACCAGTGAAGCAGTATAGCTCAGTCAATAAATTGTCAAATAAACTTGCTATACCATTTTGGTTTAAAATTGGTGGTGTGAAGCACATCTATTTCTATTTTTCAACTCTTCTGTAGTAATTTCAACAGAAATGAAGCTACTTCTTTTAAAAGATGCATTCACTGTAAAAAATGGATGATAAGACCTGGTGGTAGATAACTTTTGGAGTATCTGCTTGGTTCACAAGAAACTCCTTGACCACCTTCCTCCCTCATCTTCAACAGAAGGTTCTGAGGGTCATTAGACCAAACCGGGCCAACTAGTATCCTGAGTCTGGATTTTTGAATTGAAATTTGGAGCTAATGTTTTTCTATGGTTGAATGTGTGGGGTGTGGAATGCTTGAGTGTTCTAGAAGGTGGTCTGAGTAGCTGAGAAAGTTATAGGAAGAGAGAGAGAAAAGAGAAGAGAGATGGGCAAAATGAATCTGAGGTAACGATGCTTCCAGATTTCTAGGGTAGACATCTGTCATTTTGCCTGCTTGTCATCCCTCCCCATTTTGTTAACAGTGTCCTCTACTCCTTTAGGTATTATCTCACTCTGAGTCCATATGAGCTGGGGATAACTGACAAGTCAAGCCTACTAGCCTCTTGCTTCTTGAGTATAGACTCGAGGCAGAAAAAGGTGGCACTAACATTTTGGTGACTATCATCAGGAGAAACTGTTAGTTCCTGCTAAAAGATCCCTGGAGCTACCCTGAGTCCTGTGCCTCCTGGAGTCTGATTAGTCAACAAGTCTTTGAATTCAGGGATCAAGGGTTTCTGTTACTTGCAATTTAGGAATCCTAACAGTTTTCTATAGCTTTCTTGTCATAGTTCAAATCCATCTAGAGGCTTTGTAGCATTCTGCTTTGGGGTTCATGAGGCACTCTTGTATCTTTAAGTACTTTTTGGCTTATGATGTTTTTGATATTTGTAGCTACATGTCCTAACTAGTACAAACTTTTAATCGACTCCCTTATTTATGTGGATGATCCTGAGTCTGACTAAAGCAGGAACAACGCTTTCTAAGCCCTACTCCAATCTTCAAGGTCATACTCAAGATAACCCAATTATTTCATCATTCTGCACGCTTTCTGAAGCCTGATTTATTTGCATTTTGTAAGTATAAGATCTTGGAGAGAAATTCATAACAAAGGTATACTTTGTGAACAATAGGATTAAAAGCTTATCAAACACAAACATGGTTCTAAATAATGTATGATCCTTTGAACAGGAGCCCAAATCTACTCCTGAAGAAAAAGCTCTTATTTCCTCTACCAAGTAATATTAAATGAAATTATAGTACTGCCATTATATCCAACACCAATAATTTTTCATTTTCAATGGTACTCTTTAGTAAAAAAAATTTTTTACTAAATAACAAAATATGCCGGCTAATACAATAAGTGCTTCCTTGAGCTCAATATCAAAATACTTGGCACACGATTCAAGGCCATCAACTCAAATTCAGGACGCACATAATTTCTTCCTTGTGATGCAAAAAGCAGAGTTATAGTGTCATAACCCTGAAGACCAGAGGAAGGTTCCCCAATCTCTCTAGGCCCAAGTCACAGAAGTAGTGCTCAAATGGGTGACTTGTTAAATCTGGATCCATGGAGTTAGGTTTGAATCATATTATTAAAATTCAGAGATAATTAGTAAAACAAAAAAAGCAAAGCATAGTGCTAAGCAGCTTAAGTGATTAACAATATTGTGATCTTTAACAAACTCTGGATGAACCATAATGAAATAGAAATAGTGAGGCCAGTGCCAACAAAATGCGATCATAAAGTCTGACCAGTTCATAATATTTCCTTTACTAAGAGTCTAAGGAAAGATAAATGTCATCTAGGAATATTCTGGTAAAGAAAGTGGAATAAATAAAAAGAAGCAGTTTAAAAGGTATTCTTCTGACCGTCATACTTTATTTTTAATACAAATAGGTAATAAAATAAAAGGTACCCAAATATCTTTTAAACAAGAATACATTTTCTGTATTCCAAGCCATCATTTACAGATTAACACTGCAAAACTTGTGAATTAATAATTCTTAATTTGGTTACATAAAATTATACAAAATAAACAAAATTATATGTAGGATGAGAACCAACAAATACCAACCAATTCAAAGTCCTAAAATCTTGTGTCTGTATTAATTCCTTCACAATTCCAAAAAGTCACACACATCTACAAAAAGAATGTAGGTATTCTTAACAGTAAACATTATTTACAAAATAAACCTCAGTCACTTTTGATTCTGTGGGCCTACCCGACACACACATTGTGGTGTCAACTTAACAGTCAGAACTGCTGTCCAGCTCCGCCTGGGGACAGCCATTATTTGACCTGGAAGGAGAGATTATACCAACTCGTAGTATTTCCCAGTCTGGGGATCAAAGTAACAGTTCAGACATGGGTCGTACAGCAGAGTCAACACTTCCTCGTCTTCTTCCACACTCAGGTCTTCTTCACCTGTGGGAAGGGGAACCACAGACATGTTAGCTGCTGGCCTGGCCCGGAATTCCTAAACTGTAACATCAGAAGGACAATGACTTAGGAATCACCATCTCTCCTGGGATGTGGGCTGAATGTCGATGCTGGAATGGAGGTGGCTACAGACGTGATAAGACTATGCAGTGTAAGATGTGAAGAAATAGTGACAACAAGGGCAGCTTCATAGACGTGAAGAAATAGTGACAAGGGCACTATTTCCTTTCACTATAAAGGAAAAGAAAAACTAAGTGTGGAGAACTGGCAGGGAGGGGGAAGGGGAAAAGGACAGGGCCAAAGAACTAAAGGGTTATGCTAATTAGCATTGGGGAAACTTAAGCAAGATTCAAAACTTAATGATCATAGTTCTAGACCTCTTCATGAGCCAGAGCTGTACGAATGCAAAATAGTGCAGGCTGAATGACATAATAAACTCAATCACCATTCAACATCCTAAAAAGGCTACCAAATAAACATGAATTAAAATAAAATGTTGTTGAGAAATATAGATACATAAACTGTACAACACATACGGAAAACACAATGTCAGGTGATCTGTAATTTTATTAGTGGTAGGAAGGTCTGTTAAATTTGCTGGGAATATGAACTTGGCTTGAGGTTTTCTTTTTGTTGTCGTGACAGCCATTTGGATGGTTTGGATGAAGAGAACTACTGCATAAGTTATTAGCAAGGTTTGGTTGGTTTCCAACAAATGGCATGAAATAAACAACTGTTTTACTCAGATGTTTCCTGTGCACTTTATGTATGCCCAATGGTGTACTAAGTATTTGAGTTCTTGATGCCATTGCCAGCAAATGAGTGCCTTCTGAGTACTTCTGAAAATTCATGTAATAGTAGTTCAGCGGTTGGTTGGGTAAGACCTCCCTGAGCTGGAGAAAATCAGAACAGGCTCAGAGAGGAGGTGATTAAGACAACACTCTTCTTCTCTTTTCCTTAGCCCAGGCAACTAAGGACCAAAGAAACCAAACTTCTGGGTCGTGAGTTCACCAGGGTCAGTTTCGGAAGGTGGTGAGCATAAGACAGGGCTGGTATGTAATAGATGCTCAATAAATACTGAATGTTTTTTGAAAAGGTGAATAAATGATTGTGAAACAAAGCCCGTGATCTTAAGTGTCAATGCCCAGAGTAAAGGCAAAAACAGTAATGGTGGGACTCCATTTTACTCAAACAAAATCAGATCAAACTTGTGCAGAGCCACTGTCAGGACAGTGACAAACTGGAGTTAAGTCCAAGGGAGTGGAGCCAAGATGATGAAGTGGGGGTCTTCAACCGTACCACAGCCATTCCTCTGCCCTTCTTTTTCTGATCATCCAAAAACATTTAACATGATCTTTCCCTGTGCCAGGCACCGAGCTAGGGGTTAGAGATGTGATGATATAAGAAACAGGCCCTATTCTCAAGCAGTGTGCAGTGATGCAGGTGAAATTGAAAAACAGCTGACTCTCTTATTGCATGTAGTTCTAGCAGTCCTTACAAAGCTGAGTTTAAGGGAGAAATGTCTGCCTTGTTTGCTAACATCTGGGTAGAGCCCTCGCTGGTTTAGAAAGCAATTTCTCATGCAGTAGCTTATTTGACCCTCATGATCTGTGAAACAGGTGGGAAGTATCGTGCCCAATTTACGGATGAGGAACTAGAGTTTACAAAGTTAAATAGCTCATCTGAGGTCACTTGGTGAGTTAGAGGCAGGGTCAGGGATGAATTTGGGTTTCCAGACTCTCAGTTCAGTGCTCTTTCGACCATACTTGCTTGATATTTTTATTAAGAAGGTGGTGTAACACATTCAATTGGGAACTATTATTATGTGGGAATTTAAACATGGAAAAGAGTAAAAAATTGTAAAGGTATCTTATATTAAAAAACACTCTCAGGTTTAGAAACAAAAGAAATTTGTTTTATCATATTTTAAAAACCACTGACAAAGACGAGAGTGTCCCTGTGCAAGAGCAGAGGCAAACAGCTCAATAAGCCCCAAGGAACTGGGCTTATTAAATCCTAAAAAGAGAAAGCTTGATGGAGGTGACAGCAGCCCTTCCGGCTTCAAGTATAGAAAAGATGGCAAATGATTGAGAAATTAAAAAGATTCTGTGGAGTTGCAAGACAAAGCAATTGGATCAACAGCTGAAAGTTTCAAGGAGATAGATTTTGGCTCAGCACAAGAAAGAATTTTCTGAACATTAAAAGCTGGCCAGAAAACGGAACGTGAACTCCAGAAAGGGTGAAGCAGGGACTGCGGCGACCATTTGTGTGAGATTTTGTAGATGAACCCTACAGATCCTATGATCCCTGCGGTGCCTTTGATGTGTTTCTGTGATTCTTGGCTGCAGTGGCTTATGTCCTTGAAGTATGACGTGAGTTAGCTAACAGCCGCATTAATAGTGGTAGCTGACCCGAGCACCCTGCACAGTTTCTTATCAGGAACAGGAGCTCAGAGAAGGCAGGCCGCCTCTCCTTTATTTTCTATTGTTATCTGAAGAGTGGTCCCCAGGGCTCTGCCCTCACCCATTTCCTCCAAGTAGGAGAAGCTGGGAATGCTTTTCAAGTGGCTGTTTTATATCGAGGATGACCCCTCTTAAGTCACTTTTGCACATCAAAGGAGAGTGTACACATCCTTTACTTTCAGATATTTGATCCATCATCTCTTTCATATTTGGGCTACTTCAGAGAACAGAACAAAATCAGTTTATCAATAAATAACTACTATGTGCCTGCTATGTGATTGAGCAGTCTAGTTGTGGATGAGACAGTCTAGTTGTAGATGTGACATACACATAAGAAACAGAAGCCGCTACTGAAGATGAACAAGGAGTTAAACTGGGAGTCGCAACTGCAGAGTGGCTAAGAGCAGCCCTGGGCGATGGAATCCAATAAACCTGGGGATGGATCGGAGCTCCTCTGTTTCCTACCCAGATGACCCTAGGCTGGTTGACAGGTTAGTTCACCTCACTGGACCCCATTTGCTCATTTATAAAATGGGGATAACCATGCCTATTTCAAAGGGTTTTGTGGAAGACTAAATTGGACACTGGGAAATATGCATAGCACAATGCACACAGTAGTTGACCAATAAATAATCATTACTATTGTTGTTAAGGATAATAACAATAATAAAATAAATCATGAACCGTAGGCTATGGCGTTTTAAATAACTCAGAACAGGAACATTGACAAAACTTAAAGTATGAAGAAAAGGCTTCGCAGAGACAAATCCCATTTCTACCACTTCACAGCTGTGGGACACTGGGAAAATTCGCCACTCTGAGCCTCAGCTTCCTCATATGTACTCAAGCAGTAGTAATAGTACCTGTTATAGTACCTGTTATAGTACTTACGAGAACTAAATAAGATAATACTCAGCACACACACAGTGAGTATTCAATAAACGTTGGTGTTACAATCATCAACATGGAAAACATGAGATATCTGGGTTAGACATGAGTTGGGTATGTTTATTTATACCTTATCCCTTAGCCCCAAACTATATCTGTTTGATTCTTTTATTACCAAAAGAAAAAAATTAATGGATTTGAATGAAACACAAAGCCCCTAACTAGATTTACATAGGACATTATGATGAATTCATCGTAAAATAAAAACAGTTCTTATACCAAAAATCATGTATTTTTCAAAAAGTAAAACTAATTTTTCCATCAAGTGTAATGTTAATACCACATAGCACCGAGGCAGTAAATAACGTTAATACCACATAGCACCGAGGCAGTAAATAATTATGTCCAATCTCAGAGATTGGACATCCGATGTCTCGTTCTCGTTTGTACTCCATAACACCTTCGGGAAAATTCTGACCTCTGGCACGTAAGAGTTATGTGCTATTTGTTTATTGCATTCTGTGCCTGTACTTTCCAAAAAGACAAAGTTTTAAGCTGATGCTATTTAATTAGAAAATTCAATACTTTTTACAACCAGTCAGGAATCTTTCAAGATGAAAATAACCGTTGTAATGAGCCATGGGTCCGTATCACCAACGGCATAGGGATGGAGATGGATCCAGTTCCTAAGTAGAGGTTCTGTTACATAATGCATAAGACTGAAGCAGTAACTGCCATAGAAATGCATTCGTTCCCATACAGATCACTACAGAACTGGGACCTCAGGCATTATAACCATGGTATTAAGGCAGGTTGTGTGGTTTTTAGTGCTAATGTTTTAAATGGATGAATTTTAAAACTCTATCGACAATAACATTTATACAAAAATTGGGCGACATTATGTATAATTTTACATTGAAATAAGTGCTTTAAACGTGCATAAAAGGTTTTGTTTTCATTATAACTTAATTTTCAAAGCCTCCAACTTACATCACTTTGCCATTGTAATCTCTATATAATGAAATTATAACATGATTAAGCAATTCCTACTATGATGTCAAGCAATGGGAAATGACTTGAAAGGTAATTATTGTACATGGGTATGGGGTAATATTCAATTATATTCTTGGACAGTGCAGAGTTTGTTTTTCCTCCAAATGCAAAATTGCTCTATTTAAAGACTGGCTGCAGAAATTCTGAAAGGGTAAATTAACAAACGAAACCATTCGCTGCTACCAGACTAAGCGCATCTGATCAGGGGTCCGAATTACATTTTTACTCGTCTTCACATAATAAAGCCACTTCTAGTGAAATAAAATTGCCTTTCAGATGATAATCTATTTACAAACTTTCAGCTTCATCCACTTTGAAATTGGTTAACAGCAATAACAGGAGAAAAGCCAGTAGAGCCAGACCAAACACAGCAGTATTAGCTGCCCTCCCCTTGGTTAGAGCAGGTTGGGGGAATAATCCCTCCAGTTCACCATTTTAAAGTCAATTAATATAAATGTTTAATTATCTATATTTAATGCATTTTAACTGTAGATAGTAGAAAATCTATATGCATAAACTGTCTTCAAGCTTGAAAACAAATGATGTGGCACTAGTTTATCAGACTTAAAATCTCTGAATCAAGACACTATACTTGATTTTCGATTTTCTGACGCTTACATCTAAAAATTTTTTTAAAAAAGTTAATGCATTTTCTCTTTTATAGATCTTGAGAACTGATTGACTGTATTTTTATGTGCATACTAATACACTATTGTTTAAACAATTCAATGACGAGAGATTACCACTGGGAACAGTGGATCAATAAAGATGACATTTTAGATAAGATTCTGCTGAGTACCAGGTGCTTGCAAACTCTTCCACCAACATATCTCACTGGAGGGCAAAATTAACTTGCACTAAAACCCAAGAAACTCCACTGTGAACTGCTGAATTTTAGTTTTCAGCAAATATGTGCTCTCAAATGGGAGGAAGATAAATGGCCAACAATGGAATAAATAGGATGAAAAGATCTTTCTTGTTTTAGAAAGCTATATTGTGTTTTGGAAGGCAAATAACATGCCATGATTATAGTTCAGGTTTCATTTGGGAAATAAGTACATCACCTTTTTTGTAAAAACCTGTGGCTATATTTTATTTGGAAAATGCCATTTAAAGCGACATGTTGAAGGGTTTAGATGATTAATTAGAAGCTACTGCAATTTCATTCTTTCTAGGTAATCTCTACTTATAAACGTGCAGTGATTCAAATGCATGCTTATATATCAAATCATCATGTTGTATACCTTTAACTTACACAATGTAGGTCAATTATCTCTCAATAAAGCTGGACAAAACCTACAAAATAAATGTGTGGCTTTCAACTCTGAATGCACAGGAAGGAAGGTTCCTAGCCGGACTACTGAGCTCTGAAACCTACAGAGCCCACAATGTCTCAAGGGTCTGGTTTCAGGCAAGGTGGTGACACTGTAGCTAGGGGAAAATGAATCCTAGTTCCAGTAAGGGAGGCTGGACCACATCCTGGGCCAGGTCCTCTTCCGGGTGCATTTGGCAAATAAACAGGTAGGGGTGTGGTTCTGGAATAGAGCAGAGAGCCTCAGACACCAGCAATGTGATTACTTCTCTACTGGGGTGGGGTGGGGTGAGGTTCACTTCCAGTACTCCAAAAAATAAGGCATCTCTTTATACTTGTGAGAGCATTGATTCCTCCCACCCTCAATCACTTCTATGGAGAGAAGCCACCCTTGGGACCCTGATAGCCGCATAAGAGAAAATACATTTTCTGCTCCAAAGTTAATCAGAGAACACAAAAGGCAACACTTGCCTCACAGGGAAAGGGGTCGGGACTCTGGATTCAAGAATATCATAAATACTAATGAATCATTTTATAAGCTGAGAATTGAAGTAGGGGCTCTATGAGTCTAAGGAGAATACGAAAGAGAGTACTTTTTTTTTCCCCTTAAATCCAGAAAGCTTAAGAGAACTTCCTAAATTAAAACAATTGCAGTGGACATTTCAGTCACACAGTTCTTATTGACTTAAAAGGGAATTCTGTGGTCCTATTGCAGTGTGGGGGTTAAGGGTACAGACTGTCTGGTCAGACAGGCCTGTGTTAGCGTCCTGCTCCACATTCGGCGGGTTGGTGACCCAGGCTGTGACCTTCTATATGGTGGAGACGCAACATAGCCCCATGCCTGGGAGTGCTGGGACAAGTCATTGTGAGGTAATGCACAGAAAAACTCGACACAGTGCTGGGCCCAGCTCAGGTGCTTTATTAATGCTGGCTTCTATTACTTTTAATCACCAATATTGCTTT
>NW_006440638.1:20268921-20270095 GCF_000325575.1 Pteropus alecto | reverse complement strand
TTTTGCATCTTAAATAAATCTTCAAGATACAGGGAAGATCCAAAGAGTAGACCAAATCATCCTCCTGTTTCCCATGGGGAGAAGATTCACTCATTCACTCATCAAATATTTATGGAGTATTTACCATGTCCTAGGGTTACCACAGTTGTTCGATGAAGCGTAATGCCTGGCGAGGTAACTAATAAAACAGGTTTTAGAAGATTGCTTTTAGACTTAGAGTATTAGGTAAATGTCAAGTAACTGCGTGGCAGGAAATAGGACTGTGAAAGTATTCCTCTGTGGGAGCCAGAGCAGGAGGCCTGATTCCCCTGGTTAGCGGTGAGGAGCCACGAAATTTCTATAAATTCTTTGTTAGTAATTTGGATATTCCGTCTGTAAAATAAGCATCTGTTGCCTGTTTATGTCTGGTGGGCAATTAATCAATGGTCATCCTATGTGGCTTTGCCATGCTAAAGGTACAAAAATGTTTTTATAAGACTGGAAACTCCAAAAGCCCTTCCTAGTCAAGATTTATGTAAACTGCAAGAGAGCTTGCAAGCCTAAAGAGAGAGAGAGAAGTCGTTATTATTCCATTTTGGAGCTGGTAAGCATGAATAATTTAAGGGTCATGTCTGTAAAGGAACGAATGTCAAAAACAAATTGACAACTATTTTTCAAGCAAAGTCCGATTCATTTTCAAAAGGTCAGTTTTCTTGAGTAAGTTCTGAAATCTTAACTTCCCATTTTTACATTTTACATAAGCTCCAGGAAAATACATTTTTAATAAGTGTTAAGGGCACCCATGCCCATGATAACTGATATTCAGCAAGTATATTATGGCCCAGGAGAAACTGTGAAGAGAGGACGATTTCTCCATCCAGTTGAAGGCAGGGAGCACAGTGCTGTTCCTGCTGGTTGGCTGGCTCTGCTGGAAGCAGGCTGTACACTTTAATACATTTAATACATGGCATTAATACACTTTATACATTCTGGCTGAACCGAAAGTGTGGCTGTGACACAAACTTGTACTGAATAAAGTAGGGGCTCAAGGGCCAGGTATATTGCGTGCACTCACTTTTGCATGGCTTGGGCAAGTTTTCTAGAATTATGTATCGGTCAGGCCAACTTTTCCTGCTGCTAAAATGCAGTTATGTCTCTGGTGGGTGAGTCTCAGCCTGGAGAGGCTGCGGTTCAG
>NW_006440638.1:20266552-20268911 GCF_000325575.1 Pteropus alecto | reverse complement strand
CTTCCCTGCTCTAAGTCCCAGTGTCCATGTGTAAAATGGGATAATAACAGTACCCATGCTTAGTAGGCTATTATGAGAATTAAAGTGCATGTGTAGGCCTGGGTCACAAGCAGAGGAAATACATGTTAGTTATTATTGTTTTTATCCTAGAAGTCTGAAGATGGGAGACTCTTTTTCTCTGTGAACCAGCTTCAAAGCCACCTTCACCTCCCAGTGCAATGGTTCTGTAGAAAGGCATCGATGTGGAGGAGGCCTGGGTGCTGATCCTAGCTTGGCCTCTGACATTTGACCTTGGGCAAGGTCAGAGTGAGGGGTTTGGACTATGTCAGTGTTTTTAACTGGTTCATCAGAGCCCCAGGGCAGGGTTCTGAGATTCTTCTCATTACTCCTTCAGCCAGAGCAGTTCTTCTTTTCTCTCTTTCATATACTGGGATTCCACATGAAATTTCATTTGAAAGAAAAGTTTTCACAGCTTATAAATAAAGTTTAAGAGCCACTGAATAATGTGACCAATAACTTTTAATTGCTAAAATGTATGGGTCTATGTTTAATACTCTCACTGTTGAATTTTAGAAATATATATAATATACTAAAAAATTGGAATCAGGGAGAAAACTGAAAGTTAGATTTCAATGAATTACCCTACTTTTTTTTTCAAGGTTGTTATAAGAAATGGCCATTTGAAGAACATTTCTCTCCCTCTTTTCCTCCCTCTCTCCCTTCCTGTCTTCCTTCCAGTGAGAATTAAGAGTATCTAATATATACCAGAAATTGTATAGGCACTAGGGATCTGGGAGTGAGCAAACTGACGAAGTCTCAGCTCTTAAAAATTCATAGTCTATTTAGGAAAAAAAGGCAATCAACAAGTAAACAAATCACAATTACCAACTGTGAAGAAGCTGTGGAGAGAATGTACAAGGTGAAGTGAGAGAGACTGACCTACTTAGGTAAGATAGTCCAGAAAGGCACCAAAGAAGGTCGGCTACAAGCAAATACTCGGGCCCGGCAGTCCCGCAGTCCAGTGACCTAGTCCTACATTCAGCTCCTCACTCTCCTGTCCTTGCCCTAGATCTGGTCAACACAGTCACTGCGTCCCTCAGCCTGTCCCACGGAGAAAGGGTGGACACTTGTCATTTCTGACAAGTCTGCTTGGGTGGGGGAAGCAGATCCAGGGCTGAAACAGGTAACCAGAGGTCTGATTTTTTTTTGCCTTAAAGAATTTAGCTACTTAGTCCTTGAGCTATTTTAATTTGTTTTTCCTGTTGATCAGGAATTCTCAATAGAAGAATGCCTGGTTTTATATATATTATTTTTTTGAGTAGGTAATCTATTTACTTGTTTGAAAATCAAAAATATAAAAACAGTGGTTGGGCTCTGGGGCCTGGCTGCTTGGATTCAAATCGCGGCTCTGCTAATCACTAGATGTGTGAGCTGGGCAGGTTATTCAAGAACTGTGCCTCAGTTTCTACAGTTTTGAAAAACAACTACACACACAAAAGAGCACCTTCCTCATGGTGTTGCTGTGAGGGCTAAATGTAACAACTTCACACGGTGTCTAGCATGTAGTAAATGCTAAATTAATGGTATTATGCAACAGAAACCCAGGAAGAGTGCAGATTGGCCACAACTGTGACTCCTTTCTGATTATATAAACTGGATAATTGAACCCATAACTTTTCTTTAACAAACACTTTATAAGAACAAATGAAAACACTATCTCAGTATATTGGTAAGTATGAACTGTAACTGGCTGTCTAAAACTAAGCCAATATCACGCAAAGATTAACAAAATAGGAAACATTAGTTTTTGATGGTATTAATTAGCTACAGCCCCTCTCCCCCCGCCCCAACATATCAGGAAAGGGGAAAGGACCGCTGATGAAAATCTAGAGTGATATGCAGAAGGAGTCCAGATCTGGTTAACGTTAGCCAGAACATTTTTATAATTCTCTGAATTTAATTTATTTGCCCTTGATGGAAGTTCTGTTTACCTTCAACATAATTGAGCTCCTGCAGTCAGAATATCACATTGCAATGGTGACTTTAAGACATCCTTTCAGCCACTTATCATTAATACATATCTTGGGTGCCTTTGTTCAAGGACCACACTCTCCGTTCCTGTGTCTTATTTAGGACACTTAACATAACATATTATTTGTTCCCTCGCAGCAAGGTCTCCTGCTGACAGCCACGATTCTATTTTCCTGTCATAAGTAATTATGAATGTACACCTTTAAAAAGATTCCCAATTTGAGGGGTATAATCTATTTCAGATAGTAAATCACAGAGACATCTCTATCCCTTGGGCGGCCAAAATGGACAACTCAGATGTATGAGCTTTCACTCTGATTCCATACCT
>NW_006440638.1:20266218-20266526 GCF_000325575.1 Pteropus alecto | reverse complement strand
GCGCCCTGGGGCAGTTAGTGAAAGAAAAAAAACAACCCAAAATTGGCACCTTTGTTGGAGCAATTATATTGGTTTAAGTTTTTTTTTTTTTTTTAAACCTCAGATACAGAGCTTCTGTCTTCAAAATCCTCCTCAGAAAACTGTCTCAGAGAGTCCCACTCTGAGGTTATTTTGTCACTTCAATTACACACTTTAGATCTCCCCATCCCTCCGATCTCAAACCCTCTGTTTCCACCAAAGATTCTTTTCTGTTCCTCCTCAGTGCACTCTTGACAATCATGTGCCCCACTCACAACCAGAAACGAACA
>NW_006440638.1:20265861-20266146 GCF_000325575.1 Pteropus alecto | reverse complement strand
CTAATGCTACTTATCGCAGCTCTCTGCCAGCCTTTACTTTATGTCAACTATAATTGAAAAAATTTAAAAATAACAAAATACTCCCTCCGAAACTCCTGCTGTATCTCTGTATTAACAAAAACATGTATCTCAGTGATACTGAAATATTGGGTCTGCTTTATAATAATACAAACAGCTAGTATTTGGTAGATACTATCCCAGGTGCTTCATATACAGTATACTTCATTGAATGTTCATGAAAACTTTCAGGTGGATGCTAGTTATTACTAGTCTTATTACAAATGC
>NW_006440638.1:20209899-20265841 GCF_000325575.1 Pteropus alecto | reverse complement strand
AGAGCAGGAATTGGTAAAGCTGGAATTCTGATGAAGGTCAGGGTCAGCTTAACACCAAAGCCATGCTCTTACTCCGTTAACAATATTGTCCCCTGGGCTTAACCTTTAGGACAACAAAGACAATTTCTCTCTTATATTCTTTTTTAGTTGCAAAGAACCTATCATCCTATAAAACGAGGCACAGGTTACTGTATCATTTTGAGTGTGAGAACTTAAGTGATCAGCATTTAATAAAAGCAGTGGCAGCTCAAAGTGATTGATTTTCTCTATAGTAAATTATTTTTATTTTTTCATACATAGCATTTTTCATATTCCCACCTTGAGCACTCAAACTTCCAGAAGAATCCTGCTGCTGCTCTGCTGGATGTTGACTAGGAGGAACAATGGGTGGACTCAACATATTTAACCAGTCCCTAAAAAGAAAAGAAGTAAATAAACACACATACCTTTATTTCCATATACAGATTTTACTTTTCCCCTGGATTTTCAATTCCCTGGGACTTCCACAAAAAAACATTTTCCTCCTTCATACTTCAACAAGACAAGATGTCCAAAATTTAATATTCAGTTTTATAAATCAGTTAATATAGAGTCAATCACTCAACTAACTATTGAGCTCCTTGACTTACTGAGGGGTTACAGCCTGATAAACCTATTGTAAACTGAAAATATAGTAAGTCGAAAATGCATTTAATAACCTAACTTACCAAACATCGTAGTTTAGCCTACCTCAAATGTGCTAGAACATTACATTAGCCTACAGTTGGGAAAAATCATCTGATACAAAGCCTATTTTATAATAATGTTGAATATGTCATGTAATTTATTACACATATTGTTTTTATATCATTGTACAGTTAAAAAATCGTTAAATCAAACCATCATAAAGTGGGGATTATTTGTAATTGTTCAATAAATACATCAACTAAATAAAGATGGCATTCTCCTCAAAAGTTTATTATCGTTGTTATTAAACTGTAGTACAGTTCTCATACAAGAAAATTATTTCAATAACTCAGAAGAAATGCAGCATAGACAAAGCTCTCTACGACTTTTGGGTAAAAAAGCCTGACAAAGTTACATGTCACAAATGACAACATTCCACATGGTAATTCAAACCAGAAGTTAGTCTTGGACCAGCTGCAATGGTGGGAGTCAGTATGCATTAATTCAGGGCTTAAGAGCAGCAGAGGGCAAAAGAAAGGTGAGGGAGCTGGGCCCTTGAGCGGCTCATTACTTCAGTTCTCCCATTACAAAGGAGGACAAAACCACTCCAGAAAGCACCTCCTACATTCCCTGTCCCTCTGCCTCCAACTTCCAACCTCATTTCCCAATCTCTTTACTTTCCTTCCTCCTCTGTTCTTTTCAGTCCTCTGTTCTTCTAGTAGATTACCTGGGTGGATGTGATGCAAGTGGGTGACATCTTGAAGGCATGAGTCACTGTACATTCTACTTCAAGCCCTTCTCATCTTTAAACTTGCTAGTGAGCTTCTTCGGGGGAAGGAAGCAAGCAAGAGAATGTGAAGGATTTTCCAACATGAATTCTATTTCTTGCATTGATCTAGTAGCCTGTAGTTTACCTTATTTTTCTCAACAGGAGCATGTCCTCATGACTAAACAATTTCTTTCTAAATTTCTGTACTTCCTACTGTTTTTATCTACAACGGGAGATGGTCCCAACTAATAACTAAGAGCACTGGCTGTCTAGGCCAATCCCAGGTCCATGTTTCCTAATGTAAGAACTTGACCAAGTCACTTAACATCATAAGCTTCAGCTATGAAAAGTAGATAATAATAGTACCTCAGAGTTTTGTTGTTAGGATTAAATAAAAAAAAAATGGTTGAAAAACATTTGACATGAATCTGGGTACAGAGGTGCACTAAATAGATTTCAGCTATGACCACCACCATCATCATCAATTAAGATCATAGCTTTACCTACAATGGTAAATCAAGGTAGGAATTAAATTCTATTAAAATTCAACCTGTAAAACATGGTAGAATGCTTACAAGTCTATACAGTAGAGGTTTTCCTTGGAAGCTGTTCACCTTTCTTATATAAAAAGTATCTTAATGTAAAAAAGACCCATTTCCTATTTGCTATATTTTAAGATACTTTCAGTCACTACTCACCTCAGCTATCACTAGATTATGGCTGGTGAAATAAGCAAGGTGAACATGCTGTGTAATTGAATTTCATAACAACAGATTAAGGACATCAAAAAGGATTTATCACAGACTTCCAAGCTAATGGGGCATTTTCTGACAAGCACCTTTTATTTAGTCCACCTAATTATAGTAGACCAAAAATTCCTATATTATACAAAATTATAAGGTCACATACAAATTACCAGCCCAGTGACCTCATCACTCAGTAAGAGTGATAGAGAGTGAGGATGAACAAGAGAAAAATAATGTTATCATATAATGACAGCCCTAGAGACAAATTGGAAACTCTACACAACGGCAGTAGAAGCACCTATTCATGGTCCACGGACATGGGAAAAATTGCAGGTGGGGGTTGTTGTGTGACTTATAAAAGGCAAGATATTCATTTATTAGGCCTATAATTTGATTAATGTTTTTCCTTCTCAGCAGTAGCTATGGAAAATATAGGGATCTTCTTTTTTGATTTTTTTGTTTGTTTTAAAATAATCTGATTTATCAAAAAGTTTCAAGAGTATAAAAAACTCCTATATACCTTTCAGCCAGAGTCCTCAATTTAGATATTTTATCACATTTGCTATCTATCATCTATCTATCTATCTATCTATCTATCTATCTATCTATCTATCTATCTATCTCTATCTAATCTATCATTTCTCTATCTAAACAGGGTTTGGCAAACTATGGCCCATGGGTGAAGTCTGTCCCACTGCCTGTTTTGAACAGCCTGCTCATCAAGAATGGTTTTTATATTTTTAAATGGTTGAAAAAATTTTAAATAATGTTTCATGACATACGATATTATTATAAAATTTCAATTTCAGTGCCCATAAATAAACTTTTATTGGAATAAAGACATGTTCCCTTGTTTATGTTTCATCTATGGCTGCTTCTGTGCTACATTGACAGAGTTAAGTATTTATCTGGCCCTTTAGAGAAAAAGTTTGATTGTCCCTGATCTGTAGTCATGGGCTCTTATTGATTTCTCCAATACTAATACAATGCCACACATATTTCTTCTCATCTTTCTTCTTTCTATATTTGTAACTCTCTTCTGACAGTGAGAAACTTGGTTCCCATTACCCTTAATATATTTACTTATTTTTTTGAACTACAGAACACACCAAAAGTAGTTTCCGAACTGCTAAGCAAACAAAACAAAACAACCGATAGAAAACCTTAAGTTACTTTCTAGGGTTCTCCCTTTATGGTTCTTTTTATTCTGTAGTCAAAAATACTATGTTCAAAATCTACCTGGTTAGTTATTCCCCGCCTGCCTTCAGTGTGGTTATACAGAAGGTCACCAACTGATGATGGTTCGATTTAGGATTTTTCGACTTCATGATGGTGCAAAAGTGGTAAGTATTCAGTAGAAACTGGACTTTGAATTTTGATCTTTTCTCAGCTAGCTATATGTAGTGCGATACTCCCTCATGAAGCTGGGCAGCAGCAGTGAACTGTGACTCCCAGTCAGCCACGAGGTCACAAGGATAAACAACAGGTACTCTACAGTGTATTCATTGTGTTAGATGATTTTGCCCAACTGTAGGCTAATGTAAGTGTTCTGTGCATGTTTAAGGTAGGCTAGGTTAAGCTATGATGTTTCGTAGGTTAGGTGTATGAAATGCATTTTTGATTTATGACATTTTCAACTTATGATGGATTTAGAGGGACATAACCCCATGGTAAGTCTAGGAGCATCTGTCTTATTCATTTGAAATACAGAGTGATCAGCTTCTGTTTGTATTACATTATAATTTTTTTCCTCTATTCTTACTGATTTCTATTACTTTTGTTATTGTTGAGTATGTAAAACTTTAACAGTTCAAAATTCAAAACTACGCAGAAGAGCATATTTGGATAAGAGTTACATTTTCCCCATCCCTTCCAGTCTGTTTCCACACCCTCATCACTTTCATGCCCTCCCCACCCACCTCTCTATAGATAATCAACTTAATTAGTTCTATTATCTCCTTTCTATGTTTTTCCACAAAAAAATAAGAAGATACATGTCTATTTTTTTATTTCTCTCTCTCTTTTTTTTTTTCCTATGGAAAAGGTAGCATAGCATAATTACTCCTTTGTACTTTAATTTTTCTCAACTTAAAATAGATCCTGGAAATCACTCATACTAGTTCATACAGAGCTTCCTCATTCTTTTTCACGCCTGCATAGCCACGAGTACATGATAGTACATGGCTGTACTATCATTCATTTCACTACTTTCCTATGTTTGGGCATGTTTTCAATATTTTGCATTATTACAAATGAACTGCAAGATTATTACAATTAATGCTTTAATGAATAACCTTGGGCAAATCTATTTTTGTATACCCGGAGAAATATCTTCAAGGTAAATTGCTAGAAGTGGGATTCCTGGAACGAAAGGTAGTGGTTTTGTCAGATATTGACAAATTCCTTCCACCAAGGTTGTAATCAAGTGCATTCCCTCCGGCAATGTATGAGAGTGCTAGTTTCTGTACAGCTATGTCATAAGAATATGTCGTCAAGTTTTTAATGCTTTCCAATCTGAGAGATGAGAACTGGCATCTTAAAGCAGTTTTGATTTGCACTTGTTCTCAGTATGAGCTAAGAGTCAGATGGAAGAAGTATACTAGCTAACAGAAAATGATACTAGAACATGGGCTGTACACAAAGGCTGCTGTGGGCTGATCAGACCATCTATTTGTTCTCTTGAAGGAATTCCCCTATAATTGTGTAAACATTTAAATATTTATTTGGGAAAGTAATTCTTTGAGAAATCTAAACCATGACAATAATTATTATATAGCTCTCATTTACAGCACTTCTACCTGCTATCGTGAAGTTCTGAGTCTGAGGAGCCAGCCCAGTGAAATACTTTTACAGATCTTTTATTAAGAATTTAGAAATTTCTATCCAAGACTTAATGATATTTATAATTTGGTACCAGTGCACATTTCTTATTCTCTGAAAGAAGTTTGGGTTTTAAAAATCTATGGTCAGGAAACAGATTTGGGAGAGGACTTGGAAATACCTCACTTTGGGAGGAATTCACAGATTCTTTTTAAAATTTGGTGAAAACTGTTTTCCCAGAAAAATGTACATAAATGCCAAATTTGACTTCCAATTTCAGGGGGTCAGAGGTCATCTGAATCCCATTCATGGACTTCTGGACCCCCAAATTAAGAACTTCTGCACCATGGAGTATCACAGAGATGTTTCTAGTAGTGTAAGATCCATGGTTGGTTAAGTTTTTCTATAAAAGGCCAGGAAGTAAATATGTTAGTCTTTACAAGCCATAACATCTCTGTCAAAACTATTCAACTCTGCTGTTGTAGTGTGAAAGCAGAATAAACAATATGTGAATAAACGGGCTTGGCATTGTTTCAATAAAATCTTACAAAAAATATCTTGTAATGGGCAGGATTTGGCTCGCAGGCTACAGTTGAATGACCTCTGTTTTAGAGGAAGGAACTGTGAAGTGGAACATTCTCAAGGCTCTTATGAAAATTCTTGTTGATTTTCCTCCTAAATGCCTTTGATCCTTCTTTCTCACCATCTCTACTTCTACTACCAAAGTCCAAGCAACTTATCTTGCTTCATTATCTGTAGCAAATGCTCTTAATTGGTCCCCTCATAGTCATTCCTTCTGGCTTCACTTCCTTGTTCTCCGCATTGTAGCCTAATTTAAACCTGATTATGTCAATCTTTTGTTTAAAACCCTGCAATGTCATTGGGAAGCTATGGTACTTGGGAGACTCTTTACTCTGGCCTTCGAAGCTTTGACAGTCTAATCTCTATGTATTTTTACCACCACCTCTTGCGTTATTCTCCTGCTAACTCACTAGTCTCCAGCCACATTAGTCTCTCAATTCCTGGAATATGCCATGCTCCTGACCATGATGGGGCCTTTGCTTAGGCTGTGCCCCCTTGTCTAGACCCTGCTCTCCTCCCGTTCCCACCCTTCTCTGGCCTGGTGAAATCGTATCGAACTTTGAGATTTCGGCTCAAGCATCACTCCATTTGGAAGTCTTCTCTGATGCTCCCTTGCCAATTCTAGCTGAGCTCCTTTGTCACTCTTTCTATTAGAGCAACTGTGATCTCATTAAGAGCTCTTGTCTCAGCTCATAATTACATCCTCATATGTTTGATCATTTGGTGAATGTACTCTTCTCCCTTTGACTCTAACCAGCACATAGCAGAGTGCTTGGCCCAGAGGAGGTACTTCCTTAATATTTATCAAATGCATGACTATTGAAAGAGTCTCTTTGTCAGTCCAGAATACTGAGCGCCACTCAGTGTTGAAAGTTTCCATAACGGTGAATAATGCAGCTGTAGTGACTCACTCTATTTTCCCTCCATCTTGCTCTTTCTCCACCTGTCAGAAGCATGGTTTTGTTTCCTCATCATGTGCTTGGTACACATACAATTTGACGTGAATATGGGAAAACACACCTTGTTTCTTTACATACAAGACAGAAAAATTTAATTTTCTGCCTCAGAAAACAGAATGCTTGTTCGGAAATATGTTTACTAGTATTAAAAAAACTCAAAATATATGTTAATTTTTTTTAAGCTTTTATATACAAAAAGAGCTCTCAGTAGCTTTTCTTCATAGGATGCATATCCTACTTGAAGTAAGAAGTTCAAACTGTAAGTTAGAAACACAAAATGTAAGTTGGGAACTCTTGTATATTTTTTAAGATGGACTGGAATAGGTATTAAGATGCTAGTATTTAATTTTGGTTTGTTTTCTGCAGAAGGTCTCTAACCAGATTCTCAGTATTGGAAGAACAACCCCTATCTAAGTGTTGGGGATTGCATTCTACAACATTCCCACCAAGCGGTTATCTAATCAATCTATACTGATTATAATTCCACAACTGTGTGCCTTTTCTTCCCCCAGGCAATGTGAACTCCCTTTAATCCAATTGAGAGTGAGATTTCAAAATTTGCTCTTAGGGCAAAATCCAAAATCACTACATTGGCTTAAAGCTTTGCATGGTCTGGTACTTACTATTTCTACAGAATATTTTTGTGCCTTTCCTTTACTGTTACCACCATACTACCCTCGGGCTTCAGAGGGAGAACCACAGCCACATCCTTGGTCCCTTTTCTCATAATTGCTATATAGTAAATGTTTCTATGCCCTCAAAATTCATATGTTGAACCTGATCCCTACTATGATGGTGTTTGGAGGTGGGACCTTTGGGAGGTGCTTACATCATAAGGGTCAAGCCTTCATCTGTGGGACTGTGCCCTTATAAGAGAGACCCCGAAGAACTCCTTTGCCCCTTCAGTCATGTGAGGTTACAGTGTGAATATGGTTGTCTACGAACCAGGAGGAGGAGCTGTGATCATATTATAAGCTCCATGAGGCAGACAATCATGTCTCTCTTCTTCACCTTGGGCTTGACATATATTAGATGCTCAATAAATGTTTGTCGAATGAATGAATGCCTGTAGGAAGGCTAGGGCTATAACAGAAAGACCTACAAGGGAGAGTGAAAAGATTGGGAAATGGAAGAGTTCTCTGAGAAAGACCTGGTAGAGAGGAGGTCAGGAGAACATGCTCTGAGAGCAGTGAGAGGAATAGCAGGAGCCAGAAAAGGCAGCTAGTTGAGAACGATATGAGAATTATTTTCCCCAGACATTTCTTCTCCTCTCCTCCTAAAAGGGCTCCCAGAGGATGTCTGCATTACAGTTACATCTGGAATAGGATCACATCTCTTCCACAGAAAAAGTTAGGTAATGCATTGCATAAACAAGCACTATATTTTCATCTCATATCAATCCATGTGTTTTTGAAGACATGCAACAAACACTCACACAAAAGGGAAAATCATACTTTTTCTTCTTCTGGCCTCTATAAAATCACCTCTCCTGACCATGTCTTTGTCAGAAAATCCATTAAAGAGAGGACCCAGCTTTCTCCAAGTATTCAAGAAATCACCAAATGATTAACTTCTCTTACTCTATTAAATATATTTTATATGTTCTCTACAGAACTGAATATCTTTCCTTTTTGGCAGTATTTTCCCTCAGGTTAAGAAAAAATTAATGACATAGCATCTTGGGACCATTTTACAGACACTGACTCATTAGATATGGCAGATAATTCAACCCTGGAGGCACAAATCCAGGCATCAGCTACCAAATTCAACTACATGTGAACAGTAATATCCCATCTACTTGAGACAGTATGGAAAGAGGCCAATCCTTTCTTTGCCTTCTCTATAGTGTTATCAGCATAGCTGCTTTATAACTTTACATTGAATAGATATTTACCAAGCCTATGCAGTGTCACAGACTTTATGCTGTGTACTGAGGAATAAGATATGAGTCTGCTTTTGAGGATTCAGTCTCCTAGAGAGAGACTGTTAGATCAAAACTTATAAGAAAGTGAAGTAAGTATTGTTAGATAGAGGTAAGCCCAGGGAACCTCTTATAGTTAGAAGGGTTCAGATAAAGCTTTCTAGCAAAAGTGATGAAAAGATTGTTCCTGAAGGATGAGAATGAGGCAGAAAAATAGAGAAAAGGTGGAAGGATATTCTAGAAGGAACAGCATGCACTACAGCAGAAAGGTGTGGGGAGCTGGGGGTACCCCCAGCATTACAAAATCATTGGCACTGGCATGCATATGTGTTGGATGTCGAGACAGTGGTCTCTTGCTGAAGAAGGCAGGGGTCTTGGAAGGCAAATAAAGAAGTTCCTACTTTATTCTGAAGGCCTGAGGACCTACTGAAGATAATAAGCTAGAAGAATCTTGGTTTGCGTTTTAGAAAGATCACAGTGGCAGTTGTGTGGAGAATGGATTGGTGGGGAAAAGAGAAGGGCTAGAACAATCAATCAGGAATTTGTTATTGTATAATCTAGGCCAAAGTAATGTGTTATTTTGCAAATTTAGTATATATGTATATGAAAATACATGTGTATGAAAATACATATATGTCTGAAGATACATATCAGGAACACAGAACTTTCCCCTTGACAAAATTCATTTCCCATTGTATCAGAATGAGGTTGTAACATACAGAAATCTCCTGAGAAGACATCTTGTTTTTATCATCCTGTGAGAGTGAAGGTCTCTAGAGATGGCGGTTTGTCTCAAGGACCTTACAGTCTAATGAGGAATATTTTTTTCTGTGTCCCATGTACTATCTAAGTCAAATTCAAAGAGTTATTGAGTGTCCACGTACCCAACGCTGTGTTGGCTACAAAAGGAGAGAGAATACAAAATATGGTCCCAGAAAAGTAGGCAAAGATATGAACAGACAGCTCAGAAGAAAAGACATATAAATGCCTCCCCACCCCATTATGGAAAGATGTTTGATCACGTATGCAATTATAGAAATGCAAATTAAAATAATGAGATACTACTGACACATGGTAGCTTGGCAAAGGTTGTAAAGTTTCATGAAACTCAGTGTGAGCTGGTAGGAACATATATTGGTGAAGAATTTGGCAATATCTATCAAAATTACCTTTTGACTAAATAATTTCATTGCTAGAAATTTATTGTAAATACATACTTGCGCCAGTTCACAAAGATATGCTCATGAGGATGTTTATTACAGCACTGTTTACAGTAAAGGGAAACTGGAAACCACCTAAGTGTCCATCAGCAGATAAGCGGCTGAATAAACACAGTACATCTAAATAACGAAATAATATCCAGCAATTAATGAAGAATGTGTTGATCTACAAGTGTAAATTCAAAAAGATGTACAAAATTTATTCAGTTAAAATCTAAAAAGCAAGTTGTAGAATAGTCTAGATTTTCATTCCATTTCTGTTGAAAAAATATGTAAATAAAAAAATATTTTCTCGTATATACATATAAAGTTTCTGAAGGATGCCCAAGACAGTGGCAGTCATCATCATACCTGGGAGTAGAAATGTGGGGTAAGGGGTAAGACCTATTTTTTATTTTCTATTTTTCTATTCTGGTTGAATTTTATTTTATTTTTTTAGTACTTTATTTTTTAAATTCAGATTCTCTCTCTTCAAGAGCTTCCAATTTGATGGCATCTATAAGAAAACTCCTCTGAGACAAAGCTTCAAAATATCTTCAGAAAATGTTTTAGGTGACAAGTGCTTATTGGAAACAGCAGTCTCGATTTGTCTCACAACCAACAAGGAGAGAGGGAAAGGGTGCCTTCCTCATGCCAACGTGCACCGTCTGAGCTGATCCTAGCAGCCTTCCCCATTGGAAATATCAACTTCAATGATGAAAGCAGAACGTTTTAGGTCTTTATAAATAAATGTTGGTACTGTTCCTGAAAATTGTCAAGTTTCATTTGCATAAACAACAGCCGCTTTATCTAATGCTATAGATAATGACTTAAAAAATAGATGGTGGCTTATTATTTGTTTTTAACACATCATTCATGAGCCTGATTATTAAAGCAAAATGGTTCCTCGGCTGAAATCTACAATGTCAGATCTGAAAATTCAATGACATAATTTGACAAAGAATGATTATAATGAGCAAGTTGGAAGATGCTCTACAATAGAGGGGAGGCCAGGCTAAAAGCTCAGAGGAAATATATACATTTTTTTTTTTAAATTTTAGGAGATATTTAAATTTTAGGAGATGTTTTAATCTGATTTTCAAAGGATTTCTCCCTTCTTCCTTTCTCTCTCTCTCTCCCTCTCCTCTCATTCATTGCTGGAAGATAAAAGGTCTCAGTGTCATGGAAAACTAAGCAGTGACTCACTTTTCTTTTTCCTTTCACTGGAGGAAAATCATTTCGGGGTGAAAATTCTCAAGGAAGTCAGTTTATCTCCTCAAAACAGAAAAAAACTAATCAAGCATTGTCTGATTAATTAGAGATACTTGAAAAAAATGCTATCAAGACCTACAGCTGTAATCAATTTAATCAACATGCAGCAAGCCAATCTGGTTTTCTTGATTAACAAAGCTGAATGTTAAACAGAAAAGTGTGACACTGTAGTGCCATTAGCTAAAGCTACAAATTGAACATTTTTCCTAAATATCCAAAGTCAGGTCAGGATAAAGTAAAAACTCAGTCTGAGGACCATGGGCATGAACATTCCCGTTCCTCCCATTAATATTTCTATGCCAGAAGAACAAGTTTCATTTAAGTAGTAGAAATGGGTAGTAACTTCAGAATGCTTCAGTGAAGACACACGAAAAACCAACTACCTGGAAAGATTACACAATAATAAAATAAAGACAAAAAAGTGTTGTGAGATTTCTCTCAGTTTATTGTCATCTAAGTTGGTTATGAAATTTATCAGGAACAGACATGCGAGACATAAAGAGATGAAATTTTTATTACATTTTTAAGATGTGAATGTAAAATGCATCTATAGTGTCTGATGAATAAATTGAAAAATTTAATTTCACTTATTTTATTTTCATGAAGTCAATTTAAATGTCAAGATGTCTAATGCATGATTGGTTTATTAATGGTTTGTTTCTTGCTATAAAGTGATGATTATATTTTGTATAGTTGGTCTTTGCAATACAGTCTGGAGTTATATCTGTTAAAACAGCAATTCTCAATTTTTTAGGGGTAAAAAAATTTTTTTTCTGCTTGGAATTTAGTAAGAGCACAAATAAATACTTTCTAATCAGTGTGTTGCAATATTTGTTGCATCTAATGTTACCAAAATAGTTTCAATATAGAAATATGTAAATAATTTACCTAAAAAATAAATTGAATAGAATTCAAGGTAATCTTAATACCATTCCCATTCCCATACGTTTACTTGAAATAAAGGGGAAAGAAAAAGGTAGACATGGCATATAGTAGTCATTCAATAAATAATTATGGAGTGAACCACTGAAGAGTTAAAGCTTACCCACTAGTAATATATTATGGCAGCTATGATTTTGGCTGGCCACTTTTCCTTTCCCTCTTTTGAGAAACTAGCTCTTTTTTCCATTAGGCAACCCATTCCACATGGTTTGGGGGTAAAGCCTTCCTTCACTCCTAATATGGGGGCAGTCATGAGACTCAAGCTAGGCCAGAGTCCACTCTTGGACTTTTGCTGGGTAAATAGGGTTGTGACTCATGTCCACCAAAGTATGCATATGTAAATGACATCTATCGAGTATATTTCTCCAGCTGAAAAAGAAAGGCTGAACAAAAACTATATGAAGCTGTGATAGTTTTCAAGAGGTCCTTTAGAACCTCTACACTTTTATGGGAGGCTTAAATATTACTGTTTTACTCAGCAAAAGGATGCACATAGAATGAGGACTTACATTCCAAATAAACACAGCATCACTGAAGATGCAGGGGAAACAAATGTCCCTCCAAATGATAGGTTTCATCTTCATATCTTTGAGGAACATTCAAAAATTATCTGAATGCCTGTTCTATGCCACATTATACTTCTGTTCTCGATATTGACAATACAGTGGTGACCAAGTCACAGTCTCTGCTCACATGGAGCTTACAGTCTAGACTTGGAGACAGACAATCAATCAATCAATCAATCAATATAAGTAAATAAACAAAGAAGTGAAGGGGTTAGAATATGCCACCCCCAAAACTATGCCGATTTGACATAAAGATTCTTTTGAGCTGAGGCTATGAGAAAAAGTAGACACAAGAAAACCTCTCAGCCCTTCCCTCTCTACCAGGAAGGGTAGGATGATTCTTAATCACTGGAGACAATTCTAGACTGTTCTCAGAGACAGTACCAGAGGAATCGACATAATAAACCTTACTAACTAGCTCTTATCTTCCAATAGTTTCCCCAATATTTATCCTGCCACAGTTTGCCACCCCTAGAAGCTCAAAGTTCTCTTCCTTTGTCTTGTCACTTTTCTACAAAATTTATTGTTCTTTTGTTAAGATGTTGTATAGGCCCAAGTTCTAACCATTCTCTTGAGTTACTCATCACTGAGTGTTTCAGAAGTATGCACAATGCAGGTGTTAATAAGCTTTTGTTTATTTTGCTCTTGTTAATTTTTCGTTTGCCCATTTAATTTGCAGGAGAACCTAGGAGGGTAGAGAGAAAAAGTTTTCTTTCTACAGAAGGAATATTATTTCTGATTAAAAATGCTATAGAAATTTAAAAATAAAAGATATAGTGAGTATTTCATAATAACAACTCTAGCACAGAGTAAAGGTGATAAGTTCTCATAAAAACTCCAATCTATTGCATACAGACTGATTCTAAATGCACAGGGAGAATGGGAACCACAGAATGGCTGATTTCGGCCATTTCTCGGAGATAGATGTTTCTAATACAATGGGCTTCTCGGATGAACAAATGAAATTCACATTTAAACCATGTTTACCAGGGAAATCCTATTGCTGAGAGGCCGCAGGCACTTTTGAGCTCTTGGATGTGTAGAGCACTGTCCAAAGAATGGAGAGGCAATGTGGAATCAAAGAGAAAAATTCCATGACCTTAGATTGACTATCTCAACTTCTAGGATCGATTTCATAAAACCCAGCAAGGCCTGGCTGGCTACAAAATGAAACACTGACATATTCCTATGTTGCATATCTGGATGAATAAGTGGTTAGGGTGGGACTGTCACAACAGCAATGGCTGTCACCACCACAATGGAAAATATTTCGATAATCCAATGTGGAGCTGGACATTAGACACATAGTAGGGTACCAACATAGCATATAATTTAAGTTGCACAGTTTTTGATTTGACCTTAAATTTTCTTTTAGCTTTGACACCTTTGGGTTAAACTCTGTGTCCGTTTCTTCACTTAGAATACGGGGATAACAGAATTTACCACACTAGATTGTGGCAGGGATTAAATAAAGTAATATAGCAAATTCTCACTACTCACTGCCTGCTACAAAAATGGAATCAATATGTGATAGAAATGTAGTAATAGTAATAATGTTAGTAGATGTTATTATTATTTGAAATTACAGAAAAAGATTCACTCTCAAGCAACTTTGTATAACACCCTTTACAGTTATAAGACAACTACATGTTAAATGCTTTGTAATTAAGTCCTTAGCAAATCAAGAGCAGACTTTGCAGCCTTTTCGAACTTTAACTAGAGAATAACTGCCTTAAAATTAGAATACAAAATAAAACCACCTCAACCTTTCTGTGGAATGATGGGACTTAATGGTGTAGAAAGAGTAGGTGGGGTTTAAATTAATGCTCTCTGGGCTTTTGTAAAGAATAACTAGAGGGTATCATTTTCATCATTAAGTGTGTCAGATTATCAGATACCATATTTATGTACTGATTTCCATTTTCTTTTCAAAGTTTGGTTATTCCTTTATGCTCAGTAGTCAAATAAAACAATGATATGCTAAAAAGAAGGCTCTGTGAGGTGAATGACAATTTAATTTTTCCCCAGCATTGGCTGGTTGCACAAGAAAATAAAGAACTAGAGAAAGCTGACAGGATCTTTAGTTGATTAGATTTATTTCCTAGCAGTGGTAGGGTGTGTTAATTGTAACATTTCAGTTAATGAAAAATATTGTGATAGAATGCTGATGTGGGTGATAAACGGACTTTTGAACAGATACGATGGTAAAATGTTATTTTAAAAACACTGGGAGAAAATAATCAGAATTCTTTGAATAAATTGGGCTTGCCAAGGAAGGCAATAATTCTTTCACATCGCCATGCTACCTTCATCATCATAATTATTTTTATGGTGTTACTGCAGCTGCTATTCAATCTAAATATGGACCTCATTCCATATAGAAAGCTCACACGCTAAATTGTAAAAAGGCAGAAAGATACAGAAACATTAAAATGCCAGAAAGAGCAAAGCGACTATTTTAGACTAAGAATTACACTAATGGTTTTTATGGATAAATTCTTTTATTAAAGTACAACATACATGTAGAAAACTGCGCATATAATAAATGTATAGTTCAATGAATGATCCTAAAGTAACCATAACCACCACCTGGGCCAAGAATACTCCTCCTCCTAATCATTATACTCCCTGCTCCCCAAAAGTAGCTCAGATGGTGACTTTTTTAAAAAAAATTAAGTTTATTGGGTGTAATGTTGGTTAATAACATTATATATGTTTCAGGTGTACAATTCTAGATGGCGACTTCTAACACTAACAATTAGTTGGTCTGCTTCTGAACCTTGTATAAATAGAACAATACGTATTCCTCAGTTGTCTAGCTTACTTCCCTCAATATTACATTTGTAAAATTTATCCATGTTTTTTAGTATAAATAGAATTCCACTGTGTGAATATATCACAATTTACTTATGCCATGCCTTCTACTATTAAAGGTGACTGGGTTGTTTCCAATTCAGGGCTGCCATGGATGTGTTTATGCTGAGGGGAAAAACTTTTTCCTTTTCCACTTGGGTCCAGTGGTTGGGGGCCTGCAAATTAACTGACAATAGCCACATGAACAGGTAAAGAGAAAAGTTTACTTACATGTGCACATTGTGGGAGTTGCTCAGTAATAAGTAACTCACTGAATAGCCAGAGATAAAAGTTTATATAAGAACTTAACAAAAGGGGTGGGTTTAGGTCTTAAGGGGGAAAGTATGGAAAATTGTATTGATTGATTGATGCTAATGGAAATGGGCATTCTGTCTTCATGGCAGCCGAATGGCAACTGTATTTTTGGGAGGCCCTGCTTTAGTCAGATCAGGGAAGTTCAGATAAGCCTTCTTTCTGCACCTTTTGTAGTTCAAACATTTTCACTGTAAAATCATCTTTACATCAACCCTGGGGGTCTCAGTGAGTCCCCATAATTGATATGTTTTTGGGCGCACATATGTATGTACTCTACTGGCCATGTATCTAGGAGGGTAACTATTGGTTAAAAGGATATAGTACGTTCGGCTTATGTAGATGCTGCCACAACATTTTTCTAAAGTAGTTGTGTTAACTTATACTCCCACAGGCAGTGTGTGAGGGTTCTATCTCCTCCATATCCTCAACAAACTTATTGAAATTTTACATTTCAGCTGCTGTGATGGGGTGTAGTAGAATTATAGTGTGCTTCTTCTTCTACACTGTGGCATGCTTTTTTACCTTAAGTAGTGTCCTTTAATAAATTCCTAATTTTAATATAGTCCAATTTATCACCATTATCCTTTATGAAACTTGAGACCTTTTTAAGAAAACTTTTCCTACCCCAAGGCCATGAAGCTCTTCTTAGAAGGTGCCTTCTAGAATTGGGTTGTTCAACATGGTAGTCATCACTAACCACGAGCGGCTACTGAGCACTTGAAATGGAGCTAGTCTAAATCAAGATGGGCTATGAATATGTATAAAACATACACTGGATATCAAGGACTTAATATGAAAAAAGAATGTAAAGAATCTCATTAATATAATATTTTATACTGATTACAAAGGGGCCAATAAACAATGAGAATGACATAAAGATTACTTTAAATTGAAGACATTTAGACAAATAGCAGATGCAGAAAGAAATCTTATCTGCAATTCTCTCATCTGTCTAAGGTAGAACTTTCAAGAGTCAGCTGCTACAAACGTCACACTCTGGGGAAAATCTCCAGTCAGAGAGGCAACTGACCTTTATCAACTGGACATTTTAAGAAATTGTGTCAACAAGCCTTATCAGAACCTTTCATCCTTTTCCTACCCTCACACCCTCCTGGTTGTACAGAGGGCCACTCCTTATAGAATGTTTCCACGTGCACGTGTAGTAAACTCTTTCTCCTGTTAACAATTCGTTGTCTGTTAATTTACAGCACCCCCCGCCCCAAACCTATCACTCAAACCTAAGCTGAAGGAGAAAATGTTTTCCTCCCATAAATTACACATTGGCGTGATAATGTTTTGGATATACTGGGTTAAATAAAATATATTATTAAAATTAATTTTACCTGTTTTAAAATTTTTAAATATGGTTACTAGAAAATTTTAAATTACATGGGTGGCTCACATTCTATTTCAAGTGGACAGTAGCTCTAGATAATGTTTTCTTCCTCAGATGTGATTCCTTTGCTCTGGCAAGCAATTAGGGCAATTACAATAATTCAAAATAAATGTGTTTTGAACCCTCTAGAGACCTAGTCTATTTCTGGTTAATGCTTTTACTCCAGGTGTAGCACTCTAGGGCTTACTATGGCCCCAACTCCTTATAGGTCGTGAACTCCAATTTTTGTCCCCCAAGCACATAAAGTTGTTGAAGGCTCTGCTCAGCAACTCAGCCTTTCAGCTGCTCCTTTCTGAAGTGGAATTATTCCTGAGAAAATTGGCATAATGTGAAAGATGCCTCTCTTGGCTTTCCTTCCCTTCTGGAGCAAGACTCTGTAAATTCTCACTTCCTGGGAAGCTCTCCAATGGCTTTAATCAGATGATTCTCATATTTTGTCTGGCTTCTCTGGTTGTTCTCAGAGGGACGTTCAGTGTGAAACAACTAAGTCTGCTATTGCCAGAGAAAGAACTTATATTAATTAAGTTAAAAATATATTATACCTGTCATTTAATATTGTAAGATTTTAATTATGGTTGATATGGAGAACTGAGTCAGGGTTGTGGAGAAGAAGCAGTATTAATCTCACTTTAGTTAAGGAAGACTTTACAGAAGAGGGGGATGACTTTTAGAGTAGGAGACATTAGCAAGGTGATAGTTCCAGGGTTAGGGAGTATCACACAGGGCTAAGACTAGAGTCCATCTGATTACCTAGCTGACTAAATAAGTAATGGAAATGCTAGTTCAATTAGGTTATAAATCACATGCTAATTCCAATTGGTCTGCAGTACCTTATTGAGAAGGATTTTAAGTTTACATTGGGGCTCAAAGTGCAAGAAGATTGTGATCCACTAGCAATGTCTGTAATATACAAAAGATGGGGCATAGCTGCACATGAATGTGAATCATAACAAACCAGAAATCATAAGCTATGATTGAATTATCATGCATCAAAGTATGATAGAATTAGACTGTTTGTAAATTAAAATAATTTAGATATATCATGTGAGGGTTCTAAACATGCCATCCTAAAATAATGCTGCTTTGACATATAATTATTTTTAGCTGAAGACACTTCAGAAACAGTAGATTCAGGAAAAGCTCTGACATCCCACTTTCTATCTAAAAGCAGGACATAACGTTTCTCAAGAGAAAGGTGCCATTTCTGGTATAGGGTACAGCTCAATCACCACAGACTAATACCAGGCCAGAGATAGCACCGAGAGGAATCTACAAAACAAACCTTACTAAAACAACCTTTATTTTCCATTAGTTTCCTTTGTATATTTATCCTACCACAGTCTGACACCCCTAAGTCTTGTCACTTCTCTACAAATTTATTATTCTGTGTTTAGATGGTATATAAGCTCCAAGTTCTAACCACTGCTTTGAGTTACTCATCGCTGAGTTTCTCGTAGGTATATTTGTGCTGAACACATAAAAAAGAATTTGTATGCTTTTCTCTTGTTAATCTGCCTTTTGTCAGTTTAATTTTCAGGGCTCAGAACCTAGGAAGATAGAGAAAAAAGACTTTCCCCCTTACCTACAATCACATCACTTCAAATTGGCCGTTGATCAATATTAACATGGTAGAAGATCTTTAACGGAGGCCCAAAGGGCTTTATATTCAGCTATGGTCCACTAAAGTTATAATAAATGTCCTGCAGGGACAGTGAGTGTGCCTTTCAAATTTATGAAAGACACTAGGCTGAGAGGGAGTATAGATCGGATGATAGAACCGAGATGCAGAACAATCTCAATAGTCAAGAAAATTGGTTCAGACACCAGTACTTATTGTACCACTATTTCTCAAGATCCAGTTTTGTGTTAGGTCATGGCACAAAATGCAATGGTGAGCAAAAATAGATTTCCTGCCCTCTTAGAACTTACAGTGTTGAGGGTGAGACTAACATCAGATAATCAGAAAAGAATGAATAAGTGCTATGAAGTTAAATAATGCTCTAAATAGGAACTCATGGGTTCCTTGGGGAAGTGATGCTTGAAAGGAAATCTAATAAATGAAGAAATATTAACCAGGCAAGGTGGAAGGTAATATAGGGGAAAAATGTTTTAGGAAGAGGGAACAATGGGCAAAGGCCCTGTAATGAAAATATGAAGACAAATCAGTAATATCTATGAAGCATTTCACTGGAATGGTTGTGAGAAGATAATTTCTTGTTGTAAGTGATATAAATGCCCAGAGAAAAAGTAAATGTAGTGTTAGTATCCTTAAAACATAATTAAAATTTGTAATACAAATGCTAGTTAAGGAGAAAAACTGATTTTAAAAGACAATGTTATTTCCTGTAAGGTCATTGCTGTGATATTTTAGATGATACCTTTTTGTCTAATTTTAAAGCTATATATTTTAATAGAGAATGGTCCAAAATGTTTTTAAGGTTGAACTGGAAATATGTTGATGATTTAAAAATGCATGCAAAGTGCTTTATTATATTATACTACCAGAGTGTTATTGTAGTTTAAAAATATCATTAAATCAGCACAAACCCACACTTATCATTTCCTGCACATTTTTCACACCAAGTTGCCTTCTGACTATGAGTAATCTGTTAATCTGCTCTTTGCCTCACAATTTGTCAAAATGACAGATTCATTCCTTCTCTAATACATAATATCTTCATTTACTGTACGCTTTGCTGCATCTTTCTTTTTTGTTAGCACTGAAATTTAGAAAACCACAAGTAAATTTAGAGAATGTCACATGGGTGGTTGTTCTTGTTTGTTTCCCATTTCTTCCATTATTCTAGCAAGAGAAATTCAAACTTTTCTGGACCCTTAATGTGAATTTACAGTATTTCCGAAATGAAGGCAATTTCAGGTTTCAGTAAAAGTGTTGTTAAAGAGGTTGGAAGAAGGCAAATGGTGAAATACAAAGTAATTGTACCCTTTGCCAAGTCGAAACATTGACCATAACAGAATTTTCTTCCAATGCTCCTGGGCAGTGAATAGATTGTCACCTTCTACTTCCAACTACTAGGTGGAAAGAAAAAGGTATCATTAAGAAAGAAGGAGAGAGAGAGAGAGAGAGAGAGAGAGAGAGAGAGAGAGAGAGAGACACATTCATCCAGTAGTTTAGGGATGAATTTTCCCCCTCAAAAGATAGAGCTTCATTAGCATAGACACTATTGCTTAATTGAAAGCCATGCTGTGATTTTATTTAAACTGAGACCTTCATTTTTATCATAGTGTCGACTGATCTCAGGCCAGGCCAGATCTCAGATTTCTTGTTCTTTGCTATTTTGATAATACAAATGCTTCTGCTTAAAAATTGCGGTTAATTCAACAGAAGATATGTTACTCTGCCCTCCTTTCTTGCCTTGGATTTCATTGCTTATTAGTCTATAAATTCTGCAAATAAAGAGAATAAAGAACTGAAAAACACAAGAATATGTAAAATTCTAGCCAGCTTTCTTTCATCTTAAATAAGAGATGAAGCACATCATCTACAAATCACCATTTGGCTTCACTTGTCACTGATCCAAGTGTTCACATCATAAAACAAAGGTCACTATTGTTAACCTCAGAGGCCAAAAGCAAAGTTGTTTACAGCAAAATATGAGACGTCGCCTTCTAACTGTCTCATTTCAGCACACACAGATATATTTTTCCATGTGTACACCCAATACTCAACAGCATTATCTTGCTCTGAGCACCAAATTGCATCTGATTTGTCTTAAT
Organism: Pteropus alecto; assembly: GCF_000325575.1. Lineage (NCBI taxonomy): Eukaryota > Metazoa > Chordata > Mammalia > Chiroptera > Pteropodidae > Pteropus > Pteropus alecto. The sequence goes on along the minus strand of NW_006440638.1, from coordinate 20,245,097 downwards.
GGCAAGTGAGCTAAAGGCTTTTAAAAAAATCAATGGACAAGAAAGAGTCAATAGAACAATAATGTTAGTGTTAATTCAATCAAATCAGTTAAAAGTTGTTTGCCTTTTCTCCTTCATGTCATTTTAAACAGGCTGGACGTGTGTGACTCGTACTGTATTTTAATATACTGAGTGGGTTTTTATGCGGTAATGAACAGCAAAATATGAAGCTGTAAACTCTGGTAAACATAATATATTGCTTGAGTGAAAAATTATGTGTTTTAACTTTAATCAATGTCAAAATGTAATGTTTTTCATTAACGAGAGAAACAAAAGAATTACAGGGAAGTAAAACCGACTGCCAACCAAAGCAGAATGCGTGAGGGGGCATAGGCTGCAATTTCTCTGTGCCAGGCTTGGTACATGCTCCCAGGTCCCTTGACACCTTTCCTAAAACATTCACACACTTCTGAATGTTTTGATGACACGCTTGATGACATGTAGTGAAGACTGGCCTGTATGGGAGGCCAAAAGCTTGCAAAAGGCACTTTAAAGTCATCTTTCCACAGTGCTCTGCACATAGTCAGTGCTTCGAAAATACTCACTGCATGTTGCTGAAGGTACGAACTGCAACACACTTTCAATCATTTTGTGCTATAGTGCAGGGGTCCTCAATCCCCAGGCCGTGGATGGTACAGGTCCTTGGCCTGTTAGGAGCTGGGCTGTATAGCAGGAGGCGAGCAAGGGCAGGGGTGGGGAGTGGGTAGGGGAGGGTGGTAAGTGAGTGAAGCTTCATCTGTCTTTGCAGCCACTCCCCAGCACTAACATCACCGCCTCAGCTCCACCTCAGATCAGCAGGCATTAGCTTCTCATAGGAGCACTGATTCTTGGTGCCAAAAAGGTTGGGGACCACTGCTGTAGTGGTTCTTGTTTAAACAAGGTAAATTATTCTGCATTAGGTTACAAAATGAAGGATGAGGCAGTGAGTCTACAGAAGTGACTGGCTGTGGCCATTTAACCATAATTATGGGCTTCCATTTCTTAGCTTCATGTCATTATCCTGGACCTCAACCTGCATTCCCCTCCTCTCCCCTTCAGATAGAATAGAGGCGAATGTTACAAACTGGAATTAATACTTTGACTTTTTAAAGGTGCCCATTACTCTAGAAGGGGAAGGTGAATCTTTTAATTAAAAGCCGAAACTATAAAATGTTAGAATGGTAAATAATTGCTTTGGTAATCACCTTTTTTACCCAGGACCCTGAACCAAAGGTAATCTGAGTTTTTCATCTGGATGGATAACAGTGACTGGCGGGCGAGGGGCTGGGAATTGCGGGAGCTGCATATTCTGCTACTTAAAAATGCTAGGATTCTTCGGGGATCTATCATTTCAGCCATATAAGCTTTGGGAGGTCGGGGGAGAAGATGAAATCTATTGTCCTGAAACTCTCATGGAAATGGGTTTCACGAGTTTGTAATTTTGGAAAACATAACAATGACTAAAATATTGATGAGTATTTTCCCGGCCCTAATGGCTTAAGATTCTCTTATGTAATACAACTGGAAAAGCAGCAGGCTCAGGCTGAATTGCTAAGTCCCAGTGGCCCAAGAGAGACCTAGTCAGAAAGCAGGCAGACTTCTCAGCTGAGAAACTGGAGTGGGGTCCCCTGCTGCCCAGGCAGGGCCAGAATGAACAAGGAGGGAGAGGAAAGAAAAAGAAAATACTGGTCAAGTGGGCAGGGGTGGCACCCACTCTTTTGGGGTGATGGCTAGTAAAAGGTCTGGGACAGGGTGCCTAGAGCAATCTGGCTCTGGTAGAATAAAGATCAGAATCAGGAATGAAAGTGGGCTGGGCAGGCCAAGTGCCAAGAGCAGAGGAAGAAAGCGAACTGATGGGGCTGAGGACCACCACCTGCCCAATTGTGTTGGTGACGTATTGGGTCCTTTGGAACCTAATGGCAATGGTGCCCCCTAAGTTGTGCAGAGCATGGTCTCAGGTTCAGAGTGGTCAGAGGTGAGAAGCAGGATATTTCTCGAGGGGTTCAGTTTGCCACCAAGGGTGCCCTTAGCTCAGGTTTTCTCTGGGGCAAGGCTAGAGATACTAGGGAAGCCATTCTGAACCTGGCCTTTGCTGTATGTAGACTGAGGAGGAAAGGGGCCCAGCTGTCTCTTTGGACCAGGTGTTTTTAAAGTCTGTTGTAAAGGTTGGACTAGTGGACTGCAGATCTCTCTAAGAGCAAGAGGGGTCATGGAGTCACTTGAGTTTAAGAGGGAACCACACCAGAGGCTCAGGTTAGTTCATTCTGTCTCTGTCTCTGTCTCTCTCTATATACCACGTGTGTGTGTGTGTGTGTGTGTGTGTGTGTGTGTGTGTGTGTGATACAGTTAATCAGGAAATTCTCTGTTGTACTTTGGTCTGAAGAAGGAATATTTGCTAAAAATCCAACTTACTTATTTTAAAATGATCCAAACAATCATTTGAAGAGGAACATGACATGCAATTTCTGTATTTAATTTCATTTTTTATACATTTTCTCTCTTTTGTGTTGGTGGGGCAAAAACTTAAGCTATAGAGGAGAAACCCATTAGGCTGAGCCCCGACAATTGAAGAGGAAAGAAAAATGAAGCACTGTGATCAGTCCAGAGTAGCGCTTGTAGGTTACGATGACAGGCCAGCTTGCTTCAGTCAGGCCAGCTGAGCCAGCGTGAACTGAGGTCAGTGGTTATTAATCTTCTGTCAAAATCTGCAGAGCTTTATCAGATAGTTATAGTTATAAGTACGTTTATATCACAAAAACATGTGGTAAAGCTGCAAAGGATTCAAGACCTAACACAATCTGCACTGACATTAAAAAAAATATAGATAAGTGATAAAACATAAAGCGAACACTTTAGAAAACCATGCCATTCATTACTGAGCATTCTAGAATTATTTTCTATATTATTTCCATAAACATTTAGAACCTTGTAGAGCCTTAGACTGCCTTCTCTCTTCCCCCTAATTTTCCAATGAGTTGTAAAAATAGTAAGTAATAATCATCATTTGAAATGAAAACTGGTTATCTATTCCATCCATAGGAACAGACAACTAGAACGTAATCACAGCTTATTTTATAAAACCCATTCCTGAGCAAAAATATCTTGAGCTATTTTGAAAAATCTACATAAACACATACATAGATGTGCCTAAGGGACAGCTCTAAACTCCATAAACCAATAGATGGCATTTTAAAATAAATGGTTTAAGGCTGCAAACAGCATCCATTTTGCTCCGTTTGGCAGCATGTAAGTTTACATGCTAGGAAGCACTTCTCAACATGAATGAACTGTGAAATTGTTTCCTCCTACCTAACACTCCTCTAAATCGTATCAGATTATGTTAGCCATTTCTGCACCTTGTCACAGAGGCTGAGGGTGCCCCAAGAGGCAATGTATATGGACACTGGAGGCAAGGATCCCAGCATCCGAGACACTACCTAAATATCAGTCAGTATGTTAAGAAAAAATAATGGGAAATATCACACTCACGCCTACCAATGCAAGAGGAAATGGCTTTGTTGCAAATCTAGACATGCAAGATAATATGATGAGGTAAACCATGTGTATTTCAATTCCTAGACCGTATGTGTCTCAGGAAATGATTACCATTGCATCTCACCTTTATCCAACATCAAGCATTGCCCTATGAGTGTAAGTGAATTCTTTTACTCTGAGAAAAACAATATATGAATATATGCAGTGTTTTAGCTATTTTCATCCTAAAATCAACTCTTCAAAACTCAAATCTGCCTGCTTTGTGGATTGCATGCTATCTTTAACTTTAATCATAAACACAGAAAACTAAGAAGGTAATTATGTTGCAGAAATAAAAATCTTTCCAGAATAAATTATAAATGAAAGACTTTGGTGATTTTGATTGTTCTGTTACATTAATGAAGCTAACTGAAAGTTAACTCTCTAAATATGTATGTATGTGGGTATGAGTTATATAATTAAAAAAATCTTAGGTTCTTAGCCAGTATTACAAGAAATGTTAAAGGGACTTCTTTAAGAAGAAAAAGATGAAAAATATGAATTATAAAATGGCAGTAACTACATCTCTATCAACAATTACTTTCAATGCAAATGGATTAAATGCTCCAATCAAAAGACATAGGGTGGCTGATTGGATAAGAAAACAAAACCCTTACATATGGTGCCTACAAGAGACTCACTTCACATTGAAAGACACACACAGACTGAAAAGTGAAGGGATAGAAAAAGGTATTTCGTGAAAATAGAAGTTAAAAAAAAAAAAAGCCATGGGTAGCAATACTTACAAAATACTTACAAAATAGACTTTAAGAGACAAAGAAGAACCCAGGAATTTCACCTCTGAGTATTTATTTGAAGGAACCCAAAAGACTACTTGGAAGGCACATGTGAATCCATACATTCATTGCGGTATTATTTACAATAGCCAAGACATGGAGGCAACCTGGGTGTTCAGCAGTGGATGAATGGATAAAGAAGAGATGGTACATATGTACAATGAAATATTACTTAGCCATAAAAAAAAAATGAAATCTTGCCATCTGCAATGACATGGATAGACATAGAGTATATTGTGCTGAGTGGAGTAAGTCAGATGGGGAAAGACAAATGTCATATGATTTATTTATATGTGATATCTAGAGAACAGGATAAATGTACAAACAACACAGAAACAAGCTCATAGATAGCATTTTGATGGTTGCCGGATTGGTGGGGGAGTTTGGGAGACTGGGTGAAGGGGAGAGGGGATTAAGAGGTATAAATTGGTAGTTACAAAATAGTCATGGGGATACAGAGTATAGTAAGGGGAATATAGTCAGTAGTATTGTAATAATTGTATATGGTCAGATGAGTATTGGATTTATCAAGATGATCACCTCATAAGTTACATAAATGTCCTATCACTGTTTTATACACTTGAAAATAATATAATATTGTATTCCAACTGTAATTAAAAAATAAAAAAATATTAAAAAATAATCAGGTTCGTAGGTCTCTGAATATTGCAGATATTTCATGAAGCTAATGTGACCATTTCACCTCTCAAAGGGCACCATCATGCTCTCCTCTCGATGGACCTGCATGTGCTCATGTCCCCATCACCATCATGTGCATTACTCTAATCACAATCACACTTAATTCAGGAAATCAAGAGCCCACCTGCTTCTCATTTATCATTCAGAGCCTTTGTATGCCAAACTTTCCATCCAGGATTTAGGTTAGATGCTTGTTTATCCAAGGGAGTAGACTTAGAGACTTTTCATTTCTTATATATTTTTTCATATTCATTATCAGTATCTTTTAACTTTAAAATTTAATTTTAGTCTAAAACATGGGATACTATTTGTAAGAAATATAATAAATAAAAATTTCAAGAATCATAGCTTTCAATTTTAAGTTAAATTATGTGCATTACATGATTCAATTTATCTCATTTTTATATGATGATCTATAGTGAGTGACCTCATAATTTTATCTTCTTCTTTATTTATGGCCCAATAATGCCTTTCTGCCAATTCTCCAAGCTGCTGAATGTATGATCCAAGAACCATGCCATGTAATCTGCAGGTTTCCTGAACACTTATATAATAATGTTCTAGAAAACTGTTGGATAACCTGCTGGCAAAAGAGATTAATGGCATTTTATTTTTTCTTTAAAATTTGGTTCTTCATTTTACGATGTAAAATGTAAATTATTTCTCCCTAAATGAATGAACATTTAATTGTTTAAATAAAATATGCTGTTTATTGGTGAATTTTCTTATATTCTCTTTGAGAATCAAATTTTAAAAGAGATATTTAAAGTCACACGCTACCACATCTAAATGTTAATTAATTAATCTATCTAATATTAAGAAGATGTTTTCTATATAGAGCAGTATTCTCTTCAATAGTGGAACTGGTTTTCATATATAAAGTATATAATGAGTCTCATCGAAGTTGTAGAATCTAAAGATGGGAATGACTACAGAGAACAAGTTATTCAAATCCTTTCCTTTATACATGAGGCTGTTCATATTTTTAGATGAGGTTTGGACAGGTTGAGAGGCTTGCCTGAGATCGTTTACTGGGTTAGTAGCAAAATTAGGATGAGAATTAGGTTCCCTTTCTCCTTTTAATAAGACAAAAGGTTCTACTTTTTAACATGTCTTACTATTACTTTCATTTGTTCATACTAAAAATTCTGACTTTGTTATAATTTGGACCAAAGCTGGATTTCCAGTTACCTTGAAAGTTTACCCATAAATGGACAAAAAGAGTTTGCGAGTCAAATCTAGATGAGCTGCATGATTACAAGAGACATATTCACATATCAAGAGATAACTGATTTTAAAGAATGTTGAAACACTTTTTTACATATACTGAAATTACAATCTCAATTTTGAAGCTATTATTGTATTTACTTGTGATAGTGACAATTCTCTCTACTAGATAACATGAATGTCCAGATCAAGTGTAAAGACCAAGAATACTTAGAAAAGATTACTAATAAAGAACATTTATTCTACCTATGTCATGAATATTCTGGGCCCCATTAAAAGTCCTGTAAACAGTAGAGGTAGCCTCCTGACAGCCATGTTAGTTTTACATGGCTTTGATTTGCTGTTCATTGTTGACTGGACGAAGTGGATACTTGGCCCAAGCTAGGCCAATCACATTTTCTTTTCTGGAAAGTAGAAACTGGGATTCAGACATAGCCTGCCAGCCTCAGCATGTATTTTGAACTGTAATATGTAAACTCAAGAGCTGTCAGACAGCCATATGTGACTGAGAAGCAGAGAAAGCTGGTGCTCAAAGAAAAGAATGGAACAAACAGGAGGGAGCAAGTGGAACTGGAGTGAGGATTATTTCCAGTTCCTCGTTTCAGGACCCTTCTGAGGCCTGGCTGCTCTTGGGTTCCAGTGTATAGCCCTGGAATAAATAATCTTATTTAACAAATCCCTGCTGTCCTTTTCCTTCTCCTTCTCCTTCTCTTTCTCCTTCTCCTTCTCCTTCTCGTCCCCTCCCCTCCCCTCCCCTCCCTTCCTCACTCTTCCCCTCTCTCCTTCTCCTACTACTAGATAAGTTGTTTTTGATATGTCCTCCCAATAAGTCTTAATTCAGACACTGTGTAATAGATAGCACACTCTGGAGCTAGATCTATAATGCTGTTGTTGGTATTTTGGTTCACTCCATGGGACAAGCCACAGTGCAGGTGAGAGAGCTTGATAATGGGATACATTTGGATAATAAGATACATTACAATAACTAAGATCCTGTGCATGAAGCTCAAGACAGACTAATTTGTAATGTGCCTAGTATATAATAAACAGTAATAAAGTAATATAGATTTATATTGATAAACTAGTTTATTTAGCTACGTATTAGATAGCCATATGATACTACATATATTTTGAAAGCGAAATTCAGATTTCCTTGTCCCTAATGAGCCTAAATGAAGTTTTTCTGTGTTGACAAATGACTCATGTCAATGATATTTTTGAAATAAAGAAATAATTTTGAAATTATGAACTTTTGAAACTGTGAAAAAGAGAATGCTCATTTAAACTTGTACAGACTATCTTGAAAAATTTAAAGGCACCAGATTATATAAAAAAGATTTATGTCTAAAATGTACTAGACATCAAATAGCTATCAAAATGAAATATCTACGCAAATAGAATAATAATGAATTAATACTTAAAGAGAGTTTGCTATGTGCCAGGAACTGTGTTAAAATTTTTTCATTTATTAGTTCATCTGATCCTCCCTAAAATACTATAAAAAAGTTATTATGCCTGAATTACTTTAAGTTAAATGACCTGCTCAAAGTCCCACAGCTAGTAAAAGGCTGAGGTGCTATTTAAATCTAGGTAGACTATTAACTACTACACCATAATCTGAATAATAAAAGTAGACGAACTAAGACTTCTAAAAACGAAAATCTGGCAAGCTCTTGGGAAGTTTTGGAAAACAATTTTATGAAACCAAGAAAAATGCACAATCTTCTAACTAATCTTTAAAAAGATAATTTTGATTATTAGTGATTCTTACCGGGGGTTAGAAGGAGAAGGTGGATTCATTTCTTTCTGATAGTGACGACCTTGGTTGACAGGCTGTAAAAGACAAAACATTTGTGAGGTATTAATCAGCAGAATGCTCTTCACATATACTTTCACATGCATTCTCATTACTGTAATTCTTTCCTGAGAAACAATCTGAAGAAGGGCTGGTTTATGTTATAGAAGAGTCGAAGGCTGTTTTGGAGATGCAGCAAATAATGAAGTGATATATATGAGAAAACACAGGTTATTTTAATGGCCAGTCACTGGACTAGATAGCACCTATGGTGTAATCAAAGTTCATGTGTGGAATCCTACTTCTCATGGAATTTTTATGCTGTTATCGTTCGTTGATATTTCCAGATACAGCAAAACAAAACAAGATACCTCGTGGAATTAATGCTGCATAGCCAGTATCAGCAATAACTCGGAGACCGGGGGATACAGAATATATATTTATATCTCAGTGTTAGTAAGTTTGCAAGGATAACTTCTGTTTTCATTAACAGAATTACACATGTAAATCTTAGGTCAAGGTGGTAATTTTTCCCAAGTGTATAATAAAACCTCAAGCATTAAACAATGAGCTGAAAAAGTGATGCCAATACCTAACAAAAATGTGAAATCTTAATTTTTCCCTTTGCAAGAAACCTTTAAGTTACTGTCTATTTCAAAACATAACTAAACAACTACATCCCATGTAAGCCTTAACTTACCCCATTGGAACTTGATGTTTTTCAATTGGTCTATAAAGGTGGAAAATTCCATTATATCTGATACAAATTTCTTTTCAAACATAACCTCAAAAAGTATTTTTTCCTATGTGGTTAAAAACGATGTCATCGTAATATGGAAATCATTTTTAACGTTCTCATTTTATTGCAAGTTGGAATTTGGTATACATTTTTGAATTGCATTTAAAGGGCTTCAGTTAGTTCCTTACCCAATGTGGACAGCTTTAAGGTTTTCTCACCTATAATGTGTTCCCATAGTGCTGAGCTCAACCATGGTGCCTGTACATGTAGAACACTTATTCCTTGTTTTCCACATATTCCTTATTTTAATAGGTCCTAAAACATTAATGACATGGGTAATGCGAATTCTTTAGAGTAAACTGCCTTCCTCTATAAATAATTTCATGGAAGTGTTCCTTTAATTTAAATCAAACACCCTGTCTGATAATCAGTCACTTAGCCTGACTATCCATGATGCACCATAAATTTAAATATATTCAGATATTGGTTATTGAACAAATATCAATGCATCACCATTTCAGCAATAAGAAACAGCAGCTGGGAGAACAGTGGAAGGAAAAACATGTCATAAGACATATTTGATCTCACTGGAGAAATAACACTTTTAGCAATTTGCAAGTGAAATTTAGTTCTATGATTTAGGCTTTATTATTTCAGAGCAAAGAAGGATTAGCAAGCAAAGTGCCTAACTGGTTCTCTAGACCAACTCACTCCGATGCAGAAATATTCCATATAATACATTCATTGCTATTTGTCCAGTATTTTAGCTGTACTCAGGCTATCAGTGAATGGACAAAAAAAAAAAAAAAGCCTAGTTACTTTCAGATAACTTTTTCCATAACTCTCAAAGCATCATTGTCCTGATATTCAGCAAAATTTCCATTTTCTTAATTTTATACCATTAATTCTATTTATACCTGCCCCAACCCCCTTATTTCAAAGGACTTACTCTATCCTCTAGAGAATAGAAATATTACAGAATCCTATCTTGTTTGTAACTCAGCTGTCACTGAGACTACGTAGACTGGCCCTTTCCATGTTTGCTCATGTTTATATAAAACAGATCCAATGATACAAAGAATAAAAAGGAATACAATTATTAGATTCACATTTATAATGATTTTTAAGTGTTAGAAAAGAAACAAAACAATCAGTGGAAACTTTTTGAAGTTGTAAGGGTTGCAGACATAAATAGATAGAAAGGTAAATGAAGATATTTAGTTAAAATAATTGTAGCAATGTAACTCAGTCTGAATATCTGATTCCTTAACTTAATTTGTACTGTTGAAAACAAATGACCAAGTTGTTACTCCAAAATATTTTATTCAATAAGCAACTTAAATTTAATAATAGCCTATAATGGCAGAGCATTCTGACTTACACATGTTACTGCTATAAACTGACTCACAAATCCTAAATGCTAATGACTCAGTTGGGGAAAGATACAAGTCTTGCTTTTGAATGGGTACCATACAAAACTGGGTGGCCCCATTTCTCTATCTCTGTACATGTCTCCTAATTTCATGATCAGACTCAGGGACAGAAGAGATTATAAGAATGATTCAGCTCCTTCAAGATATTTTGGTTCCCATAACTTCGCTTTGATGCTTTGAAAGGGCAGAGCTTTCACTTGGTCGAGGTCTTTTTGTTTTCCTAGGCCCAAATCAGAATGAATGAGAATGTGCCTAATGATTTCTAAAAGCTCTCTGAACATAGTGGAGTGGGAGTGGGGAGAATATGACAGGCTGTCTGAAGCCAGATGTCTCTCTCCACAAATGGAAATAGATATGTTTCCATACGTATGCAGCAGTAAACGTATTTCTACTATTTCTAGTAGCAGAACCTCCTGTGAAAGCACCAGTTAAAAAAATAAAATTGATTTTTTGATTTTGTAGCTCAGCTACATTTAGAGAATACCCTAAGCAGCAGCAAGGGATAGCAACCAATACCTACAAATAATTATAATAATGGCAGTAACTGATATTTATTGAGCACCTATTCTGTGTTAAACCCTTGATAGATATTTTCTCATTTGATCCTCACAGTAATTCTATGAAATAGATAGGGGTTAACAACCTCATCTAACAAAAGAGGAAATTCAGATACTGGGTGTTAACTCAAGGTCATGCCAGCCAGGAAATACTGGAGCCAGAGATTGAATCCAGGCTGTCTGATTCCACAATTTGCCCTAGTAACCACTGGGCTGTAGGGCTTAACCTTGCTCGGGGGTTCACCTAGAGTAGTGAATACCTAAGTTTTTGAATAACAAATATAACAAAATCTGTTTATGTCAAGCCAAAAATAAATAAATAAATAAATAAAAAAGAGACGTGGTCCCAAAATACATTTATTTGAATTATAGAAGACTACCTCCTTATCATAAATTAAGTTCATTTGATTTCATTCTTATGGCAGGGTAGTATATATTTAAAATTAAAAAAGTAAGTTTTTCTACATTGCTAAATTTGGGACAAACGTAAGATATAATAGACAGTACTCTGAGAATGAGGAAAGTTTATTTCATGGGGTGACTTTCATAGTCGCTAAACACAGAACAACTTGCACATTTCAATATTTTCTCGTGACAGCTCAGATATTACGCAGACTCTAATATCAGTTTTCGTATATCATTTCTATAGTGGTATAAGACATCTGCTCATCTGATTTACCTGCAGCTTAGTACAATCAACTACTTACCTTTCTAGTTTAGGAGAATTAAAAGAAAACTCATTACACCTAAAGTTAATGAATCTGTAGATCAGAACAAATTAAGACCCATTAACTATAACGAGCCTGAAATGTCAATATATTACATATTGGACACACAGCAGCCAGCAATCATCACGTAAAACATTGATGAGCAAAGGAATGGAACAGATCTTAGAAACTCGTCCTTTTGGTGGCGCTGTTGCCATGCACTAGTGTCAGAAAAACGCCATTCATATAAAATTAACTACTAGTGAACACAAAAGAAGCTTTGCTTTTCCATGATCAAGCTGCTAGAAATTTTGGGTGAGGGAGAAAAGTAAAGGCTAAATAAAAGAACAGGAGATAAGATAATCTTGCCATGTTAAAAGGTAAAGACAATATTTTCATGTTATGTAAAACCTATGAAATTGGCAATAATGTTCAAGGTTAATCAAGACCATACATAACTTGTCTGAGAACCTCACCATCTGCTTGTAATTTTATTAAGTGCATTTTGCCTCATTTTTCTCCAAATATTGTGCTCTGCAATATGCCATTTGATGGATGCATGTGATAAGTTTTTTGTTTGTTTTGTCTTTTTGATTTTTTAAATAAGCTGAAAAGACTAATGTGCTTGACATTACGTTTTACGAAATTGTTCAAGAATGATGGCTTTGGAGCATCTGCTTATAGGGTGGTATGCATGTGAGTCATGCTTTTCTTGAATCTGGGTTAGAGGTGGGACAGAGAAATAATGAAAGAGTTTGTTTGTAAAGCTCTGAGGGGTCAGTTTGAATTCTAATGGTCAAGCTCACATCAAAATAAGAACAACAGAATCTCTGCCCACCCTTACAATCTCAGTGGTCATAAAAAAGGAAAATGTCCTCGAAATCTTTCCCGATCACTCAAGTGGCCCTTTGAGGAGAATAACTTGGGGGAGCAGCAGATTACAGTTAGCATGAACTTACTTTGTTAGGCACTGGGCACGTGCATTTCGTGCTCTCATTTCAATTCTCAATATGCCAATATAAAGAAGGCCCTTTATCATTCCCATTTTATAGGTGATTGTGCCATTAAATGGTAGAGCTGGGATATGAGCCCAGGTTGGCTGATGTAGAATCTATAGTTTTTGGTCATCACATGAAGCTGTTTCCATTGATAGCTATTCCTTTTTTAAATATAGAACCCCCACACACACACACACACATGCACACGCACACACATATGACATGGTTTTTAAGCTATTGTCAATCAAAATGTCTCACCAAAATAAAATTCACTTAAAAATCCATTATAACCAACTCCTAACTCCCTTCCTATGGCTGTCTAGAGCCCAGTTTTTGAATAAATCTCATGAGGGTTACTCCTAACAGAAACCCTCCAAAATTGATTACTTGTAGCCTGGTCTCCACAGAAGTTGTAAAGTATTGTTTTAATTGAGTTTGGTTCTAAGTAACTCTGAAAAATTTGTCTGTCAAAGGCCAACAGGCTTGATTTTTTTTTAAGCATGAGATGCCTATAAAAGCCAATTTGCTATGAAAAATATGGTTACATTTAATTATACTTTTAAATGACTAATTTATTATATCTAAACACCTTTTAAACAGTATATATTACTCTGAACTGTACCGATGCTGAGGGAAGCTGAGGAGGCAAAGCTTGTAGCAAACACAATAGATTTTGCTAAAGACTTCATTTTACTCTGCATGGGCTTTCTGGTTTCAGACTACAGTGTGTGTGAAGTTCTTAATAAAGGTGCTAAACTGAATGTGACCTGCCTAAATCTCTTTTAAACTATTGGTCATTAAGCCCTGCCCCGAGGGAGATTTTTCCTTTGTGTATATATTCAATATCCATTTATTAAGTTTTGAATGTAAGATATTACCTGCATCATTCAGGATTTATTCAAGAATACCAAAAGAATCTTAATATTATTGATTGATTCATTCAACCAACCACTAACAACCAGCAGTGACTGAGTGTGACCTCATGCCAGGCTTTGTGCTCAGCATGGTCCCACCTTCAAGGAGCTCATAACCAGGGCTGGGGGATATTGGTAACAATGGTAACCTGATGTGGCAAGTGCTACTATTGACCCTGAAGATAATGGGAACCCAGAGAAGAAAGAAATAATTCTGTGCAAGGGTGTTCGAGGGTCAGGAGGGTTTCATAAAGCAGTGACATTTGACTTGGGCCTTTAAAAAAAAAAGGAGTATTCTAGGTAGAGAAGAGGAATGGACTGTCTCTAGGCAGAGGAAAGAGCATGAGCAATGAATGGCATGATTGACATGATCTGGATGAAAGGCATGGCAGTGATGGGCAAGCTGCGCAGTGTGGCTAGAATATGGAGTAGCTTGTTGGGTGGGAGGTGGTAGTGATGCTGAGGGAAGGGAGAACTCATTTTGAGTCCTGCTCAAGGTAAAGGAATAACGAAGGCCCTAAGATGAGGTTATCTTGTTAAAGGAGAGACTCCACCCTCACCGCCAAAGATTTAATTCTGTTCCTTTTCAGAACTTGGAATTCTTTTCCCTCTCTTTCTACATGGTGAACCTGTACCCATTCTTGAACTCTGGCTTAACTGTAGTTTTCTCTGTGAAATATCCTGAAACCAACAGGTGGAATTAATTACTCCCTCTCACATGTTGCCAGTACTCTTTATTCTATTATCACTCACTACCCTGACTTACTGTTTACACTGTTTCCCTCCAATTTGATGAACATCTCAAGACTGGGCAAAGTTTTATTTGTATCCCCAGCATAGTCCACAGCATGTTGTACCACTCAAAAAAAAAAAAATATGTGGAATGAGTTAATGTGAGACGGACAAGCTAGGTTGTGGTGAGCGTCATCATGGAGATATTCCTGGCTCTAGTGGCAGAAGGGAAGTCTGTCTCTCACAACAAGGCCCGGAAAAGGGCTACAGAAGGCCTTGGAACTTGAGAGATAATCAGATACAAGATACAAGGATATGTGCAGAGTGCGTTTAAGGTATCACAACTAGGACTAAAGTCTGAGTGAAAAGGTGGTGAGCAGTGAGAGGTGAGACTGGAGAAAGGGGCGGCTCTCAGATCGTGGGGGGCCCGTATGCCAAACTAAAAAGGCGATGTTATGAGAAGGCTTTATGCAGGGAAGAGGTACGATCAGATTCCGGCTTTGGAAAGATCACTAGTGTGAATAATAATGATACTAACAATGACAACTAACCTTAATTTATTAAATGCTTATTATGTCTCAGATACAGTGCCAAGTGCTTTACAAGGTCACAGCTTGGATTTGAACCTTGGCAATATGACTTCAGAGCAGATGTTCCTAACCGTCAGGCTATGGTGCTTGAACCAGAGGCACAGAGGTATTGGGAGACCGTTGAAGGAATGTGGATAAAAAACAAAGTGCCAAGGCTATGGTATAAGTTAAAGAGAGTTCAGACAGAAAAAGTAAAGAGGATTCTTAGGATTCAGAGATCAACTGGGTATGGAAAATGAAGGAGTGGGAGAAGTGGAGGCGTCTTCCAAATTTCTGGTCTGGGTGCCCGCACAGATGGGGACACCATAACTGAGATACAAAAAAAGCAAGATATTATTATAATAAAGTTATGATTTCTTTCATTTCTTCTAGAGGGAAAGGTGTGAGCTCTCAGAAGCACAGTAATGGTTCTTGCAAATTGCTCTATTTAAACTCTGTATGAGCAACAAGATGCAGAAGTTCATTAAGGAATATAATTTTCCATTTGGTGATAGTTCCAATACTGAAATAGACTGAATTTGATGCAATATTAAACATATTTTCTGAATACCAAAGGTAGGTTTTTAAATTATTTTCTCTGTCTAAAAAATAGATTGTTTGCAATTTCTCACTTGGTCAAATAGAGGAGTTATTAAGTTCATTACCGATGGTGTTATTTTTGGCCATATACTTTTGGAGTGGAGTAGTTGTCATGCATGAGGACTTCAGTCCTTGCTAGAACAGGACAGTGATGAGAACACTGTATCCAGGGCAACCAAGATTTCAGCCTTGTCAGTCCATAAATAATCATTCCTCAGCTTGCCCTTTGTAAGGTTGGGCTCTGAGCTACTTCACGACAGAATGAGCTCGTTCAGGAGGCCACTGTTCTCTTTCTTTTTTTCGGTTTAAATGACTGCTGAGGAATATTTTATAAGAAAGGCAATGTTTCAATTCCATTGTAAACTGCATTGGCGAAAATCTGTAACCTACTCTTGTGTCCTTAGCTCTGGCTACAAGGATTCTCTGAGTAACCAGCATACAGGGGTACTTTTTCTCGGTGGGTAGATGCTCTTTGGCACCAAAGGTGCTTGAGGTATTGTGTGTGGTTGGTCATTCAATTTAATGAACCTAAGGCAAGAAAAACCTGGAGGGTGGACAAGGTGGGGACAAAGAACACTAATGAAAAATTAACAGCATTCCCCCCACAGCTCCTTAGAGCCGATGTGAATTCCTCTTTCAATAAGACTTGTAAGTTGTCTCCAGAGCAGAAATCTCTCCTTCTGCTGGATACCCATAGCACTCATTTGACAACTGAGTCACATATCAAGAAGTCATCATATCACGGTGGTTAGGATCTCAGACTCAGGAGTCACGCTAGTTCTGAATCACTTTACTCAAGGGCCTCATTGTTCCCGTCTCGAAATAGGAACTCGATAGTGCTTCCCACATAGAACAGCAGTGAGGAGTGAATTAGATAACACATGTAAGGCCCAGTGTCAGGGACTCTAAGATTACTAAGATCTACAAAAATATTGGAGACCTGGAAAAAAATTAGCTTTAAAATTCAAAGAGAAAATTGCAAAATTAATACATGTTTAATTAAATACTAAATACATAATTTATTCATTTGAACTCAATCTCTACATATTTTATATAAATATGAATCAAAGTTACACAATTTTATATTTCTTTTCCAAAACTGCATAGTAAGAAAGTTATATTTATTGTTCGATGAAAGTGCATTTTAATATGTTTGATCTGATGTTGAATGTGGCCTTATAAGTAAATGTTCCTTGGGCCCGTGCAAGTCTTAAAATGTCTCTTGGTGCTTAATAATTACCATTATTTTAAAATGATTTTATTATTCTGCCTTATGATGTCTCTTGTGCTGTACAGGACTGTACATGTGTCGTCACTGCTGGTACTTCTGCTTTGTCTTTCCAATTAAGCCAGAATATCCTTGAGGACAGCATGTTGGAGAATGGACTGAGTCACAACACTGAGCTCTGTTCTGGGATGCAACACTGGCCAGCTGTGGAAAGCTGGGCCCAGGATTTAGTTTCTTCAACTGAAAAACAGGAAGACTTTGACCTGCTCCAACTCCTCGCTGGTCCATGGTGAGGATGATGGGCCATATTTAAAAGTGCTTTAACTGTATAAGCAGATGGGAAAATATAAGCCGATGAGGGGTCTGCAGTGTCTATCACGGCTCTTAGGCACAGGGAAAAATCTGGTGACTTCTATAGAAGTTTCTCTTCTGCACTCAAATCCAAGCAATACTGAGTACACCTACAATCTCTTCCTCTTTGTTCATTCATTTAACGAATATTCATTTAACACATATTGAGCTTCTCCTATGTGCCAGAGCTTATACTAGGAGCTGCGGATCCAATAGGATGCCCAGAGTAAAATCATTTTTTTTTCTCTCCATGTATGGTTCTATACATCACAACACAATGTATATTATCTGACAGTAAATAAGTCAATTTAATAAAAGACAATACCCCCACACCTAAAAGACTGTTTCAGAGTGGGTTCTGAATTATTTCCCGTAGGAGTGTTCTCATTTTGGCCCTGGTTTTCCCAGGCAAGGCCGAGCTTTGTTAGAAAAAAGCTTGCTTCTACTTAATGCAATAAACAAAGACGCAAAGCCCTG
Source organism: Pteropus alecto (assembly GCF_000325575.1). Lineage (NCBI taxonomy): Eukaryota > Metazoa > Chordata > Mammalia > Chiroptera > Pteropodidae > Pteropus > Pteropus alecto. Next base: position 20,227,722 of record NW_006440638.1, on the reverse strand, counting down.
GACTCACAGGTGGCAGGCAGGAGTTCCAGGTGGTTGTGTCGTCACTGCTGGTACTTATGCTGACATTACAGTTGTCAACCTGGGATGCACTCAGGACATGGGAAGCTCCAGCGTCCTCTAGTTCTTCATTCTGTTGCCGCCGGAGGCTTGCCAGCATTTGCAACTCAGATTCACTCATTTGGCTGGGCTGATAGTTTCTCCAGTCATATTCCTGATCGGGAAAGAAAAAATTGACAGAGCAAAGGGTCACTTGACCTTTCTTAATTTTACTGGCTACCAACAAATGCTACTACACAGCCCTAGCCTCCTCAATGGCTCCCACTGACAGAGGCCAGATCTTTACCAAGCCTTTATACGATGCCTATTCCATCTGCCTCACCTTGTCTTTTTGCTCCTGACATGTCAGCCATACTGTCCTTTGTTAGGATCCTCCAAAGCATCAAACTTATGTCTGCCTTAGTGCCTGTGTACATGTTAGTCCCCTGAGCCCCATGTGCTGACTAACTCTTAGGCATTTTTTAGGTCCCAAATTATGTGTCACTTCTTTGGGGAAGCCTTTTCTGACAACCACAAACTGGGTCAGCTCTTCCGTATTATGTACTCTCGTAGAATCTTAAGTGTTAATTTTTAACATCTATTGCAATTGCAGTTATGTAATTGGTTTTGGGGTAGTCTATGGGCTGTACAAAGGAAGCACCATGACTGTTTTAGTCCTATTGTACTTCCCATGTCTGGCGCTCGACCAGTATTTGAGGATTGACTAAATAAAAATTCAAAACAGTTTTTGAAAAAGAAAAATCACTTCCCATAAAAATGTCCAGTTTACAGGACAATTGATGAATTTCATCATTGTCAACATTATAACCAAATACATTCAATTTACAGTAAGACTAAGAATGACTAATGCCGTTAAAAGCCATCAAATAAAATATGAATTTAAGATGGGAACATGTAAGGATTGAAAGCCAGAAAGACCTCACAGCTACAATAAACACTTTTACTAATATGGACTTTACTATATATGTAATCTGTCAGGCATATTTTTTTTTCAAGAATGGTACCACAAATCTTTAGAGGCTAATATAAATATTCTTTCACTATATAGGGAAGAAATTGGCATATGGAATTTTCAAAACTTTTCCTTTGTCTCTGGCTTAAATTAAATTGGATAACATTAATTTCAACATTGCTAAAATGTTAGCATCGTATATGAACAGTGTGATTTATATCCAGGACTGACATATAACTTAAAACAATCTTGGAATTTTCTTATACATCTGAAAACATTGGTTGTGCTCAAAAATTTTTTTTCTACAACACACGAGAAGTTTTTAGACATTCTAACTTCTACACTTACTTTCTCAGAGTCTGCTTTAAGACAGCTACTGCCTTCTCTTCCTTTCTGCCTCACAGAGATGTACAAATTTAAGAAAATATAATCTTGAAAAAAGTTCTTGGCATTTCTGTGACATTAAAAGCTTTTTAATAAAGCATCACCATCAGCATTATTTGGGGGTTGTGATAGCTTGTGATCTAATAATGTGATGTGGAGATTTTCTGGAAAGTTGCCTGTGAAGACTCGGTTAAATCCTTACAGTTCATGGCTCCAGCAGCTTGGCACCCTGAGAGGCCATGCAATCTCTAAGAGGAGATTTTATGAGTATTTAACATGCTTTGAGAGTTCTTGGAACAAAACAGATATCACAAGAAGAAGAACAAAATTTATATTACAGTGAAAAACACTAAAAATAAAAAAGGGAAAATAGAAATAATTTAAATTCAAAAGAAATAACTAGGGGGCAATAAACACAAGAAGAGATGCTCAACATCATTGTCATTAGAGAAATACAAATCAACACCACAATGAGATATCATTTGCACCCACTAGGACTGTTATAATACAAAAGATAGACAGTAACAAGTGTTGGCGAGGACATGGGGAAACTGGAATCTGCATTCTTCGTGGCAATATACAATGGTGCAGCCACTATGCAAATCAGTTTGGCGGTTCCTCAAAATGCTAAATATGGGCCATGTGGCCCAGCACTTGACTCCTGGGTATATACCTAAGAGAACCGAAAATGTATGTTCATACAAAAAACTTGTACATGGATGTTTCATAGCAGCATTATTTATCATAGCAAAAAAGTGGAAACAACCAAATGTCCACCAGCTAATAAATATTTTTCTTTATCCATATAATGAAATCTAGCCATAAAGAGTAATGAAGTACTGATACATGTTACAACATGGATAAACCTTGAAAACATTATACTAAGTAAAAGAAGCCAGAGACAAATTGTCATAGATTCTGTGCATCCATTTACATGAAACATCCAGAATATGCAAATACATGAGACAGAAAGCATATTTGTGGCTGCTAGCGGCTGGGGAGAGAGGGAATAGGGGGTGACTACCAATGAGTATGGGGTTTCTTTTTTGAGTGATACAAATGTTCTGAAATTAGGTTGTGGTGATGGTTACAGAATTTTGTGAATGTACTAAGAACTCCTGAACCGTACACCTTAAAAGGGTGAATTTTATGGCATATAAATTGTATCTCAATAAAAAAAGTAGTTCGGTAATCAGATGTGAAAACGAACCAGTCGCTTGACTTTGAGCTCAACAATGATCAAGTAACTTGCTGTCTTTCACTTCAGTTTTTCTGTTAAGAAACAGAACTAAACATTTTAATGAGTCACATAGGTTTGTTATTTGGTTTGTCCTAGCCAATACATGCTTTTGTGATGAAAAAGCAAATTTTATTTTCATTTTTACAATTTTTCTTAAGAAAGCTTTAATATTTAGTAGATTAATCCATCCCTTCGATTTATTTATTTAATCCACAAGCCTGTACTGTGCCTGAGGTACAACCCTAGGTGCTGTGACAGAAAAGCAAGAGAGAATGGAGCAGTGATTAAGCCAGAGAGATTTGAGTCTGGGCCCTAGTTCCACCATTTACCAACTGTATATGCTTGGGCAAATTACCTAACCTCTCTGTGTCTCGGCTTCTTTATCTGTAAAATGGAACCATCGTATATACCTCATGGAATTTTCAGTTGCCTAATTGAAATAATGTATATCAAATTCTTAGCATAGTACCTGACAAACTAAGGGTCTCCAAACTTATGATTTGTACCTTCATCAGAAAATGTTTAAGTATGTACCTTCTGATATGTGGTTATTTTTAAACACATGTACAACTATATTAAAATAGTATGTATAGTATAAAACATACATAAAAAAATAGAAATAAAAATGGTAGAGCTTAAAAAGATAACAGGAAATAGTTTAAAATTTTTCTTCCTGAAGCCCAAAAGATTATTTTTGGTACATATTTTCTAGGGTGAGTACAATCCTCTCAGGAGACCACTGAGAGGTCAATCAATACATATGCTCTTTGTTATTCTTCTTCTTTCTTCTCATTTTCTCTATCCTCTTCCATCCAGTCTTCCATGTACTATGCTAAGACTATGCTGGGACTATAGAGAAAATAAGACACCTCTGTCCTCATGGAGCTCAGAGTCTAGAAAGGGAGGCATAATAGGTATTATAAATCAGAGTATTAGAATGTACCATGATCAAAACTACAACAGCGATACGACTAAGAGGAATATAGCACAGCAGGGACTACCTGCCCAGTAGTATTAGAAAAAGCCTCACAGAAGTCTAAGGTGGCATTTGATAGTAATTTAATTTGTTCACAAATGCAATGAGTGGCCTTCAGAGGGAGTGAATTCACTCCACCACTGGCAGGGCAGAAGCAGAGGCTGGGGAATAGCTGGCTGGAACACTGCAGTAATCCACAGCGGTGAAAATAGATTGATTCATTAATTTATTCCACAAATACTTACTGAGACCCTATTATGTGTCAGGAACTGTGGTGCTAAGTTTGCTTAGAACTCTATATTTCCATGATTTTATTTCATACAACAGTAATAGTGTATTCTGACAACATCCTGGAAGGGGCAGCCAAAAATGAGCAAGAGAGAAAGAAACGACTTTCTCCAGGGTCATGAATAGAGCAACTGGTGGCAGAGACAGGTAATTACATAGTCCCCTGATACATTCTTGATTTGCAATCCTTTAAACCATTTCTAAATCACTAGAAAGGCTAAATCATTCACTAATTATTTTAAAGGCTTGCAATAAAGTCTTCACATTAAAGTGGACTCCAGCACAAGACGTCATCTAACTAAATTATGCAACTGCTGAGAGGCAAAGTGCCTTCTGTAATTCTATCTCTGAAAGGCTCAAAATGCTATGTATAACCCAATTTCATCTCAAAATATCCTTGTAGGAAAGAGGGGAGACATTATCAATCAGATTTGTTTTAGGAAAAAGTAATGGGCTCAGGGCTATGTAATTCAGCTGTTCTCAGATTCCCAGGCAAGTCCTTACCCCATGAAGCCATTCAAGCTTTTCATTTTCATTGATCTTTCTTCAGACATTATTAGGAGCCTAAGACAGTGAGAGGACAAAGACAAGTAAAATGTGGCCCCTGCTTTCACAGGCCTTACCATTTAGTAGGGCAATTAAGAGCTATAAAGAAATTAGTATGAAATAAGGTAGCATATATGAAGATATAGCATTAATAATCAAACAGAACCTTGATAATGATTAAAAGGAAAACTGGTAACTCCAGCAAATAATAAAACACAACAAACAACAATAACCTTTCAACTTGATGCTTTTTGCTTAATTTCTCTTCTCAAGATTTTAAGACAGACTAGCTTAATTGATCAAACATCTGCCTATAGAATTTTGTGAGCCTCAGATAAGAACCAATTCTACTGAAATGTGGGTGACACAAGGCTAAGTTTACAATGGTGGCACAGATCCAAAATGAGACATGGCCATGGGTTAATAAAATCAGAGAAAGAAACTCATTCTATTCTATATGGACAAGAATGTCATAACATTGGGATAAAATTGGGTTGAATTCTCCTGGAGCCTGTAAAATTGCTGAGACTCTCATTCTGAATCAGGTTTGCACAGTGACAGTGCCTGATACTCACAGCATAGGGGACATCATGTTGCAGAAACTCTTAATAAAAGGTTTACCAAACAATCCCTGACTCTATTCTCTTAAGTTACAGCAAGACTTAAAGAGGGTGTTGGTTGTTTTAACAGAATATAATATAAAAGGCAACGTTAGAAAAGGGAGATATACCAAATACCCTGACGTTAAAAAAAGAGAGAGGCCACTTCTTGTAGGTTCAGTCAAGGTTTCATGGAGGAGATGGTCTCTCAGCTTGGCCTTGAAGAATAAGGATGATATGGCAGCATATTCTAACCGTCAGGCAGGAAAACATGGGGGCAAGCTATGAATAAGGAGCTTATAATCATAGAAAGCATTAGACTAGAAATATACATCATTTTAGAAATGAAATCAGTTATCCTGTTCCCAAAGTAACCAAAATGAAATTTAATCTAAACCCGATAACACCAAATGGCTTCTACTTCCCTGCTCAAGTCTTATGGAAAGTCTGCGCGTCCAGCAGAAGACATTTTTAATAGTTTCCAAATGGAAACTACACAAATGCCCAGCAAAAAATAAATAAATGGTGTGATAGTCACATAGTAGCACACTACATTTCAATGAAATGAGTGATATATTGAATCTCACAAGCAAAATGCTAAGTGAGAGAAACCAGACACAAGAGTATACACTGGTAAAAATAGTCTTGGGGTTCAGGGGTGGGTTGAGAGGGGAGAGTGATAGGGGTAGTGACAGGCAGAGAGCACAACTGGGCTTCTGGGGTGCTGGTATTATTCTCTTTCTTGATCTGGGTGATGGTCACATGGGTTTGTTCAGTTTGTGAAAATTCATCAAAGTATATGTTTATGATATGCATACTCTCTGTGACCAAGAAGAACAAAAAAATCTAAGACTCACAAAGAAAGTTCCTAGGAAGTGGTTATTGGCACCTTACTCTGGACTGTTTTAGTAGGTTAAAAAGATGCATTTTGTAAATGTGGCTGGGCAGTCAGTATCACTGGTAGTTTAAATTTGTATCTATTATTAAGAGTTTTGAAGCTGTAATTAGGAAGTTTTGGAAGTGTTTTTGAACCCACATGACAGCAAGAAAAGTTGTAGGAGTCTATTTTCCAAAGCTAATTTTAAACTTTAATTGGCATTTAATTTGATGATTAATCTTCTCCCTATTGCTATTTGCAGACAGTGTTTAATTTCTACACTGACATTTTAAATAATAGCTGATGGTAAATTAGTGTTCCAAGGCATCTCTTCACCAACTAGCATTCCTTGAAGACTTGTTTCAAATCCCTGAGGAACATATGCCACACAAAAGTTTGCCCTGATTCACTGGGGACACAGGCCCACTAACAAGAATGAAGAGAAGACAGAAGCCACAAACGTGAACTGTGACACATATCTGAGCACATAACTCATTCACAATATATGGTATCTTTCAGCATGCGTTTCACCATGCAAAGAAATAAATCAAAACTTAAAGACACAGCCACAGAACAACTTGAAAAACTTTGCTAAATTTAAGGGATGGAATTTACACAGCATAAATCAGGAGTCAGGCGTTAGAAAGAACCAACTGGTCAGAATCAGGATCATGTTTTACGTCAATGGCATTTCTGTGGACCTAGGCGTAATCAGCCCCAATGCTGCCTCTGAAATGTCTGTCACCAACATTTCAGCTTATGATCTGGAGACACTTCACAACCTCTGACTCAATCCACACTTCATTATTTATGCATACTAATCCCTTAAGAATGTCTCAGGTAGAGAATTCTTGGGTAGTTAAACCCAATAGTGGCAAAATTCCTTGTAAAGATAACTATTTATCTCATATATGTGACTCTCTTTTTTAGGGGGGTGGGGCAAGAAGGGATTAAAAAAAAAAAGATTTTTATATTGATGTGCTATATTTGCATAGAATACCCTTTTCATCTATGACCTAAAAAGAAATAAAGAAATATACTTTCATACATTTTGCCTTGGTAGTCAGCATGCTAATTTTCAGAAAGAATTCTCCAGCAAACATAGTTAACCTCTTCTTATTAACCTCAAAGTGAGTTGATAAACAATTTGTAATTTCCAGCACCTATCTTCTGAGTTCAAGGTACTTCCTGAGTCTAACAATTAACTATACACTGGAAGGAATCTAGTAAAACCAAATTAAACTGGTTTTATGTTATATTCAAGGATATGCCATCTATAAGGTGACTGAAGTATAGTATAGTAGCCATTCAACAAATGGTAGCTTAAAATACTTAAAGAACCAGGAGGAAAACAATTACTGAAACTGCTTGTAGAAATGAAAATAGTAGAGGTAAGCCAACTGATGATTCTAGAATGGGAAGATGATAACTTAGAGTAAGTGTGAACTGTTTTAGACTGTAAAACAGTTTGGTTGTAATACAGTAATGACATAGACTAACATCTGTGCATGTTTCTGCAGGTTACTGTAGAGCTTAAAGTGGCAACAGAAGTTAAGTTGCTACATGATCACAGAATTTTGTCAGTAGCCTTTCATTGGGGCGGGAGCGGGTGTCTGTTGTGGTGAGACATGCATTGGCTTTTCTGACCAAAAATCCTGGGTTTGACACTGTTCTGTCACTTATTAGATGCGAACAAGCTAAAGCCTCTCTGCTTCCTTATCTGTCAAACAAGAATCAGTAAGGCTGCTCATGAGGGATGAATATGGAGACTGGAGATAAAATGAGGGAGACTTTGTAGAGGGCCCGAGACATGGCAAGTGTCCCAAATCCTTAAAGCCACAAACAAGGTTCTTAATCAAAGATCTCAATGTGTTTAGGAAATATTGTCAGCCTAGCACCTCTTACACAAAGTAGGAAAATGGCAAGTATGACTCGCTCCTATTTAAAATAAGGAAAACCAAAACATCAAAGAAGATGGATTTCTCCAATAAACATTTGACTAGTAGGATGCTAACCTTCGCATTATGTTGAAGAACTGACAGTGAAATGTTACAATGTGTTGGCTAAACAAACCATGTATTTGCATCGATTCATACTCCTGATAGTCTCTTAATTTTTATTGTCTTTCTATCTACAATTTCTGAAGCTTGAGAACTTGAAATTGCTGCTCTTCATTAGAGTAACTGGCACATTGTTTGCATATCGAGCTGCTCTGAGATGGAGATATCAAAATGTCCTCATGACTTCTGCAATTCCATATCATCACCCAAATTTTGGACCATAATTCCATTATAAATTATTTTAACACACTCTAGACCATTTTGCCTTGGTCAGCAACTAAATTAAGACAGTAGGTACAAAGAAAGTGAAAGGAACAAACTACTCTGTACCATTGGCAGGAGTTTGGACTGAAAAATCTTCAAAAAGAAGGCAGAGGGCCAGGAGCAAGTTCTACTTGGGAAATTTGTACACTTGATACAAATACTTTTACTGGTAGCACAAATGTTATTTAATCATCAAATTCTGTAGCTTCAGCAATATGCCCAGCAGTACATTGACAGAACTGAGATAATGACCTTGTTTTTTGAGACAAGGAAAAAGTTTCTAGAAAACATCAAATATCGGACCCTTTTCCAAAGATTATTAACTGGTAGGAGTGTCCAATTTAATAAATGAAACATTCTTACCATCGTGAACATTATGCTTTATGAAATGCTACTAGTCCTGCCCAACTTCAACTCGCTCCATCAACCACGAAGCCACACATCTACAGTTGAGCTCTGGAAACATGGTAGACACAGAGAGGGCAGAACATGGAGAGATAGCATGTCCTGCTTCTAGATATTTTTCTCTCTTAATGTATCCTTGAGAAAATAACAATGTGTTATCTGGCAGAAGTGACCCATTAGTTTACTCTTATGTTAGCACCTGATTCATCTATAAACAGAGGACAAGAAGTACGTATAGCTAGCCATTATTGAAAAGTACCTATAACTAGTTTCTGGAATTTCATTGAATTTGAAAAGGTTTCACTTGCTTCAGAATGCTAGGTATATAGGTTACATTTCTACTACTCAGAAATAAGTAAAAGAAAACATGCTGTCGGATTATGGGCTAAGTGTTGTACACGTACTATCTCAATACTCACGGCAACCCTAGGGAATAAGTATTATTATTTTCTCCAAGTTTATAGTTAAGGTAATGGAGGCTCGAAGAGGTTAAGAAATGTGTCTAAGCTCATGTAAGTAATAAGCCCCGAAGCCAGGACTCAAATCTAGGTCCGTCTGACTTGAGCTGGTGCTCTGAACCATGGAAGTCCACTGCTCTTGACTTCTCGGTGTTTAAGAATGAAAATGTGGATACACTTGACATAAAGCCCTGTTTGGGGAAGGCCCTGAGGGTGGCAAAGAGAAAGGATTCATATCAGGTGGCCTAGGGTAGCATGAGGCTGGTGGGCAGCTGTGGTGGAAGCTGCCAACGGAGGGAAGAGTTACCCCTAAGTGAACCTGCAGAGTGATGCAAGGGCGATGAGCACATGTATAACACACAGGGCAACCTGACCCCAAAACAGGTGTTTTGCAACAATGCAGTATTGTTGTAGCCGAAGCAAATCAGGGGTCAGGAAGACATTTATGATTTCTTCACAAATGGAGTATTGGAAAGACAGCTGCAAAGGCATACTTGAGTGGCCAATTCAAAGAAAAACAGATAACTTCTCCTTAAATAGCTTCTCTCTGTACCCTAGAAAATGCAGAAATTTATACAATGGACCAATGCTTTTAAAATTCTAAAATAATTTACAAATTCACTTTCCTCTAACTTTGTAGAGCACAAATTATCTAGAATAGTAAACTTTTATTACTTTTTAAAAATATGATGACACTCAGACGCTAGGCTCAAGTTTGTCAATAATTCTTTTTCATTATCCAAAGGAAATTACTTGACAAAGGAAAAATTTTCTCATATCATGGCCTAAAATATCTTTAAAAGTGTTCTTCCATAATTCAGTTTTGGTTTTCCAAAAAGGAAATGTGAAAATTAAAATCAAAAGTTATATATGATTCATTTTATATTTTTTCCTATTAAGAATTACATCTCCCAGCCACCCCTCCCCCCCATTCAAAGAGAATACCTAAATTCGTAATTGGTAGCATATTTTGCCTTTCTTATGAAAATAACTGTTCTTCAATAAGCTCAAACTTTTCTGGAGTCGCAAAGCCTAATATATATGCCTTTTTTGTTTGTTTGTTTAAAGAAGCACATAATGACATTTATAGGTTTAAAATGATTCATTCAAAATTGTCTGAATGTAGTTATGTATGTGGAAAATTTTAATTATCAGCTATCTACATGGTTGCAATATTTCTCAGAGGGCTGTACTTCTTTCTTAATTAAAAATATCTGAACTTAAAGTTGAGAACTCTATTAAAATATGAACAAAACACTGCAAGGAAGAAGTTTACCAAGCAGTTAGCAAATTGATTTCAGTGAGCATTCCTTAAGAATTACTAGTACCCTTTTGCATTGGAAGCTTGTCCCACCTTTTTTTTTTTTTAAAGAGCCTTTAATTTTCCTTTGTCATAAAAAAGTTGCTTCCCATTGGCACTTTGCAAGAGCTCAGATTTTCAGTGGGATGTCATCCACTTATAATTCCTGATCGCGATACCTTGCTGACTAAGTGGATGGCTCAGATCTGCCTGCAGTGATCCACAGCCCAGGTAAATGACATGACCATCTGCCTGGTTGCTCAAATTCCAAACCTACGAGTCAATCTCAATTCCTTGTTTCCTTTTCCCTATATCCTGTCAGTCTTACCTCCCAAATATGTGAGTAATCTGCCATTTCTCTTTATCTCCACTCTGAACTAACAGAGGAATGCCTCAACTGCTTTCCTTGCTTCTGTTCCTAACATGTTGCATCCATTCTTGACATAGTTAGAGGAAGCTTTTTGAACGTAAATGTTATTGCTTTGCTTATAACCTGCGAAGACTTGGAATAAAGGCCACCTGCCTCACCAGCTTCACCATGGCCTTCCTGACATTATGTAACCTGGGCCCTGTTTACCTCTCTGACCTCATTTTCTACTACTTTCCCTTGCCCATATGCCCCAGCTACATGGGCCTACTTTATTCCTCAAAAATGCCCATTTCAGGAGTTTCTATCTACTGTCCCTGATGCCTAAAACACCATACCCATGTTCTTTACATGGTTGGCTTCTTTGTAAACTTTAGATCTCAACTCAAATGTTACCTGTAAGTCAGATAATACCTAAAGTACCTTCCATTCTGCCCAACTCTGCCACTCTATTATGTTACCCTGTTTTTTTTCTTCCCGTACCTTTATCATAGTTTACAATCATTTTATGTACTTGTTTGTTACTATATTTCCCGACAGACATAAGCCCCCTGAAGATATGGGCATATCTGTGTTGGTCAGTGTATCTCTAGTACCTGGGCGAATGTCTAACCTGATAGATGGAAGAGGAGATGCTCTCACTTATCCAGAAGTAGAACCAGAATAGCTGTACCCCATCAACTGGAGGTCCTTTATTTTAGAGACTTAGCTTAGGTGGCAGAAACCACCATGCAAGTGTCATTGTTCTACATATATGGACTACAATGCTAGCCAGCCAAGATAATTTCACACTTGCATTGATATTAACATTAGATGGACTTCTAGTCCCAGGATAATTCTCAAAAATTTCTTCTTGCATCAATTCATTCCCTATGAGTTATACCAGTAGGATCCTTCCAGGGCTGACTGATCTCATCATGTCTGTGTTAGAATTCAATACTGGGGCCACACTAATCAAAGTATTAGATCTTAAATATCTTGAAAGGAAGAAAAAGTTTTTCATTCAAATCAGATCATTTTGTGGAGACAATTAGGTAAGAAGAAAGCAAGAAAAGATCCAGATTGGAAAGGAAGTAGAAATCTCTCTATTTGCAATGACATGCTCTTGTGGATAGAAAACTTTAAGGAATTCACAAAACACCATTAGAACTAATAAATGTTCAGCAAGGTTGCAAGATACAAAATCAATCTAAAAATCAATCGCATTTCTACATACTAGCAATGAAAAAGTCAAAAATGAAATTAAGAAAACAATTCCATTCACAATAGCATCAAAAAGAATAAAATACTAAAGAATAAATTTAACAAAAGAAACACAAGACTTGTATACTGAAAACCACAAAACATTGCTGAAAGAAATTAAAGACACAAATAAACAAAAAGACATCACATGAATTGGGAGGGTTATTATTGCTAAGATAGCAATATTTTCTAAATTGATCTATAGATCCACTGCAATCCCTATCAAACTTCCAGATACCGATTTTGCAGAAATTGACAAGCCAATTCTCAAATTCATATGGAAATGCAAGGAATCCAGCAAAGCAAAAATAATCAAAAAAAGAAAGTTAAAGCTGGAGGACTCATACTTCCTAATTTCAAAGACTACCTTAAAACTATAGTAATCAAGACAGTGTAGTACTGCGTAAAGATAGACATATAAATAGACTAGAATTGAGAGGTTAGAAATTAACTCCAACATTTATAGTCAAGTGATTTTCAAAAAGGGTGATAAGACAATTCAATAGAGTAAAAATAGTCTTTCAACCAATGGTGCTGGCACAATTGGATATCTATATGCCAAAAAATGTAGTTAAACTTTATAACATATATAAAAATTAACTCAAATGGATCATAAGACTAAATTTAAGAGCTAAAGTTATAAAACCCTTAGAAGAAAACGAAGGAGTAAATGTTTGCGACCTTGGATTAGGCAATTATTTCTTTAATACCAAAAGCAAAAACAACAGAAGAAAATAGATACACCAGAACTCATCAAAATTAAAAACTGTGCTTCAAAGAATACCATAAAAAAAAAAGACAGCTTACAGAATGGGAGAAAATATTTGTATATCATATATCTGACAAAGAACTTGTGTCCAAACTTTTACAACTGAACAATGAGACAAATAATCCAATTTAAAAACAGGCAAAGGATTTGAATAGGTATTTCTCAAAAGGAGATCTACGAATGGCTAATAAGCATATGAAAAGATGCTCAGCATCTTTAGTCATTAGGGATATGCAGATTAGAACCACTATGAGATACCATTTCACACACACTAGGACTGCTTAAAAAACAAAAACAAGCAAACAAACAGAAAAACAAAAACAAAATCAGACAATAAAAAGCGTTGCCCAGTATATGGAGAAATTGCCACCCTCCACACACACACACACACACACACACACACACACACACACACACACACACGAGAATGTAAAATGGCACAGCCACTTTGGAGGAGTTTGGCAGTTTCTCAAAAGTTGAACATAAATGACCCAGCAATCTCACTGCTAGGTACATAGCCGTGGCACTGAAAACATGTGTCCACACAAACACTGACATGTGAATGTTCAAAGCAGCATCAGTCATAATGGCCCCAAAGTGGAAACAACCAAATGCTTATCAACTGATAAATGAATAAGCAAATATGGCATATCTATACAATGAATTATTATTCAGGTATGATAGGAATGAATTGCTACATGTGGATGAATCTTGAAAATATGCTAAGTGACAGAAAGTCAGACACAAAGGCCAGATACTATATGATTACATTTATGTAAAACATCCAGAATAAGCAAATCCAGATATAAAAAGTAAATTGGTAGTTGCCAGGAGTGAAGGTGGCGAGGGGATGGGGAGTGACTGTTAAATGGGTGTGGAGTTTCTTTGGGGGTGATAAAAATAATATAAAATTATAGTTGTTATGGTTGTACAACTTTGTGAATATACTTTAAAAAGGCCTAATTCTATACTGTGTGAATTAAATCTTAGTAAAGCAGTCATTAAAAAAAGTCGCCCTTATGAGTTTCTGGAACATGGGGAAAATCCCTTTGTGGAGTTAGAAAGCATACAACACTCTTCTGAGGAAACTTGTTTCCACATTTTCTTACCTGCAAACATCAAGTGAAGAGAATGATTATTAGGGCCCTTTCACTATGAACATGAATTTCTTTTTTAAATGGTGTTTCTGGAAAACACTCCATTTTCATTGTAAATTCACTTTGAAATGGGGGCAGACTGCCCATGCCTTCAATAATTTTATATACTATTAAACTGAGATGATCACATTTACAAACGTGAGCCACAGAGTGTTTGCATGAAAAACATGAAAAACATGCAAAATTATTATTGACCACTTTCATCCTAAATCACTATAAAACAAATTTATTTTCATTAGGTTAAGTGATTTAACATTTTCTTATATGCACATATACAAACATGCACACACACATGATAAATGAAAAGAGGAAAATACATTTGTTTTATCTTTGGTTGTTTCTTGAGAAGAAGCCATTGCTTTTGTGACTGAGCACAGCAGACACAGGCAGTAGTTCTAGACTCAAAGTTTAACTTCCCAACTGCTATTCTTGAATAAACTGCATAACTATTCTGAACCTCAGTTTTGTCACTTGAATAATGGAAATGATGATAGTCTCCACCTCTGTGGATTATTGTGAGGATTAAATGAAATACTTCATGGAAAAAGCTTTGGCATAATGACTGGCACACTGTAAATGTTTAAGAAATATTAGCTATTTCTATTTTGTTGATGATGATGTATATGTACGTCTATTACCTGTGCTAAGAACACTAATCCACTCTAAATTGCTTAGAATATAAATGAACTAAAGCTTTCCATTGTAACACATGTTTACTACTTAGTATATGAAAAATAAAGAAAATCATTAATGTTTAAAAAAACGAAATATAAGTGTCATTTGTTCTGTATAACTTCTGGTTTCTAAGTGCAGCTATGGGGGAACTGAAGAAAGAAAAGTACTAACATAAGAAAAAAAAAATCAATCTGATGGACATGAATATAGCTACCAAACTAGCCTTGGGATTTATTCAATGACACTGCTTTACTGTTAACCTTCACTCATATCATTTATTATTTGGGGAACTGCTGCGAAGAGACCAGAAAGTGAATAGAATAATGATGTTTTTATGGCTCCTAATGTAGATTGTTATTGAAAATCTGTCAATTTTACTGGCAAGCCTTTGGCTCAAAAATAAGATCTTCATTTATAATTTGCAGGCAGTGATAACTAAAATAATGAGAAGTAACTGGGAAATAAAAAATAACTATTATAATTATCTTTCTCATTAAAAACATGAGGCATTCTATTATCATTGGGATGTGCAATACTCTTTAACAGCTGCTGTTACTGAGTTAAAACGCATCTGAATAGGAAAGAAAATATATCACTGATCACCCAAATGATGAAAAACAGATACTGCTAAAAATGTGTGCAAATTGGAACAGAACAGAACACAGCAAGATGTACTGCCCGGATATGAAAACCAGAGTAAAATCACTTACAGATACTTCAGGAATCGGTTTCAACTTTCCCCCTGAGATTTCCTTTAGGAAGGTTTTGTTTACTGAAGCTGGCATTTGATGGGCTGGTAGGTCCTTTGCTTTGATAATGAGATCTGGAGTTTTCTGAGAGGATTCACTCCTTCTTCCAGGAGGAGAAAGGCACGGTGTAGGTACCATACTTGTTTGAAAGCTGTTTCTATCTATCTGCTTCTCCAGGGACTGCTGGCTTTCTGATGCTCCTGCTTCTGCACAGGCATTTTTTAGGTATCCCTTACTTGTTCTCCTTGCGGCCTTCCCCAGCATGCTCTCTAATGTTAACTGAGTTAACTCTGAAGGACTAGTTGTTGGACCAGGAGAACCCTGGACACTGTGGTTACCCTACACAGGGGAACAAAGTGAAAAGCATTTTGAGCTGAAATGTGTGGTAAATAAGTTGTTGAGTACAATTTCTTAATAAGTTCATATATTCTATGAATAAACATATAAATGTGTATGTGTATGTATATATGTGTGTATATATATATATATATATATATATATATAGTTTTATCCTGCAATAAAAATGAGTAACTAAAAATAGCAACGTAAAGAGGTACAGATCATTTGCTAAGATGCCCTGCGATATCTGCTTCTGGTCTGGGCAAGGCATATTTTTTACCACTGAGTAACAGAGAACATTTAAGAAATAGTCTTTCAAGTATATTCATTCCAAAGAATGTCTAAAAAAAGAGAGGATTCATAGGAAGATACCTAAAACATCTAAGAATTACATATTTTTACATCCTGATAAGCTAACTCCATGGGAAGAGAAAGAACTAGAACTTATGGTTTTAAGCAGAGAAATGCTACTCTGATAACAAGTTGGCCTATGAGAGTATTTTTGCCTTATATTAATTTAGGGCAGTTTTACTGTTCAAGAGCGATGGATAATAGAACATGTTTGGTAAAATATTTTTCTTACATGACAATTTCAATACTAAAAAGTATTTTTTCCCACAAGATACAAACCTCATTAAATACAATTATTTGTAAAGCTGAATGTGATAGCTAGGAGTTTACAAGTGTATATAGTTCTGGGATTACCCATAGGAAAGCAAAAGTTTAAATTTTTAAAATTTAAGAAAGGAGGAATTACAAACATAAAATCAATGGCCACAAAAGTAAATAATGGAAATGAAAAATACGGTGCTATTTTAGTTAGTAGATTTTTCTGCTATAAAGTAATAAATCTAAAGAAAAAAACGAATGTGATCTTTGCTTGTACATGCCCTGGTAGATTTTTCCAATTTGTCTTATCTATTTAAATATATAATAAATAAATAGATGTTAAAATGATAAACTTAGAACAAAAATATCAATAAAAAGATTACATTTGAAAGATATTATTTGACGTTTGAGGATGTATATCTTACATTTAGTTCAGTGAGATATTCCCCTACCCTTCTATTTATAGGGACACAGAATCAAACAAATATTTAAACAAAATATTTAAATGACTGATTAAACTGCTCAGTTTCTTCCTGAATGTTTGGCTATCACATACACTCAACACACAGATCACTATCTAAAGTGAAATTTTCCTTTTGGTAGAAGTGAAGTATATATAAAGGTGAGAGAGCCTGCTCAAGGTTGGGCACAGGACAAAAGAGAAATTTATCAAACTTTTTTTTGAATGAAATTTGTTTATTTTATTATGAAGTGTATGAGGTTTTCAGCAGATCAAAAATTATTTTCCATTTTATACCTATATCTCATGTTAAGATGACAACAAAAGCACATTATTGTCCGATACTGCTATAAAGGACAAAATAACTATGATATTTATCCTGATTTCAGGCTATCATTCCTCACGTCCCCCTTCCCTCCAGTCTGTCTTTCTTTTTTTTTCCTTTAATTTTTTTTCATTTTTCAATTACAGTTGACATTCAATATTATATTCGTTTCAGGTGTATAGTATAGTGCTTAGACATTTATATACCTTATGAAGTGGTCCCCCAATAAGTCTAGTATTCTCCTGAAGCCATACATAGTTATTACAATATTATTGACTATATGCTCTATGCTGTACATCTCTGTGACTATTTTGTAACTGCCAAGTTGTACTTCTCAATCCCTTTCCCCTTTTCACCCAGTCCCTCCTACCTGGCAACCATCAGTTTAGTTTGTTCTCTGTACCTATGAGTTTGTTTCTGTTTTATTTATTTATTTATTTTGTTTTTTAGATTTCACATATAAGTGAAATCATGTGGTATTTGTCTTTCTCTGTCTGATTTATTTCACTTAGCGTACATGTGCCCTTTAAGTCCATCCATGTCATCGCAAATGGTAAGATTTCATTCTTTTTGTGGCCAAGTAATATTCCGTTGTATATATGTACCACATCTTCTCAAACATTTTAATCAAAAGGGATCTATCTGTCTGTATGTCCATCTACTTACTATTCTGCCTCTCTTTCCTTCCTTCCTCCCTTCCTCTCTCCCTCACTCACTCCTTTCTC
>NW_006440638.1:20183068-20209787 GCF_000325575.1 Pteropus alecto | reverse complement strand
CTTTCTCTCTTTCTTTCTTTCTTTCTTTCTTTCTTTCTTTCTTTCTTTCTTCTTTCTTCATTATGAGCTAAGTATTGCTCCGGGCACTGCAGATGGAATATAATGGGAGACCAGCACGTAATCCCAGCCATCCAGGGACTTTTCCCCAAAGGCAATGAAGAGGCATAGAGTAATTTGATATAGGGAAATGCCACAATGGCATAAAATAGAAGACTTGGGATTGTGTTACTATTGTTTCTGGAGTGTCTAGAGTATCTATGGAGATAGTAGAAAAGGAGGCCAATTAGGAGATGATTAAGTTACTATGATTAGAAATAGTGAGGTGGCTGTGTTAAAGCAATGGTGGTGATGATGGAGAGGCCGGGCTGACTTGAGAGTTCTGTAGGAGGCAGAGTATGTTGTACTTAATGACTCTGGAAAGCTCTTACGTGGAGTCTGAGATCCCTGATCCTGTCATGTTATAATTTTCCCTTCTTATAGGAAGTAGGTAGGATTAGCAGACAACAGGGCTATCAAGAAAGGTACACTCAGGTCTTAGAACCTCTCCTAGAAAATAGCTTGCCTACCTGTAGAAAAGAATGAAACCTGCAGAGTGTCTAAGGATCTTTTATCAACATTTTTTTTTGGTACTCATTCTGGGCCTAAATTTTCTTTGTCTATGCTGGCTTGATCTTCTGATCATACATTTCTTTATAAATGATAGTGAAACTTATTTTTCAGAGTCCCAGATAGGGTAAAGAAAAGATGGTGAGTGGGTATCAATCCATCGGCCCTTATTTTATGTCTAAAGTGAAAACATAAGATAAGTGAGGATATTTCTGCACTTTCAACAGTACTGGGCATTGGGCAACGCTCTCTGCTATACACCACTTTCTGAGTGAGCCTGTCCCTTAATACCATTCTGGGAACCCAGAGGATATTCATGTGGTTGAAAAATCTTGCCTCCAGGCAGAAGGCTAGAAAGAGATCCAGAGATCTAAAAAAATGCCTGGTGTTCTAAACTACAAGGGAATGGAGTGGTGACACTTTCTATTTTTGTTTCATAGAGATAAAAAAAGAAGAAAAGTTTAGTCTTGTTTAGAGAAGGTAAACAGCAAATATAAACATTCTCCAAGCCTTAGTTCTAGGAAGGTACTGGTGGAACTAGTGGAACTAGGATTGATTTTTTTTTTTATTTGAATCTGGCTGCTACACAGTGCTCTGTATTTGCCAACATTTTTTTTTTTTTTAATTCAAGTTTAATTTACTAATTGGCAGTAGAATTTCTGAGACCAAAAGACTCTCTACTTATTCATTTCCATCATATTTTCATAATAAAAAATAAAGACATATACTGTGGATTTAAAACAGATTGGCTCTAAATATAGGCTGGTTAAGTAGAAAAAGTATGACTCTTTGGGTCCAAATCTATGGATCATTCTGGGATTACATTTTGTATATGACATAGACAGAAATTAAAATCTTTTGTGATAAACATTAGTTCAATAAATATTTATTAAGCTTCTGCTATGTGTAAAGCATCTTCTAGGCACTACTTAAGATACACAGATAAGAATAACATGGACACCAACCCTCAAGAAGTACAGAGTCTAATAACAGGGAGATAGATACCTACGAAGGTAATAATTTCATAAGGTAGAAGGTAGTAAATGTCATTTTAAGAGCTTCAGATGTTCTGTTATTAGAATTTAGAGGAATGCATGGAAAACCAGATGTTTGCTACATCATTTAAAAAACACTTTAAAAAATCAATTTGTTTGATAGGAAGTCAATTTTTCCACCTGTGGTGAGGTAGAGCATAGCCTTTTCTTCCTTCCAGTAGTTTACTTAGGTGTAAAATATTTCTTTTTGCTCGGTATGAGCAGTGATTACATACATAGAAATATTCATTAGTATGTATATGGACATTCATCTCACATTTTTTCTAATGTGATGGGCCAAGAAGTGAAGATGGGCCAAGAAGTGGACAGACTTAGCTGTGTTCCCTGATGAGCATTCTCTCGGTTGTATTGCATTACCACGGGAATATGTTTCCATGCTATTTTGAATATATGGAAAACACAAATAACTGGAGAATCTGGATAAAGTACAAAAGGCTTGCTTACTTTGGTTGCCTCAGAACACTAAATCTGGTTTATTCCAAATTCTGAAAGGAGAATTAGAATAAATGAGAAAGGAAGGATGACATATGAGACTAATATTTTGATTTAACTTGGGTCAGTCTCTCTTTTAGAGAGGAAATAAATGGAGAATAAAAAAATCATATAGTATTTACTAGGAGTGGTGCACTGGCAAACCCAATTCCTTTCTTTAGTAATGCTTTTTCCCTACTAAAATAGATGATATGGGTATAGATAATGTTTACTGACCTCACCTATGTAACTTATTTGAGCTTAACATGTTTTTGGTTTAATTTTTGCAATATAACATACATTTGTTATATGCATAAGAAGTTAGCTTTCTATGATCTGATTGAAAAACGACCACTTTTTCCCCTTTGGTTTGTGATTTAGCTACTGAAAACCTGTATAGCAATTGCATATAATTTGTCAGAGTAGTAAAGAAATTGTCAAGCCATTTTTACATTCCAATTATCTGTTCATCTGGTTTTCAGAAGAACAAATACAAAACGCTTTTGATTTAACTTAATATATTTTTTTTAAAAAGTCCCAAATCTCTTGAACTGTTTGTCTTCTGGGCTCAGAAACATTTGTTTGTTAAATATTCAATCACACCCCAGTGCCAGGAGCATCAATAGAATTTGCCTGATTAACTGTAGCACAGCATATGCACGCTGAAGATGAGAATGATTTCCCCAAGGAGCCAGCACTTCCTCTGTTGAACTACATTTCTTAAAAGGACATGCAGATGGGCATTTGGACAATAAGTTCTCGATGCACAAAATGGATTGCTCTTGCTGAGCTGTAATTTTAAAAAGATAATTTTAATGACTCTTGAGGGTCATCTACTTGGAGCAGATGGGACCCAGGCTCTTTTTATTACAACTTTAATGCTGAGTGAGTCAGGATAGAATCCTGTTTTAGCCTTTGTAAAAGTGGATGATCATATTTATTTATATTTCAATTGCTTTTTAAATTCAGTCCACTGTGAATAATGTCTCATATAACATTCTTAAAACTTCTGTAACAAAACACATCTGCAATATTCCAAACACACTTTGATGGCAGTTTTGAATTTGTAATTGAGATTCAGTCAGCAGGGGTTTTTACTTTTATCCAATGTTTTAGTAACTAAATGTGTGAACTGACAGCACCTTTTAGTTGGAGTAGCAGGCAACAGAGGATGATATAGGTATGTATTTCTAATGTCAACTAAAGAGCACAGTTATTTGCACAAATATAGCTAAAGATATTAGTTATAATAGAATGAAAAAATCATTTTTTCTTTGATGATAACAAGATTGACCATCCAAATGTATCTTAAATGTCTTCACGAACAACCATCCAAGAAGTATTTCTACTTCTCTACCTCTTGAATCTTATAGGAAACTATTAAAGTAATATAGTTTTCTCCGGGTCACAAAGATAATTGATAGTGGTGTCTTATAATGCATTTTATTAGTTTATAAACAAATAAAATGAAAGGAAGATGTGACTTTTTAACAAGCAACTAACCTGCAGCATGCTTGATATTAAAAGGTGTCGGGAAATTATTTTTATAAACATCTTTACCTGTAGCCAATGATGTTACATTTTAGGTACTGTATGGGATGGGCAAACATCATCACATAAATATTTGGAAAAAACGATGAGGCTTCTTTAATTGTTCAAGACAAAAATGTATTTTTCTATAAGGTAGGCTTCATGCTATTTTAACTGATAACACTTTAAAGATCTCTTGTGAAAACTCCTATCGACATAAAATATTTATCTGCAAGATGTTTCTCTTTTAGCAAAAGTTGTAGAATATTATTCTAAGCAGTCAGAATTTCAGAATTGTCTTTATCTACCTATATAACAATGAAGAGCCAAGTCACAGGAACCAAGGGGTCTGAGTTTTTCAGAGAAGAACAGAGCTTTAAAAGATAACAATAAAGACACATAGATGTGAACAGCCTAAAAGAATTACTCGCACAGAATAATATTAAATATGTCTGGCAGGTTTAGATAGTATGTTATGTTGTAATTCATAATACACAAGAATAAAAACGCGAGGCAAGATATTAAAAATAAAGTCCTTCTATATTTTTTCCAACACATAAATTGACATTTAAAAGTTTTTTTAAAGGCTACATAGAAATATAAGCAGCTTCATGTAAATATCTTTTCTATTGTATGTATGTGTGTGTGAGAAAGTAAAACAAAATCATTAGTTAAATATGTAGGGGTGAATGGTTTATAGTATAACCCAGAAATATATGCTATCAGGAAGAAAAAAATGAAATAACTTAACTACTGATATCTTGAAAGCAACAATACCCAGAAAAGCTGAGAGGAATGATTAAAACGGTCCTTTTAATCGGTTGTTTGTAATTTTGTAATTATAAGCCTCCAAAGAGTTAGATGGAGAGAAGATCTGGAAGCTTCCTAGCTAATTTCAAAATTATAGGTAGTCAATTCACATTATTCATATCCAAATATGGATAACGTTTGGCTCAAATGTTCCAATTTGGACTGTTATACGAGACAAATAACCTGTCCTTGCAAATACCTGCTTCAGTATATGATACACAGCCAGAGCTTGGGGGAAAAAAAATTACAGTATTTCTAAATGAAAATTAAATTAGAGGAGTAATAAAATATTAATATAAAGCTAACTATTTCAAGTTGCAAACCAGATGTATATACTAGAAGCCACATTAAATATAATGGCATAAGATATGAAACAGAAACCATACAGTATCATGCTTTTTTTTTTTTTCTTTCAGATGCTGCAACAGTGTGAAATGCACTGTTTCGATAGCTTTCCTAAGATAATGCATTTTACATGGCAGTCTTGATTTTATAGCTCTCCACAAAATATATTTGCATATTGTGCTTTCTAAATAAGATGTACAACTTCAAAATTAATTATCAGGCATACTAGTGTATACGACTGCCTAAGGAATAAAATACATAGCAAAGCAAAGACTAAGTCAAGAGCACATACAAAAAAATTTTATACTTTTGAGGCTCTCACACTAATGAAGATCTCAGATGTGAATTAATTATTAGCAACTTATATGACAAAGACAATATATCACTTAAAGCTTATTTTAATGAGCCTTTACTATTAAGTGTGCTTTTCCTCTATCATGATAACATGTTTTAATTTTTCCTAGTTTATATGCTACTGAATACATCTAATTTCCCTTTAAAAATACTCAATGGTCTAACATCAAATAAAGTCTTTTAACTACAAGTTATAAACTTCAAGTATAAGTCATGAAATTATCATTCATTCGTGCACCATTATTTATAACATAACATTATGTTTTCCTTAAGGATAATTATGTTGCTCTAAGGATATAACATTCTAAAATAATGTAACGAATAGTAAGGATGCTTTAACTAACTTGTTTTCCTTCAAAGACTATATGTGAATAAACATTTTATTTAAATTTGTAATCCAATTTCCCATTGACTTATATAATTAATAAACAGGAGAAGTAATCCTATAGGAAAAAAATTTACAAAAAAATCCCCAAACACACCAATTTGATAAAGAAGTGAACGTTATAAATTCTAGGGCTTGTTTAAATACAGCCCAGCATTTTTGTTGGTCATATTTTTGCATTTTATTTGTATCTTGTTATTGCCTCTAACAGCAAACTCCAAAGCTGCATAATATGGTGAGGCTTCTGTCACACTCTTTGGCTGCCATTCTTAGTGGGCTCTAAATAAAAGTAGGCCAGGGCAGGTGTTAGCAATGAGATGATCCCACTGCAGACTCTAGCCATATGCTACTGGTCATTCTGATGGTCATGGCACAGGAGTGACCAGATAGCTATGCCAGTTAGAGCTTGGGTAATGCATGATGAATTCATTGTAAATTTTATGTAGTTGGTAATAAGTATATGCCTGCAAAATAAATGTTGAAGGATGTCACAAGCAGAGTAGCTAGTAGCAAAAGAAAGCTCATAAAGTAATGACAATTTAAAATATTCAGAACTAGTATTCTCCATTTCCCTATGAAACTCTATTGTTTCTTTTCAAGGCTTATCCTTTGTATGGATGGAAGTGGTAAATTCCTCACATGATGTTATTTGAAAGGTGGTTTCCCCATAGTACTTCCCTCAAAGTTTTCCAGAGAACTACCATTTCTACCATCATAGTAATTCTTTTCAGTTAGGTAAGAACAATGGTGCTGTGCAGAGGGGAAGAGAATGGGACTCTCCCATTAATGAAATGGTATGAATTAATTTATCATATTAGCCAATTAATATTGTAGAGAAATTGACAGCTGGGGTGGGAACAATACTAGATACTGAAGACAAATGTCCATTTTATAGTTTCATAGCTTGAGGTTAGTCAAGGCAAAAGACAAAGATGTCCACAGCAATATTTAAAATGCTGGCATCAAATGGACTATTTATGTGCAAAAGCGTTTTTAGTAGGTTTATGTTTGTTAAGACTAATAGTTTCATCACACTCAGAAGCAAGGATATTATGAAAAAAAGGATCTCCTCATGCACTTTGCTACAGAAACTTATTAAAAGTTGCAAAAACCCATAATCACTGCTTGAACAATCTCATCATATTCGCGATTGGCTCTGAAGGTAGGAGCTATGGGTTTAATCTATATCCCACTGTCCAAAGGGAGATTCTTGATCACTTATTACTATTAAGTCAAAGTTGTGTAAGCATGCACAACAAATTTTTCTAATTATTTCTATAATTTCTACAAAGAAATGACTTGTATAATTTTATTAAACCATAACTTGACTTTAATCTGCTTTCAAAATTCCTTTTTCTAGAAAATGTTAATGCTTATCATTAAGGAATAAAGCTAAAGAAATTTCACAAATAATTTCATTTCATACAGGGAAGAATTATCATAATGCATTAAGTATTAAATAAATGCTTCGGAACTATATTCAATTTGATTTTTAATAAGTTTTAAAAACATATTATGATCTTACTTTTTATGATTTTAATTTATAAGATATATTTATATTCTAAATAATTATAAACAAAAAATTTCTTGTAAGGCAAGTCCTAGAACTAATCCATGATTCATTATCTAAACTTTAATTGGCATAACTCTTAAAATTCTGGGACCATATGGAAAATAATGAGTCCTAATAGATCTAAGGTGAAAAGATGGCAGGGCACTAAGGACGCCAGAAAACCGTCAACTCAGAATGCTTAGCAACTGCAACACCATTTCCCCAGAGATCTAGAACAATGTCTTCCTGATGTTTTACTGGTTTTGCTATCATAAAACTAAACTGCATATTATTTCTCATTCTATGAGACAAAGATTAAAATGAAAAGACAAAAACAAACCAAAAACTGGTTTCTATAATTAAAAATGAAATCGGCTGACAGTTAATAAAAAGAAGGCAGCAATTTAGAGTTACCATAACAACCTGAGGCAACTGTTGACTGACATTGCAATCTGCTGCGTTTTTATTAATAGCAGTTGATTTCCAATAGCAGTTGATTTCCCCTCTTTCATTTCAACTACTTTTAGTGCTTATTAGAGCTAATGGAACAACTGTGCTTTAAAACTATTTCACTTATCAAGCAGTGTACCTCTTCGCTGCTGTCACCGCCATAAAAATCATCCTCCAATTGGGTCACACTGGTATCCTCTTTTAGATCTGAAGTAAATGGGCACCCCTCTGGGGACATAGTCTGAGTCTTTCCATGGGGTGCTGATCGTGGTCTTGATGAAAAAGTGAAAATATCCTTTGGAACAATCTGAGTTTCCTCTGCCTGCTGGTCATGTTCACTTTCCTTGCTGGCTTCTAGCCACAGGTGTGAAGTGTGGCAGGAGTCATCATCCAGAAGTAGAGACTGTCTGCTGGCCACTGAATGGGGAAATATCCATTCATCTGACATTTGGAAAAGAGGACAAAAATTAGAGGACAATATGTAATAATTCCATAAGTATTATTTTAGGCAGGTAGTCTTATTTCTTCTTGTTGAAACAGAGATGTATTAAATAATGCAGAAGCCAAGGAAGCCAATTTATCCACCATCTTGTAATCTGCCAAACATGTGATCCATAGATCAGTGCCTATAACTATGGGCAACTCACGTGCACTTGCTCACCATCTGAGTTGAAACACTGACCAGGAAATTTATAAGTCTGCAATAATTATCACCTGTCTTGCAGCAAGTTCTTTACAGTACAGTCTCATTAATCTGACATTCCATAGGGAGAAAATCTTCCAAATTTGAAAGGGTTTGACTTACTAACATCTTCTTTTAACTGTAGGAGGACAGAGTACTTAACAAATAAGCTTCTTTAAACAACGTATCCGGGCATTGTTTGGATTATAAATCACAGAGGAGAGGAAACCATGAAAAGGTTGACAGTCTTTTTTTGTTCATTCTACTGATTCGAACAAGATAAGTCACAGACTAAATTGAGTAGACTTTTCAGTAGTAAATCCACAGAAATATTTGTTAATGTGACTGGTGAATTCTGCTGTGAAAAAGATCTTTATGTTTAATATTAGTAGAGCATGTTTTGATATGAATTTTTTTTTTTGCATAGCATCATTTTCTTTAAAAATACTGTATACGACCACTGAGATACATTTTTATAAAAACTTAAAAAATTATAATCCTTTCAACATTGAGGTAGATTTTATAACTACGATCCAGGTAAATTGGAAATGACAAATCTGTATAATATTATTAAAAGCATGCTTACTTTCTTTATAATGACAGCAGAAAAAAGTTGAACATTTTCTCAATTTAGTCTATTTCTCCTGAAACTTACTTTTTGCTGCATTATATCACTGGTGAAAAATCTTATAAGAATCTGTGTTCTGTAGAACCACAATGTGGCCCTGGTAATTCTACCCTGGACTCTTGAATACTATTATTATTATTACAAGAAAAGTATTCAAGAGATATATAAGATCTGACAACTTGAAACTCTACAGCCTATACTATGAAAGCATAAACAACGAATAACACTGATGCACAAATAAAATTGTGTTCATCACAACTGTATTCATCTGTTTCTTAAACTAAGACTATCATTATGTAGCATAACTTGCCTATAAAAGGGCAATAAATGTACATTTCTTAGACAAAATCGATTAGGGACAAGGCTTGCATATTTTCATAGACAGAGTCTGTAGATAAATGGCCAATGGCAGGCTGAATCTACTTCATCTAACCACCTGCATAGGGGATGGGGAGGATCCTAAGTCAATGTAGCTGTGAGCAGGTGAAATAAATAGATTTCACTGAACTGTCCTCTTTTGGATAACAAACCCTTTTGTGTGGTGCTAAAACACATAGCAGGTGCTTTGCAAACAAAGTAGGTGCTTTAAAAGAGGTTGGAAAGATTTTGAAACCAATGTGTTGCATTATGTTCATGGATATGTAAAAAAAAAAATTGAAGGAAAAGATATGGAAATTTTCATTATGTAATTAAACTCATATGACCTATTGCCAAACATATTAACTGTCAATAAGTTAAAGTAAAAGGAGTGATTTTACTCCAAACGAACTCTAATTATCTCACTACCACATGCTTTTTTGGAATTTGTAGTTTTACTTCAAATATTTCCATATCAATTGTAATGAATAATTTGGTGTGTTTTCTAAAGAAAATATGTAAATTACTGTGTAATCACAATATTGCAGCAAACAAGATAAATGCAAGAATGATCACCTAAACATCTAATTAGTTTTTCTACACAGTCAGATTTATGCTAGAGACACTAATTGTGCCTAACATTTTAATGAAGGTTTCAGCATTGCATAAATAAGACTGACAAATTACAAACAATTTTAATTTATTTTTCTTTTTTCCTTGCTCAAAAATAATTTGCTTTTGTAAAAGTATTATGCACCTGCTAGGCAAGATATGTTGATGGACTCAATGCTCTATAATCCAACCTTCTCCATTTTAAAGAGGACTGGAGAAATGCAACAATAGATAATTTCTGGGGAGGGGCGACAATGTCATGTGAAAATTTTAAAATTTTAAATTTTCATTCTAACAGAAAACTGATGCATT
Organism: Pteropus alecto; assembly: GCF_000325575.1. Taxonomy (NCBI): domain Eukaryota; kingdom Metazoa; phylum Chordata; class Mammalia; order Chiroptera; family Pteropodidae; genus Pteropus; species Pteropus alecto. The sequence continues at coordinate 20,199,638 of NW_006440638.1, read as the reverse complement.
AAACCTTGAAAATAAAAATTCTCTTTCATCCACTAAAGTTTGACATAAAATTGAGGTTAGAAGGAGATTTACAAAAAATGATAGATTTTAGCAGATGACTGCATCATGACTTTTCAAAATGAATCGGTTTGAAATATTTAACATATTTATATCTTATTATTAACAATTATGGAAAGATGCAAACCTGCTTGATCAGAAGACTGGGGTTCTGGAATGCTGGGGTTCGATGTCTCTGTTCTTTGATGGGACACAGTGGTGAGGGCACTTGTTGCTTTATCTTCATTCCTGTTATTTCCTGAAGAACTGCCTTAATTAGAATAAATATTTTCCACTATATTTTTTAAATATAAAAATTGATTTTCGAAGAATGGTATTAATTTGGTATACTTTTCTATAGTATTGTAAAGCGAGTTAGAGGTGACGCTATAGATTATATACAGGCTTTTTTTTTCCCCCAGCAGAATGTTTTCAGAGAAAGTCAGCTGCATTTTTGTGGACGTTCATCTTAAAATTCCTGGATATCTGCATGAGGACATTTTAGATTTAAGTTTTAAAATATGCAATAAAAAGAATTCCAAAACCCATATAATTTTTAAAGAGTCTTATACTTTTTTCTTTGGTTCCATGTAAAATGAAGTATGTTTTCTTTAAATAACAATTCTTACTGAATTTAACTCTTTTAAACCAAGTTTGTTCCTGCAGTGCCTTAAGGAAATGGGCACAGGCATTACTGCACAATTAATTTTCTACCTACTACTTTATAAAAATAACATGAAATCTAGCAAGCTGAATTTTGGCTTACCCACGAATCCTACATTTTTGAGAAATTTCGTGAACATATATGTACATGGTACATTCTAGGCTTGATTAGGGAAATACTAATGCATGTGTATACAAACCTACACATAGATGCCTGAAATCCATTACTTAAAAGAATAACTTAATAGTCACCTATATTTGTCTAATGTTTTTCTGGTTGCAAATGGTTGAAATTATATCCTACATTATATCAGATGGGAAGAAGTCCAAAGGGAGAGACAGCAAACATAAAACCAATCTGAAAGAGCCTAATTTAAAAGGAAGAAATATAAATGAAACATAAAAAATTATGAGTTAAGTTCAATTTTAATAAAGTCTGCAGGCAGGAACTTCCTCTATCAAATTTAGGGCCATTTTTTAAAAACAATAATTTAAACTTATTCAGCCTTTGAAAGTAGAAGTTGGGAGTCCTTTATTTCTGTGGTGCTGTCTATTTAATCCAGCAAATCTCTGTTAAGGTTTTAGAGCAATTCTTTTGCAGAAAATTTGATTTCCATAATCCCTATAGAACAGACATTTATATTTTAAATGAATTGGTTCATAATCCTTTGAAATTTACAACCTGCAGAGAGAGATCTCATTGCTCTGAGTAATATACAGATAATATAAAGATAGTATTTAATCAGTGCCATACCGCTGAGTGTCTCTGTCCTTTCTCTGCTGGTGCTTTTTAACCGTAATCTTCTCCTGTTATTATTCTTATCTGCTGATGGTTCTTGAGGGGGATGCGGATGCATAATATGCAGATTGGCTGGTACATTTTCGTATCAAAGAACAGAAAGTCAGAACAGAAAGTACTATATGGTTTGAAATAATTCAGTAAGCATAATTATAGCTATAATGAGAATGCTCATGTATCACTTTGACATTATGTAAAGTTATATCAAAAACTTATTCCTTTACAGAAAACAGGTATTTATTCCTATTCCAATATTAAGGTTTTCCAATATTACGGCTTTCAAAATTACTAATACATTTTATTCACGTAATATAACCTTATAGAGAGCTACAAGTAATTTGATTAATGTTAATCGTGCAACATGCTATATTAAAAATATAAAAAATGAAACTGACAGCCAATCCAGAAAATTTCTTTCTTTCTTAAAAAGAGGAAGCATAGTTAAGTATGATGCAACAAGAACTTAGAGGGTAGTTTCCAAAAGAACCCTGGACAACTAATATCAAACCTGAAGAATTCTTACGTATAATTTAATACCATAATACTAATAATATGCATAGTAGTACTTAATATTTACTGAATGCCTAATTTTTTGGCACAATATGATGTACTTGGCTAATTTTTTCTCACTGAATCTTCATAATGACCTTTGAAGCAGCTGTTATGTATCACTACTACTAGTGCCAGTAGTAACTGTGTCCCCATTTTAGATGAGGAAACTGAGACTTATAGGGGTTAAGAAACTTGATCTAAGTCTCACAGATAGTGGTTAGGCCGGTACTGAGTATCTGTGTTATTCATTTCTTTATCTCAGTTTTATACTCCATGGAAGATGTAAAGTGTAGTAGTGCTCATGAATTTCTAAATCAAAAAACATGAACCCAAATGCCTGCCCCATTTCAACTCTCAGGAAAGCCAGACAGGTAAGAATGGAAAAACCGAAAGAGAGTGGCAAGCCCTGGGTTCTCTAGTCTTGATTCTCTCCAATGATTACAGAAAACAAACCACTTTATCTCTCTGTTAACCTTGAACTCTCAATCTATAAAATGGGACAAAGTCTTTTCTTCACCAACAGGTGAGAGAAAACAAAGAGCACTTTACAAATGGGAAAGATTAATTATAAGATAAAATTAAGTTAAGAAAACTTAAAATGTAGACAGAGTTTCTAAAATATAGTGGTAAGAGGATGCTATATTATTTCCTCACCAGTCATCATAAAGTAAAAACAAAGGGCACTAAAGGAATTTGAAATAACAGAATAGGATGATAGATTCCAGAAGATTATGTAAGTGTGTATATACATATGAATTCTAAACACATTTCAATATGTACCACACTTTTCATTTTTAAGTAATCCTTTGGACTTAAGATCTAGTCACGAATATAACTTCAGATTTATCTTAACAAGAACACTGTCGCTATTTTCATTAGCCATCATTCATTATGCATAATTCTTTCTTACCATGAATAGGTACAGTCTGCTTTGTTTGGCAAATATTTTCTTTATCTCTTTGCTCCTCAGTCTCAGATATCAGCAAGGTTGACATTTCCACACTGTTAACACACTTCTCTCCTGTGGACAGCTGGCACGATCGGTTATTTTTGGACCCAATGGATCTCATTGTCTATAAGAAAAAGGAATTATTCTGCACATTTTAAAATAAAGAAATTGCATGTATTTCCTATAGAATCTACATAGAAAAAAATAATATTTGGATAAAGAATGAGGGTTAAAAAATGAGAGGAAATGAGGTTAAAAAATTGGTGAAGAGGTAAATTATGGTAGAAAATTAGAAAGGAGAAAAGTAATGTAAGATAAAACAGAAGACATGTCTCCTAGACACATAAATTAAAATGTGCTTATTTGTTACACTCTATCATTAGTAGGTAGGAGTTGAATTGAAAATTATCACTGTGTATGTCAGAAATTCAGAGGAAATTAAAAATTAAACTATAACATTTGAAAACCTGTTCATTGTAAGGTATCTGGCAATTATCTAACTCCTTGAAAAGACCACAAAATGTGCTCATATATATTTACCTTTAAGTTCTGTAAACACATTTAAAGAAAAGAATATTGAGAATTGTTAATTGTGTTGACATGACAAAAAAGGAAACAATTTTGAGGTCTTTTAAAATCCAAAATTTCTGTTCAAAATTTATTCAAGCCTTCTGATTTTGGCATGTATCTCTTTCTCTCTTTTCTCCCCTCACAGTAAGGGAGAAAAAAAACCCTTCCCTTCCCACGCCACTCATGTGTAGATAAGCTCTTCAAACCTTGCTCCTACCTCACTGGATAGCCTCATGTTATTTCTTCTGCCAGAGAGTGGAGGTGGTCCAAGAACTTTGGATCCAAAGGCGATATGACAAACATCTTGAATTTTACTGTTCCGCACACTACCTGTTCCTCTGTTAATGAACTGATCTGTTTTGTTAAAGGAAGGTAATAATAGTTCATTAATGGGTGTAATGACATTGTGTTGCAATATTTATGAAAATACAGTCCAGGTGTCATACGATCTGAATTTCCTCTCCCCCTGAACACTTATTAAAAATGCAGAGAGCCTAGGGTCCAATATCAGATATATCAGATCTATAGAATTAGAATCTTGGGGGTGGGGAGAAATCTATAATTTTAACAAGTTTCGCTATCATTTAACAAGCCTGCTATCATTTGAGAACTATTACCACAGACGTTTTCCCTAAAAAAAAACAAAACAACAACAACAAAAAAAAAACAAGAGAAACTACTAAAAATACATCTTATTTTCTTAAGGAAATAATTTAAATAAACAAAACTATTCAACTCAATTGAACAAGTGTTTGCTTGAGCACTCTCAGGCATTTCCTAGAGGCTGTCAGTGACACAAAATAGATAAGATATATTGTTTGCTCTTAGGAAGCCTGAAGGGAGGTGATAGTACAAGTAAACAGGTAATTACAACATAAGGCAGACTAGTGAGAATGAAGAAGTGACCTCTCGAATGGACTTTGGATGACTAAGTGTTCAAGAATAAGAGATGTAGGGTACCCTAAGCAGAAGAAAGTGCTTGAATAGAGGCAGAGAAGAGTGAAAAGGTAGGGTTTACTTGGGGAATAATGAAATTCCCAGTTTAGTTGAAAAGATAGACTAAGGTCACATTGAAAAAAGCCTTAAAATGCTAAGAGCCTATTCTAAACTAGGGTTACACTAAAAAATTCCTTAAAAGGCTAATACTGAATCACTGAAGGTTTGGGAGAGAAAGAATAAATTGGTAACACCTCTAGGATAAGGCAGGTGTGCTCATCAAACCCTGCTGCCTTTGCCTTCTGGGAACACAGCTAAATTACATTTGTAAACCTTCCTTTCAGTTCTATGGGCCATGTGTTTGAGTTCCGGTTAATTAAACCTAAGAAGTGGAATGTGAGAAGTGTAAACCACTTCCTGGTCCCTAAAACCTCCTGTATGATCCTCTAGGCTCTCTCTTCCCTCATCTCTTGACAAGATGCAGAAGATTCAGTGAAGGACTTGAAGGCCTCCAGAGCAGCAGGTAGATTAAAAGAGTCTGGGTTTCTGAATGGCCATATGGAAGGCTGCCCCAGAAACTCCTGATTCGACCAGGACTATGGGGTTCTGTGTGGCTGCAGTTAGCCTCCTGTGATCAATAAAGCAGGTGAGGGTGGTGGCTCTTAACTCCAAACACTGCTCACAACTTAGAAAACCACCTCTTGTGTCCCATTTGCAAAACAGGACCAACTTGAATTATGTTGTCTCTGAGTGAGTCCACATTTGTCCTATAGCTCTGGACACATAGGAGCTAATGGCCACTTTCTGTCTGACTTATTCTCCTGAAAAGATTCCTATAGTTAGCTAGTTGGTCTCATTAGCCTCTGCTATAGAGCTGCAATTTTACATGTGGTAGAATTAAAAAAACATTCCTATGCGACAGCATGAGAAAAGGCACAAATGTTCGTGGAAATATACCATGCTTAGGAAGCTCTTAATATTTAGATCTTAATGGAAGTAATATGCGTGGGTATATGGGTGTTTTTTTGGGTGTTTTTGGGTTTGTAATAGATGAAGTTAAAGAGATGGGCAGGGGCTAGATTGCTGAATTGATCTGAAAGATTTTCTTTCTTTCTTTATTTATTTTGTGTTGGACAAAAGATCTGAGGTGGATGGCAAAGTGGTGAGGCGATGTACTAATTCTAGTTTTCTTCAAATTCCTGAATCCCTATTATGTAGGAGAGAGGTTCCATTTGTCCAAAGGGCAGAATCAGAACTAATGAGTAGAATTTACTTCAAAAAGCTTTTAGTCCAACATAAGAAACATCTTTATTTAATTAAAGCATGTCTGGTTGTTGAGGTGGTAAATTTTCCATCATTTTGAAAGATACTGTAAGGCAGATTCAGATATCAGATGAGTCCCTCCCTAATTTCTATCTCCAGCATGGTGTTCTCTTCTGAGCTACACTCTTTGTATCCAGTGGCCTTTTTGACCAGGGTCTCTCTGATGGAACTGAAAACTTGGTTTAATGAGTGGTACCACAATCCATCCAGTTTGAAAAGTCAGAATCGAGATGTCATTCTTGACATATCTCTCTGTCCTCTCCACATCTAATCTATATCCACTTCTCCCTACCTCCTCTGCCAGCACTGCATCCAAGCTACTACCATCCCTCTCCTGGATGATTTCAAAGCCTCTCCAGCAATCTACTATGTCTACTCTGGCCCTCTGTGCCATGCCTTTTCCAAAATGCAGCCAGAGTGGTCTTATACAAACATAAATCTGATTGGGTCATTCAATTTCCTCACTTAAAACTTTTTAATGGCTTTCCTGCTGCTCTTAGGGTTAAGAAAAGAGCCCTTAAAATCACCTGCAAAAAATTGCATTTTTTCTATATTTAGTTCATACCTTACACCTTTCACTTTCTGCTCTCTCAGACTGGCCTCCTCAGTTCTCCTTGCCTACCAGAGCATTTGTACAAAGAGTCTTCCCCATGGCTAGAAGACTCTTCCATTTCCTCTTGGCTTTTATGTTTCAGCTCATGTATTACTACCTCAGACAAATTTTCCTGAACTTTTCTGATTAGGGAAATTCCCCCAGTATAGGTACTCCCATAACCTTTCCATCCCAGAACTGGTCAGAATTATTGCACTTTTACATGTATTTGGGTTTTTCTGATAGTGTGTGCTTTGGTAGATAAAACTCAGTAGTAGCCTGCTTTGTTACCCCTGAATTACTAGCACCTAGCTCCATGCCTGACACAGAGTAGGCATATAATAAATCCTTGCTGAGCAAAATGAATAAATCATTAAATGTAATGGATCAAAAGGAAAAATAAATCATTAAATGTAATGGATCTAAGTATAATTGGAATTTCATTTTAAGAAAAATCCATCTGAAGGTTTTATGTATAAATTGAGGAAGAAGATTGAACAGGACTGGACAACTTCCATGATGTGAGGAATGAGAAAGAAGGGTTAACAATGACCAAGACTTTGATATTTACATAGACGGTGTGGCTCTCAACAGTAGCCAGTGCTATGGCACCACAATAAAGTGCCTGTCCGGGTTACAGGTGAAATTCATAGTGTTAGCAAATAGATTTGGCTATGTGTGCATCTGTATTTTTTCAGTCTTTATAACCATCCATTTGGAATCAACAAAACACTGTTAGTCTCTCAGGGTCGATAATAGAAAGAAATGACACTCAAATTCCAAGCCAATTGAAAAACTCTATTATAGACTCATCATTTGTACCTTTTATGACTAGTAGAACAAATCCAAGACTATTGATTTTGTTTTCAAATGTGGATTTCCCCAGAAAGAAATATCCACTGAGGGAACTGTGTGGGATATGGCATAGGCCTAGACAAGATTTTCAGTACCAGAAGAGTTTTTCTTTTCAGTCATGGAAACTACGAGACTACGGGCATATCTTTCTGTTCAAATATCTGACAGTGGCAATTTACTTGATATTTTCTCATATTCTTTATCTATATTTAGGTTCCCCCCCCAACAATTAATTTAAATTCCTTTGAGTAGAAAGACCATTTATTTGGTACTGTATGTACCCTCATTTGCTGAACCTAGCATAGGACATGGCAGACAATGAATAAATCTCACCAAAACTGTAGACAGTATCCAAGAGTAAAAGGAGAATTTTGTGTGTGTGTCGGGGTGGGGGTGGGGGGGAGTATTTTAAAAAATCATACTGAAAAGGTACAAACTTCAAATTATAAAATAAATAAGTTGTGCGATGTAATGTATATAGCATGGTGATTATAGTTAATATTATAAGCATATTTGAAGCTGCTAAGAGAATAGATCTTAAAAGTCCTTATCAAAGAAAAACATATTTCATAACTATGTTAACTAGACTTAATGTGGTGATCATTTCACAATATATACAAATATCAAATTATTACAGTATGTACCTGAAACTATTATATGTTATATGTAACTTATACCTTGATAAAAATGAAAAAAAAAAAATCATACCGACACAGTTCCAGCTGTTATTCCAGCAAAATGAACATATCAGCTAGTTCACAGTAATTAAAAAAATTGAAATTCCTAAATACTTCGAATTTCTTGGAGGGATTTCTTGCTTAGCAGTGGATATCCAGTGATTATTAGAGGCATACCTAAACCTGATATGTATAATCTAAATCACAGAAAATTAGGTGTTATTCTGTATTTTAAAAGAGGATCTACTATAGGATTTTTAAAAAGAGTAATCTACCACTGTGTATTTAAATTTAAATCTATTTTTAAAATTTTACAAATTTTAGTAGATTTTTTCCCCACAAAGTATACCAATACTCTACTATTTAGTATCTCTTTAAACTTATTAATGCAATTAACACACACATTCTTAAAGCTTGTTTCACTTTAATAATTCTGTTTATAATTATATTAATTGTCACAATGATCTCTATAAACATGTATCATGCTATGTATCTCCTATAATAGGGTCCTAATTAAAACTTACAAGGAAAAGTGATTTAGACCTTTGGTTTCTAAAAAACAGTAGAAGAAACAAAATTTCTATAATGAGAAAAATCTTAATAAAAAGCAGAAATGCATGCCTTTTGAATTCTAAAAGGAGCTCTTTTAAGAGCGGATATCAATATGCATAATACAAGGTTAAAATCAAGATTAGATTAAAGTTATGCTCTAGGCGTTTCATTTTCTTGAGTTTGTGGAAAGTGAACTTGGTGTAGGTCAGAGATGTTACCATTAATTATTTTGCTATTTTACTGCGGGGTACATGCCTTTGTAGTTAGACTATAAAACCTGAGGGTCTACTCTCTAATTGTCTTTTAGAAAAATAAACACTCTTTTGTCTCAAGATACAATGTTGTAATTATTGTAGTCATTTAAAGGTGCAGGGTTTTCAAAGCTTAACCAGAAAAACCTGCTGAATTTTCAACCCTAATCATTGAGAGGTCATGCTCGAGACTTATGTCTATTATCTAATAATCAAATCAGAATTAAACTTGCTACCAGAATCCAGTCTTTGAATTAATTTTTATTATATGTGCATTGTTACAAAGAATGTCAAAATCCAAAAGAAAGGCTGATCCAGTAGATCAATATTATTTTAGACAAGGTACTTAAACCTTCTGAAACTTCACCTTCATTCATAAAATTGGGATAACAATAGTACTTAAGTCATGTTTTTGTTAGATTATATGAAACATGTATGTAACATGCTAGATACTGTGCTTAGTAGGGAGTAAATGCTTAGTAAATATATCAATATCTTCCATTTTGAATAGCATTTAATTTGCAAAGTCCATTCACAATCATTTATTCCTTCATTCACCCATTCTTCCATTAGTGACTGGGCACCTACTCTAGGCAGCCATTGCTCTAGGCACTGTAAGACAGGAAACAAGGTGGACACATCACCTCCTTCAAGGAGCTCACAGTCTCATGGGGAGACAGATATTAAAGCAAGTAAACTACATGATTACAACTGTGATAAGATCTATGAAAGAAAAATTCAAAGGTTATACGTGTTTTACAGATGGCTTGTATTTAGTCTTTGGAGTCAGAGAAATGACATTCAACTTGAGATCTAAAAGATGACGGATATGATGATACATACATGATCTCTATGCAATTTCTAGTCACTTTGTGTGATATTATCCCATCTCCACAGCTGACAAAACTGAGACTCACGACGTTTAGAGATCTGTCCACACAGAGTGGGAGCTCAGAATCCAAGTGTCCCAAGGCCTCTTTGTGCCTTCTTTTCCCCACATATGATGCTGCCCTTGGTGGCCCAGAAGGGCATTGCATAGGATTCTTCCTAATTCACTATTTATTTTCTATGCAGTGTTGGGAAGCCATCTAACTAAAAACTTTTGTTTCGCTATCTGAAAAGTGGCCTATTACTGATTATATAGATTAATACAAAAACTTCATAAGTGTGATAATTAATATATGTGATGAAGAATAATGGGGTTTGTGAAGAGTCAAGTATAAAACAATACTATAATATCCTCTTTTAGAAAAAAGAAAGTGTTGGGTTGAGGGAAGAACAAACTGAAGTGGTTTCAGTGCCGAGCAGGTAACACATATATGACAAGCAGGCACATGAAGAATGTGGGGGGAACTCTGGCTAATTTGAGAGTGCATGTCCTATACAAATTAGTTTTAGTTAAAAACTTTTTTTAGACCAGTTAGAGGACTGTTAGTCTTTAAATCCTGGATACACGATGAAAAGACAGTAGGTAGGTAAATGACTAAAGAAGGAAAGGCTCATAGGTGAGTAAAATCAGTCTTTTGCAAATAATTCAAACCAGTATTTACCTTATCTCATAAATAAAAAGATTAAGACATTTTTGAAAGGCAATAAAATGTTAAAAAGTAAAATTAGAATATCTCTTTCTTCTCTGAACTTGAGTAGAACTTCGACAATGTAAAAACACTATCTGTGTGTAAAGGTAAGATATATCAGTAAGATAAAAAATAATAAAGTACAAGATATTATTCTTCACAAAAATCTTAATTTATTAAAAAGTTATAGTTAGTTTAGTTTTGTTCTTTACTCTTAATGACTAAAGAAACATTTTTAGGAAAATGATTTTATCATCTCAAGAAAATTTTCCATTTTGAACAAAGAGTACAGCTTATATATAATAAAGTCTTTGGTAGATAATTTCCATCTTTTGGGCTTGGAAATAGAAGTTTCTTGTAAAACAGAAAGGTACCCTAGAGGAAAATCTTTAAAACTAGTAAGGAGAAATTGCATACTAGAGTCAGTAGTTAAGAATGCATCTCTGAAACCAGACTGCCTAGTCATCCCAGCTCTACCACTCACTAATTACTTTATCTTTGTAAGCTTCAGTTTCCTCATCTACAGAATAAAGATTACGATGGTTTCTACATAAAAAAGTATGTGAGAGGATTAATGGAATATGCTATGTGAAATGGTTAATTTTATGTGTCAACTTGACTGGGTACCCAGATTAAATATTATTCTGAGTGTGACTGCAAGTGTGTTTCTAGACAAAATTAACATTTGAATCAGTAGCCTGAATAAAGCAGATTGCCCCCCGCCCTGACCGATATCTGTGGGCATCATCCAATCCATTGAAGGCTTGAATAGAACAAAAAGGTGGAGGAAGGGAAGATTTGATCTCTCTGCCTGACCGTTTGAGCTGGGACCTTGGTCTTCTCCCACTCTCTGAATGGAACTGGCACCATCAGCTCTCCTGGTTCTAAAATGTTCAGACTCGGGCAAGAACTACACCATTGACTTTCCTGGGTCTCCAGCTTATTGAATGAAGATTCTGAGACTTCTCAGTTTCCATAAATGTGTGAGCCAATTTCTTATACTAAGTCTGTCTTTGTCTGTCTGTCTGTCTCTCTTTCTATATATATTCTGTTTCTCTGGAGAACCCTGATTAATACGCTATGGAAAGGGTTTAGTGCTTAGAACACAGTAAAAACTCAAACACATTGTTGATGATAATAAAGACAATGATAATGATGATGATGATTTGTTGCTTAATGTACTTACCTACTCAAATTATGTAGCTAGCATTTTATTTATTCATTTGATCACTTAATCAACAAATATTTATAAAGCTTACAAGAGGTGTTAAGCATTGAGTTAGGTGCTAGAAATACAACAATAAATAGGACCTCTGCAGTTTTTAAGCTCAAATTCCAGTGTGGGAGGTAGCAATAAGCAAACAAGTACACAGAAAGTATCGGAAATAAGTGCTGTGATAAAAATAAAAACAGGGTGATGTTACAGAAGAGTGTCTTTGGGGTTATTGGAGATCATTGATGATTATAATACTATGTTCACCACTAGTGAAAATGTATGTCAGCATAATTCATACTGATATAGTACAGATTATCATATATATTTCCCTATGTACTTAAAATTTTATTTTGCCAGTAATTCTGGATTTCCTTCCCATTTATATATTTTAAAGGAAAATATTGATATTAAATAGAAAAATATATTTTAATTGTATAGCAATTCTTTGGGTTTTCAAAAGAGAGAAGTATACAGAAGAAACATATTTTCTCTAACATAATACATCTGTTGATATAATAAACTGTGAATATATTTAGAAAATTAAAATTCTCTAATAAAGATGATATGAGACACAATAGTCTTACTTACCTTCCCCTGTCTCTGCTAGTTCCTGTTCCTAAAGGTCATTATTAATTTTCTTGTGTTTTCTTTAAAACTTTATGCATATAGCAGCATCCCTAGGCAATTATCTTTTTTATTTATATCAAAGGGCGCATATAGAAATAGCATTCTCAGTTTTCGTTTTTTATTGACTGACAGGTTTAGTGACCTTTCTAGACCATCAGAAGCAGATCAGATCATCCGTATATCTGCATACACAATATCTTATTGTGTGGCTATTTAATCAATTCCCTATTATGCCCAAGTAGTTTGTCTCTAGGTTTTTGTTATTTTTGGGGGGTGAGGAGGCTTGTTATTAATAAGCAATGCTATAATAGACATCTAAAGGAGAAATGTAAAGATTGGAATGAATCAATCCTACAAAAGCAGCACAATTATAAAACTGATTAAACGTATTTTTCATATTTGATATTGTTTTACATATCTAAGTTTTTTCAACATTTGGCAGAAATATCAGAGAAAAACTAAAATTCACCTTATAAATAATCTGTGCTATAACAGATTTCACAGATACTGTATCACTATCCATACTAAATATCTTTCACATTTAAAAAAATTTTAATAAATAAATGTGAGTAGTTATGCTTTATTAATACTAAAGATAGGGAAAGGGTATGTAATTCACATGTAAGAGATAGCTTGAATTTACTCTGAATTCTTATCAGACTCTGGAATTAGAAATTGTGTCATCCCTTTAACAACAACCCTAAATTGAGACTTACCAAAAGTCTGAGTTTAGAAAAGAAGAAATCAAAGAGTATCTTGTTTTTTCCTAAAGTCAGAATCTAACTCCTTTTTCTTTTAGGTTCTACTTTACAGTAGATTTTGTTGCTTGATTTGAATTTTACTTTTATAATGTGGAACCCAAAGAAGAAACTGTAATAAGGATCTCACTAATGCCAACTATAGTTAGATGATTATTTCATGGTTTTGCTAGATGCATTAATTTACCTGTTTGCAATTGTGCTAGGAGATAGGGATGTCAGTCTCTTCTTATTTAAAAAGGAGTAAAAATCCAATGAGACTGCTGCTGTGGAAAGAAGGGCACTTGAAAAAACTGCCTCCTAATTTTTAAATAAATTACTAGTTATGATTTGTGCTTAACAGACTACTACATCTTGTCATTAGTAGCTGAATGATCACCTTCAATAACCAGACCCGATTCTCTGGTTTAGTTAAACTGGGGTTCCCTCAATGAAAATAAGATCATCAGATCTCACGTCCTCTGCAGACTAACAGTTATTAGCTATCGTGCACCAGGAATTGACAAAGTGAACAGTGTGAATATGTGGTAACATTGGCTTCATGGAAATACAATTATTTTATTAATTTCATTTAATCCTCTTGATCGAGTTATATGACATTCAATAAAATGCACTCTAAAACAGAAGTTTCAACATTTCCCTTTTTGCTCGCATGAACATGCTAGAAAGCACCCATAGGAAACAACTACATTTTCCTCTAGTGGCTTCATTGGGATCTCTCAATATGTGCATTTATAAAAAAATATCACAATTTACATGAGTATTGTACAGTCAATTACAAGAGTACACCATTTCTCTGGCAATTCAAATTTCATCATAGGGAGTCCTTTTTCTTTTATTTTTAGAAAGACACAAAAACATAGTTCAAATGAATAAATATCTCCTGGCTTTTACATGATTAAAAAATCTGCCCTTGGGCACTATTCATTAGCTACCCCTTTCAAATAAAATATCTTACACAGAAAACAATAATTATTGTTATGTTCATTTATAGTAAGTTTCAAAGCCCACAAATGTCAAAATTAGCAATTGAAATTATTTATAGAAAGAGAACCACAAAGTTCAATGTATGTTCATGTAACCTTAGCTGCCAAATATGTGCAATGAGATTTACTTAAGAAGAACAATCTTGAAACCTATGGTTAGAAATGAATATAAATATAATTGGGATTCAGAGGGCAGAAGAAATATGCTATTAGATGGCAATTATTAATTTACCATATATATGATGCAAGTTAACTATTAGTATGCATTGAGAGCCCATTTATAGAATTTGCAAAATATAAACTAATATTCTCTACTAAAGTTGAGATCAAATATGGCCTATAAAAAAGTTCTGTTTAATTATAAGATTGAATTAATGATGCAATTATATTTATTCAAATTCCTCTTTAATCTCAGGCATTATAAGTGTCCTTAAACTTTAAATAAAAAAGACATTTAAAATATCTAGATATAGACTTGCATTTTTATTTAAAGGCATAATTAATTCTTAAAACATTAAGTTACAGAAAAGAAAAATAAAGCATTTACATTGCATAGCGTTATCTGATAGGCTTTACAACTTAGTCATTTCTGTTACTGAAAGCTATCACAGCCTCTTAGATACGAATAGTGCGTTCACTTATCAAAAACACTTACTCATTTCATTCTGTGACAAATCTTCCATTAAGACTGAATCGTGACCCAAGGTGTTTACAGCAGCTGTCTGGATAGTGAGATCTTTTTCATCCTTTTATATATTTTCTACAGGTACCTTAATGAACATGGATTGTATATATTGTCTTCCTTAGTCCCCCACTCCATCTGTCTAAAGTCAGTATATATAATATACAAATTCTCACTACCTGCGCCCTCACTGCTATCAAAAAGTGCTGCTTAAAGTTGGCAATTGTGGAAGCAGGTGATAGGGACATGAGGGTTCATTATATATTCCCTCTTCTGTAAGTTTGGAAATTTTTTAAAAGGGTTTTAAAAGGAGTGCCTATTTACACAGTCTTCTGCTAGGGTTTATATTGAAAAAGTTACAAAATTGGTTCCAATTCTCTACGAATATATAATTTAGCACTGACATATAGAAAATTCATCAGAAAAAATGAATATAGGATAAATATAAAGAGTAAAACTTAGTCTATTTTTACAACTCATTCATTTCATGTTTACCTTTTTCCCGTTTCCACTTTGCTCTCAAACTTTGACCACTCTCTTTTCCCCATCTGTTATATGATACTCAACAAGTTCTGCCAGTTTTTCCCCTGCAGTTTCTCTCAGGGTCCTCCCTTTCCACTTTTACAGCCTCTTGTCATTTTATGCCTAGATTGCTGTAAAGACATCTTCGTTGTAATCCTTAACCTCTGGACTCACTTGACTTAAAAATTCACCTTGAATCTTGATGGCAAATTCAACTTTCTAAAGAAGTTATCATTTCTCTACTATAGATACATGAGGCATACTCTTCTTGTATTATTCTAAAACAGCCATTCTGCCTACTCAGGCCATTCGTCTTACTAATTCCTCAGTAAACTCATCCATGCATTTTGCTGTCTCTTTATCTTTGCTCAGTATTCTGCACCATCTTACACATCCATAAATCTTACATTCATTTATTATAAAAACTTACATAAGCATATACTGAATACTTTCAAGATCTACTTCCTCCATAAGTGCCTTATTATGACCATCATTTCACCTTCCTCTGAATTACATGTTTATGAATGTCATCTAAACCATATGACCTTTGTGGGGATAAGTGATCCAGTGGTTCTCAACCCTGGCTGCACATCAGAGTTGCTACGGGAGTTAAAAAAATCCACCCCAGGCCATATCAGAATCTTTGGGGATGAAGCATAGACATTAGGAAAAAAATTTTTATATCAGTCACTTTTAAAATGTCTCAAGTGATTCTAATATACAGGAGAACCATTCATCTCAATAATATTAGCTTTGTTGACTTGAAAGTACTATTCATTCATTTGGTCAATAGCTAATGAGTGTCTATTATAGCAGTAGAAAACTGGTAGTCTTGGCATGTTTAGTTAGTAGGCTCAGACAGTGTTTTTAAAACAATTTAGATGTTAGACAATATTTTAAAATTGGGAGACTTATCATAAACATTGGGATGCTCAGTCTTGAAAAAAAAGAAGGGAAGATCTGGTGAGACTGGGCCTATATTCTTACAAGGCAACACTTGGCTAGAACTGAATTGTGGTTACCCTTTCTGGACCGAGAATGAGCTTCTAGTTTGCTGCAGTCCTCACTACTCCCTATAGCTCCCTCGCAGGAGCTGAGTGTTAATTGCCATTCATTGTATCATTTGCATAGTAGTTAATGTTACTGTTTTAACAGTAGAGAACAATTTCTTGAAGCACTAGCTCACTCCTCTTCCCTAACTTCTCTCTTTATTCCCAACGAGACTCACTGTTGAAGTAGAAAATGTTTTTATGTGGCAAATATCCAGGCATCAGCCCATTTTATTTATGTTTTCTGACTGGCCTCCTTAGTAATTTGAGCTTGCAGTGCCTGGTCTATGGCAAGTACTGTGTTAGAAGCTAGCGAAATAGAAGAATAAGTTCCCTTTTTAGAGAAAGTCACACTTTATAAGGGAACGAAGATATATTAAAAAGTATTCTATATATAT
>NW_006440638.1:20094230-20182922 GCF_000325575.1 Pteropus alecto | reverse complement strand
GAGAACAATGCTTGTTAGAATTAGGGAAGGCTACACAGAAGAGGCGGTGTTTGAGTTGTATCTAGAAAGATGAATGGGGAGTTTTTTCAGGCAGAAAGGAAAGAAAGCTATTTTAGGCCAAGGAAAAAGCAATCTCAATATATGAACATCTGAAGGCCAGCAGAGTAGTCAGAAAATCACATGTGGGGAGTGAGAGAAAGGTGTCTGGAGATGAAAGTGTGGAGTAGGGTTGAGATAGAGGAGGTTGGTTTTGTGTGAGCTCTCAAGGTTTTTTTCATGTTGCTTTCTAAGATAGTGGGAAAGGTATTAAAAGTCTTTAATTAAAGAATGACATGACTACATTTCTACTTCTATTATCAGAAAGATAATTCTGACAGCAATGTGGAGATTAACAGGGAGGCTAAGGTGAGTGACGGTAGGGACCCGAACAATAGAAGTAGCAATAGGAGAGAAGAGGAGACAGATTTTAGGGATGTTTAAGAGGTATAATTGGCAGGGCTTGGAAGCATATAGGAAAAGGAGAGGAATAATTAAGGATGTTTTGATCTATCATGTAAAAAACCCAGAAAATAATGACTTATCACCAACGAGTCAATGTAAAAGTGACTTAATATTTAACTTCGAGCTATAAATGATAATTACAAGGCTTTCCCCCCTTTTGTCTTACAAATAAATATGCTTATAATTTAGGTGCCTGAGTGCATACCTGATTCTGCTGACCTTAGAGGATGACTTCCAAATTTTATTTCAGTTTGGCGGAATTTAGTCATGTTTAACAGCTGTGTGACTTGTGGAACATCTGTTGTAAGTTGGCAGCTTCGTGGAATAATATCTGCAGGTTCATCTGTTGGAAAGGGAACACCATATCCAGCTGGAAATAAAGATTAACATTCATTCTCAAAATGTAAGCCATTTCTGCCAAATAGACACATCTTATAAATGAAACCAATTAAAGTAAATCATTTTAGAATATTCCTTTGGATGAATTATACAGCCTTACAGCCTTGGTTTTCTTATCTGTAAAATGAACATGGAAATGTTGCTGCTTACTTTCTAGGACTGTAGAAAGGATTTAATAAGACAAAGTGTATAACATCGTGCGGGTTCAGAGACTCGTTCAATAAATAAGAACATTCATTGGAAACTTCATATTTGTTTTTCAATACTAGACTGTAACTTGGGGGAAGAACTAGTTAGGTATGCTCCAATGAAGATTTCTGGGAATACACTGTCTCATTTATATTAGATCATAAGTACGATGACATTATTGAATATGTACAGCCATTACATCAGTAAATTTAACTTTTAACTTTTTTATTTTGAAATAATGTTAGATCTATAGAAAAGTTACAAAAACAGAGTTCCTACATACCCTTTACAAAGCTTCCCCTAATGTTAACATCTTACCTCTGAATAATTTCAAGGAAAAAATAGTTATTATAATTAAAATAGTATTTTATTTTCATTTGTATTTCTAATGAGATTTGAAATTGTTAATATATATTTACATGGATGTTTAAATTTTCATTTTAGTAAATTTTCTGTTCACGCTCTTAACCCATTTTACTATTTGAGAACATTTTTTCTCATTTATTTTTACAACCTCTTTTATGGCAAAGATATTAAGCTTTGTCATACATAGCAAGTAGGAATCGGGTTGGTATTAGCATTCTAAAAAGCAATTTTACCGTATGTATCGAAAGCTTTAAAAATGCACATGCCACTTAACTCAATAATTTCACTTTATGAATGTATTCTAAATTAAAAAACATCATAAACTAAGATGAAGATCTAGGTAAATAGGGATCTATAATTTCTGAAAAATAAACAACTTGAATTTGCAGTAAAGAGTCACAAGAAATTGTTATTTATGATTCTGGCTTAATGATATAGGAAAGACTCAAGATAAAAAGTGAAATGAAAATAATGTACACAAAACTCTATCTCAACTGCAGGAAATCAATAAATAAAATGTATGAATGGCAAAAAGACTAAAAGAAAATACACCAAAATGTAAAATAACTTGATGGTTAGCTTAAGTGTAGGTTTTATTTTTTTCTTTATAAAAATTTTAGAATCTGGTGGAAAAAAGCAATCTGTGTATATGTGAATGTGAGTAGTAAGAAAAATCCACCAATCATCCCTCAAAAAACATCCTATATAAGTATAAACTCTGACCAGGTTTAGAAAGGCAAATGATGTTAGGTTTATGTGCACCCAACTCATGGCAGTTTTCTAATTAGATCTTAATGTCCTAATCCTGAAAAGGAAAATGAATTATTTATCTAAAAACTTAAATACTCATCAGCAATGTAATGGTTTCTAAGAGTCCTATTGCTCCTGTCATTAAAAATGCACTCGATTTACAAATCTTAGTCTTCGGGTTTTCTTTGTCCATCCATTTCTTACTTGTCAGTGACATTTAGAAAATCATTTTATAGTAACTGAGTAAATGAACTCTCAAAATAGAAAACATTTGGAAAAATAGGTAAACTAATTCCAGATATATATATTTGACATATTATTTCAAACTTCTCTGAGGTAGAAAAAGCTAGTTTCCATATTAATGCCCATATTGATAAACTAAGATTTTATATTAAAAGAGGAAGAAGTTCTGTAGGCTAATAAGACCTTGAAATAAAATGCCGTATTCTGAATCCGATAAAAGAGAAATCATGGAAACTTTAGTTTATAGGGCTTGTGTGGATGGTACAGAGTACAATGTCATACAAAGTTTGAAAAGTCCAAAACAAAATCCACATTTCCAACTAACAAGGGACAGACAGCAAATCCCTGGTAACCAAAAATCCATAAATTTTTATGGAAGACAGAATAAAGCGCAGAGTATTACAAAACTCCAATCTGAACCTTACAGGAACATGGCTGACATATAAATGAGATTTTACATCAAAAGGCTCAGATCCCCTCTGTGTCAACTTCCTTTTCTATATATCTACTCTCTCTTGGCTCCCAGAACTATTTCACAACTTATTGGATTATTATTTGAGGGAAACTGTGGTTTACTTTAAAATAAAGACTAGTCATTGATACCACTTAGTCGAGCAACTACTGACTTTCTTTGAGGCTGTGGAGGAATATACAGAAAGGGGCGTTAGTCTCATTTTTGTGAAACCAGACTATGAAGAAGCTTTAGGAACTGGCAGTTGGATGTTCTGATAGACCTAAATGCAAGTTAACTCATCTCCCCATCATCCACCTTACCACTACCTCCTTCCCCCGGCCGTGTCCAATGACTAGGCCATTTTTATTTTTTAGCATTTATAGTTTAATTTAAAAATAAGAATTCTAAAAATAGCATAGATCCTACAATAAAAATTAAATAGTGCTAATCTACGAGTACATGTCTTCATTCATTTATTCATTCATTCACTCACTTGCTCATTTTATCATCAGGCAAATATTTATTGAGTCTCTACTATGTGCCAGGCACTTATCTAGTGGCTGAGAATCTAGTGGGGAGTCAGGGTAACTCTGTCCTGGCCTTCTTGAAACTTACACCTAGCAGAGAATATAAAACAAATTACATCATAAATAACGGTTTAAGTATAATTTTGTTATGTTCTCTGAAAGAAAAGTTCATGGTGTTATGAAAGAGGTAATGGGGTAATCTACCAGCACAGGGTGTCAAGTCTTCTCTGATAAAGAGACATTTAAGCTGAGTCATAAAGGATTAGTAGAATAAAGGATAAGTAGAAAGTAGCCTGGTAAAATGGGGTAGGAGTGATCACTCAGGTGAAGGGAAACGAGCATTTGAAGACTCTGAAGGCAAAAGAACTTTGGTACATTCTAGGAACTGAAAAAAAGATAATTCTGTGAAAGCATTGTAGCATGGAGAAGAATGATGGAAGAATCCCAATGATATATTTAGTACAGCAATTGGTTCAAAGGGGCTGCTCAATAAATGGTTATGAACAAAAGCTTCTTAATAACAGCTGACCTAGATTAAATGCAGCTGTCAAGTCTTCCACTTCTTCTTTGGTTGTTCTTTGTTCAGCTATATCCTGAAAAGTGCTCCATGTATATTTTATTTGGATATCACATCTTTCTCCCCAGATGGCAAATAACAAATCAAGCTGGCAATCAGATACTATGGGACCCGGGCCTGTCTGCATTGTTCTTTCAGACAAGTTCTATCTTCTGGAATAGATTGTGTATGGAAACATGCAGACTGCTTGATTAATGTCTGAAAAATGACATAGTTGAATTTCAGCTGCTTTTGCTAACAAATCTGAAAGAAAATAATGTTGGCTGGAATGGTCAGCTCAGAATTGCAAATGGTACATGAAGGAGAAGACTATGAGAAGGCTGACAGATTTGCTCATGTAGCATCCAAATACAACCAGATGGTGGGCTTTTTGATGTCTTTGCCTCCTGTCTATGTGTTAGTATATTATTAGAATGTTTGAGTGACTTTGTAACCCTGTTCACTCTTCTTTGGCCATAAGCCATCATAAAATGAACCATTCTGTAGGCTTTTAATACTTTTGAGGAGGATCTTAACTAGCTTTAAAAATTAAGTCATCAATTTTAATACATATATAAAGCACTGTACGCATTAAAAATGATCATCCTCATTTTATGGGGGGAATGTCTTATAAAATAGTGAGATTTATAGATACGTTTTGGTTATGGCTTCTCCTAATTCATATAGTTTAAATAAGGACTAATTTTATAATAATTCACTAGTCCCAGACTCAATTATATTCATCCTCTTTATATGGGAATAGCCTGCAGTACCTAGCAGAGTGCCTTATTTATATATAATCTCACCTCTCTGAAACATCAATAAGAGAGAAGTAGAAAGCACAGGAATCTCTAACTGCCAAAATATTTCTTAGTTTATTCAGGCTGCTATAGCAGAATACCATAGACTAGGAGGCCTATAAACCACAGAAATTGATTCCTCACAGTTTTGGAGGCTTAGAAGTCCAAGATCAAGGTACTGGCAGATTTGGTGCCTGGTGAGGGCTCTATTCCTGGCTCAGACATGGCCATCTTCTTGTTATACCCTCACATAGAAAGGGTGAGGGAGTTCTCTGGGGTCTCTTTTATAAGGGCACTAATGCTATTCATGAGGGCTCTACCCATATGATCTAATCACCCCCCAAAGGCCCTACCTCCAAATACCATCACTTTGGGGATTAAGTGTCAACATATGAATTTTAGGAGGGCACAAACATTTAGTCTATAACAATATTGATACAAAGTCTGTTTATTTTTTGTTTGTTCATTCATTCATTTGCTATATAACTATCAGATTTTCTCTGGGCTTGGCATGGATTCAAATCTGTGCCTTTTCGGAGAGAGATATTAAGAAGCAGCATACTATAGGGATTAAAAGTACAGGCTCTGAAACAAGGTATCCTGAGTTCACATTCTGTCTCTACCACTCAATAGCCGTGTGACCTTGGCATAGTAGTTTACCTTGTTGTGTCCTGCTCTTCTTAACTGTGAAACATGAATATAAAGATAACATTTACCTTATAGGGTTATTGTGACGATAAAATGAGTTAATGTATATAAAAGTCTAAGAATAGTGCTTGGTATATAGCAAGTGCTACATAAGTGTTTTTTATTAATCACAGACAAATACTTCTGTAAATTATTTCATTACAATGGTGAAAAAACCCACCACATTTTACTATGTTTTTCATAATAAAAGGTTTTGATGCTTAAGGGGGAAAATAAACCTAGATTATATCAAAAACTTGGGTATACTGAACGAATCATACCTTACCTTAGAGGTTTTTAAAAATAATTTATTGAGGAGAAATACACATTAACATAAAATGAAGCATTTTAAAGGGAAAGATTCAAGGACGTTTAGCAAATTCACAATGGTGTGCAACCACCACTTCTATATAGCTTTAAAACATTTCCATCACTCTGAAGTAAAATCTCTTACCTATTAACCAGTTTCTGCCATTCTTTCCAGTCCCTAGTCCCTGGCAACCACAAATCTGCGTTCTATCCCTATGGATTTATCTACTTTGGATATTTCATATAAATGGCATCATACAATGTGACTTTTGTTGCCTGTGTGTATAGTACACTCTACAATTTTGTTTATCCATTCATCTCTTGATAAACATTTGGACTGTTTCCACATTTTGGTTACTGTGAATATTGCTGCTTTGAGCATACATGTACATGTATCTGTTTCCCATTCTTTTGGTTATATATCTAGAATGGTCATATGGTTAATTCTATGTGTTAGTTTTTTAGGAAATGCCAAACTGCTTTCCACTGCAGATGAACCATTTTGTGTTCACATTAGCAACGTACAAGGGTTCTAATTTCTCCACACTTTTACGAACACTTATTTTCCCTTAAAAAAAAAAAATTACAGCCATCCTAGTGAGTGTAAAGTGGCATCTCACTGTGGTTTTATTTTGCACGTCCTTAATGACTAATGACGTTAAGCATCTTTTCATGTGTTTGTCAGCCATTTGTATATCTTATTTGGATAAATGTTTATTCAGGTCCTGACCAGTTTTTAAAATTGGGTTGTGTGTCTTTCTGTTGAGTTGTAGAATCCTTTACATATTGCAGATACTAGTGCACGTGTGAGCACGCACACACACACACACACACACTCTCCCTATATGTAGAACTAGAATATATATCCTACAGATATATGATTTGCAAATATTTTCTCCCATTGTGTAGGCTGTCTTTCCTATTTAATAGTGTACATGAAAGTTTTAAGTTTTGATGTCTAATTTATCTATTTTTAAAATTCTGTTGCTGTGCTTTTGGTGTCATATTCAGGAATCCATTGCCAAATCTAAGGTTATGAAGATTTACCTCTATTTTTCCTATTAGCTCTTATATTTAGGTCACTGATCCATTTTAAGTTAATTTTTATGTATGGTATGAGGCAGGGGTACAAACTTACTTATTCTTTTGCATGTGGACTTTCAATTGTCCCAGAACCACTGTTGAAGAGACTGAACTCTCACTATTGAATGTTCTTGGCATCCTTGTCAAAATCAGATATATGGGTTCATTTCTGGACTCAATTCTATTACATTTGGTTTATATGTCTACTCTAACTGTATCAAACTGTTTTGATTACTGTAACTCTGAGGTAAACTTTAAAATTGGTTAAGTGTGAATCTTCCAACTTTGTTCTTCAAGATTGTTTTTGGGTATTTGGGTCCCCTTGCAATTCTATATGAATTTGAGGATCAGCTTTTCCACTTCTGAAAAAAAGGCCACTGAAATTTGAGAGATTGTATTGAACTCTAGATCTTTCTGCGTAATACTGACATCTGAACAAAATCAAGTCTTGCAATTCATGAACATGGGTAGTCACTTGTTCTTTTGGGTTATCTTTAATTTCTTTTAGCAATGTTATATAGGTTTCAGTAAAAAGTCCTTCACCTCCTTGGTTAAATTTATTCCTAGATATTTAATTATTTTAGATGCTATCATAAATAGAAGTGTTATCCCTAGGGTTTTTGAGATATGAAATTCTATTATAAATATTTTATATTATCTAATTATAAAATTGATACTTTAATCAGAATAATTCTGAATCTTGATATGAGTCATGACTCATATTTGTGGGATCTATTATTGGCTGCTGGGCACCTCTGCTATACTGAGATCTTATCTTTCTTGTCCTGTGGTGGTTTCCTAGGCAAGAGCATTTTGAGTTCAACTACACTGCAGGACAGAGGGGGATGGGAATGTAGCTTTAAGCTGACAAGATGTGGGTCTGATATGCACTCACCTGACCTGGAGATAAAGAGAGAGGTAAGAAAACACCTCAAAACACCTCAAAAATGTTAATTATTAAAAACACTAGACTAATCCAGTTATTGAGAAAAGTAAACCTGTGTACTGTTGGGGAAGGAACAGTCAGAGGCTTGGTCTTGAGTTCCACCATTGTGACCTCACCACAAGATGCCTCATAACTAATAGGCCTGGTTTTCCTCTTCTGTATAATTAAGACATTGGTTTAGATGACCTCTAAGGCCTTTCCCTGCTCAATGAGTCTATTAAGGCAAGACATCAATATTTCTAGTTTTTTCTGTGACCTTTGAAGGGATAATTTTTTTTTCCTTTTTTCTTTTTTTACGCCTACAGCATCCAGTCTTCCTAGGTGGTCTCTCATTCAAGTACTAACCAGGCCTGACCCTGCTTAGCTTCTGGGATCGGGCTTGTTCAGGGTGGCGTGGCCGTAGACTCATTTTCTTCATATTGATTGACACTAGATAAAAGTTTATTAAATAGAGACAGTGAATGAATGAATAATTGAACAATTAGCTAATCCTAACTTTGTCAATTCATCAAACATTTATGACAGGTTACCAGTGCTGGGTCACGTGCAAGAGATAAAAATATGGAGACCCAACCTATGCCCTCAAGGGGCTCTCAGTCTAAAATCATACTTTTAATTATTCCCTTTTTGCATTTCTAAACACAGAACACATACTCCCCAGTACTAATATTTTAGAAATAATACTGAACTGGGAAGTCAGGAAACCTGCAAAATCATCATTGGCATAGGATACATCTATGCTTAATGGGTAGTCACTTGTTCTTTCCTTTCTTCTCTTTCCTCTTTCTCTTACCTATCTACACATATATTGGGTTTTTTTTCTTCAAAAATGCAGAATGATACAAGTTAATCAATAATCCAGTTATGCAAATATCTAAAAATACCACTCTATGTCCCCTCAGGAACCATTAAAGTAATAAACTAAATTAAATCAGCATGCTTTACTACTTGTCCATTATAAGCCATTCCTTTGGGAAAGTGAAAAACTGGTTAATGGCTGTCTTAAGGTTTCAGTAATTCACTTTCTATTATACTCGCTGTATAAACAGCGGATAGCAAAGGATTGGGCAACATTTTCTAGCTTGGGTGAGTTTAAGAGGTTCTAGAGTTAAAATGGTAGCAGTTTAAATAAGGTAAGGTCAACATGGCAGTGAGCTCAAGCAAGCAATTAATACATTATTTTAAAACTGATTCTCAGAATAGAATGTAAGAAACAGATAAGAAATTTTCCTGTGAAAGAAGTCTCAACACAACGAAGAAAATGCAGAAGAAAATTACCCTTCCTTTAGTAAGAAAAAGGGATGTCCATTACTTATTGTAATACAGATACCCTTAACACAGCCAGCCACCAAATCGTGGTATTCTTATTCCATGACATCTCTTATATCTTTCTTTCTCTCTCTCTCTCTCTCTCTCTCTCTCTCTCCACTTCTCTCCCTCTCTCTCTCTCTCTCTCTCTCTCTCTTCTATCCATACATTTGAGTCCTACTGTCAGGGTTCAAACCCTGCCTCTACTACTTAAATTAACAATTTTGTGACATTGGGTATAGTATCTGACTTCTCTGTGCCTCAGTTTCCCTATTTGTAAAATGAAGGTAATAGTAACATCTACTTCAGTGTTGTTCTGAGCATTATATTAAGTTCACATATGTTAAATGTTTATAGCAACTACTACTACAATCGTTGTCGTCATTATCATTATCATCATCATTATCATCATCATCATCATCGTTATCACTTCTGCTGCCAACCTCCTTTACCAAGGATACTTGATGTGCCCCATAATATGTTATCCTTTGCCCTCTTTCATCTAATTGTCTTTGGAATGAATTCTTGTAGTATTAACTTTTCTAGGGTCTATAATTACAAAGTAAATTATGGGGACAGGAACCTTGCTCTATATTTTATGTCACCCAAAGTATGCAGTCTAGTAATGCAATATTATGTTATATCTTATCTCCTGCCCCTGCCATGTACCATACTGAACTACCTGGTCCTTTGACATATCAGATACATTCATCATGTCATGCCTTTATACATATGTGCTCTTTCCTCTGCCTGAAATAGTTTCTTTTCATTGTCAACTTTCATAATGTGGGAAATACTGTGTTTCCTTCAGGATGCAGCTTTGAAAGTTTATTTCTCCAGGTTAATGTAGACTGAACTCTAGTATGTGGACAGATACTAATCAATGAAGTCATTTTTACTGGCTTGTGGCAAAAATGTCAGCCTTTATTCTTAAATTAGGATCTTCCTTATGTGTTTATGCATGTGTATCTAAATGTCCTTTCATTTAATGAAACAATCAGAATAATTGTAGTTTTTCTTGTTTGTCTGTTTTAATGCTCTGATTTGGCAAATTCAAATGACACCCTTATGTTAATCTTCAAATTTTTCTTACTTTGACAGATCTGAAAAATCCAAATGCCTCACTGAGCAGCTCTCTCAAGTAAGGGGTCAGTAAGGGCTCCAGAGTCTCCTCTTACTGCTTGTTAAGCCCTTAAGGAAGTCTGCACCAGGTACTATGATCTACATGAATGCGTAAGTTTCCCTGTAAGACCCTGAGCAACTTGAAGCAGAGTTGTGTGCAACCCAGTGCGAGATGTATAGAAGTCAGATAAATGTTTAGCATCTATACTCACATTATAAGTCTTTTCATATACATTTTTATATTTGATTGGCTCTTCACAAAAACTTTATAGTAATTACTGAGAAAATAAAGCTCAGAGATATTCAAAGCACACACAAAACTACAAAGTTGGTGCATGGATCACAGCAATGGACTGTGGAAACAGTAATCTATATCATTAGTCTCCATGATATCAACTTAATAAATTTAATCAATTTAATTCAATTTAAACCAAGATGTCCTGGGTTTACATATATTATACTTTTACTGGGACTATAATAATAGTATCTATCTAACCAAGGAACAATTATTATCCTTATTTTACTGATGAGAAAAGTGAAGCATTGAGATAGGGTCTGCCTTTGTACAAGGTTAAGTACTGGCAGCTAAATGATAAATATGGGATTATATTCCACAGTACCCTGAACCACAGTATGCTTCCCCAATCTATTCAAAACCTTTTAGGTAATCTAAGATGAAACATTCATAAAGCTTCTTTTTCAGGCCTTCTGAAAAACCTGAAAGAAATCACACCAAATGCTTGTTCTTGGAATGTTTTACAGATTATCTATTCACTAAAAAAAAAAAAAAAAAAAATCAATTCTAAAACAAAGTACATTGTATATTCTTCAAAAATTCAGATAGTACTATAAAGTTATGAGAAAAAAATTAAATCATTGTTCTCTAACTGTTGAACCCCTACCTCTCTTGTCCTCTACTCTCACAATGCAGAGGCAACTGTTTTCAAGCCTTTCAACTGTCTCTTCTAAATCTTCTTGTATTTATATCTATACTTATAAATAGCAGCCTTATACTGACATTTCTGTACTTAATAGTTTTAGATAATATCTCTGACTTCCTATTTTGGGAAAAAGAGGATTCGGCACCACCACCCTACCTTCTTTCCCTCCCCATATCCTCCAAATATGATTTCTCATAATTTGGGGGTAAATTATTAGTCAGTGTTTTGCATAATTAGCATTATGTAAAAAAGTTGTGCCACTATACACCTATTAGAATGGCAAAAATCTGAAACACTGACAAGACTAAATACAGACAAGGATGTTGAGCAAAAGGAACTATCATTAATTGCTGGTAGGAAGGAAAAATCCAGCCACTTTGGAAGACCGTTTGGCAGTTTCTTACAGAACTAAATATAGTCTTACCATATAATACAGTGATCACGCTCACTGATAATTTACCCAAAGGAGTTAAAATTTTATGTCCACACAAAAACCCATACAAGAATGTTTACAGCGGCTTCATTCATAATTGCCAAAATTTGGAAGCAACCAATACATCCTTCAGTAGATGAATGGATAAATTGTGGTACATCCAGACAATGGAATATTATTCAGTTCTAAAATAAAATGAGCTATTAAACCATAAAAAGACATGTGGGAATCAAATGCATATTACTAAGTGAAAGAAGTCAATCTGAAGGCTTCATGCTACGACTCCAACAACATGACATTCTGAAAAAAGCAAAACTATGGAGACAGTATAAAGATCAGTGGTTGCCAGGGATTAAGAGGGAGTAAGAGAAGAATAGGCAGAACACACAAGACTTTTAGGGTGGCGAAACTATTCTGTATGGTAGTATAATAGGGGATATAATCATTCATTTGTCAAACCTAAAGAAGATAAAACACTGAGAGTGAACCCTAATATAAACTATGGGCTTTGGGTGATAATGATGCATCAGTGTACATTCATCAACTGTAACAAATGTATCAGTCTAATATAGGTGATCATAGTTGGGGAATTTTCCTATGAATCTAGAACTGCTCTAAAAAACAAAGTCTATTAAAAAAAAGTTGTGCACACCTGAGCCACATGATATACTATGATTACATTTCTTTTTTTGTACAACCTTTTGTTTTCCTTGGAATTGATCACTGCTTTGTTATGTCATGGGTTTTCAATATTCTTAGTATTAATTCTTCCCAAACTCCCCATTAGCACTATAAAATCACAATTGATTTTATTTTCCACATTCAAACATATCAAATACATTCTTTTCCTGGAGACTTTCCTCCTGAAAGCCTCTATTTTTCTGCTAAAATCTGGACCAATTGTTCTCTAGATGTGCTGCACAAGTATCATCTTTTGAGTTCTTTTAACCACAATTCTGAAAATTCCCTTTGCTTTTCTCCTGGATGAAATGCTTTGTTTCTTGTGTCCCATATATGCCTTTTTTTCTTGATATATTCCTGAATTTTTATGGAGAATATCTTCCAGATCTTTTCTGAGAAAAGATATAAATAAATAAAACTCGAGATCTTGTAAGTCTGCAAATATCTTTATTCTGCACTCATTTAATTGATAGACTAGATGTGTGTACAATTCTAAATTGAAAATATTTTTTCCTTAGACTTTTGAAGGTATAGTTTTAAGGTCTTCTACCATCTAATGTTGCTGCATGAAGTCAGACATCATTCTTATTCCTAATATTTTGAATGTAACTTGTATTAAAAAAATTCTGGAAGCTTAAAGGATCTTTTCTTTCTCCCTTCTGTTCTGAAATTACACAAATAATAGTGAGTCATTTTTTGATGAGCTATATCAATCTGAAAACACCTGGCCTTCAATTTTGGGAAATTTTATATTTCATCCATCTGTTTTCTCTAGTCTCTCAACTTGGAATCCTATTACTCTGATGGTAGAAACATTGGACAAACTTCTAATATTTTTAATATTTCCATCTTATTTTTAGTCTTTTGGGCTTCTTTTTTTATTTTATGTTTTTGGTTCTATATCTCTAGAGGACAATATAGTAGAGAGTCTCAAAATATCTCTATAGCTTCTGATTTCAAATGTCCAACATTCACTCAAAACTTACCAGGCATACCAAGAAACAAGACCAAGAGAAAAATGGGCAACAGAAACAAATTCATAAGAAAGCCAGATATTGAAATTATGAGCCTTGGGCATTAAAATAACTTTGATTAATATATTTGAGAAATCAGATAGCAAGATAAATAACTTCAGCTAAGGAATGAAAACTATAAGAAGAATCTAATAAAATTCTAGAATCAAAAAACATAATAACTGAAATTAAGAATGCTGAAGTATGTTTTCATTTACCTCCTCGATAAATATTCAAAGAAACACCTACATTGCTCTTTAAGAAAAATGCAGAATGATTCTAGCAGCATATTCAAAATAGTGTAAAATGGATGAATACATTGTGGTATATATTCGTACAATGGTATACAATATAGTACTGAAAATCAGCAACAGCATAAATGGACCTCACAAATACAATGTTTTGTGAAAAAATGTATACTAAATGATTCCATTAATATAAAGTTCAAAAATAGATGAAATTAATATGTGGTGTTAGAAATCAGGATTGAGTTACCTCTCAGAAAAAGTAGAGAGCAATGACTGGGAAGGGACATAAGCAGGGTTTCTAGGATGCTTGTATTTCTATTTCTTGATCTGGGTGGTGGTTACAGAAATATAATCACTTTGTGGTAATTCCTCAAGCTGAACACTTATGATTTGTAAATGTTTCTATATGTGCATAAAAAATTATAATAAATATCAATAAAATATTTATTGAAATGAAGCAGGAACAAATTCTTATTTTATAGATACAGTATCTTTTCTTAACTCTGAGGAAAACATATCTTTTCCCTACTTTATCAATTTCCTTCTTTCTATTAGTTTTGGTGTCTCTACCACGTACCTGATATACCTGGGTTCAGAAGCTCACTGGTTCAGTTTCTCCAGAGAATAAATCTCCTGTTGCCTGGTTACATAGAGTTAGGTGACCTGGGGTCCTATAGCAACCTATGCAGAATTTTAACCAATTTCCCTGTTTTTAGTCATACCCCTTTTACCTTGCCTTTGGCAGTACTTTGAACCTCTCTAAGGTTCTACATTATGAATCTCACTGACAAACCTCTCTGTAAACCCCAAAGTTTCACCCTTCTCTACTCTTCTAAGTCAGCTGTTACTCCTCAATCTTATAAGATTTACGAACATCTTTTGTCTGTTGTTGTCTCCTCTTTATCCTGATGGGTTCATATCTTTTTCATTTCTATATTATAATTTTAGTGGGGCTTGAGGAAAGATCAGAGATAAAAACAAGCACTTACTCTGCCAATTTCTGATTTGCTTTTTTCCTGACATTTATTTAAAAATATTAACGAGATTATGATTTACCTCCTACAATCTGATGTAGAATGTACACATATTTCTATACGTTTTGAGGTTTCTTATTAGCTGGGTGCTATTTTTTTAAAAATGAAATCTTTCACTTTCTTGTATAGCCTTTAAATGGTACATAGGATGAGTGGCTGTACTTCCTGGCTTGTGATATGATTGGGGAGCTATTAACATGCTGTGTTTTATTATCAAATAAAATTTATAGGCATAGTGTCCTGTTCTATAGAGTGAATCATAGACACTCATTCAGATGGAGCATAAGTCTAAAGTCTACATACAAACTTCTAAGAAATCACTTTTGCCATCTTACGTGCAGCCCTATTTCCTGGGCTTCTACAAGAATTGATTTTGTTAAAAATAATCCCAGAGGAAAATCAAAAGGAAGCATCAATATTCTCCCAATACTTTCAGTTGTTTAAGACTACCTTAGCAGGAGAATTTGTGCTACCTTATGAATTCTAGAAGGCTCAGTTACCTAGAGAGCATATTTATTAATCATATAAAGAATTAATGTATGTGTTTCCAGTCTCTCTAGAAATAATAAGAACTCAACCATCTATTTTAAAATGATCATTATAAAATTAATATATTAATACTATTTCTCCCAAATGACTTCATGAAATGTACAAAGAGTAATAAGTGGACAACTGTAGAGCATTTTGGATGTCTGACAACTTTTGAACATCCTTCCTAATGTAGTGACTTTGCTATACCGTGAGTTCTCTCACCCAAGTTGGGAATCAGACATTTGCTTTGCCATCCTTCCTTGCAGCATGTGACCTAAGCACTACATATCACACGGTTATGTCAGTCTTTGTTCAGTAGAAAGAAACAACAAGAAATCTACTTCTGGCAAGGGTGGCAGGGAAGAAGACATCCAATTTTCAGGAGGAGTAGTAATAGAAATTCTGGAACCTAAGAGCCCAGCATATGGTGTGACTTATGATGTCTTTGCCCAGTAACAGTAGATATTGGGGTCTTCCTTGGAGCAGTCTTGTGGTAGGGGCTGGGTTTGTTCTTGGCTGTAGCTCCAAGCCTGACTTTCTGGATCTCCTTGAGATTGTATGAGATTCTATTCCTTAAATACTTTTTTTTCAATCACCTAGAGAAGATTCTGTTGCTTACAACTAAAACGTGACTAATTTAGATGGTAAGTGCTACCATAAACAATAAAAAAATGTAACTATATATATAATCATATATATAATATGTCATATGTTATATATATATAATCTTAATGACATTCAGCTACAGTAAAATTAACATGGATCCAAAGTAAAGAATGACACAGACAAATACCATACGATTCTACTTATATGAGGTACTAAAATAGTCAAATTCATGGAATCAAGAGAGTTGCCAGGGGCTAGGGAAAAGGAGAAATAGGGTTATTAATCAATGAGCATAAAGTTTCAGGAAAGATGAATAAACTCTAGAGATCTTCTGTACAACATTGTACCTGTAGTCAACCATTATATATTGTATATTTAAAAATTTATTAAGAAAATAGATCTCATGTTAAGTATTCTTTTCACAATAAAAAAGAATAACAAAATAAAATTTAAAAAACCACAACCATGTGTTCATATTCTCCAAAGGCATGTCTAATTTTAAAAACGTACATATTGGAGAATTAAAAAATCTTAATAGCAACTTGAACATACCATCTTTATCTGCAGTATCTTGAGGCTTAGATTTTAAAGTGAAGATCTTCCGTAGTTTACAGTTAGCTGAGACAATAATTCCATCCAATGACTGGAAAACTGCTCCCTTGAATATTTCACTGGTAAATGCCACCAAGTCAATGCATAGATTGCACCACTAAAATAAATAATAGGAAAGAATAAGTACTTTCTATAATTACATAAATAAATAAGCCATCTGTATGTGCAAAGTCCAGCAGGTTGAGGCAATTATCTGGATCAAACAACCCCATATCAATTTTTCCTTTTAGGCAAGTCTATCTCTGTTTTGGCTTCAATTTTCTAAAGGATTACCTTGGTTCTTCCAAAGAAATCACCATAATCTAAACTATACATTAGTCATCTAACTACAGAGTTCCCATCATGAGACAAGGCTTTGACAATTTTGGGAAAGAACTCTAGATTATGTAGGCAGTATGCTAGTGTGAAGCTAATTGCAGGTGCACTAGACCACTTAAATCTTGAAAATCAGAGATAAGTAGCCAATTGGTCCTTCAAGGGGACTAATTTTATCACAATTAGACACTTAGATTTGTTAAAGAAAAAAAAAGCATGGATGAAATTAGAAGCTGGGTTTAAATTGTGGCCAGTGCTGGCTACTTATAACCAATTAAACTATTTTACAGAAATAGATTCTTCTAAAGAATCTGTAATTATGCATGGTATTTGCCAGTTTTTAAAGTACTCTTGCAGGGACTAATTTCTGCCCATTAAACTATTAGACACCACCATGCTTCATCAAATTAATTCTCTAAATGGTCAGACTGAGTTAAAGAAAAGGAGAAAATAATCATTTAGTAAGCAATTGAGACATATTTAAGGTTGCAGAAAAAAAGCAAGGAAAATAATTTTTGAAATCAAAAGAAAAGCAATACTTAAAATTGTGCTTCTTTTAAAACATCAGGTTCTTTCATTATTTGTTTAGAAGCACAGTTTATACAAGATCCATTTTATTAATCTATGAAAATTGAATGCTATATTCATTGATAAAATAAAATGTCATTTTAAGGGCAAATTCTAGTTAGTAATGTTGATTTTAATATGGAGGAAAAGCTGAAGTTATTTCCACAGTAGAAAAGTAAAAGAGATTGCAGTAAATTATTGATTAAATTTGTGAAGATTATTTTCTCTGTAGCTATCTGAATGGTAAAATTATATTCCCAGGCCACAGGGATGCTCTGGTCTTTTTTGGGAAAAGGAGTTCAGTGTAATAAAAGGTAGAAAGTAGGATTGAGTGTGATGTAATAAGGAGAATGGCTTGACCAGTAAGTAGGATAATGAGCTCTTGGGAGTTGTGCGAAGTAATATGAGGTTGGCCAATGAGGCCAAGTTCTGGAGGAGCTGAAAGATGGGGAAGAGAACCTTGGACTCCAGACAGTAAAGTGTCACTGTGGTTCTTGAAGGAGAATGTGACAGAGTATTGGGAAGTCTGGACTAACCCTGATGCAAGAGTGTCTTGAGATGGTAGAGGTGGTCTGTGGGGAAAGGCTGAAGTTATAGTGGAGACTAAATTAGTCATAGAAAGACCAGTTAGTCTCTGTCAATCAGTTAAGCATAAAGTAAGGAGGATCTGGTTAGAAGGAAGTAGAACGTAAGGGACAAATTCAGTAGGCATGTCATAGGGTTATAATCCAGGTTATAGAGGATAGAGGTATTAGGGTTTCTAGCTATCCAATAATAATTATTAACATTATCACATTAGCAATATTATTGTTGTTATAAACATCGTTCATATTCCTAAAAGACTTAATTAACATTATGTCCCAATTCCAATCATTCGGCTGGTTTGTCCCATCAGTAATTGCATTCATCCATTCTTTCCCACAGGTGTTAAGAACTTATCAAGTGTCTGACACCGGGCTTGGCTCAAGGGATATAGCAATGAATGCCAGAACTTCAAATCTGGAAGGGAGACAGACATTTGGCATTTATTACATACAGTTAGTACAGAGAGAGCTCAAGGTAGGAGGGTGGGGAGATTCGGGAAAGGCTTCTTTTTTAAAAGACATTTAAAAAACATATCATGATATTATATGCATATATAAGCCAAATAGTGCCAACATTTTTATACAAAATGAAGTCCTTGTCATCTTCCATTCCTCTAATCATAATGTCAACTCAACAGTTTTTCTCTCCCTACTTTTAAACAACACCTGTTGATTCGTCAATCTTAGATGTTATCTACTGACTTCCTATTATGGTAGATAAGACTTAGCTCACTTACATATACTACTTCCCCCACTTCATCCTCTCTAGACAATTATTTCTCATTTTTTTCCCTCAAAATTCATAGTTTTCCTTATTGTGACTGTGTAAATATTGTACACAACTGAGCCAAATGATGCTCTACGATTACCTTTCCTTCCTCATACAACTTCTTTGTACTTCTAGAGTTAATAATTGCTGTTTTAATTACCTGTTTTTTTTTTTCTTTGAATCTAAATCTTCCTGGATCCAGGAAAAGTTTGTAGGTTGTGAACAATGAAAAAGAGTTTCCAGGCCCAGGAAGGCACGTGAACATGCTGTGCATTTCTTTTCAGGGCCCTGCTCCTTTATTCCCTTCTTCTATGAACACCCCAGCTGGTTACACCTGGACGCCCCATCAGACCCTATCAACTCTCTTGGGAATTAGCGTCCACCTTCTCCAAAAACCGAGTCCCAGGAAACCAGGCCCTTAATTACTAAGCACTTTTCTCATCCGTCACAGTCTGCTTTTATTCCCTCTGCCTGGACTCATGCTTCATGGCAAATACTCATCCAATAATGGTACGCATGTGTGTGTGTTAATATATGAAGACCTGTATGTACATACATTCCTACACACATACTTTCAATTTTTCATTTTATAATCATTCAACAAACCCTATAAATGTGCAAAAACTGTTAACTTATTTAATGAATTCATCTCTTAGAAGTATAGATCAAAGTAGTTCCTGAAAAAGATTGGGAAAAACTTTCGCAAAGTTTTGGCAAGAGGAAATAGAAATTATTTTTTGGTTTATCTGATATTTATAAAAGTTACAATTTTCATAAGCTTCAACAAATTACTCATTATTCATATAAATGCTGTAACATTTTCTGAAGTTTCGGAAAGAGTAAAAGCTTTCTACTATCGACAAGTGGATTATATAAATTACAGTTGATCTTTACATTATTTTCATTATTATTGGTGTATCCATTCTTTAAATCCCCTTTTTTTGGCATTTTTCTTGATTTCTAACCACTTTATTTGTAGCAAAGAGCTCTTGGTCCAAAATATTCATAATTATGAGTCCTTAAGAAGTTTGCACCAGAAAGATAGCAATCTGATAGAGAAAAGGCAGTTCTGTTTAGTTTGTTGCTTGGATTAATAAGAGAGGTTATGTTACTTAGTTCCAGCATGGAATTTTACAAGAAAAAAATTGGCAAAGTGTAAAAGAATGATTCAAAGCATGAATTTCTAGTTTTTACTGACTCATGTTTTGACAACATGGCTTTATTATGCTGGTGAAAGGATGATATATTCTGTGAAAACACACACACACACACGCATGCGCACGTGTGCACTGAAACGCATGCAATAACAAGTTCTTGGGTGTCCCAGCACTGTTTGGTCTCCCATGCCATTACTGTATGAAAGCTCTGAGGATAACTGGATTCATTTTGCCAATGTAGAAAGAGCCTGAGTTATAATAGTGCAGAGCTCTCACCATTATTGTCTTTCTAAAAAGAAACAAAAGACAAGAAATCACAATTTCATAACCTAGAAATCCTAAAGTACATCTCTTCACAGTATTTTAAAACCTCATTCTGTTTTCGTG
Source organism: Pteropus alecto (assembly GCF_000325575.1). Lineage (NCBI taxonomy): Eukaryota > Metazoa > Chordata > Mammalia > Chiroptera > Pteropodidae > Pteropus > Pteropus alecto. Next base: position 20,162,804 of record NW_006440638.1, on the reverse strand, counting down.
CTCCTAAAATGATAACAGTTTTAAGACATTTATTGTCCTTTAAAATAATTTTTCATGTTACTTTAAATTTCTCAAAAGAAAATCTGCTTGCAATGGCCTTATTCTTAAACATAACCATCATGTTATGTTTATTAAATGGTATAAGCAGAGATTAAAATACTAATTTTATATCTACATGGTCAGGAGAAGCAATTACCTATTACTACTGCATTAAAAATATTTCCCCGAGAAAAGCAAATCATGACAAGTCCTGTAAGGAGAGGGGAGTTCAGGAGGGGAGGTTAGGGCTGCCAGAGCTGCAGCCCTTGGCTGAACCAAGAAAAGGCAAGTTCCTTGTAGAAGTATCATCATTATACCTGTTGAGCAATTGTTCCCTACCTCCCAATTCCCACCCGCTATTGAGCAAGCTCTCTCTTTCTGAAATAGCAGCCCCATTTTTCTCTTGCTAATTCTCAACTCTCCCTTACACTGTGCTCTCTAAAATCCTTACTACTGAAAAGTACTTATACTCTCTATATTTTTCTGAGGGTCCTACACAACTTACCTTAACTGAAACCTGGCTTTTCTCCAAGATACTACTTTCTCTTCAATTTTGGAGTTCATGAATGCTTCCATAGCCCCCTATTTTGAGTCCATGGGGTAGAATGGCATTGGGAGAAGGTATGCTCTATCCTCTCTGAAGCCTGAGACATTGCATTGGCAGACTCTTCTACCTTTTTAGCTTCATCAATCTTCCAATCACTCTCCAGTAACTGATACTATCATTAACTAAGTGAAATTATTTTAAGGAAGAAGAAAGATTGATTTCAGTGATTCTTGACTAAGTGGCTGCCTCTATTATTTAATCTGATGGTTCTTAATTTTTACAACTATTCTTGCCATTGAAAACCTAAGTTAAAAGTATAAAATGTTGTAATTTAAATGGTAAAGTGAATCTTCATAATTAAAAATAACATGAAAAATACAATTTTTTATTTGAAATTTTGAACATTTAATGTTAACTGGAATAGTAAGCGGCCTATAAATAAATATTCATGTTGGTGTAGCTCTAAGAATATTAACTTTATTTGCTGCCTCTGGCTATGGAAAGGTTTTAGCTAAAGAACCAAGGCAAAGTAGACCATTTGGCAATTATCCTCTAAATCAGAGTTGCAAACTATATGCCTAGCGGGGCCAGGCAAATAACTGAAATGAGTGCATAGGAAGGATCCAAGTGTCCCTGCATGTCTTATGAGTGGAGAGGACTAAACTTCAAAATGAGTGCATAGGAAGGATCCAAGTGTCCCTGCACTTGGAGAGGACTAAACTTCGCTAAAAGTGTTCAGTTGCCTCTCAGCTCAAGCTAACTGCTTGCTCTGCAGACTCAGCGTTGATAACTTTTGATTTATAAATGTTTACTAAAATGCTTTCAAAATACTGCATTGCAAGGTTTACCACCAAAATATCTAGTTCTGAAAAAGCAGAAAGAAGTATTTAGTGTTTTGGCAAAAAGCAGAGAACTGGGACCAACATCACACCAACACCAGGGAGGATCCTAGAGACGATATTTTGAATGCGTGGAGTACTCTGTCACCTTGCTGCTCTCTGTAGAAATTTCCCCTAAAACATGACTCAGCTTTAATTCAATAAGGGCTTATTGGAAATAGATTATATTAGCAGTGGGAAGGAAAAGCTCTCTGTTGCCATAGCCTCTCCTGGATTGGGAGGAAACAACTGACGGAAATGAAAGTAAGTTTTAGAACTGAATTTCTTAATATTTGTTTGAATACCTGGATATTTCTGGAATTACCACATAGAAAGCTTATATATAATTTATCCACGACAAACATTAATTCATCTCATGTCAAAAGCACATTAATATTTGTCAATTTGTTCAACCTACATTTATTGAGTGCTTTCTATGTGTTATGTACTTATAGAGAGTAGAGATAAAAGCCAAATAAGACAGGCTTGTAAGTCTAAAGGGGGAGATAGATAAGGAAATATAATTAAAGTACAGGGTAAAGAAGTGTTTTAAGGATTATGACTTGTGAATGACAATGATAAGCTATATCTAAAATATCTAATTCACAGAGAGGAGATAACAGAGCTTTCTGGAAGATGTAGCACCTGAAGAGCAAATTGGAGCTATAATCTTTACCTAGGGCTTGGTAATGTCAGGCATTGTTCTAAAAGTCATATGTCTATTAATTCATGTTAATACCCACAACAACCTTAATAGTATGTATGCCTCATATTATCTGCATTTTATAGATGAGGAAAATGAATGCAAGAACTTATACAAGGTCACATAACTAGTAAGTGTCAGAACTCAGATGCCACGCTCTTAACCCGCACATATGATTAACATGTTTATATTTAACAAAATATAGAATAATTAGAACAGATTACATATAGTTATAACTTGATGATCTCACTGGAATGGAAACCACTTTAGAAACAAATATTTTATCCTTGCCTATTGCTTAGGATGGCCTCAAATGCAATTCTTTCTAGATTCAACTACATTCAGAACACAAGTTCTAGAAATGTTACGACTGTTTTGCTTTTTTAAATTAAGTATGAGCTGAAGTCACTTAAGATACTGACCATCACGATTTCTTCACACCAAGATTTTTTTTTTAACAACATGTAACTTTCTTGCCTGCATCTCTTTTTTTTTATATTCCTTGTTGAACAATCTCATGGCGGGGGGCGGGCAGTCAGATGAGGTAGATGGATAAGTTACAGAACACTGCCTCACAGAAGCTATTATAGCTATTTTTTTTTTTTGGCACTGCTATCATATATTCATCTGGCTCATCTACTAAATATGAAAGGTCATTTAGTCAAGTTGATTTCCTATCTCAGAAAGGTTTACTTGTAATAAAAAATAGTATTTTATTTTCAAATACTATATTCCTACAAATGTCACTGGATGAAGGGTATACTGTGGGTTACAGCCGTTTACAGAACGATCATTTTAGATTTTAATAAAATATTCAGAAACGTCTGTTAACTGACAAAGGTGACAACTCACAAAAGCAAGGTAATGACAAATTTGATTTATTAACCACACACAGAATACTGTGTTGGTCTGACATATGATTGAATTCTTGGAAAATAATATTAAACTCTAAATAATCTTAGATAAATAAGGAAATCAATACCTAAACATAAGAGGATGAATATGATTTTATTTTTAAGGCATAAAAGTATTTCCTTAATGTCTTAAATGATTTAACTTTAATAACTGGGGCATTTGAATTTAATCTTTGAGCATTTATAAATGTTTAGTACTAAAGAGATTTTTAAAAATATTACACTGCAAGTAGAAACCATCAATTTATTCCACAGTCCAGCCCCAATTTCCAAATTTTGCAGACTCAAAACCTCAAAATTATCTGTGATTCCTCTCCTTTACTTATATCTACTTGAACACCAGGCCCAGTATACACGCCTACTGAAAGAGATAGTGTATCTTTCAGTAGGCATATATACTAGTTGATGTCTTTCATTTTACTTTCTTGTCTAAGTGCTCTGGAAAGGACTTCCAGTACTATGTTGAATAAGAGTGGTGAGAGTGGGCACCCTTGTCTTGTTCCTGATCTTAGAGGAAAAGCTTTCAACCTTTCCCCACCGAATATGACATTAGCTGTGAGCTTATCATATATGACATTTATTATGTTGAGGTATGTTCCTTCTATACCTAATTTGTTAAGTTTTTTATTATGAATGGATGTTGAATTTTATCAAATGCTTTTTCCACGTCAGATACGTTCACCATAAACATCTTTGCAGCAAGCATTGGCTATAAGGCAATTTCATTGTAAAAGATAAAAGAACAAAAAATAAAAAAGGGACATTAACGAGGACATAATGAAACATGAAAAGTCAATAAAATTAAAAAGACTTTAGTGTGAAAAATAAAAATACATTGTCTTTGAAGGTTTTTTTTACAGTCTTATATATATTTTTTTTGTTTGTTGATTTGTCTTTTCATTCAGTGTCACACTTTTTTTTCACTAAAATATTTTCCTTCATTAAGAGAAGTATCAGTTTCCAACTAAAGAATACATAATTAATGGTTTCAAAGACTGAATTAGACGTGCCTCTTTCATATTTTCTATAGTTTGGTAAACTTTCAGTTTTGATGGGTGGGAGGGATGACTGTGCTCACTGAAAAATTGCAAAAACTGATATACTATCGTTTTCCATTATAGTATCTAATGTGACTAAGATTTACATAATATAAAATGGAAGTACTGCGAGAACTTTGTCAATGGAGGTTAGTGCATGATCTAGCTAACATTTATATCATATAAAAATGGGAGTACAGTGAGAACTTTCTCAATAGAGAAATGAAACCAAACTGTCAACCAGTTATTTCTTATAGCAAAATTGCCTTACAGGCAATTAGTTGTGCAGCAAAAATGTTTGTGGTGAAAACACTTGTGGTAAAAATGTTTATGGCAAAGATGTTTATGGTGAAACTACCTAGAACTTCTCATTCTGCATCTACTAAAATGATCATATAATTTTTTCTTTCTTTCTATTAATGTGATGTATCACATTGATTGATTTGTGTATGTGGAACCATCCTTGCATCCCAAATATAAATCCCCTTGATCATGGTGAATAATACTTTTAATGTGCTGAATTCGGTTTGCTAGTATTTTACTGAGATATCTATATTCACCAAGGATACTGGTCTGCAGTTTTCTTCTCTGTTATTGTCCTTCTCTGGCTTTGGTATGAAGGTGATATTGGCTTCATAAAATGAATTTGGAGTGTTTCCAGTTTTTTGGAAGTTTGAGAAGGATTGTTGTTAATTCTTTAAATGTTTGGTAAAATTTCCAAGTGAAGCCATCTGGTCTTGGGATTTTATTTATAGGGAGATTTGGATTACTGTTTCAATCTCCTCATTAGTAATCAGTCTATTCAGACTTTCCATTTCTTTTTCATTCAGACTTGGTAGTTTGTATGCTTCTAAATATTTTTCCATTTCTTCTAGGACGTCCAGTTTGTTGGCATATAGTTGTTTATAGTAGCCTCTTATGATTTGTTGTATTTCTGTGATATCAGCTGTAATATCTCCCTTTTCATTAAAATTTTGTTTATTTGGGTCCTCTCTCTTTTTCCATTAGTTAATCTAGCCAAAGACTTGTTGATTTTGTTTATCTTTTCAAAAAACCAACTCTTAGTTTGGATAATCTTTTCCACCATTTTCCTGTGCTTGATTTCATTTATTTCTGCTCTGACCTTTACTATATCCCTTCTTTCTGCTAACTGAACTCAGTCTTCTTTTTCTAGTACCTTAAATCACAGAGTTATGTTATTTACTTGGGTTCTTTCTCACTTCTTAATGTAGGCATTTATTAATATGTTTTTCTCTCAATGACTTTTGCTGTATCCCACAGGTTTTGGTGTGTTGTGTTTCCATTTTTGTTTGTCTTACACAAGTTTTGGTGTGTTATGTTTCCATTTTTGTTTGTCTTAAGATACTTTTTTACTTTCCCTTTAATTTCTTCTTTGATCTGTTGATCAGGAGAGTGTTGTTTAATTTCCATGTATTTGTGAATTTTCTAAGTTTCTTATTACTGATTTCTAGTTTCATATCATTGTGGTCAGAGGTATGACTGGTATGATTTCAATTTTCTTGAATTTGCTAAGACTTGTTTTGTGGCCAAACATATCTATCCTAGAAAATGTTCCATGTATACTTGAGAAGAATGTATGTTCTGCTGTTATCAGACAAAATGTTCTAGTGCTCAAATCTGCTGTTTCCTTATTAATTCTCTATCTGGATGATCTATCCATTGTTGATAGTGGAGTATTAAAGTCCCTACTCTTATTGTATTGTTGTTTATTTCTACTTTTAGCTCTGTTAGTTTTTATGTATTTAAGACCTCTGATTTTGGCTGCATAAATATTTACAATTGTCTTTCTTCTTGATGTATTGACCCCTTTATCATTATATAATAACCTTTTCTGTCTCTTATTTTTAGTTTAAAGTATATTTGTCTGATATAAGTATAGATACTTTTGCTTTATTTTGGTTACCATTTGCTTTAAATGCTTTTTCCATCCCTTCACTCTCAGTTTGTGTGCATTTAAGGCTAAAGAGAGTGTCTTATAGGCAGAACATCACTGCATCTTTTTTTTTTCAATCCATTCAGCCATTCTATGTCTTTTGGTTGGAGAATTTAATCTGTTTCCATTTAAAGTAATTATTGATAAGAAGTTACTATTGCCATTTTGTTGTTTTCTGATTGTTTTGTTCCTTGTTTCTTATCCTGCTGTCTTTGTATTTTGATATCTTGTTGCATCAGTATGCTTTGACTTCTTTATCATGTTCTTTCGTGTGATTACCACAGGTTTTTCCCTTGTGGTTATCATGATTCTCATATAAAATGTTAAAATTATAAGACCCTGTTTTACACTAATAATAACTTCGATAGAATTCCTAAGCTTTACGCTTTTACTTTTCTTCTCCCTTACATTTTGGATTATTGATGTCACAATTTATATTTTTTATATTGTGTAACTAGTAACAGGTTATTGTAGTCATGGTTATTTTTTACTACGTTTGTTTAACTTTTAAACTAGAGTTGTAAATGAAATATGTACCACCACTACCCTATTTCAGGATCCAACCTGACTATATGTTTATCATTACCAGTTAGTTTTATACTATCTTCTTATATTTTTATGATGTTAATTAGGGTCCCATATTTCCACTCAAAGAACTCCTTTTAGCATTTCTTGTAAGGCAGGTTGGTAGTAATGAATTTCCTCAGTGTTTGTTTGTTCAGGAAAATCTTTATCCCTCCATTTCTGAAGTACAGCTTTATCAAGTACAACTGGTTGCCAGTTTTTTTTCAGTATTTTGAATATGTCCCCACATTCTCTTCTGACATGAATAATATCTGTTGAAAAATCTGCCAATAGTCTTATGGGGATTCCTGGTATGTAACTTCTCTCTTTTCTCTTGCTGTTTTAAAAATTCTTCCTTTGATTTCTGACAATTTAATTATGACAGGTCTCTGTGTAGTCCTATTCAGGTGTCTTGGACTTGGATGTCTATTTTTACCCCCAAATTTGCAAAGTTTTTAAGGCAGGCATTATTGCTTTAAATATATTTTCTGTTGCTTTCCTTTTCCCTTCTTCTTCGGGGATTCCCATAATGCCATTATTGTTTCTTTTCATTGGTCCCATAATTCCTTTAGACATTCTTCACTCTTTTCCATTCTTTTTTTTTTTTACTCATCTGACTGGATAATTTCAATTGTCCTATCTTCCAGGTCACTGATTTTTTTCTTCTATATAGTTCAATCTACTTTTGAAGCTCTCTATAGAACGCTTCAGTTCAGTTATTGTATTTTTCATCTTTAGGGTATTTGTTTGGTGTTTTGGATGGTTTTGATTTCTTTGTTGAACTTCTCATTTTGTTCATGCATTGCTTTCTTAATTTCATTTAGTTGTCTGTGTATTCTTGAAGCTCACCAAACTTCTTTAAGAGGATTATTCTGAATCCTTTGACAGTTCATAGATGTCTATTTCTTTAGGATCAGTTATTAGAGTTTCATTAGTTTGCTTTGTTGTTGTCATATTTACTTGATTTTTCATGAGCCTTGATTCCTCACACGGGCATTTATGCATTTGGGTAAGTGGCTAAAGTTTTCTTTTAAAATAAATTTATTTAAGTCCCCCCAAGAGAGTCAATTTAAAGGAAAGTATTAAGTACATGTTAGAACTGGTAGCATGCGAAGATGGAAGTCATGAGAGAGCTATTGAAATGACTGAAGTTTGAGAAAGATTAGTCAGTCATATTAAGTCCAAGCCTCTTGGCCTGTAATCTATTGTTTACCTACTTATATTATATGCTAAATTAGGTCTCAGAGTTTACACAACAATCTATCACAGACTGTTATATTGTAGGACTGATTTTCCTTAAGGCTGCTTCTTTTTTTAAATATGGCAACAATGATCAATTATTTGCATTCTCCAAACATATACCACTTTCTAGCCTCCGGGCTATTACTTCTGTTTGAAATGTTTGGCTTCCCATCTCTACCTGTTGAAATCTTATAGTCCTTCAAAGTCGATGCTAAATGCAATCCCTTTCAGGTAGCCTTTCCTTATCATAAAATCAGACGAATTTCTTTCCCTTTCACAGTACCAATAGCACCTTCCCCCTCCACCGTGGTTCTTCTCATTACAGTTTTGGTGGTATTCTTGATATTCAAGTAATTATATTCTCCTACCAAGTAGATTTTAAGCATTTTCATGAGAGGGAAAAGAAGAGCATGAATTTTATTCATTTTTATATCATCATAGTACTTAACAAAGTGCCTTATATATGGACTAGGCCCATAATTAATATTTGCTAAGTTGAATTTAATTTTAATTTAATTTTAAGCAACATTTATGTGACACTTACAATTTTGCGCTTGATCATGAAAAGTGGGATTTTTGCATGAAGAGGGGTTGAGGACAGCTCTTTATGGACCGTTGATAAGTACAATCTTCTTTTGATGTTCCTTAAATCAGTAATTCTGAAAAAAGGAAAGGAAAGAAGAGAGAAAGATTTCCATCAATATAACAACCACATTTCTGAATAATCATTGAAATGATATAATTTATCATATAGGCCCTTCCCAACAGGGAGATCAAACACAGGATTTAAGAATTGCCTTTTTCTTCAAGAAGTAATAAAATTTCTTCCTTAAATTCAAAGTGCTCACAAGCTTGAACGTATAAATTCACTTAATATGCTAATTTATTTCAGTACTTTATACAAGATTTCCACAGTCTTCTAGCATATGAAAAATATTTCAATTTGTATGAACTGAGAAACTGCTTGCCTTTAATAACCATGCCTGTTCCAGCCCCTTAAGCTTCTGTCATCTTGGGACATACTGTCACCTACTAAATAGGAAAATATTGGATTTCTTTTTTCTAAAAATGCACCTGTCATTTTATATAGGCTTTTAGTCTTAGAGACAGACACAAAACACTGTTGGTTTCACTTCCTAGTACCTATCTTTGAACCAGAATTATAATACACAAGTTTATTGCTCACTATTCAGGTCAACCCACAGTGATACCAAGGACACTGAATCTGAACATCTTTAATAGATTTAGACCACAGCCATGATCACAAAGATTAGGTTTGCTTCAAATTAATAGAGGCTCATTTTTATGTTCTGCTTCCTTTAAGTCTCGGAGGTAACATAGCAGGCTTAAAATCCTCAAACCTGTCTAGACTACCATACTATAGAATTGATGATTCCTGGAAGGCTATCTTTTTATTGGAGAATGGTGATTTTTGCTCCTATTTTAGCAACCTACTTTACATGTACTAACTGCTAATTTTCTACAATTAGCAATCCCCCAAGGAGACATTTCATTCAAATACACTGCTACCAATATTTATAATGTAATTACCTTTTAAAAAAATCAACAAAGCCTTTTCGGTAGCTCTTTCTTGCCTCCTCTTCCCACATTTTAAATCTCATTATTTCCTATCTCTAAAATACCATACATATTTTTCTGTAGAAAACTATTATTGAACAATGTTAAGAATAAGTACAGTAAAAATTAGATGAGATAATTTCAGAGTATGTCCACAGAGCTACAAATTTTACTCTACCTGCACTAAATGATGCCATAAATTCATTTAAAAAGCAATTATGTCTTTAAATTTATAGTTAGAGGTAAAGTTTAAAATACAAAGTGTTAACACAACTGTAGTTTTACATTTAGGTGTATAAGTAAATGCAGTATAACATTTGCCCCAAGGCAATGTCTTCAAAGTGAGATGAGCACATGGGGAAGAGGGGTGTTACACAACCATCCACTGAGGTGCAGGAGGAAAAAATTAAAACTATCTTTCATCTCATTCTTTTAAAATGTTACTTCTGAGCACATTTCATTATATAGTAGTACAGCAGCTGTTTATACTTTTTTGAAATAAATAAATGTACCTATGTGGTTGGGGTGCTCAAACATTTCACCAATAGGGTCCAGGATCAAATATATTTGGAAAACATTGTCATAAGTAATTCTATTAGGTCTCTTCTGTAAGAAGTTTTAATTAGGGAACAGAAGGAAAGACTATATAGAGATTCTAGAAAGGAAAAGAGAAAAAAAGTTCCCTTGTATCAAACAAAAAGTTTGATTGTATTAACCAAAAACTCATTTGAGACAGTTTTATTCAAGGTTTGCTTTACTTATAGAGATAAGACTATGTCATTTTAATTTGAATTAGGTAAAGCTCAAACTCTAAACAGGAACGTTTGAGTATATTACCACTTTATCAACATATAGAATAAGAGGAACATTTGTTCATTTATTCCTTCCATTCACATGTTCGATATTTACTGAGCCAAGTAATATCCTGGGAATACATTGAGAAATACAACAGTGAAAAAAAAAAAAAAAGGCAAGGTTTCTACCCTCTTGGAGTTCTATACTAGTGGAAAAGGCAGCTGAAAAAGTATAGACAAATACAAGTATCATATGAAGAAAACAAATGAGAGACTGAACTAGAAAATATCAAGAAATGACCTACTTTAGACAGTAAAGCCAGCAGGAGTAGGACCTAGTAAGTAAGGAAGGGACATGAAATAGGGAGAGACATGAAGTAGAAATAGTAGGCAACAGCCAAATTATGCAGAGTTTTCATGACAAGGTAAGGGGTTTATAAATTTATTGTTTATAATAGGAAGACATTAGTGAGTCAACTATGATCCTGCATGATAAATGGGTATTTATCTCTTTTATTTCTTTATTGGGGTAAAATTTGTGTAATTGAAATGCACAGATTTCAGTGTACAATCTCGTGTTTTTTCATAAACGTATACACACATCTAATCATCACTTCAATCAAAATATAGAACATATCCATCACCCTAGAAAGTTGCCTCCTGGCTCCTTTGATTCAATACTCACTCCCGATTTCTATCATCATGGATAAGTTTTATCTGTTCTTGAATTTCTTATAAGTGGAATGGTATAGAATATATTCTTTTGTCATTGGCATCTTTCACTTAATATATTTTTGAAACTCATCCATGTTGTACTATGTACCAATAGTTCTTTTTTTCTTAAAGTGCTGAGTCTTGTATGGCTATACAGTTCATTTAACCATTTTCCTGTCGATGGACATTTATTTCCAATTCTAGTTTCTTATGAAAACCTGTATGCAAAAGCTTGTAGAGTCTTCTTGTGGACATGTATTTTCATTCTCTTGATAATTAGGAATGAGATTACTGGGTCATTGGGGTATATATATAACCTTATAAAAACAGTTCTCCAAAGCAGTTGCAGTGATTCCATATCCTCACCAACTTTTGGTGTTATCAGACTTCACTTGCTAGTTTTAGTGGGTATGAAATGGATACCACTGTGATTTTATTTGTATTTCTCTTATGAATAATGACATTGAATACTTTTACAGGTATTTACTAGTATATCTTGTGAAGTACCTGGTTAAGTCTTTTACTTAATTTTTATTGGGTTGTTTTCTTATAATTGTAAAAGTTCTTTATATATTTTGAATACATGTTCTTTGTTAGATATAGGTATTATGACTATTTTCTTACCAATTATCTTAATATCTTTTTTTAAAATTTTTATTTGGAAATAATTACTAACTTAGGGAATAGTGTCAAAAATAGTACAGAAAGTCCTATATGTTTTATCTAGATTAACATTGCTTAATGATGACTTTTGATTAGCAGTTTTTAATTTTCATGAAGTCCAGGTTATCATTATTTATAGTAGTACTTCCTATGTCCTAAAAAGATCCTTGTCTAGTCAAAAGTTGCAGAAATACCTTCCTATGTTTCTTTTTAGATACTCATAGTTTTAGTTTTTACATTTAGTCTATAATACACCTCTAATTAATTTCTGTGTATTGTGTGAGGTAGTAGTGGTTGTGGGTCTATTTCTTTGTGTATGTTTATCCAGTTGTCTTGGCACCATTTGTTAAAGACTCCTTTCCTCACTTAAATAAATGCCTTGCTACTTTGTTGAAAATCAATTGATTATAGGTATCTGTGGCTCTATTTCTGGACTTTATTGATCCATTTATTTCACTGATCTATTTATCCATTCTTATACCAATGTCATGCTGCCTTGATAATTGTAGATTTATGGTAACTCTAAAAAACTAAACAAAAAAGACTTCAACTTAGTTTTGTTTAAAGTTTATTTGGTCCTTGCTTTTCTGTAAAATTTTTAAGATCCACTTATTATTTTCTATTAAAAAGTTGTTGAAAATTTAACTTGGATTGTATTGAATCTATAGATCAATTCGGGAAGAACAATATTGTCTTCCAGTCAACTTATATATCTCTCTATTTATTTAGTCCTTGTTTAATTTCTTTCACAATGTTTTATAGTTTTCAATTTAGAAGTCTTACTCATCTTTTGTTAAATTTATTCTTAAGTATTTTGTTTTCTGATATGAAAATGAATTTTAAAATATCAATTACCAGCCAAATGCTATTAGTATGTAGAAATATCATTTTTTAAAAATTTTTATTTTACATAGACCTTGTTTCCTGTGACCTTGCTTAGTTCACTCATGAGTACTAGTAGTTGTTTTGTAGGTTCCTGAAGATTTTCTACATAAATAATTATGTCTTTGGTAAATAAAGACTTTTACTTCTGCTTTTTTCAATCTTTATCTTTTTGTTTTCATTATTGTACTGGCTAGGACCTCCAGCATGTTCTATACAGAAGTGATGAGTACAAAACCTTACCTTGTACCTGATCGTAGGGGGAAAGTGTTTACCATGTTTCTATTAAATATGTCAGATGAAGGTTTCCTTTATCAGACTGAGGATGTTCTCTTCTACTTCTAGTTCTTTGAGAGGTTTTTTTTTAATAATGAAAGAGTATGAAATTTTATCAAATGATTTTTCTGTACTGATTAAGACGATCCTATTGATTTTCTCCTTTATTCTTTCCATTCATCTGTTAAATTACACCGATCTCAAGTGTGAAACCAACCTTGTATTCTTGATGTAAATTTCAACTGTGCTAGCATTTTGTTGAGGATGTTTACACGTATGTTCATGAGGGACATTGGTCTGTAATTTACTTATCTACGTCAGGTTTTGATAACAGAGTTAAGTTAGTTCTGTAAAGTGATCTGGGAAGTGTTTCCTCTTCCTGTATTGTTTGAAATTTTGTTTATAATAGTGCTAGTTATTCTTTAAATGTTAGTAGAATTCATCTAACTCTGAAGTTTGCTTTGTGGGGAGATTATGGTTACAAACTCAATTTCTTTAATAGATTATAGGGCTAGTCACATTTCTAATTTTTCTTGTTTCAGTTTTGGTAAATTATGATTTTCACTTAAAGTTGCTGAGTTTATTGCCATAAAGTTGTTCATATTATTCCCTTCATTATCTCTTTAACATCAGTAGGATCTGTAGTGGTATTCCCTCTCTCATTCCTGACATTGGTGATTTGTGACTTCTTTCTTCTTTTATTAATCAATCCTGCTGTCAAGTTTATCTTTTTAAAGAAACAACTTTCGGCTTTGTAAAATTTCTCTATTCTTTGTTTTCAATTGATTTTATTTTTATTATTTCTTTCCTTCTACTTACTTTGGGTTTAATTTGTCCCCAGCTTCTTAGGATGGAAAGTTAGAACATTAATTTTAAACCTTTATCTTTTCTCATACAAACATTACAAGCTTTTCTCTAAGTATTATGTTAGCTGCATCCCACAAATTCTAATATGTTGTATTTTAACTTTTATTCAGTTTGAAATATTTTCTAAATTCCCATATGATTTCTTCTTTAGATCTTGGGTTACTTAGAAGTGTGCTCTTTAATTTCCAAACAGTACAGTCTTTTCTATAGATTGCATTGCTATAGATTTTTAATTTAATTCCACTGTGGTCAGAGAACATACTTTGTAAAGTTTCCTCTTTTAAAAAAGTGTAATGAGCCTTGTATGACTCAGCATATAATTGGTGAATAGTCTATATACACTTACATTTCTTTGATGCTAACACTTTGAAAGAGTAAAAACTATTTTCCTTTAAGTCTACTTAACACCGATCTATCATCTATTGATCTTTAGGACATTCCTTCATATTTTGGGGCAATTCTGGCACTTGTATCATAATTTCCTTTTCTGCCATCATTCTGGGTGATTTTAAATATCTACATAGAGAGTAAAATTTAATCTAAACCTAAACCTCTTCCACTATGACAACCAATACTTCTATTCCATTTTAGCAACTTACATGGAGAGTCCTACTTTGTAGCTTATCATCACTAGGAGTGACTTGACTTCACAGTTTCCTGTTTAAATTTTTCTCCTGATTCATTAATCCAGTCAACTAACTTTCAGTCAATGCCTTATAGCACAATACAAGGTACTACAGATATACAAATAGCTAAGATGTGGAAATCATATCATACTTTAGTACTATTTCCTGTAGAAGGAAAATAACCAATTCTTTAGCTGTTTTTAGCACATTTTACAGATATTATCTTATTAAGTCTTACAAAATCCTTCCCTGGAGGTATTATGTTCATTCTCTATTTTATAGATGGGGAAACTAAACTCTAGAAACTAAGGAAGCTACTAGTCCATGGATACACAGCTAATAAGCAGCAGAGACAGGTGTTAAAACTTCTCTCTTTAAAATCCACTGCCATTTCCGTGATACAATTCTACGTCCAGTACTATACCAGGTTGAAGCTCTTTCATTTGTTTATGCTGAGTGACCATGTGACCACTACTTGTCAGTCACTGTTAGCAGTGACAAGAGTGTCCTGGTTTCTATCCTTGCAGAACTACAGCCAAACACTTTCAGTACAACACTTGTTTATATGATGAAAATCACATACCATTTCACTGCTCTCCCTTTATCTCTCTTTTAGAACTGTTTCCTGCTCCATTTATGAATTCATTCTGGGTCACAAACACATGCCTTCCAACCATGATCCCATGTAAAGCCTCCTGAAAGGATGATCTCAAAACTAGAAAAGACTGGAGTGTAAACTGCTAGAATGTGGTAATTCATCTAAAGGAAAAAAAATCTATCAAGTATCAGAAGTTTGTTTGCTTAGCATATAATCAAAATAAGTGATTTAGACTTCAGTAACTGAAGCATACATTCCCCCCAAAGTTATTATACGTTTATTGAACGTTTTCTATACGCCAAGACTGTATTAAGCATTCTATATGCATTATCTCACTTAATCCTCCCATAAACGTTACAATATATCTTCTGTTTGACAGATGAGGAAACTAAAGCTTAGTAAGGTTAGGTGACTTTTCCAAAGTAATACATCTAGCCGAATCTAGAGTTAAACTCAGATATACTTGATTTTAGTATCTACATTCTTAACATCTTTACTTTCTTTTGAGGCGAGTAGTACCTTATAAACACATCCATAATAGGATAATCTTTGCTCCTTTGAACAAAATATTTAATAACTGATGGCTAAGAATTCTACTGTGTGTGTATCTGTGTGTACATTTCCTGGTTCTTGTGATCACTTTACTATCTCACCATATAGTTATTCACAGTTCTCTCAGTTATTAGTGAGGGCCCCTGAGAATCACTGATTATTCTCTGTTCTGAACGTCTGGGCTTCACCAATCCAATTAGCTGTCAAATCCTGTCAGAGTCACATTCTTGTAGTTTCACATCTGTTCCTTTGGTTTTCTATAGTCACATGCTAATTCAGGTCTTTTTTGCTTTAAATAACCTACTTATTAGTGTCTCTATCTCCAATCTTTTATCTCTTGGCCTGTTCTTCATGTGGACTAGCCATGGGGGCTGAATGTCACCTCTTGGCTCCAATTTCTTCTTTGGCATCCTATAGCCTAAGAAATAAAGTCCAAATTCCTTAGCTTGTTATTCAAGAACCTCCAAAATCTGACCCTTGGCCACTACTCCAATATCACCTTTCATCACATTCCTCTATGCATGCTCTGCTCATGTCAGACCTCATATAATAAAGAATTCAAGACTAAAACTAGGGGGTTTCAGAGATACCAGGAAAATGTCAGAAAGAGTGGAATTACAGAATAAAGAAAGAGTGGAAATACAGTCAGTGGTGGTTTTGGGGAGTCTTAACATGAGATACCAAGAAGATATCAACAGGGGAGATTTCAAGACTATAATTATAAACAGAAAAGCATGGGAAATGGAAGAGCAACATCTAAATCCCTACCATGTACCAGAACCTGCACACCATTTCACCAGTGTTAATTTATTTATTACTCCCAACAAGTCTTTGAAATAGGATGTAATATTCACATCTTGCCAATGTAGTAAGAGGCTCAGAGACATTAAGCCATTTGTTCAAGGTCTCCGAGCTAGTATGCGGCGCAGCCAGGAATCTAAAGAAATCAAGTAGCAGAATCGAGATAAATTATTTCCAAGTCTTATCCGAAAATTCCAGAGGATAGTAGTTACCTGGCTTAGTGTTTTTGAAAGTTGCATGCTTACTAGGAAGGAAAGGGTGAGTAACAGGTCTGCAATCTATTCTCCTTCCTTTACTAAAGGGCATACCAGAAAAGAAAGGTAACTAGTCAAAGCTCCCTGTAAATATGACTTGACCTTCTGGCAAACACACTAATGGTTTTTATTAGCGGGTAAGTCCTTAATAAAATGCTTTTCGCAGGATATACTAGAGCTGTCTGTTATTGCTTATGGTTCACAAACCTGGAATCCATACACTATGTAACATGGCTCCCTTGAAAATGTCACATAAGCTATGAATGTAACAGCTCTCTTTGGGTGAGTGACACTCTCTCAGGTACAGGCATACCTTGGAGATATTGCGGATGTGGTTCCAGACCACCATAATAAAGCGAATATTGCAATAAAGCAAGTCACACAAATTTTTTGGTTTCCAAGTTTATATAGAAGGTATGTTTACACTATACTGCAGTCTGTTGCGTGCAATAGCATTGTCTAAAAAAAGTACATATCTTAATTAAAAAAATACCTTACTGCTAAAAAATGCTAACTATCATCTGAGCCTTCAGCGAGTTGTAATCTTTTTGCTGGAGGCCCTGCCTTCGATTTGTAAAAAACACAACATCTGCGAAACACAATAAAGAAGAGAGCAATAAAATGAGGTATGCTTGTATTGCTTTGAAAAGTCATCTGTTAAATCTGGGCCAGAGTACATTTACAAAGGACTAGAGAGCTGTGATGGTTTTCCCAGATCTGTCTGCTTCATGTGTGCATCAATACTGGCTAAGATTTTATTCTTGTCAGCCTGTTTGACAAACCAATATGAGCTACCTCATATACCTGGGTGTGTTGTGCAGCTTTGTTAAGAAGCACGCCCTCAAAAGCAGAGTCTGAGAAAAGGATACGGGTACAAGCAGTTTACTAGAGAGGGAATTCCATGAAGCAGCAATGAGGGAGCAGGGAGAGTAAGACAACAAAAGTGGAAAAGCCAAGGTAGGGACACACCGTGAACGACATGGCTATAGGCCTCCATTCTATCAGGACATCTGGAGACACATACAGAACATCTCGGAATTGTCCACCTGAAGAGTGGGAGGTAGGAGCACATACCCGCTGACTGCCAATGCCCAATGGTTAAGAGTTGCATCTGGTGGCCTTCATGCGCCAGTACTTCCAGGCTTTGTCTGTGGGTGAAGTAGGGTCCCATAGGATCAAAGGCCCGGCATGGCACTTAATATTGGATGCTATCCAAGCAAGCTTACACCAAACTGTCCATTGCATCTGCAGCCAATATCAGAGATGGACCCAGAGGATATGACATGGGACACTGGAGTGGGCTGCCACAATGACAATAACAACATACTTGTTGCTATTTAAGCATGCTCCAGCCTTTTATATTTTCATGCCTTTGTTTATGCATTTCCCTTGGAAAGCCCCTTCTCTCATTATGCCTACTGAAATTATATTCATCCTTCACAGTTTGGGTTGAAATGCCACCTCCTCCTTGAAAACATCTCAGATTTACAAATTAAAAATAATCACATCTTTTTTTTGACTTAATACAGCATTTTTTTTTTTTTTAACCTCAATCACTGAATTTTTTTCATTCCCTCTTGGTGTTCTAGGTCATCTTTATGGGCCATAATCTGATGCACGTATGCAAATCTTTTTCTTGGTTTTCATGGGCAAATAAATGCAATCCCATATATTTCAGTTTTACCACTTCTTAGTAATATTGTGATTGCGTTTAAAAAGGTTACTAGAATTTGGTACTCCAAAGTCCATTTTAGAGTTTAAAATAGTCTCTCATTCTAAATTTCACAAAAAAAGTGTGACTGCCCTGAAAGGCTTGGCAATTTGTAAAGTTCTTAGTATGTATCAGTACAAGAGAGGTAAAATTTCTGCAATTTGGGGGAAGGACCATTTATTACAAATTCATCATCAGTGTTGTCATCTTGAGTTGACTGCAGTTTTGAAGTACTGCTATTTTTTTACATGATAAATTGTTATTATGACATTATCAACAAGTGTAGAAATATACCATAATGGTTAAGAGCAATAATTTTGAAGCCAGATTTTCTGGGTTCAAATTCTGGCTTCATCATTTCTTAGCTGTGTAACATGGGCAATTTACTTAAACTATTGTCTCAGTTTCTTCATTAGTAAAATGTGGAAAATAATAGTACTCCAGGATTGCTGTGAGTAATAAATAAGTGTATATATGAAAAATGCTTAGAATAGTGCCTGGCACACAGAAAGTTCTACCTAAGTACTACTCATCATCAACTTGGATAGCTGTGGATTGCTTAGTAAACCCTGTGTGTTTTGGTCTTTAATTTTCTAATAACTAAAATTTGAGTGAGCCATACATGACTATGAAATCTTCTATCAATGTCCCAATCTCCATACTGGAGAGTGGGAATGAATGAGGTTGTGGACCATAACATCTTTCATGCTATTGCAGTGAGTCCTGGGAAAAATGTACGAATTTCATCATAGGCCGTTGTTTACAATCTATCTCTTCTACGAGCCTATAAGCTTCTTGAGGGCTGAGACCACATCCTGGTTATCGCAGTATTCTCACAGAGTTAAGATCAGAGCTTTGTAGATAATTGGGCAATATTTGCTGAACTGCCTTTGTTGAAGCTCTACTGCAGTCATATATTTGGTCATCTATTTATTGAGCACCTACTTGGTGCCAAGCATGAAAGGAGACACTAGGATATCACAGGGAATAAAACAAAGTTCCCGCCCTCAGGAAGCATGTGTTTTAATGGGGAGAAACAGTAATAAACAAGTAAGTACACATGTAATATGTCAGCTCTCAGTAATAGCTATGAAGAAAAAGAAAGTACAGCAAGCGATATAGAAAGATGGGGTGCGGAGTGTTATTTTAGAAAAGGTAGTTAGAAAAGGCCTCCCAGTGAAGGCATAATTTGAGCAAAAAGTTGAATGAAGCAAAGGTTGAAACCATGTAGATATCTGGAGGAAGAGGATCCCAGACAGAATATTCCTGAGGACTGTGAAAATTCAAGAGGAAGATTTGTTCCTCTCTGTAGTGAATATTTTAATGCAATACAACATATATTTATTAGGAGACATGAGCCTCCGGGCTGTGAGGTACCATAAGAAACACACAATGGCCGCATGGCATGACCGCCCTTGTGGAGGTCACGTTTTGGTTTGCACAAAATAATTTTCAGTTAAATCTAATCATTATGGCCCTGATTGTTGGATGAATTTCTAAATGATCATGTGCCCAGCTTAGAACAGAGGTATTACGACATTCATATGGTGATCAAGATTTATTCCACTGTCTTTGCAAAAATAAATATGCAAACCTTCCCTACCTCATAATCAAGAAGTTGGTTTTGGAGGGAAAACAAAATCATGTGCTAAACTTAAATGATTCCAAAGGCAAGCTGAATTGCTACTTAAAAAAAAAAACAAAAAACTAAAATTAGTCATTCATGAGAGAGGGAATATAAATGCATATGTGTGACTTCTTAAAAGCGTCATTACGCTTATGTGCTTTTTTGGGGACAATTTAGTTGCTGTAAGAAAGGCTGCTTGCAAAACAGCTCTTCACTTGTAATATAGGCTTGATTTTCACTATCTAAAACCTCCTCTGACCTAACAAAGCAGAAAAAGACAAGCAACACTGGCATTGCTCCACTTGCACTTTAAAGATACATTTTTTTTTAAAAAAGTATATAAGTTAATACATTTTTATATCTGTAAGTGAGCATTTATAGCTAAGGTTCAGCAATGAGATAGAAAAAGTAATGAGACCATGTTGAGAAAAAATGGTGTAGTCAACAGGAAAATCAACCTCATTTATTATAATATTCTAGTGATCAGCAGGTGTATAACCTTCACAGCTATGGTCATTAACGACATTCATTCCAAACTTAACATCTACATTTGCAAACCATTTGAAAGTAAAATTACTTTTCAATTCAATTTTCAATTCACTTTTATATCTTCATCTTTGATTGACATTTTTTTTTTTTCACGATGGCAACCTTGGTGAGTATTTGAGTAAATGGTAGCAACCATCCAAGAGTATAGATAAACTCATCTATTCAGATTACCTATTCACTTTTCTTCTGTATGTACAATCATTACTATGCTTCACAATCACCAAAGAGAATTTTATTCCATTTGTTTTTCCTGGATCCCTTCTGCTGAAGTTTAAATTCATTGAGGATTCTTTTAATTTTACTCGAGAAGAGTAGTATTTCTGAACTTAAGACACCTTCATATACTTATTAAAACAAAATGTAGCCCTTGTATTTTTAATAGTTAACATTTATTACAATGTATAATTCACATATATGATTTTTAATTAGTAACTGTTGCTCTTGGAATCTTTCTCTGAATATCATTTGATTCCTTCTTTAAAAACAGCTGTATTGAGGTATAATTTTTATGCCATAAAATTCACATTTTTAGTGTACATTTTTAGCATATTTAAAGAGTTATGCAACTATCACCTGAATTTAGTTGTGGAACATTCCCCTAATCCCCAGAGGATCTCTTATGCCTGTTTGTAGTCAATCCCTACTCTCACCCTAGCCCCAGGCTATCACTAATCTTATTTTGGTCTCTAAACATTTACCTTTTCTGGATATTTCACATAAATGGAATAAAAAATATAAAATCTTTTGCATCTGACTTCTTTCACTTAGCATAATGCTTTTCAGATTTATGTATATTGTAGCAAGTGTCATTACTTTTTATTGCAGAATCGTATTCCAACACACGGATATATGCTACATTTTGTTTATCCAATCACTAGTTGAGTTGATGGAGCTGCACACTGTCTTTAGGTTTGGCCAACCTAAATAATGGTACTATGAACATTCATGTTCAGTTCTGTGTGTAGACATAATATTTTCATATTTCTTAGGTACATCCCCTGGAAGATAGCCATTGTTGTGGGTATAAGGTGGTATTTCATTGTGGCTTCAATTTGCATTTCCCAAATGACAAATGACATTAATAATAATAATAATTTAGCCATTTGCCTATCTTCTTTTATGATGCCTATTCAAATCTTTTACCAAGTTTTGAATTGGGTGATATGTTTTCTTATTAATGAACAGGTAAATTTCTTATTATATTCTAGATACAAGAACTTTATCATATTTACATTTGCAAATATTTTCACCAGTCTGTGGCTTGTCCTCATTTACTTAATGGTGTCTTTTGAGATACAAAACTTTTAAATTTTTATGAAGTCAAATTTACCATTTTTTGTTTTATTGATTGTGTTTTGGTTTTATATCTACAAATGTTTACCCTAACCCAGGTCATAAAGATTTTCTTCTATTTTCTTCTAGAAGTTTTAAACTTTCAACTCTTACATTTAGGTATACATTCCATTTTGAGCTAATTTTTGTATATGGTAGGAAGTAAGGTGTAAATTAATTTTTGCATGTGGATATCCAAATATCCCAGCACTGTTTGTTGAAAAGACTATTCTTTTACCCAGTGAGTTGCCTTGGCACTTTTGTGAAAAATCAACTGATCATACATGTACGGTTTTATTTTGCAATTCTGCATGCTGCTCCATTGACCTATTTTCTTTATGCCAGCTTTCTACTGTGTTGATTATTGCAGCTTTATAATAAAGTTTGAAATCAGTAAGTTTAAGTTCTCTACCTTTGTTGTTCTTTTATAAAACTGTTTTACTATAGCTTTGAATTTTTATATAAAATTTTAAATTGTTTAATCAATTTCTACAAAAAATAAATTAAAACAGAAAACAACCATCTGCTGGTGAATTTTTGAATCATTTTGGGAAGAAATGTCAACTTAAGAATATTGAATTTTCCTATAAAATGGCTCTTAATTTATTAAGATCTTTAATTTCTCTCAGTAGTTTTTAAATTTTCAATGTACAAATCTTATACTAACTTTGCTAAAGTTATTCCTAAGCATTTTATTCTTTTTGATGTTACTGTGAATAGAACTGTTTTCTTAATTTAATTTTCAGATTGCTCTTTCTAGTATATAGTGATTCAAATGATTTTTGTATATTGTTTTTTATATTCTTTGACCTTGTTGAACTCATTTACTACTTTGCTACAGACATTCATGATGTTTGTGAATAAAGACAGTTTTGCTTTTTCCTTTCTAATATGGATGCCTTATATTATTTATTTCTTCTTCTTGCCTTATTGCATTGACTAGAATCTTCAATACAGTAATTAATAGAAATGGTAAGATATGACAAGTTTTGTCTTGTCTCTGATCTCAGGGGGAAAGAATTCAGTTTGTCATGGTCTTATGTTATCACTAAGTATGATAAACTACATGTTTGTTCATAGATGTCCTTTGTCAAGTTGAGGAAATTCCTTTCTTAGGTTGTGGAGAGCTTTTTAAAATCATTATCTCAATATGGATCAAAAACTTAAATGTAAGAGCTAAAACTATAAATCTCTTAGAAAAAAAACATAGGTGAAAAATCTTCACGCCCTTGGGTTAGGTATTAGTTTCTTGGTAACAAAAGAAAAAATAGATAAACTGGATTTCATAAAAATTAAAAAATTTTGTCTTTTAAAGTATACAATCCAGAAAGTAAGAAGACAACACATAGAATGGAAGAAAATTTTTACAAATTATATATCTGATAGGGGTCTAGTGTCCAAAATGTACAAAGAACTCATACAATTCAACAATAGACAAATAATCCAATTAAAAAGGAGCAAAGAATTTGAATAGACATTTCTCTAAAGAAAATATAGAAATTGACAATAAGTGAGAAGATGCTCAACATTAGTGGCCAACAGAGAAATGCAAATCAAAACCATGAGATACCATTTCAAACCCACTAGCTCTAGAATAGGTATAATAAAAAAGACTAATAACATGTTTTGCTGAGGATCTGAAGAAACTGAAACCCTTATACATTGCTGGTGGGACTATAAAGCAGTATAGCCACTTGGAAAAAAGTCTGGCAGTCTCTCAAAATGTTAAATGTAGAGTTCCATATGACCCAGCAATTTCATTCCTTGGTATGTACTAAAGAGGACTGAAAACATATGTCCACATAAAAACTTGCACGTGAATGTTTGTGGCAGCATTATTAATTAATAGCCAAAAAGTGAAAACAACCCAACGTCCATCAACTGATAAATAAATAAAATATGGTAGATCCATACAACGGATTGTTATTCAGGCACAAAAATAACAAATCACTGATACATACTATAACATGAATAAATGTTGAAAACATGGTGAGTGAAAGAAGTTAGACACAGACTACATATGGTATGGTTCCGTTTATATGAAATCTTCAAAAGAGGCAAATCCAGAGAGACGTAAAGAAAGAGCTGGGGGTAGCAGGAAGTAGGGAGTAACTACTAATGAGTACAGGTACTTTTAGGGGTGATGAAGCATTCTAAAATTATGTAGTGGTGATGGTCGCACAACTCTGTGACATATACTAAAACCACTGAATCATATACGTTAGAAGGAATAATTTTGTGGTATATGAATTATATCACAATAAAAAAAGCTTTTAATAGTTCAATCACTTATTGGTGATGGGACTTTGGGTAAATGGAAATTTAAGAGCAAGGATATCATAAGAACTATTATTTCTATTCCGTTAGTATAAAACACAAAGTTCCTCGGTGATGTTCTATGCTCTTGGAAAATATCCATTCAGTGAGTCACAGTCATCACTGTGAATTGACCTGTGTGCCCCAGAAAGATATTTTCAAGTTCTAACCCTTGGTACCTGTGAATGTGACCTTATCTGGAAATAGGGTCTTGGCCGATATGATCACATTAAGATAAAGTCATGCTGGATTAGAGTGGGCTGTAATCCAATGACTGGTGTCCTTATAAGAAGAGAAAATTTGGACATAGACACAGATAGGGAGAGGACACCATGCGACAACAGAGGCAGAAATTAGAGTAATGCATCTACAAGCCATGAAATGCCAAAGATTGCTGGCAACTGCCAGAAGCTAGGAGAGAAAGGCATGGTATAGATTCTTGTTCAGTGCTTTCGAAAGAAACCAACCCTGCTGATACTCTGATTTGGGATTTTTAGCTTCCGGAACTGTGAGATGACAAATTTTTGCTGTTATAAGCCATCTTGTTTGTGGTGATTTGTCATGGCAGCCCTAGGACACAACTACAGTAATATTACTTCTTTAGTATAATTAAACACAAAGTGTTACAGGAACTAGAGTGAACCTCTTGGGATCTCAATTTCTTCACTTATAATTTAGGGATAGTAGCATCTGTTCACTTACTGTGCTGAGAAAATGATCATAAAAACACTTTAGAAACTATTAAGTGCCTTATAAATATAGGATATTATTTCTCCAGATCTATGCTTTTAATTGATTTGTCAGCTCTAATTTAGTGGGTTTTATCTTTCCCTTTCTTCAAGATTATTTGTTTTTGAGTAACACTTGCCTTCCTTAGGGCTACAGTTTGAGTATAATTTTCCTGCTTAAAAAAATAACCATCTCGAGGTTCCAGTGAAGATGCTGAAATAGTAAAAGCTGAGCTTGCCTCCTCTCATGACCACACTAAATTACAACTAACCTATAGAAAAATTATCAATGAGAATCATCTTAATTTAGCTGAACTGAAGTCTTATAACTAAGGATATACAGAAGAAGCCACATTGAGGCTGATAGCAGCGGCAAAGATGTGAAACGAACTGGCCACAAACCCACGTGTGGATGGTTGAGAATCAAAAGTAGTATCTTGGTTGAGAAGGTCCCCCTGAGAGAGTGAAGGGTCCCAGCCACACACTGGGCTCTCGATTCAGGAGCACCAATGCCGGGAAGAGAACTCTCCACAACTTCTATCTGTGAAAACTAGTGGATATTGTGGCTGGAGTCCCAGGTGTGCCTCTTAAAGGTCCCACTCACCAATTTACTTGCTAAGAGATTCACTTGCTCTAAGCTCCAGCTCTGGGGTAGCAGCACAAAAGGTGCCAGGGACATGCAAAGAGGAACTGAATTGTCTGGCTTCAGGGTGAGGGCCAGAGGGGCAGTTTTTTCCTAGACAGAAGTGCTGGCAGAAGCCATTGTTACTTTGTTGAGCTGTCCTCCCTCACCAAGCGTGCAGATGCAGGCAGGCATCATATCTGAGTCTCCGTCAACGTGGCTAAGTTTTCCCTGTCCTGATGATTCCCTGAGACCCCGCCCCACCCAACTTGGGGGCCCACCCAAACTGCTTTCAGTGGCTTTTCCATTATGGCCTGTCTTGGCTCATGGTGCAGACCTTCCTAAAATTTCTCAAAGGTTCACCAACCCCAAACAAGCAGTACCTAGCCTTGGTGTGTCTCGTACCTTTTGCTAAGCACCCCTAAGCGCAGCAGCTGGCTTCAGTTTGCAGCTTAGCCTCTCCCAGGCATCTTCAAACCCAGCACAAGTGGCAATCATTAGCAGATCACTTTGTAGCTCATACCAACCGACCCTGGGCAGGCCACAGGCAGCGGCTGAGCTTGACCTGCAACAGAGCCCCTCCCAAGAGGCCCCAGAACTAACACATCTGTAGCCAGCTTCAGACCACACCATAATACCACCCAACCACCTCCATAAAAGACACCCAAAGCAAATCTTGCTCTGTAGGGTCAGCCCCTGAACAACAGCTCCTCCACTGGTCATGGCCAGTTATCACAACCAATCAGCCCAAGGGTCAGTCTATTCCATTGATGAGCAAACAGCAACCAAGGCACAACTACAAGAGGGCACACACAACCAACACAAGAAACATATATGAAACACGTGACTCAGGTGACCAGGGAGACTGCACTACTGGGCCTCAAAGGACACTTACTACATAAGTTCACTCTACCAAGACTGGGAGACATAGTGGCTCTACCTAATACATACAAACAAACACAGGGAGGCAGCCAACATGAGGAGACAAAGAAACATGCCCCAAACTAAAGAAGAGAACAAAGCTCCAGGAAAAAAAAAAAAAAAAACTAAACAAAATGGAAACAAGCAACCTATCAGATGCATGGTTAAAAAAACGTGTTATAAGGATGCTCAATGATCTCAGTGAGAACTTTAACAAAGAGATAAGAAATATAAAAATGGAGGTAGAAAACATAAAACAAAAAGAACCAGTCAGAAATGAAAAATACAATGACTGAAATGAGGAATACATTAGAGGGAATAATCAACAGTAGATTATATGAAACAGAGAATTCAATCAGCAATTCGGAAGATAAGGAAGCAGAAAATACCCAATCAAAACAGCAAAAAAGAATTTAAAAAAACTAAGATAGCTTAAGGGGCCTCTGGGATAACATCAAGCATAACATTAGCATCATAGGAGTACCAGAAGGAGAAGAGAAAGAACAAGGAGATGAAAACCTATTTCAAGAAATAATGACAAAAAACTTCCCTAATGTGACAAAAGTAATAGATGTACAAAGCCAGGAAGCGCAGAGTCCCAAATAAGATAAACTCAAGGTCCACATCAAGAGACATCATAATTAAAATACCAAAGATTAAAGACAAAGAGAGAATCTGAAAAGCAGCAAGAGAAAAGCAGTTAGTTACCTATGAGGGAGCTCCTATAAGACTGTCAGCTGATTTCTCAACAGAAACTTTGCAGGTCAGAATGGATTGGCAAGAAATATTCAGTGATGAAAAGCAAGGAGCTACAATTAAGATTGCTCTATCCAGCAAAATTATCATTTAGAATTGAAAGACAAGTAAAGAGCCTCCCAGACAAGGGAAGAAAGATAATCTAAAGAGAAAATCTAAAGAGTGCATGTTGAAGGTGCTCAAGGACATTTCACAGATGTACCCCATTGGATATTGTCAAATTTTCTTTCTTTCCAGACAAGAAAAAACTAAAGGAGTTCGTCACCAACAAACCAGCATTACAAGAAATGTTAAAGAGACTTCTTTAAGAAGAAGGTGGGAAATTCAAAAACATGAATAATAAAATGGCAATAACTATGTACCTATCAATAATCACTTTAAATGTAAATGGATTAAATGCTCTAATTAAAAGATATAAGGTGGCTGAATAGATAAGAAAATAAACCCTGTACGTATGCTGCCTACAAGAGACTTGCTTCAGATTGAAAGACACACACAGACTGAAAGTAAAGGGATGGAAAAAGTTATTTCATGAAAAGGGAAATGAAAAAAAAAGCAGTGGTAGCAATATTTATACTAGACAAAACAGACTTTAAAACAAAGGCTATGACAAAAGACAAAGAAGGATCCAGTAATCCTACTTCTTGGTATTTATCCGAAGAAATCGGAAATACTACTTTGAAAGGACATGTGCATCCATGTGTTCATTGCAGCATTATTTACAATAACCAAAATTAAAGGCAACCTGGGTATCCATCAGTGGATAAATCGATAAAGAAGAGGTAGTATGTTTATACAATGGAATATTACTCAGCAATTAAAAAAGAATGAAATCTTGCCACCTGCAACAACATAGGTAAACCTAGAGGATATCACGCTGAGTGGAGTAAGTCAGACAGGGAAAGAAAAATGTCATATAATTTCACTTATATGTGAGATCCAGAGAGTAGGAGAAATGAACAAACAAAACAAAAACAAGCTCATAGATGCAGAGAGCATTTTGATGGTTGCTGGATTTGGGGGCAGGGAAGGGGATTGGTGAAGGGGAGAGGGGATTAAGAGACATAGACTGGTAGTTACAAATAGTCATGGGAATGTCAAGTATAGCATGGGGAATATAGTCAGTAGTATTGTAATAATTATGTATGGTGTCAGATGGATACCGGCTTTATCGAGGTGATCACTTTGTAAATTATATAAATGTCTAATTGCTGTGTAGTACAACTGAAACTAATATAATATTGTATGTCAACTATAATTGTAAAAAATTAAAATATAAAAATAAAAAAGCCATTTCTAACAAAACTGAGAATTCAAATTATGGAACTCTCACACCACCCACTTTCCTATTTCTACCCAAAATATACTTTGCCATAAATTGCCAATAAACTCACCTGCATTTTAGGAAATACAACACTAAGCATTGTAAACTTTTGTTTATATATAGGGATAGAGCATTGCTTGTTTCAGTTAATTGACTATTATCTTCAACTAAATAGTATCATAATAAGTGATCACTTTCTGAAGACCACAATAAAGATATTTGCCATTAACAATATATTTTTCATAAATCACAAATCAGAATGTTCAATTATCAATATAAAATACTACACAAACTCTGATTATTGGAGAGTTCTAATTATTTAATTTTGAAAACTTTTTAAAAATTTTGCTGTCAGTTGCCCATCAGTAAAAACTTGACAATATCCAATGGGGCAAATCCGTGAAATGTCCTCGAGCACCTCCAACATGCACTCTTTAGATTTTCTCTCCCTCTTCACTTCTGTTCTCTTGAATGTATCACTATAGCTTACAAGATTTTGACACTTTAGGTATTATATATGTTCTCTTATTCTAATTTATACATGAAAATCTCATATATCTTTAAATGCAGGAGATTTCATAAATACATAAAGATATACTTACAAGAATGTTCATCATAACATTAATAAAAAACCAAGAAACAAAAAGAGTGATAATTTAGAGGTCTGTCATAAAAGTCTATCTAGAGGTAAATATATGCTATATGTATGCAATGATACATATAGCAGCTATTAAAAGGATAAGACAGATTAATATGTATGGAAAGATTCCCCAGATAAAGTAGAAAGCCTCACTGTCACCACGCCAAAGAAATGTCCAGAGTGTGAATGGTATGACTCTATTTGTAAAAAAAGGACTGTTATATCACACACACACACACACACACACACACACACACGAGCATGCACATACACACAATTCTGAAGGGACTCATAAAACTATTAAAAGCAGGTACCTTTGGAGAATTATTAAAATTTTCTTTTTATGAGCATGGATTACTTTTATTATGTAATATAATTTATAAATGGAAGCTTTTTAGTCCATAAGTATAAAGCAATGATTAGTGGTTAGCTCTTTGAAATAAAATATCCTATACAAATAATAATACACACAAAAAAATGTTTAAAAAATTATTTACTTCTGGGGACCTCAAAAAAGACATTATGCCACATTTTACAGGTAGAACAAGAGAACTGTTGCTAGGGTCATTCTGCTATGGAGAATCGACAGACTATCCTTTGAGGTAAGAGCACAACAATTTACTTATAGTGGTTTATCGAGTACTGAGTTCAATATTAGTGGACAGTTTGTCAATAACATTCTAATGGACGCTATAGATGACAGTCCAATGTTATAACATATAAGCTGGAAGGCCATATGATAAAATCTATAAGTCCCTGGAGTCAGAGGATGATAATTTGTAGAGGGTCTAAAGAAAAACACCAATAAATGTCTTGTAGTCTTGATGACTGTTTTGAAGTAAAAAGCAAACAGATTTGGTTATTATGAATTGCACTACTGGTAACACATTGGTGCCATTTTTATTCACTCTTTTATCTTTTTAATTTTAGTAAATGAAAGGTGAAATTAGAAAGCTTTCCTTCAATTGAATTAGGCTGGAAGCTTATCAATATAAACACATTTCCCAATTAAGGCAGACAATATGCAAAATTCACCACCTGAGCACAATCCTGTTGGTTAGAAATATGAGCTTGAGAGGAGGCGAATTAACTCACTCAGTTCTACAGTCAATTTGCAAATTTCCAGCACAAGGCTAAAGTGGTCTTGGGAGCTATATATTTGTGCCAATGGTCAAAACAGAAGGCAGTGTTCCTACATGGCACAGATTATTCTTTTTTAAAAATACGTCCAATTAAATATCAATTTTATTTTATGAAGACAAGACACCTACCATTTTCACATTTGATTTCTTAAGCATCATTATTTTTATTTTTCTTTTATCTAAAGCTGGATTTATATATTAGTAAAGCGATATTTTTGGAACTAAAATGTATATTCAAATAGCTCCTAAAGACTTTTAAATCTGAAAGTTCCTGGGTTCTCTTTTCTATTTTGGTTTAAATATTCTTTTCCTTGGAGACTATTTGCACTCCTACCTCTGATTATAAATGTTACCTCCTGTTGATAATTCAGTCCATATCTCTAGCTCTGACTCATTCCTTGAACTCCAAATTGCTAACTTGAAGTTTTTCCTAGATATATCACTGACATTTTGAATGAAACCCATCAAGAAAAGAGCCCTAGTTCCCCATTCTCATCATTCTCCAGTGGCTCAAATCAGATATGAGTCACTCTTGATTCATATGTTCTCTCTGCAGTTCTATGTTGAATCCACTAATTTCTCCATCTCCTCTATTATCATTCAGGCCCAAGTACCACCTTTCTTTGCCCTGCACAGGCTTGCAGCTGGTCTCATTGCTTCCATTCTTTACTCCTCTTTCCCCTAGTCAATACCCTCAACAGAAGCCAGAGTGACCATTTTAAATGGGGATCATATTTCAGTAGTTTCATGCTGCTTCGAGAATCTAAATTCCTAGCTTATAAGGTCTATAAATTACCCTGCCTCAATAATCAGGCCTCATTCTCTATAGTCAGGAACTCAAAGGAAACAGAATTCACTCCACATGATTCAAATGGGAAGGCTGTCATGAAGTAACACCTTATGGAGGTATGGGGGTTGAGGAAAGAAGGGATGGTTAGACACCAAAAAATTAACAGTGCGCAGTTATTACCATTCCTAGGTCTATAGGGGCAAGGGGAAGACTGGAGCCAAGCAAGTGGATCTTCATAGGAGGGGATCTCAGCATGAAGAAAGGGAAGAAATATGCTGACTTCTCTCTTCCTGTCCTATGATCTCCTGCTGGTATTTCCCTTTGGCTTGGAAGCCTTTAAAGAAGCCTGTGTGATTAATACAATGTGAAAGAACGGGGGAACCTGACTTCCAGAAAAGGCAGTACATAGATTGAGAGCAGTTGAAGAGAGGTAATTCAGCAGACATGCCAATCTCATTCATGTCACTGACCTCTTCCCTACTATTCTTTCCAGTTTCACACTTGGTGTGTTCTTGTAAGAGGAATTTGCACAGGCTTTTTCTTTCTGTGGGTACCCTCTTCATTTCACTCTTCACATAGCTAGTTATTCATCCTCCTTCAAATGTTATTTAAATATCCTTATCACTCTATCTAGGAGCAGGCACCTCCTGGTTAATTCTTTGCCTGTTTCCTTCAGGATGCTTACCATTTTTTAAAGTATTTTTATTTACTTGCTTTTTTTCTGTCTTCTTCTCCAGAACGTGAGGGCAGTGGTGATGTGTTTAGCAGATGCCTGACACATAGTAGGTGCTCAGTAAATATTAACTGAATGAATATTGGCCAAATTATACAGCAAAATGATCAGACTGTGTCCAGACACAATGTGCTTACAGAAATATCTGCATGAATTGTAAACTGAAGTAACATTTAAGAAAATCCACTTAATCTTTATTTTTCTATATGGTATAGTTTTAGTCAAAAAAAAAAAGTTTATGTAAAGTAAAAATCTACATTGGTAGATGCTCTATTCCTTGTTTACTTAAAAGGAAAATGTCTATTACTGCACCAATGGTCTAAAAGGGAATAACTGAATCATTTAAAAGCAAGGTTAATGCTCATTTCTCTTACTTCTGTTTCTATAGCAATAACATAAAATCACCCGTTTTGGTCTGTGATGCTCTTGGTACTAGAATATTAGTCATTTCAATATCTTTCTTTCTTTATCCTTTTAATTGAAGAAAGGTAACAAAGGAACAGGGAGTAGCTTTAAATGTAGAGACATTTGACTATATATATTTTTGTATGTGGTGAAATGGCAATTATCAAAAAACACAATCTATAGGAGTGACAATACTTCCACATGATTGTATATTTGAAAATCCAAGTGTTTCTCTTACCTACACTAAAAGAGAAGCATCAGCTGATTCTAGATTTCAGAATATGACAAGAGCCTACTTGCTTTTACAAAAACAGTCTCTATAAAGCAACCTTTGGCTTCACTTATATGCCACGTTATTTTTAGAGGAATTGAATTTATAATGGGCAATCTCCACTTAAGATTTATTTAAACTTCTAAGCATTAACAGAAATTAAAAGTAATTTTGAGTGTTGGCAGGAGAGAGAAAGCCAGGCAATACCCTAATACTGGAAGGAGGTAGAAGTGGAAGTAGAAGTAGGCAAAGAAAGAGAGTTGAACCAAAGAAAGATGATGGGCTAAAAAAGTGGATGAGTGAAAATCTTGCCAAGACATTGAGTTGCTGCTAGCAGGCCTGATGACATCATCAGCTTTGCTGAAGGAGCAAGAGCAGCAGCACCAGCTGCTGTCCATGTTATTAGAACCATTATTGTTATCATAAGGCATCCCAAAAAACCAACTGGAGTGAATACTGGCCACGAATGTAGGCCAACTTGGCTTTAAATCTTGGTGCTACCACTTACTGTCTATGAAACTTGAGGAAGTAGGTGTCAGAACATTAGTTTCTTCATCTACAAAATGGAGCTAATACCTAACTGGCAGGGTTCATATAAAAACAGGAGGCTAGCTTCTTTAACATCATTTGTTCCTGTGCCCAACCAAATCCTTGCTGCCTTTTGTTTGATACTTAAATTGGACCAAAACACTTAAACAATTAGTCATTCTCAGTTAGAAACTCTCATGTGGATGTATGAAGGCTGACAAATAGAATTAAAGGAGGTAAAACAGTTGAAGCAAATGTTTTTTCATAAGCAACGGCAATCATTAAATACACAATCATTTCTAAAAGAAGATACCAACCATGCTGGAAATCACTGGAGGAAGCCCTGACTGCAGCCAGGAAACTATATTATGCTTGTGGCTGGCATATTGGCCTTGTGGGTATCCTGTGTGTCACAAACAGTGGTTTCTGAAAACACTTATCGAGGGCTTACTTTGAGGATATAAAAATTCTGGACACAGTTTAGCCCTTGGTAAAAGTTTTATAGCTTATTGTCCGATATTTGGGGTGGTAAAGACAAAAAAGAAAAGTAGGATGAAAGGTGGCTGCAGATCTGAAAACCAGTAGACAATATGAAACTAGTTCCACATGGCAAGGAGCTGCCTCATGCTTCCTCTTTATGTCTCTCCCTACTACACCAGGTGCCAATGCCATTTAGAAATCTTCATAAGAACCTGAAAGGCATTTGAGAAAGTGGATGCAAGGAGAAGAAAGTGACCTGTCATCAAAAGCAATTTTTCTAGCCCCCTCCTCTGAGGAAATGAGTGAGGAAAGACATGGATGGTCCCTTCCTAGAATTAGTGGAGCCCAGGAAGAAAGGGTCTGGAGGTGCCTGCACAGCCCTTTGTTCTGGGGTGGAGTAGAGAGAGACCAAAATAACCACCACCACCAAACCACAAGGCAGCTTCCTCAGCACCCTTATACTCCTCGCATTATAATATCCTCCTGTCCCTGAACTTCATAGTTCCCATCTTCCTTCTAAGCTTCAGAAGCCAAAGAAAGGCTTTTTTCTCTGTTCCTATTTTCTCAGGCTGCAAACCTCAACCCAAAACAATCTAATTGTCTTATAATAGCTCCCCAAATGCATAAATGTTAAGAAAAGTCTTATTTTGTTAATTAAAACAAAGCAATATGGGGGAGATATTTATGGACTTGGGACTTCTTAGCGCTGCTAATGCAGGTGGTCCAAAAGACCACATTTCGAGAAACACTTTGATGGAAAAACACTCTTCTGGCTTTTAGTCTTCATCAGTCTCTGCCTCATGCTACTCCCAGGTTTTGGAGTATTCATGGTGTATTCTTCAAGCCTGACCTTAACCAGGCTTTTTTTTTTTTTCCAAATCTTGGTGATGATGGTGAGGCTGATTCACCAGAAACCTTAACCTTAATCTCAGGGCTAACACGCTAGAAGTTACTACCCAAGAAGGTCCCACATGACCAAAGAACTTGCTTTTTTTG
The DNA here is from genome assembly GCF_000325575.1 of Pteropus alecto. Taxonomy (NCBI): domain Eukaryota; kingdom Metazoa; phylum Chordata; class Mammalia; order Chiroptera; family Pteropodidae; genus Pteropus; species Pteropus alecto. Next base: position 20,128,450 of record NW_006440638.1, on the reverse strand, counting down.
GAGCCAGAAGCAGGACTGGATGATATGATCTGTTAAACAAGGAAAATTACAAAACCTGCAATTCAATTGATGAAGGAGCATTGTGGAGGAACAGGCATTGCAGTCAGACTGCCTGAACACAGATCATGGTTCTCCCACTTACTAGCTATAATGCTCTGGGCAACTTAGGGCTCTCTCTTCTCAAACTAGGCATAAAAGCAAGCTCTACCTTGTAGAATTGCTACAAGGATTGAAGGTGATAATGTATATAAAGTGTTTAGCATAGTCTAAATAAGGTACATATGTGCTTTATGTGTTAGCTGCTATTATTAACTAAAGTTTGTTCATATTCTAGGACTTTGAGGTTATAACAAAGTATTTATCTAAGTGCCTGAGCATAATCAAAACTCCTAGGAAATGAGCCACCCCTGGTAATTCACATTTGCACAAAAGGATAGTTCTTAAGTAGACAAGAATGAAACTTGAAACTCCAGGTTTTGAACTTATATAACAGAATGTCAACTCTGTTTCCAGTCTAAAACCTAAAGTATATTGATCCCACCTTAAGAAACAGCACCAAATTTCAGCACTTCAGGCACTTGTTAAAAAATTCAGCTGTGAACTGATGGAATCTAGCACTTGCCAAAGTCTTGCTTGAGATATCCAATATTCCAAACCATATTATATTTCCTCTCTAAAGAAATGCATTCGCAAAGTTGAGATGTAATGTTCTGTCCTGTTTTTTTCCTTTTTCCTTTTTTTTAAAAATAGAGTCAATATAAGAAAAATCCATTTGAAAAAAATATCTTTTGCAAAAATCACATCCTGGATGGCATATAGGTTTCATCTTAAGTTCCAACATCAAGTGAATGGTAGTGACTGTCTGGAGTACTCTGTTAAGGAAGACAGCAAGATTGCCATGCTTGATTAACATTGTCGCCCTTGAACATCAATGAGGAAGTGTGGTACCTTTGTGATATATTGACCCATGCTACCATTACCATAGCTGAAAGCATGGTACATGGTACAACATGCTGTGCCTTATCCCAGGACGTGCTAAATGGATACGTCCCTTCCTAAATTCAATGTGATAGGTCTCTCACCATTGAGCCCTTGTAAGTACACGTTAATCCCTCTGTCAAATTACCCTCCTTCCATAATCAAGTAACTCCCTAAAAGTTACTAAAATCAGCTCACAAAGGGTGAGATTAGAAGACAGGATGGTTCTCAAAGCAAGGCAATCTAGTAGAAGCTAGATAATGTGATTAGTGGTATTAAGAATATGTAGATGAAAGAACTTTCAAACAATAAAAGGAGAGCCAGAGGGAGGAAAAAAAAAAAACAGAAGAAAACTGTTCTGACCATGGGCCATTAGGATAATGGTATTACAGACAGCTCAAAATGATAAATCATTGCAGTTTGTTTTAAAGAATTCTTTAGTAGAATCATTTTAGTGACATTAAATTATTTAAGTGGCCATCTGTGGAATGGTACAGCAACTGTGTGGGTTTATGGACCAGTCTGGTACTTTCATTAAAATAGCTACACCTGCTACATTGAAGCTGTTTGTAATTTGCCTTTGCCAGTCATAAATCTGGTTAATCCCACCTTTCTTGTCATTTTAATTTTCCATAGATTACTTAAACCAGAAGGAATGTGGGTGCATTAAATTGTTTCCAATTTAACAAAGAAAATACACCTTTATTTAAAGCAAAAAAGACATTCAATTTAGCAGTTTTAGAACGTATGGTTCAGTTTAAACCTTTTCTATTTGAAAAATGTACACAACAAAATCAGAGCAAAACACCATAATACAAGAGACTGTCTATTCTTATTCTACTCAAAAATTTGCTTACTGGAAATAAGATATAAAATATTTTATTATCTAAATTTAATAACAATCACCATAACACATTGAAATAGAAGTTATTGCTTATAAATATCAAGAATGATAGTAACAACAATAAACATTTATATGGAGCTTACTCTGTGCCAGGCACTATAAGTTCTTTACATATACTGTTTAATCTTCAAACATTCCCCTGAGATGTGTCTTTTTATTATCCCCACTGAGGAATAGGGGCATTAAGTAACTTGTCTTGGATTACATGGCTGATGTGTGTCAGAACCAGGATTCAGATCAAGGAAGTGTGGCTCTAGCATTTGTCTTCTAAACCACTATGATATATACTCTCTTTACCTTTGACCCAGAAATTCTAATTTAGCCAATGAGTAAGGCATGATTTCAGGGGTGGGCTTAGGCTATTTCTGAACCTCACAATGGCCTATCAGTGTTCCTTTAGTTCCCATCACTGGTATTTAGGGGAAAAAGGGAAACAGTGCTTGCAACTTTGGTTGGGGAGGAAAAGAAGACTCTAGTTGGGAGTCATATTCCAGCCTGCTTATTATAATTAGATATTTTCTACTTACTTATATAAAACCTTTCTTTTGGAAAGCCCCAAAGAACTTCTCCTGCAATAAACCAGCAAAAATTGTATTGGCTTCCTATTTCTTCGACTTAAGATGACACTGTACTTGTCAGACATCCCTAAGTGATCACTGTTTTTTGAACTGTGCACTGGCTTAGTGATGACAGTGCAGCTTCTGAATTAGTTTCTGATACATTTTGCCAGAAGGCATGGGAATAATTATTACCCTTTGCCACATGTTGACCAACAGAAAAATGTAGGGTACAGAACAGTCATACTGCAAAGGTTGATGTAGCTTAATGACAGAGAAAGAGATAACAAATTGTTTTCAACTTTAAAGGAGCTGGCCTTGAAAGATTTAAACAGCTTACAGTTGAAAAGTAATATGAAGCTTCAAGTTAGTTATTTAGAGACTCTTAAATTGTTCATCATTTCGCTTTATAAAATTATGAGGCAAACTCCATGTAAAAAAAATAATTAGAAATTAAAAAAAAAATCCCTACAGAGAGGCAACAAAAGAAATGTAGAAAGCCTTGAGAGCCAGACAGCCTTGGGTTACCACTGCTTGGGAGCCAGACAGCCCTGGGTTACCACTGCACAAGTGTGATGCCGGGCTATTCGTGAACTTCTTTGAGCCTGTTTTCTCATCTATAAATTACCACTTATCTTATGGAGTTGTGAGAGCTAAGAGAATTTGGTAAAAGCCTGGCATAATGTCATTGTTCAATAAATTTTGATTTCTTTATCACCCTTCCTGTTCTCTGTTTATACTAACTGAAATTTTCTCTTAGAGTCCCATTCTGAAATCGACATCTCGTTCCTTTTCACCTCTATTCTTGCTTTTCAAAATCCATCGTTGGCCTGACCACAATAACCTTCTAAGTTTACTCATTATTTCTGATTTTTCTCTCAGCAACTTCCTTAGAAAGATAACACCAATGAAACTTCCTAATTTACAAAAATGATGAATCCTTTGCCTACAGAATACAGTCCAAAAATCTGTGCCTATTTCTCCAGATTCATCTGCCACCACGTCACTCATCCCTGATTCTCTAGCAAACCAATATACCACACTAATGTTATGGTCTTTACAAGTGTTTTGTTCTTGTCCTAAAATATCTTCCTTACCTTTTGTGAGTTTTTACTTGTTCTGTAAGACCTTTTAGAAACATCACCTACTTGATCAACACATCTCTAAAAGGCAAAAATAAGAACTGTATTTTACTTAAAGGCTCCATAGCAATTGCAAATATTCCAATTAGCATTTCTCACATTACATTCTATTTGTTCTATATCATTCTCTTCAACAGACTATAACTCCTTAAGAAAAGAAATTATATCTTATTTATCTTTGTATCTCCAGGGTCTAGAACAGTTTCTAGAATCTTATATAGTGCATATTGAATAGATTTTTAAGTGAGAGAATGTCCCAGCAGCTTTCCCCAATTAGTTCACTCTCATCCCTGATTTGGCTTATCAGCTATAAGTCATTATTAGATTTCTATATTTTAGTTAACCATTATTTTCCTTTATTAGAAAGGGTGGATTTGAGCTAATGAGTATTCTCTGCTTGCTACAAACACATAGACAGTCTGGAAAAAAAATAAGAAAAATAAAGTTTAAATGATAAAAGAGTATGTTGACTAGGTGTCAGAATAAAGAAATAAAAGCTAGGGCTGATGAGCTATGACTTGATGCCAAAGTGTGTGTTGGTGGGGAGAAGGAGGGTGGGACATAATCTGGCCTAAATATACAGAAGGATCAGATCCTAATATGTGTTTGTGTAAAATTATGAGCAGGGGCCCAAGGATTGTAATATCTATGTGGGACAGTAGATGTGGCCTTGGGTTTATATAAGGTGAGGAACTGGAACTGAGACTCCTGCATAAAGCCAGACCCTGAAATGACTGCCCACCTCTGTGAGATAAGTTCTAGAAACCTCTGCTCACTGATTCAGGCAGCAAAAAAGCTTGTTTCTGGCCAGGCTCTAGGTTGAGGAAAAGTCTACGGTGAGAAATCAAAACTCCACATATGTGAATTTAGTCTGCCTTTAAACTATCCTTATGATGAGGAAATCCGAAGCTAAGAAATACATTTAAAAATTGGTTCTATATCAGTAAAAGCTTTGAGGTATCCAGCAGAAGAAAATGCAAAGCTTCGACAATTCCTACTAGACATACTTCCACTGATAAACACTCTCAGCCCCAATGAAGATAAACACACATTCTATTGCATTAGGAACTCAGGGACTCGGGACGGTATATTCTTCCATAATCACCAGGGCATTGAGATGGGAACATGGTGATCAATAAAATAATTTCTAAAGCTTCCCCCTAAAGTGACGATGTTTCTTCTGCTCATCTTTGCTGGCTAAAGCAAGTCATATGGCCAATCTAATAAAAGGAGCGGGAAAGTGAAATTCTACATGTCTGGAAGGAAAACTGTAATATTTGAAAACAATCACAATGACTACCTGTGGTATACTAAAAATATATATTTGGTCTTTGTCCTTGGTTTCTGGCACAGAGCTCCTAAAACCCTTAGAATTTCCTGAAGAACAGAAGTGACAGGAGCATTGTTGTTTGTTATTCATAATACAACCCTTTCAATCTTATCTGAGTTTATGCTAATCAGGTGACTTTTGGTGGGCCCCTAGGTACTTCGGGATGGAGATTGGTTGCCAGAGGAGTCAATCATGTGATTAAAGGGTTGGAATTTTCAACTACCAAAGGCCAATGATTTAATCAAGTATGCCAACTTAATGGAACCTTCATAATAACGTCTAGAAAAGGTTCAGATTGCTTTTGGGTTTGAGAGCACATCAAGGTGATAGGAGGGTGGCATACCATGAGAAGGCTTGGAAGCTCTGCAATACACTACTCCATACCTTGCCCTATGTGTCTCTTCCATTTGGCTGTTCCTGAGTTGTATCCTTTAATCTGGTAATAGTAAATAAAGCACTTTCTTTCCTGAGTTCTATGAGTCCTTTCAGCAATTACTGAACCTTAGGAAGGGTCATGAGAACCCCCAATTTATGGGTAATGTAGGCACACTAAAACAGTGGGGATAGTCTTATAGGACTGAGCCCCTTAACCTCACTCCAGGAGTTAGTGTCAGAGCTGAATTCAATTGATTCAATTGTTGAGCACTCAGGCGGTTTCAAAGAATCTGATACCATCACCTACTTCACGCACACACGCACACACGCACGCGTGCGCGACTTAACAGATGATTATTATAAACACTAAAGTCGAGAGCCATTGCATTCAGTTATTTACTGTTATATTTCTTTCCTTTCAGTTGGTCCTAAATGAAAAAAATATAAATGTGCAATATTTAGCTATCATTACTGATAAATTTTCTTTCACCTTTAGTCTTTTTCTAAATGATTGTTTGTCATTTCCATTTTGCAAATGGAAGCCTGCAAACAATTTTCCAAGAGAACATCAATGCCTATGGTTCTAAATATTATTATAACATCTTCTGCCCTGAGTTGTAGTAAAATTTTTATACTAAATCATTCCTAAAATATTTACATTCCATGCTTTTTTAAAAACCATTTTTCCCAACTTAGATAACAAAAGATGAAATTAGCGTATCACATTTTAATAAGACTAAATATAAAATTAATGACAAACTGCACAAGTAAAGGAAAATTATGGATAAAATTTCAGTGACCAGTTAGAGTCTTTCATCACTTAAACCAACCAGAAATTGAAATTTATATCATGTTTATATTTTACTTTTATAGATTTACTGTTACTAAAATTTAGACTAGTTAAAAAATTTAGTTGATAGTATATAACACACATAGAATCCAGGTCATTCAACCATAATTGGCTCTAGATCTGCAGTACTAATAGTAGCACATCTTATGTAAAGAAAGGAAATATATAGAATTAAGATAGCAAGGAAGTCAAAGTATTGAGTAAGAACATGCTGATTTTAGAATTTTGCTAATGATGATTATATTTTAAATTCTTTCTAGTGTTTCACTAGATAAAGCATTACTCATATCCTGCCTTGAAGAGGTATTCAGTATGGAAAGAAGACACTGTAAGTAGTTCATGACCAAAGTTTTCAAGATTCATTAATGAACTTTTGTAGATATTTCTCAATCTACTCAAGGAAGATAAAATTTTGTAAAATAAATTTCTGTTCCATAACGAATCTATAAAAATTAACTTACAAATAATAAAAAAAAAATGTTTGACTTGCATATTACTTTCAATAAAATAAACAAAAACAGTTTACATCTCACGAGAAGATGATCACTTTTCAATACTGGAAGTAAATTCGTATCTAAAGTAAATATGAAAATTTCAAATAGCAGTAGGATTTTCAAACCAAGAAAAAAAAATTTAATGAATACTTATATATATAGCTTTGTTGGGGCATGGATAAAAAATGACCAATTTATTGATTCACTATTAGCAAAGTATAGGCAAGGCAAGAGAGATAGCAGAAATGGAAAGAATTATGACCTCTGAGAAAAGTGTTAGTCAAGAGTTTCAAAAGTAGCCAATCCTGTAGATAATGTATAAAAATTACAGTAAATGAAAGTAATTTGTATCAAGAAAAACTCTCAACGGAATTAAATGCCTGAGATGTGCCGGCAGTGTACTGATGGATAGCATAATAAAGTCAGAGGCACACAAAATGCATTTTGTGCTCTGACAATGCCTTAGGAACTCTGAACGGCAGCCTTGATCAGCCTTTAGAGAGGTCCTGGGAGGATATGGTAGTTGATGAAGAAATTAACAACTCCAAAGAGGTAGAAATACTGGCATAGCAAATTAAAGTAGAAATAGCTTCTTTTTTTTTTGAGTCATTTCTGTATTCTTCCATTAGAGGTTATAAATAGCTGGAAAAAAGAGACAGTATCTACCACTATTGATGAGTTCTCTGAAATGCATGGTATGAGATCCCACACAGAGTAAACAACAGCTTTTCCACCTGCTGGCAAGTTCCTTCCCAGCTCTTCACAGGGCTTGGCCCTTGTCCTTTGGGTCTCAGTTCAAATGTTACTTCTGCAGAGGTGCCTACCCTCACTTTTCTTGAAGTAAACCTTTCTGTGTACCTTCTTATTACTCTGTGTATTTATTCGTTAATACTTGTTTTTTTGTTTTTTGTTTTTTTTTAAATGTGCTTTTCTTTCCTGCCTCTATATTAGAAATGTAAACTTCAGGAGGACAGGGATTTTTTCTACCTTGATCATTAAAAATATTCTAAGCATCTAGAACAGTACTTGGCATTGGACACTAATAAATATTTATCAAATGAATAAACGAACAAGAACACTAAAAAATGTTTTCTAGGTACACAATCACAAATGAATAATTGAGTTAAGTCTCTTTTCATAGGAAGGCATTTATAATATTTTATATACCATTTTGTCTATACTGTATAAAGCCCAATTGTGCCCCACACATCTTCAACAATTTATAGTCATTTCCTCAAGAAATAAATACTCATCAGTTCTGCCAGAAGAAATATCAATAATTACCTGTTATAGCAGAGAACTCATCTTTGACAATGGCACATCACTAATGCAGAACTATTAATGGCTTTTCAATATGGATAACTCTAAGAACTAGCATTTGCTTTAGTCTGTACAACATCAAGCATGCAGACTTAAATGTTTTTGAGGTCAAATAAAATAGTTCAAGCTAAGGAACTGACAATAACATCTTTATGATGTTATGACTAAGAAAATTGATATACCTAACTCTAGCCAGATTTCTTCAGCTGTGACTTATAATAGAAACTCAGTGACAAAATGCTTACCTCCTAGGAACCTAATGATGCCCTCTAAAAGCTGAATATAAAAAAATATGTTCAATAAATATTCATTGAATATTCAATATTCTTTAATGTTTAAATCATTCATTCATATTGAATGGATGAATCATCTTCTCCTCCGCCACCAAAAACAATATCCTTGACTTAGATTACTTACTTTCATGGGCTATATTTGCTTAAAATATAAGCCATAAAAGTAAATTAGGTTTCAAAACAATTATTCTAGGTGAGTTGAGAAAATACTGAAATTTCAAGTAGGTTCAAAATTCAGCTTGGCTGATTTAGTAACAATATCACTGCTGCTAAACACAAAGTAAGCAAACTATTAAGTTATTAAGTTTTAAGGGATGAAGTACTTTGTTCACATAATGCTTATGGCAACCTTATGAGATGGGTTAGCATTGTTATCCCCATTTCATTTAAGGTTAAATGATGTCCCTGGGGTCTCATTGCCAGCCAGTACAAAGCCAGGATTTGAAGCCAGGCAGTCTGGTTCCTCGGTATGTACGATTAATCACTAATCTATCCAGTGCTATTCCAAGGTACTTGCCTGAAAGCAGATTGCTACCAGTCCATGATGAGGTAAGTACCAAAACTGAGAATAAATATTCAGAAACTTACACGGCAATTTGACACTGTTGTGACATCTAAGTACATGATCACTGGATCCATCTTGATGGGCAGGGTATAGACCAGTTAAGGGGTTGTCAAAAGCACATGAGTAGCATGTGGCCCTAACTAGGCAGTGGTACTATATACAGTCAGTAAAATATCATATTGGTCTAAGACAAATGGGAAATCAAAATAAAAGAAAAAGAAAAAGAAAAAAAAAAACACCTGGTACTTCAAATAGTTTGAGAAACCCTGATTTACCCCAATATCATCTGAAGTCTCAGATTTTCCGTTCTCAGATGGCAAAGAACACTGGAGGTGTTGTTACTTTTTGCCTGCCTCCATCAGATAATAAATATATAAAAAAAATTTTAATTTAAGTTTACATTTATAAATTTAGTATATATTTTAATAACGATGTTATATAAAAGCATTTCAAAATGAAATATACAATTTGTTTTCTTTACTGCATGAAAATATAATGCTTAGTTATTTAAGGTATGTACAAAATGCCTAGATGAACATCCATCTAGAACTTTAAGTTTTTAGTTCTACTCCAAAAAAGAAAGCCTTTTCACGAGTCTAAATACAATGAAAATATTTAATTTACATTTTTATTTTGTAAGACATTCACTCCCTACCCCTCAAAAAATCAGTTTTCCAGAATCTAACCCCTTGTTTTGGCTTTAAGATGATCTGGAAAGTGGTTTAAATCAGATCAGAAACCATAAGGAAGGAAATTTGGTGGAGTATTTTCCATTTGATTGAGGAAATCAAAATATTTCTAAGTAATATCAAATGTGTCTACCATCATGAAAGAAAAAATAAGATAGTCCATTATAGACTGATTTTCAACATAAATGATGTGCATCCACTTAAAGACATCTTAAAAAATGAAACTTTTCATAAAATGCAGCACAAACTTCTTTGTAAAAAGGCATTCTAGACATGACTCAGAAAACTTTTGCTAAGGCCTGCAAACTCTGAAACAGAGGACCAGTATAGTGTGATTAATGGAAATACAGAAAGCTGTTTACTCTCAATTCTGGACTGAGAATACTGCAGGACTTCTGGGATCTCTTCTCCAGTTACCTTCATGGTGAATTTCTAAGGAGGCAGTTGTACCTTCCTTTATCATCCTTTTTATCTTCCCATTTAAAAAAATCTGTTTCCCTAGGTAACTACAGAGAGGGAAGAACTACAGGAAGAAATATAGAGAAAAAACACACATACATACATGTGCATGTATATATGTACACCAACTTTGAAACACTAAGCTTACTTTACACATAATTCCAAGTCAATGGTTTTTTGCCTTTTCTTAAAACATTCAGTGCTCTCCTGGCTCGCAGGCCTTTTTCTACCTGCTTCTGAGATTCATTACAGATGGCTGAGGCTGAAGTATAATGGCTGGATAAGTGGGGCATTACTTGATCTTCTATCATTCTGATAAGAATTCTATGAGGCAGAGAAAAGGCATATGCCATTATCCTCTTTTTTTTTTTTTTTTTAATGGAACTGTAGCACACAAAGTTAAGTAACTTGCCCAAGGCACCAAGCAAATTAGTGTCTGAGAATTCGGGTCTTTAAAACTTCTGCTCTTTTCATCTGATAAAAATACTGCCTTCCTTCCCTCTTCTCCAGTCTTTCTCATGCATATTTTATTCAAGTATGATATATATCTAAATTGTACTTTATGCGTATGCATTTCCAGACACATCAACCAAATCATCAAATCATAATTTTCTATTGTTTTCTTTGAAATGTCAGCTTTTGAAATGATACCCATAAATCTTTCAAATATGAAATTAGTAGAAAGAGGAGAGAATGATTGGAAGCAAAAAATATGAACAGTTTCAATGACTATTTGGGTAAAGAACCAAAAGATAAAAAAAAAAAAAAAAATCCTGGAGTGGGGTCAGAAGGTTCTTTTTAACTACATGTTTTATGTTTTGCCTCTTTGCCTCTTTATGCAGTAGGTGGAGCTATGGTACTATTCCTTAGGGTTACAGGAAGGTTTATCAGTGAAAAATAATCCAATTCATTCCTATGGTATCCATTTTCTTTTGCATTTTCAAACAGCCCTTTGCTGTTTTTGAAACGTTTTTCCTCCATGCCCTGAGAACCTTCAAGCTGCACTACCCACATCTCTTTTTTCTGGAATGACAGAGGGTTACCATTTTCACTGCACATCCTTACAATGCCATTTTGAGGAGGATATTAGGAGATACAGTTGCACAAAACAGACTGCCTTCTTCTGCCTCATCATTCAAAAATTTCCTCTATAATCTATCAAATCTATTTTTTAGCTCGGAAACAGGATTCTCCTGCAACTGAAAAATTTTCAGAATCACTAGCATATGTCTTTACATTTTCAGTTATAATGCAGCAGAAATGAATGTTAATGACCTCTGATAAAATTAAACTATTTGTAGAAACTAAAAAAGAGAACAAAACAAATTTTATTCAAAAATGAGGAATGAAAGTTCCAAACCAAGCTAACTAATTAATTTGGAATAGGAAAAAAAAGAGAATCATCCTCAAGAGTACATAGGAGGGCCGGCCAAGATGGTGTAGAAGCTAGATGTTGTGCATCTAGCCTCCTCTCACACCATACCAAACTTACAACAAAACTACAAAAATACCATGAGTTCCAGGCTTAGCTTCTTGAGGCACCTATAGGCCAGCATGGGTGGTAGCCATCTGCAGATTGCTTGGTGATTCTTACCAGGTGGCCCTGGAAGTGCACAGGCTGTGGCTGAACTTGGTGTACAGCTGGGCTTCTCCCAGGAGACCCTTGGGCAGGCACACCCAGTAGCCTGCTTCAATTGGCGACTGAGCCAGAGCACCACAGGCTGCATCTGAGGAGGAACAACTGAAGGGGAGACTGGGAAGGCACCAGAGCCCTGCTAAAGTGAATCCTACTCCATAGGGTCTGCCCCTCACAGGCCAATCCTCACAACCAATCAGCACAAGGGTCAATCCCTCTCATAGAAGTGAAAACAGCAACCAAGGCTCAACTATATCTGGAGAGCGCACACAACCCACACAAAGGACAGACCTTGAGTACCTCATTCAGGTGACCAGGGAAGACTGTGCCACTGGAACCCACAGGACACCTACTACATAAAGCCACTATACTAAAACTGGGAAACTTAGGAGCCATACTTAATACATAGAAATAAATACAGGGAGGCAACCAATATGGGGAGACAAAGAAACATGTCCCACATGAGAGGACAGAACAAACCTCCATTAAAAGAACTCAACAAAATGGAGACAAGCAATATACCAGATGCAGAGTTCAAAACACTGGAGATAAGGATGCTCAATGAACTTAAGGGAAGAGTAGATGAACTAAGGGAGAACTTTAACAAAGAGATAGAAAACATAAAAATGGAGATGGAAAACATAAAAGGGAACCAGTCAGAAATGAAGAATACAATATATGAGCTAAAGAGAACATTAGAGGGAATCAACAGAGTGGCTGGAGAATCAAATTAGCAATTTAGAGAATGGGGTACTGGAGGATACTCAATTAGAACCGTGCCAAGAAAAAAGAATCCAAAAAAATGAGAATAGTTTAAGGGGCCTCTGGGACAACATCAAGTGCAACAACATTCATATCATAGGGGTACCAGAAGGAGAAGAGAGAGAGCAAGGAATTGAAAACCTATTTCAATGACTGAAAACTTCCCTAACCTGGTGAAGGAAATAGACATAAAAGCCCAGGAAGTGCAGAGTCACAAACAAGATGAACCCAAAGAAGCCCACACCAAGATACATCATAATTAAAATGTCAAAGTTTAATTACAAAGAGGGAATCTTAAAAGCGGCAAGTGAAAAGCAGTTAGTCACTTACAAAAGAGCGCTCTAAGATTGTCAGTCAATTTCTCAACAGAAACTTCGTGGTCCAAAAAGGACTGGCACTAAATATTTAAAGTGATGAAAAGCAAGGACCTACAACCAAGATTACTTTACTCAGCAAAATTATCATTTAGAATTAAAGGACAGATAAAGAGCTTCCCCGACAAGAAAAAGCTAAAGGAGTTCATCACCACCAAGCCACTATTATATGAAATGTTGGAGGGACTTAAGAAAAAGTAAACAAAATATGTATCAAAAATATGAATAAAGAATTGCAATAACTACATATCTATCAACAAGTACTTCAAATGAAAAAGAATTGCAATAACTACATATCTATCAACAAGGACTTCAAATGAAAAAGAATTAAATGCTCCAATCAAAAGATAGGGTGGCTGAATGGATAAGAAAACAAGACTCTTACATAAGCTGTCTACAAGACTTACTTCAGATTAAAAGACACAGATAAATCAAAAGTAAAGAAATAGAAAAAGATATTTCATAACGGACCTAGAGGGTATTATGCTGAGTGGGGTAAATCAGATAGAGAAAGACAAATGCCATATGATTTTACATCCATGTAGAATCTAAAGAATAAAATAAAGAAAAAGAAAAGAAACAGAAACAAACTCATACAGAGAACATTTTGAGGGTTACCAGATGGGAGGGGGTTTAGAGGGGTGGTGAAAAAGGGGGAAGGAATTAAGAAGTACAAAAAAGTAGTTACAAAATAGTCATGGAGATATGAAGTATAGCATAAGGAACATAGTCAACAATATTTTAATAACTAGAGTGTCAGATTTATTGGGGTGACTACTTCGTGAGTTATATAGATGCCTAATCATTATGTTGTACACCTGAAACTAATATAATATTGTATGCCAACTATAATTTAAAAATTTAAAAAAATATTTTAAAAAATGCAAAAAAAAAAAGTATATAGGAATCAAAGAAGTTCACCTGTACATAGAAGGCACTGTGTCTAATATTACTGTGATGGTTAATTTTATGTGTCAACCTGACTGGGCCAAGGGGTGCCCAAATATTTGGTTAAACATTATTCTGGGTATATGTAAGGGTGTTTCTGGATGAGAGTTGAATCTATAGACTAAGTAAAGCAGATTGCCCTCCCAATGTAGATGGGCCTCCTCCAATCTGTTGGAGGCCTGAATATTACTAAAAGGCAGAGGAAGGAAGAATACAATCTCTCTGATTGTCTTCGAGCTGGGACATTGGTCTCCTTTGTTTGGACTCGGACTTGGACTCGGACTCGGACTGTGACTGGCGTTTATACCATCTCCTGGTTCTGAGGCCTTTGGACACAAACTGGACCAATACCATGGGCTCTCCTGGGTCTCCAGCGTGCTTACTGCAGATGGTGGGACTACTCAGCCTCCATAGCCATATGAGCCAATCCTTTATAATACATCTATTTATATATATGTATATGAAACATTTTATATTATATAACATAATTATAGTATTTCATATTCTATTTAACATACATAGAATATATATTATAAATGAGAGTGTCGATTTACATCACGGCACAAGTTCCTTATCTCATACAGATGGCCACATTACGTAGCATTGCTCTAGGTAATTCTAAGTGCTTTCATATATGATACTTGTTATCTATAACAGTAAACATTTATTGAATTCTTATATATTACATATAATTATGTGAAATATAGAATACAAACTATTATATTATTATATAATATATATTATTGGTTCTGTTTCTCTGGAGAACCTAGACTAACACAATTATAAATTTTATGTTAAATTACTTTAGTATAAATGAAGCATAAAAAAATGTACTGACATATTAATTCCTTTCTAAATAATGACACTATACTTGAATTTTTTGGTAAACAATAGGCATAGTTTCCAGACTTATTTACATAAATAAATCTCACCTGTAAAACTGTGCTTAGTTTTTTATATTTGACTATATAAATAGATGTTAATAATGACAAAAGAAAATGAGGACATCACCTGTATGTCTCCCTGCTATCTGGAAAAACTCACTTAGACTTCACATGAAGACCCATATGGCTGCTTTAATCTATGCACTACTGGAAAAACAATCACAGCTTTTACCCCAAAAATGGCTATGATTTACCCTACTTGTAACTTTGAAGATACAGAAAGACTATAAATAAATATAATATAGATTTATAATGTGTGATACACAGGAAACTTCAACTCTACAACATTCATTAGGTAGGAAATGTATTTACCTTAACAAGACACCTTAAGAGACTTTTTTTCAGGCTAGAATATAAAATTAAACAAATTTACTGACTACCTACTATGTCCTAGGCCAGGTTAACAAAAGGTATAGTCTGTGAACTGTTTGTTATTGCCAACAAGGAAGATAAACAGCTAGAGTCAACTGAATGTAAATCAGCTTTATATCCAACCATCCTTTTTTTTTTTTTTCCTAACAAGAATTTTTCAAAGAAGTGAGGGTGTTGATTTACATCACAGCACAAGTTTCTTATCTCACTGCAGATGGCCACTTTGAGCAGCATTGTTCTAGGCAATTCCAAGTGTTTTCGTATGTAATACTTGTTATTTATAAAAGCTAACATTTATTGAATTCTTATTACGTACAAACTTTTAATCCTCACAATAACCCCATGAAATAAGTACTATTATCCCCACCCTATAGATGAGAAAACTGAAGCTCAAAGTTCATGGATAGTAAGTACTAGGCAGTATCTATACTAGGCAATCTGGCTCTAGAGCATGCTCTTATCACTCTACTGTACCGCCCTGTCCTTAAATTTGAATCCTCAATTCAGTGATGCAAATATAACTATCTTCATTTTAGAACTGAGAGACAATGCTCCTAGACTGTGTGCAGCCTCTAATGATGTCCCCAAGCTCGTAGGCACTGTGGAGAAATGCATGAGGGTCATGAAACATGGTCTTTACTCTCATGAAGCTTATATCACCATGGAAGAAATATAGTCAATAAATGAACCAAGTACAAGGTAGAAGGGCTGCCCTGCCTTGGGCTTGGAAGACTGAACATGAGGGCCAATAAATTCTAAGGATATACTCCAACCTTAAAGGTGGACAGGTCTAACCCCACAGGATTGCAAATGCCCACATGCCTTATTCTACCATTTGCCCATTAATGAGATACAGAAAGGAAGACAAATAGGTAACTTTCTCACTAACAATGTCTAGTGGACTCCCTGTGGGGTCTGGCTTCTGCCTTCGGGTGAGGGCATGGGGCCCCACCAAGGAATTAGACAAGTAGGTTCCCAGAGAAAGCAAGGTCAGGGAAGGTATATAAATTCAGCTCTCTAAACATAGGATTGAGAGCTTCAGAGTCCACTCAGTTGGCTTTCCATAGGATCAACTTCTATGTTGCTTGAATAAAGTAATCAGTGACACTAATCCTGATATGAAGGTTATTAGAATAGAAGCCCTGGGACTTTGGGTGGGCAGCTGCCTAAAAATAAGTCCTTCAAGGTCACAGCAGAGTTTAGAGGGGTGGTAGACTACAGTGGCAGTAGCAAAATAGGCTTAGAAAGTTTAGAAGGAATCTTCCCAATACAGGTTTACTGGAATAGAAAAGGTTAGCAGCAAAGGTTCTGCAGTATTGCAGGCATGTTTAAATGCCCATTTTGTTCCTTGCAAACAGTGTAACTGTGGACAATTTACTCATCCTCTTTAAGCCTCAGTCTACTCATCTGTAAAATGAGGGTAATAATATCAACCTTGAAGAATGAACTATAAGATACATGTAAAGTGCTTATTAGCACAAACACGGAAACTGGCACAAGACTCAACAATAAAAATAACAACTGATACTTACTCAGTCCTTATTGTGTGCCAGGCACCCTTTTAAGATCTCACATCCATTAACTCATTTGTTCTTTGCAATAACCTTATGAGGCAGCATTGTGGACTACATTATTATGGATGAATGTTCCCTTCTCCTCTCCATGTGAGAGGACAAATACATCCTTACCCCAATGACTCTCAACCATGTGACAGACTCTGCCAATGAAACTGAGCAGATGTGACCCATTCCAGCAGAAGTTCTAAGAGGTACCCAGAGAGGTTCCATCAAAATGCTGACCCTGATGATGGTATGTCAACCTGTACTCTGGATGAAAAGGACAGTTAGAGTAGAACTGCAGCTTACCCATAGCTTACATGTACCAAGAACAAGAAATAAATGCTTGTTGTCATAAGCCATTTGGGGATCATTTGGCACTTTTAATACCTTCATTTTCAGCTGAGAAAATTCATGCATAAAGTGGTTAAGTAATTTGTCCAAAGTCACACAGTAGGTGGGCAGTCCAACTCTAAACCACTGCAAATGGCCTCTATTAGTGCTTGTTACCATCACTATCATTGATGAGGACTCAGACACCAAGGAACAGTTATTGGCAGCCAGGTCCAAGAGGGGGACTCAAAAATGATTAGAGACAGAGAAGAAAGCGGGACAGGAGTGCTAGTGTGTGTCTGACAGAGAGAAGCAAGATCTGTACGTGCGATAAGAGTGGATGCTTGTGTGAACAGATTATGGAAGGTTTGAACAAGGTCAGTGGAACTTATGCTTTATGTGGTAGAAAATTAGAAGCTGGCCAAAGAAGAAGCCATAAGACTAACAGGCATCCAAATAGTCCTGAAAAACATAAACCAGAGAGTGAGTAAGGAGGCTGCTTCAGGTTTGAGACAGGGACCTAGAATAAGGTGGGAGCACTGGCAGTTTCAACAAAGAGACAAAACAGAAGGCGTTAGTGGCTATCTGTATGTATAAGAGTATATCTATCCAGGCTTGTTAAATGAAAAAGGAGAGACAGACAAAGGAATTGTAAAGTATCAAGCCTAGGGTAACTGTAATAATGATGGTACTCAGGCTGGGGAGATATAGATCTTGTACATTTAAATGGACCCTTGGTCTTCCCTGATTTTTCTCTTTGGGCTATTTCCAGAAAAGGACCACACTGTGGTTAGTCACTGGAGCTAAATGAGAAAGGTTTAAATAGGTCTTATAGGGCTCTACAGTTTCTACCTAATGGTGTTTGGTATATGAAACACCAGAAAATCCAGTTTCAACTCTGTAATTTACTATAGAAATTCCACACCCCAATTTTCCTTATTTGCCCTTTTGTACCATATGCTTCTTATTGCTGAGAACATGCTCTTATATGAGTTCCCTGCAATGGCCAAGAATGAGATGTGGATAAAGCTTGAGGTAGAGGTGTGGAGGTGAAGAAGAGATGTTTCAGCTTCAAAACGCCAGTTGAAATTTTTAGCAGTCTAACTTGAGCCATGATAATGGTAAGGATACAAGTATTTGTGTTAATTTTTTCAGTAGAAGAGTCTTGATGACAAGATCTGGAAAGAAATTAGTATTAAGGTGGACTAGGAGGGACTGTGATCATTGCTAGATTTGAGAACATTAGGTGTCACTGGAAACTAGAAACGTATCAGGGCCTGTCAGTTCATCAGGCAGCAGGGACTCAAGGAGAATCCAGGAAAATTTCAAGTGCTGAGGAATTTAGACAAACAGAAATTGAAGTGAAAGAGTAAGTGGCAAATTGGAAGGTATGTGGGACATGAGAAATCATGTTGGAAGTTCTGTCCCAGGGAGTGGGGCAGAGTGCTATGTCCCTCCAAAAAGAAAGACCCGTTTGGGAGTTCCTGGGGCAGAGTTCAAGAGGCACAAACTGAATTGGAGCTTAGATGAAATGTAATGTATGGAAAATAGCCACATTTTGAACTAAAACTGAGAGCAATGACTAGAAACTCAGCCATAAAAGGACATCATCCATTGAGAGAGTTAAATGGGGGTAACATAAAGTTGATGGGGAAAAATAGAGAAAACTGGATTTAAAAGATGAAAAGTAAGAATTCACCTATTTTCCTAATTCTAACAGGCTTTAAAAAAACATTAAATGTTACTAACACTAGGATGTGAATTGGAATTAAAGAAGTAAGAGTTAGAAAAAAGAGTAAATTCAAAGAGCTGAAGCTTGCTGATTGGAAACAGAAAGAAAAGAGGAGACACAGAAGATGTAAATCACTGCTAAAAGCATTAACACAGCACTGTATATTATAATTTATGTCCTTAATTTCAATGCTTTCTACTTGAAGATTCTTTGATATCACTGTAAAAACACAGGGCCCAGTATACTGCCCCTACATGAAAATATGGACCTGCATACCATAAGAGAAAAAGCAGTAGTGACCCTGATGCTTTAGGAGTTTGAGCTTTTAAGGAGAAAGTCTTCTCTTCCAATCTCTCAAAAGCAGAGAATTAGCCAGGCAACACTTCTGTTGGGGGGTGGCCTCAGGGAGAAGGGAGAAGCATCTGATATCACTATCTCTTCTCACAGGAGTCAGGTGCTTCTTAGGCCCTCTGCCAATTAGTGTGGCTTGAGGGGAAGGACAAAAAAGTGACCCATACTAAAGAAAGGATTCCAAAGCTGAGAATGTTCTAAATAGAAAAAAGTTAACTACTGAACAAAACTATAACTTTTGGCATTTAAAAATACCCATAGTGTACTAAAATGTCAGGTGACTGGCCACCATCTTAACCATTTGTTTAGGAGGGAGACTACAAGGTTAAAAATGCATGGATTGTCAGAACCTGACAGAACTGAGTTGGAGTCCTAGTTCTGTTAACCCACTGAGAAGCCTTGAGAAAGATATTCTTAGATCCTCAGTTTTCTCATCTACAAAAGGAAACTAATAAATACCTCCTTATTCCTGAGTGGTGGAGAATGTGCTAACATGAGTGCCTGTCACACATATGTGCTGAATAAACATTAGCTTCCCAACCCTAGGAGTCACACCCTGATTTCCGTATAGAAGTTATTGTGAAAAATTAATGTTTCTTAATAATGTACTTTATATTCAGCATAACTAAAATGGCTTTAAGCAAGAAAAGCTGATAGAAGTATTTTTAAACATGAAATTGTTCAATAAATTTTATTGAGCAACTACAATGTGTAAGACATTGTTTACTGTTAATTGAACTCTCGTTCTAAATTCTAGATTCTAAAAAAAATAATTAGTAATCTATGTATTAAGAGTTATCATTGATGATACTATAATTTTGAGTATAAGAAATACTGATACGCATCCTGGACACCACCAAAAGCAAAGAAACTATACAAGTTATTCGCAAATTAACACCATAGAGGGAACTACTGATTTTATATTCTACTATTTCTACTCTCAACCACAAATCTAGTAGGCCAGGTGAGATCAGGTGCAGTGAGGGAAGCCAAATCAATGTTCTTGGGCTTATCAGTTAGGATTAGTTCTATTTTTCTTCACCTTTCTCCCTTACCCAAGGAGCTGTGATGTAAAGTTTACATGAAAAAGACAGGATTTATGACTTTCTTATAAAAATAACTAACATTTGTACAGCTTAAACAGTATTTTCTTCTTATTGTCAAACTTAATCCTCACATTAAGTAGGCATTTTCTCCTTTTACATATAAAGAAACCGGGTTTACTAGAAGATAAAATCACTTGCCCAAGGTCTTGGTTAATGACAAAGCTATAAGACATCAAGTATTTCTGGCTGAAAATCCTATGTTCTTTTCTGTGGTTATATGATGAATCAAAAGACCTATTATATAAGCATTTCAAGAGTTACCAGAGTTTGGATGGGGTGGAAAATGCACTGATTAGTCACACTAAAAATGTAGCACAGAAGGGAGGCTTTAAGAATTATGAAACACTGTAGATTCTCAATCATCTGAAGGCAGATATTCATTGTAAGAATTATAACATCCTAGTTTCTTTTCTCTCTCTTTTTCCTCTCTCTCTTTTTCTAAGACAACCGATAGAATGTGTAGACATGGGCAAGCAGGTGTCACAGTTCACAGAAGTTCTAAATAGGAGAGAAGAAAATGAAGATTTGCTGCACAAATTTATTACCACAAACTTGTTGGTTTTTATAGGTGTCACGTAACCTAATCTATTTAAGAGATTAGGAACGTTAAATGTCTTTCAGAATAGCAAGCTATAGGCTGCTTTTATAGTTGGGTTATATTATAGTACTATTCTTTACCTTCCAAACTGTCATACATATGCCAAAACAATTCATAGGTATCCCCATAAAAGATACAAGTTAAGAATATCAGAGACACAGTGTTGGTGATGGTAACAAGTCTAATAAATCTCACTTTATAGCGGCAAAAGTCTGAAAATATCTGTTTCTATTTTCCAGATATGATATGAAAATGGAGCAATAAATGTATGTAAGTGATAGACTATGCCTGATGATGATAACATTGGTCAATCCTAATTTTATCACTGTACAGAATTCTGAGAAAGGTGTGAAACTAACTCACAGTAAGAAAGCAGAGGAGCCTATAATTAAAACTTCACTTTCATTGCCCCCAATTACTAAGGGCTCTTTTGAAAACTGCTCATGCTTAAACTAAAACAGAAGTTGCTACCTTATCAGACCCATTGGATTAACTGACGACCTTCTTTCCCTTTGTGAAACATTCCTGTTGGGAAAGGCAAACTCATGTCTGTAGTCTTTCAACCACTTCTTGGCTGCAGAAGAATGGGCCTTGGGCCTGGAATACTCCCTTACCAAGAAATAACGAGAGTCCTCATAGCCTGTGCTGGACTTGTCACCTTAAGTGGGAATATCTTTCTCTGTTTCAGACTCAGTGTGTGCTCTTCTTTGTTCTGTTAAGCATGTGTATCATATGGCACTTGGCTAATCCCACTACTGTATCTGTCTCCTGCAGGGAGAGGACAAGGTACTTCTGCTGTAGCACAAGAGGGATGTGTGCAGGCCAATTGCCCTGTATGGCTTCAAACAAGCCCTGCCAAGATCACCGAACTCCAACCCATCCCACAGATGCATGAGAAATAATACATAATACTTTTAAGCCACTTGGAGTGGTTTGTTATGCAAAAAGCTTACTAATACAAAGCCATTTCATACAACACCGTGTTCTGTGATAAATACCACTCTATTGAGAGACTATAATAAACTTAAAATGTATCATGTATGATACATGATACAAATTACATGTATCATGTAATTTATATATGAATTAAACTTCATGTTAGTATTCGGTCATTTTATATCACTTTAGCCACTGCAGATAAACTCAATTGATATGAAATAATACTGATAAAATCATGTTTAATATCCTACCACTCTATTTCTACGTAGGAAATAAGTGTCATAGAACCATCATTAGCTCTTATTTCAGTATAATTATTGTAACTGAATGCTTTCATAATCTGATTCTTAATCTTCTTTGTGGTTGATAGAGACTACATTATTTGTGAACTAATCAAATTTAAGCATTTATTATCCTCATTTGTAGATTTGATGAAGCCTAAAAGACAGTATGAACTAGTAAATTCTCATTTGCAAAATATCCTAGACAAACAAAAATAGGTAAAATAAATGTGGTTTTCAGTAAAAAGAATCTTATTTCCTGAGGAAGCTGAAACAGATACAATAACAAGAAAATACCTTTTGATAATTTGGGGTGGGGTACAGAAAGGGAAATGATACTCAAGATAATAGAAAAGTATTATCTTGAAATGAAAAGTATTTTAAAATATCCCTACATCTTACACACACACACACACACACACACACACACACACACAAGCATAAATGAATGGATGGATGAAAGGGGATATTGGGAGAAGAAGGTTAGGATGTGGAAAGTGGCAAAAAACTGTCACTCTCACCCCAACTACCAAAACAAGCCAGATAAACTACAACATCATAGTTTAAAAAACTTAAAGAGCTTAGGATGCAAAAATATCTAAATAAACTGAATTCCAGAAGTGAACATCCTTCATAGGAAAGAAGAGACACATGGCTGTTCTTATTTCTACCAGGCATAAGGAAGACAAAGAATGAACCATGGAGAGGAGTTAGAAGAAAGTAGTCTAAGTATTAATAGCAGCATGTAGGCAGAGTGATGAATTAGGATTCTGAGAAGTCCCCCACAAAGCAAGCCTCAACCTGTCTGCCAACTTTGTCCCAAGGGTCTTTACTAAGTGCTGACGGTAGTAAGTATACTGAATGTAGAATGTGGAACTGGAAAGTGGAGAGAAATTCATCTAAGGCACTCTGGGATTTCAGTTACTGGAGGCTAGGGGTGACCAGTAGAGCTGAGAGAGATCTTTCTAAAGAATTCTAGGCCTTCACAGAGTGTCAGGGAGTCTTCTTCATAGCCTAGGGTCAGGCAGCAAGGAGAAAAAAAAATATCTCCCAAGGCACAAAAAGCCAGCGGGGGCAGGACTGAGAGCAAAGAGAACTGTCTGGTGACCCAAAGACCTGGCATCTAGTCTAAAGCAGAGAGAGATCTCTCTCAATTTGGAAAGCCATGTGTCTGTAAACCTGCTAAATCTTGCCAAGGTCAGAGCTCAAGTCATGCTGAAGAGAAAGATCTGACTTTGTCTCCAAAAGATTAGTAACACTGAATCACACTGAAGCTAAAACAAAGGCCTGTTCTCGCTCAACCACAGAGTGACTCAGCCCCTGCCTCCACTGACCTAAAAGAAGAAGGGGCATGCTCTTTTCTGGAGGTAAATGTTATTTACTTTGGGTTTTACTAAAGATAGAATGTGTGGTATGTAATCCAAACATTAAAGATGCACAAAGAAAGCAAGAAAGTCAGTCTAGATGCAGAGATGACCCAGATGGACAATTATTTGTTATGTAATTGATGAATATTATTAATCACTGGCAGTACTTCCTTTACAGGGATACATGTAATAAACAGGTAAATAATTCTAGTACTCAATGAATGGTGCAGAGGGTTTACATGTTTTATTTTCTTGTTATAAAAACATATAAAATTCTTGAGTACTTACTCCATTCCAGATACTGACTTAGATATCCGAGTTGCAAAATAAAGCATAGCTCATCTCTTCGTGGAACTTAGAATCTCCTGAGAAAGACAGACCTGTTAACTAACCTGTTAACTAACCAGACTATAAATCAACTCAATAATTGCTATTGGAGAAGCATAAAAAGAATGTTATGGAAAGAACAGAAGATAATGTTGGAAGAGTCAGGGAAAGCTTCAGAGAGAAAGACATTTGAACTCAGTTTCTTAAAATGAGTGGGATTTCAAAGATGGAGATGAGAGAAAGGGCACAGAAGAAAAACGACATGGAAGAATATGAAAGAATAACAGTATGTTATAGTTTTAGGATCCTATCAATAGTCCATGTTTTTTGTATAACAAAGGGCTGAGGGAACATGCTGGGAGAAGAGAAAGGAAGGGAAGGGGAGGAGGATGGACTGGACAAGACAACTGGAGGCAGAATGAACAGCCTTTAATTCCATATCAAAGATTATGGAAAGCTTTTAAGCAGAGAAATAATAAAATCAGATTTACATTTGTGACAAATATTTCTAGGACTTAAAACATTATATTATCATTGTTTATAAATTAGTTTCCACCTGACTAACTAGGAGCACTTGAAGAATAAGAAAAGATGATAGGAACTGATCAAAGATGAAGGAAAACAAGATTTAGGAGATGAGGTTAAGAAAATTCCCTGAGCTTTTCCTGCAATTGTGATCTTTATTACTAAAATGATTCGTCAATACCATTTTTACATTTATGTAAAAATATAACCCCAATAATGAGGTTTATTAATATGGCAATGCTGGTTCAATTTATTTCCACATAAGGACATAAGTAAAAGCTTATCTTTGTAATTCCAAAACAGGCTATATTTAAAAAAAAAACATACAATACATAATTTCATGAAGACTTAGATAATTCAGAAAGTGTGTCAGTTAGGAATGTGTTAGGTTACAGGTACCCCTGAAAAACAGTGGTTTAAATAAGAATGAGGTTTATTTATATTCATTCAAATCTAAGGACTGGCAATTCAGGACAGGTTAGTGGCTCAATAAAGGTATCAGGGACCCAGATATTTTTCCCCCCATTTTTCCACTGTGCCATCCTTAGTATTCAGCTTTTGCATTCATGCTCTCAAGAAGGCTGCTATAGCTCCATGTATTGCATTCACATTTTAGGCAGAAAACGAAGAAAGAACAAATGACAAAGGACATGGGCCTAAAGGACAAATTAGCCCTATGAGTTTCTCCCCTTACAAAGCTTTCCTAGGAGTACTACCAAGAGAATTCCACTTGTCTTTCATTGGCCAGAACTAGGACATGTGGCCTTCTCCAGCAATAAGGGAGCCTAGGAAGGTACGTCTATTTAGCTGGGCTCACTATTATCCTGACCAAAATTCTGCTAAGGAAAAGAAAAATGGATATGGGTAAGTAATGAGCAGTGTTTGGTACAAAAAATAAGATAAAATGTTGTCCGACTTTTCTGTTAGGTTGCACTCCAACTACTAAGAGACACATGCTATAAAACACCTTGCATACCTGTAAGGGAGACAATTTTCTCTTTGGTAAGCAGTTCATGTATGCTATTAATGCAGGCTTAGATACTTTTCTCCTGCTTGAAAGGATGTTCCCAGCATAATATAATTTGAAGAATAAACTTAAAACACAGAAAACAATTTTGGAACTTCACCTAAATTCATTACATACCAAATGGCTCCTAGGAGTGACTACAAATGGTTGGCATTTTATATTGTATATATCATCAGTAAAAGTATGCACACTTGTTACAACTCCAAGTAGCAGAAGAACAAACACCTGCACATGTTCAATATTCTAGATGCTTACCAGGAATGGCAGGATAAACCAGTTGCTACAGTCTTCCTGACCAAATATTTTCCAAATATTAAGCTAATCTGTTATTGAAAAGAGGTAACAAAATCCACAGAACTAAGCATTTAACAATTGGCTACTATATTTATGACAGATGGCTACATTTACAATTACTAACAGTCTTGCTACTGTTTGAATATAAAAACCAAAAAAGCTACATAAATTACATGCTCGGTTGCTTTACTTCTAATTTAACTTAAGGGAACAAGAATTAATTTGATCTAACTATTTTAAATATTTGCCAACAGGATGAATTCAATGATGTAGAAAAGGATAATACTAAATTCATTGTCTTCTACTTCTTGCCACTAAACAACATATCAGCTTGCTTTTCTACTGAAATTGCATAAAATAGACAGGACAGCTAATTTAAACAGTTTTTTGCACATTCAATATTTATAACCTGAATCTTGCATGACTGACTGGAAGCAGTGCGTTAGAAGGTTTAGCTTAGCTGCTGCCTGGAGTGATGAATGGCCTTGAAGAATTTCTTGTTCAGTGACCAGATCAATCACATAACAGAATAAAAAAAAAAAAAAAAAAAGATCAGCCTTAAACTAGATTCCCAACATTTCCATCTGTATGCAAAACTGTTGCAGGAAGAAATGTATCATAAAACATAATGTGAAGTTATTTAAAAATAATAAAAACCCACCAGAGATGGTACAGAATGCAAATAAAAAAGAGGGTGACTGGATGATATTCTACATTTTAACTGAGTATTAACCGAAATTTTATTATATCTATAATCCAAAAGTGTTGTCAATATATAGTGATATTTTGATCGAGCTCAGACTCACAAGTAAAGGGTTTACAAATCATTGAAAGAGCTGCAATTTTTTTGGCAGTATTTGTGGTTGAATTTTATTTAATCAAACTAAAAGGTAGCAATGTGGCAATTACATATTGCTGTTTTTAATTATTCCAATAGTTATCCTAAAAAAATGATTCTGTTAAGAAAAAAAATCTTACATTTCAAATTATAATAATTCATACATTAGTGGTTAACCCCAAAACATCCGCATCAATGATGGAAGGCAGCGGTCCTGAAAATGGACCACAACTGGTGAGGCTCTCCTTAGTGTATGCTAGAACAGGTCTGACAGGTTTGTGAGAGTTCATTGTATCTCTTCCCAGCTCCTCATTCAGTGATGCCAGGCTGGTAGCTTGAAAATGGCCATGGTGGGAATAGTTACACTACAGAAATTAGCAAAAGCTACACATCAGGGCTCCTCAATACCCTTCCCTCCACCCCAAAGCTAATTGGTAAACATTTACCAGCACACAACAGTGAGATCATTCCTAGAGTTGGGGTGGGAGTGGGCTAGGAGGCTGAAAGGACCAAGAGCTAAAGACTATAAGGTTGAAGACTTGCTGAACAAGTGCAGGAGTGGGCAGGCTCAGACTCCGGGTTAGGTGCCTTGAGTATCTAAGGATGTGTGTGGATAGCAATCAGAACTATGGGGATGGCATTTACTACTTCCTATGGCCCTTAGGCATTCACTTTCTCTTCTTAAGTTTACCCCCACTAGGAGTAGAAGTGAAAGCAAGAAGCGGGGGAACTGGTAGAGAATTATAAGAAATTAGAAGGAAGAAAAAAGAAGGAAAAAGAAAATGAGAAAGAAAAAAAGTAGAAGGCAAAGGGCAACAATAAAAGAGGAGAGAAAAGAGAAAGCAAAAAGAAAAGAGAAAAAGAATGAGGAAGGAGAGAAAAAACAAGATGGAGGGAAAGGGGAGAAAAAAAGGACGCGAAGAGAAGGAAAGAAATAGCAATAGGGTGATGGCCAAGGAGAGGAGATATTCAGACTTCTGCACATAGGCAGAAAAATGTCCAATAAATGCTGGATGCATGGTGGTCTTTTGGGGCTTAACTGAAGAGATGGAGGCTCTAGAGCTGGAGACAGCAAACTAGAGACTTTAACAGTCTCTTTTACTCTTTAGAGGCCAGAGATTAGGCTTCTCTTTTGAAACAACGGGTGAGGAAACTTGGCCATGTTTCTATCATCAAGCAGTACCAGTGTGTCCAGCTGGGAACAGATGATGGCAAGAAGATCCCAGGTTCTGGCCACCTTGTAGGTTTTCACGAATTCCCCATGGCAATGGTCTTCAAATTTCAGGGGTATCAGTATCACCTGGAGGCCTTATTAAAATGTGAATTGCTGAGCCCTGTTCCCAAGAATTTCTGGTTCCAATGATTCCCAAATTGTTGATACTGCTGGTGTAAAACACTGCCTTAGTAAAATAAAAAAATCTCCTGGAAATGATTACCACCTAAACCCAAAGATCTTATCACTGAACACCTTAGCAAGAATTCAAATGAGAGAAATTCATGCTAATAATGAGGGGCAGGAGTCCCGGAAGGGAAGAATGGTATCACAGACCAATTTTTCCTGCTAATACTTATGCCCTCAGTTGGCTGTGGCATCCATAAACATTTCTGTAGTATCCAACTCTGGAGTCTCTCTCTGAATAACCCCCTGAAATCTCCATACATTCAGGGCTAGGTCTTCTAAAGCCATTTTTATACCAATGAGCATAACTGAACTAAACAGGAATGAATGCTGACCCAAAAATCATATTTTCTTTCTAGGTACTTTAAAATTGCCTGGTAGGACTGGAAATGAAGCAGAAACACAGAAAATGCTGAAAGAGTATGTACTTAAAGTTTTCTAGAACTGGCTTCTATACCCAGCTGGGTTATCATTCTTGGGCTTCACATGACACCCCAATATACTCAGGTTAATGCCCACACTGTTTTAATTCACTCAGGTTGATTTGGTTAACTAAAATGAGTCAAAATAAATTGCTCCTTTCCACAACCATAACAACTTTACTACTGAAAATGAATTCATATACCTTTTGGCACATGGGATATGCACTGCCAATTCTTTAACTTTCCTTAGTAGCCCATGCCAGGATGCCATCACCAAGCTGATGAAAAAACAGGCAAAAAGCCCTTATGTCCATTTCAACACCCATGGGTGTTGAAAAAATTTTATTCATATATCATTCTTACCATTTTTAAAATATCAGGTAAAACAGCTATTACTATTCATTTGTTATCAGGAATATCAGTTAGGACTCTCTATGTCTAAAGTTAACAGAAAGCCCAACTCAAGCTAGGGCACTTAATAAATGGAATTTATTAGCTCACATAATTGGAAACCATAGGAGTAGGACAGGCTTCAGGGTCGACTGACTTAACAGCTCAAAACAGTCATCAATGACTCAGTTTCTTTCTATTTTTCCCCTTCTGCAACCTGGGTCAGCTTTACCCTCATAGTCACAGGATGGGTGCCAGATGGAAACAGTGTTCCTAGTGCAGTATCCCAAATAAGAGCCCTAAAATTCACTCTGATTGGGCCAGAGTAGCTTAGATTCCCACTCTTAAAAGAATAAATGTGGCTAAGTGGATACAATGTGCTAACTGACCTTAATCAAAGCCCACACCAGGGGCTATGCTGTGATCAGTTTCACTAGAAGTACCTAGGCTGCCATTAGGCAGGAGGAGATACTCAGATAATTTTAGGAAGAAAAAAATGTGGCAAAATAAGCTAGGCAGTGAACCAACAAATGTCTACCACGCTTGTTTCTTATATGTGTAATTAGTAAATAACTTAAAAATTCACTTTATTTTGCAATCATTATAGTAAAAATTGGTTTAGGCAAGAATCATACTAAACTAGTAAATAAAAGCTTGATGAAGACCAAGATATTTACACTATCAAAGTATGGCCACATAAATGACTTGTTAATTTTAAAGAGAAAAACAGTAACTTTACCATGAGGAAACCTGGCAGATATCATTTTAACCAAGTGACCATATTTAACATAAAGGAATATACTGACAGCATATGCCTCCTGATAAAATGCGCTGAGGAGGACACAACATCTCTTTCGTACTTCTTCTGCCAAAATGTATAACCTGAATCTAATAAGGAAAACATCAAACAAACTCAATTAAGGGGCATTCTACAAAATAACTAGCCTGTACCTTTCAGAAATGTCATCGATGTGAAAGACACAGAAAGGCTGAGAAATGATTCCAAATGAATGGAGACTAAAGACACATGAAAACTAAACGCAAGGTGTAATCCTAGACCAAAAACATAATTGCTACAAAGAACAGTAGGTCTCTACCACAGATAACAGTATTGCATCAATACTGAATGTTCTGAATTTGAAAACTGTATTGTGGCTATGTAAGGGAGTCTCTTTGTTTTCAGTAGATACATACTTAAATATTTAGTAAAAGGGTATGAAGTCTGCAACTAACTCTCATAGTTTGAGGGGAAAATGTATATGTACACACAAAAACATATATGCACGGAGGAAAAAAGTAAAAGCAAATGTGGCAAAATGTTAACTCATAAATTTGAGTAAAAGGCTTATGATAGTTCTTTGCACTATTTTTGCAACTTTTCTTTAAGTTTGAAATTATTTCAAAATAAAAGGTAAAAAATATTTTTAAATTAATTTTAAATTACATGTCCCTACAACTTTTCTCAAAGCATGAGGTATCACTGTTTTACACTGTATACCACTTAAGTTTCAAAAAGGCAAAAAAGTTGACAACAAATCATAAAAGTTTTAACTTATTTATTTGAAACTTAGTTGATTATTCTGTAGAAAAAGGTATGTCGTGACCAAACTCTGTTGTTTCTTTTTCTGGACACATAGCAAAACTACATTTCCCAGCCTCTAGTGCTGTTATGGATGGTGTATGAGTTCTGGCCAGAGGACTGTGACCTCAATTATCTTCCCATGTGATTCTCCAGGCTCTCTCCTCCTTTGTCTCCTGACCCAATATGGAGGATCCAGCAGAGGACTCCAGGCTTAGATGGAGGATAGAAAAGGAGCCTAGGTCCCTAAATGACTGTGGAGGACAGAGCCCCTACCACTGACCTACAATGGATTGTGATATGCACAAGAAAGGAATCTTTATTGTGTGAAGCCACTGAGACTTGAGGATTATCTCATACAGCGGGTTAGCCTACCTGACTAATAAAGTTACCTAACTTATAAAACAGATTAACAGAAAAATGACACTCCAGGAAAATGTACCAAGTAGGATGTCATGTATTTGCTTTCAGAATATACTTTAGAATAGCAGTTCTCAAAGTGTGGTTAAGGGACGGGACCCTTAGTTTTCAAAGGGTGGTTTGGGACCCTTGAGGGTCTCCAAGTCCCTTTCAGAGGCTCTGTGAAGTCCAAACTATTTTCAGAAAAATACTAAGATGTTATTTATCTTTTTAACCCACATTCTTTCACGAGTATACAGTGGAATCTTCCAGCAGTGACGTATATCACAGGAGACTAAATATAGAAGCAGATATTAGACTACACCTACACCTGTCTTCTATTTAGTCAGACACTAAAGAGATTTGCAACAGTGTAAAACAATGGCACTCTTCACTAAATTTTTTTTGCTTTGGAAAATATAGATCTATTTTATGCTATAGTTATTTAGAGTTATTTATACTAACATGTAATGGGGTTATTATTTCTACATAATAAATATATTTTATATTACTCATTTTAATGTCTAATATGGTTAACTACTGACAGATACAATCCACATAAACTAAAGCTCTCTGGAGTCTTCAATAAATTTTAAGAGTATAAAGGGGTCCTGAGACTAAAGAATTTGAGAACTGCTGTTCTACAACAAGAAAGCATGAGTATACCTAAGAGTCACAACATTTTAAATAAATAAACTCATATTGTCAAAATATATGAGCTATGATAGTGAGGGTCCCTACTTGACCCTTATTAATTTAAGAGCACAGTGTCTATGACATGGTAGGTACATAATATATAATTGTTAAATTAATAAATTGTATGATGATGATGATATCCACATTTAAGAGTGTTGTGATAACTGAGATAATGCATATGTGTTTTTGTATGTTATCAGTGTTCACAATTATTCACTAACCTCATTCCTTCTATGTAGGAGGTTTACACATCCCTGCCCCATTGACAAGTTTGGCCGTAAAACTTGCATTGGCCAATGAATGTAAGTAGAATGACATACGGCCACACATATCTGAAGAGAAGGTTTAAATTCGGTTGAGTGGTTCTGCTCATACTCTTGCTCTTTATGCCCTTGTCTCATGAACAGAATGTCCCAGATAAGGAGTATCTGTTTAAATTCTGGAATGAGATGACACAGAACCAACATATATTTGATCTATAGTTAAAGCAGAGCTACATTTCACCTGTAGCTCTCGGGTAATGTGAGATAAAAATAGATGAAATTGTTCTATGCCACTTTAGCAAAACTGGAGTAGAGTATGCAATGAGCCTAACATTCTGTGCATGTTCAATACACCTGTTATTATTTAGCTACAAAAGCTCTAAAGAACTGTGGCTTGGTCCTTGAGAGACTACACAAAGCAGAGCCTACCTTGATTAACTAAGAAAGTTTATAAAGTACCATTGAGATAACATAAGGATTTCAGGAAAATAAAGTATATGAACTAGGACAAGAGTGGCACCAAAGCAGATCTGATTTTGATAAAAAATTTTGTCTACTATTTATTCCTGAATGCCACTAGAAGGGCTCAGAAATATCTGTACAGGTTATTAGTAAGTGTCAAGTATCCACACTCAAATTGCAGTGCAGTGAGTCTATCAGTTCATTTGCCTCCCCTGCTCACACTTCTTAGGGAATCTGTTCCAGCTTACACCTCTGAAGCCAAAACCAAAGATGGAGTAAACTAGCTCAAAGCTAATGCTAAGCCAAGGACAAATCCTAACTAGTCTTTTAAATCTTTGAACTGGAAGATACACAGAATGAACCTGGTAAGATAGAGATGGGTATTGGAGTTATAGTGTCATGGAGGGATGTACTGGCAGCCATGTTTGCCCACATGCACAATGACAAGCAATTAGAGAAAGCAGAACTGTAGGATGAAACAGAGAAAGCAGACTTACACAGAATGATAGGAGAGTAACTGCCAGAAAAGAGAAGCTGCTGACAACTGTCAGCTCTCTAGAGTCCTGAATCAACTTCTGCAGTTGAGTTCTCTAAGATCTCTTCATATTCTTCCGATACTTATCTTTTTACTTGACATACTTTAAATAGATTTTGGTCCCTATCAACCAAACAATCCTTAAAAGAAGTAGTTGTTTTGTTTTGTTTTACCTCACTAATCTTCACCCAAGCAAAGGATTTAACTTATTTCTGGTCGTTGTCATAGGACAGGGGTGATGGTGGGGAGTAGAAATCTGGATTATGGTAACAGAATTAACTTTCTAAAACTGAGAGTCCAAAGCACTTGCAGAAATAACTTCACTTTGAAAAAGTGTCAGAAACCATTATCACAAATCATGCTACATTTTCACCTCTTTCCAGCTCAAGCACTAAAAATCAGCAAAGATATCAAGAAAAGATACTGTAGAGTCAGGAGTCCCAGTTTTTAGTCTTGGCTTTGCTTGTAAGAAACTGTGTTTCCTAAGGAATGTCATTTTCCTTTTCTGGGTCTCAGGATTTTTTCCTACAAAAATAGTGAGTTGGATAAGATATGTAAATTCCCTATAATAATAAGAGCATTGAGCTGCTAAAATGTTTTAAAATTTATTCTAATACATCAATTTATAAAATATAGTGAATTTGTGCTTTTATTATAAATCACTATGTTTATGGTATATCAATAATCACATATGGTTTTAAATAATGCTGAAATATTTTATATTCCAAGTTACAAATCAATGGCATTTAACCTTAAAGAATGGTGATAACTATGTATAGAAACAGAACAGCTGTTCCTACTTACCGCTAACAAATGCAACCAACCTCCAACTATACTGAGAATTTCAGATCACTCTCATTGTTTCAAAAAATTTATTGTAATAACTTTTAAAGTACAAAATGTAAATCACAATAAAAAAGGGTAGACTACTTGGTTTTAATTAAAGTTATTTGGGAGTTCTATTATGGGCTTATAATCAGTTTTCATCTGAGAGCCAAGTGCAGTGTTC
Source organism: Pteropus alecto (assembly GCF_000325575.1). Lineage (NCBI taxonomy): Eukaryota > Metazoa > Chordata > Mammalia > Chiroptera > Pteropodidae > Pteropus > Pteropus alecto. The sequence goes on along the minus strand of NW_006440638.1, from coordinate 20,095,030 downwards.
CTTAGATTTAATCCAGTCTCCCTCCCTCCCTCCTTCCTGCTCAGTAGAAGAATTGCTAGATCATATGTTAGATCAATTCTTAGTTTTCTGAGGAACATCCATACTGTTTTCCATAGTGGCTGTATCAATTTGCAGTCCTACCAGCAGGTGTATGAGGGTTCCTTTTTCTTCGCATCCTCTCCAACACTTGTTGTTACTTGTCCTGTTGTTAGAATACCTGTTAGCTATTCTAACAGGTGTGAGATGGTATCCCATTGTGATTTTATTTGCATTTCCCTAATAGCTGAATATTGAGCATCCTTTCATGTTTATTGGCCATTTGTATGTCTTCTTGGGAGAAGTGACTGTTCAGGTCCTTTGCCCATTTTTTAATTGAAATTTTTTGGGTTATTAAGTTGTATGAGTTCTTTGTATATTTTGGATATTAGGTGCTTATCAGAGGCATTGCTTGTAAATATATTTTCTCATTTGGATGGTTGTCTCTTCACATTGTTGACGGGTTTTTTTGCTATGCAGAAGCTTTTTAGTTTGATATAGTCCCATTTATTTTAGCTTTTACTTCCCTTGCTTTTGAGGTCAAATTCATAAAATCCTCTTTAAGTCCAAGATCCTTGAGTTTAGTTCCTATGTTTTCTTCTATGCATTTTATTGTTTCAGGTCTTATATTCAGGATCTTAATCCATTTTGAGTTAATTATGGTGTGTGGTGATAGACAACAGTCTAGTTTCATTCTTTTGCAGGTGGCTTTCCAGTTTTCCCAGCACCATTTATTGAAGAGGCTTTCCTTTCTCCACTGAATG